>NW_027411755.1:33473190-34673190 GCF_047663935.1 Musca autumnalis
TAAATAAATAAATAAATAAATAAATAAATAAATAAATAAATAAATAAATAAATAAATAAATAAATAAATAAATATGCTTCGATAGGTTGTAACCTGTAGAATAAAATGAATTGCGCACTTATTCGGATCAGTCAGCGGCTCCAAGGTTGCAACTCTTCAGACGATTTAGCCTCTTTTTCCGCTTATGCTCTCCCACCAATCTATTAAATTCCAGTCTCAGCTACTTGTTTCTTGTCACCCGGGTTGGCTGGACAAAGCTCATCACGCTCTTTTTCAAATTTCTTCGTTAAGTATTCGGCTAGCAGGTATGTGGCGAGCGCATGCAGCAGTGATGATGTCTAGGAACGTATTTTTGCTACCCGAACATCTCAAGGGTCGGGTAGGTCTCTGAAGTGTTGAAAGTGCTGCGTTCAGAGGTGATGAAATCGGGCGGTCTGCTGATGGAGACAATTACGGAAAGATGTTGTGCCCAAGAGTCAAACAATATGATATGATGGTTATATCTGGCGAACTGTGACAATTCCCGCCAATTCTGGTTGGGGAATCATCATTGACCGTGCAAAACGGTGAGCTATTAATCTCTTCAGCCAGCACTGTAGCCCTCTGATAATTTCAGAGGACCGTATGCCACAAATCATGATGAGCAATAAAGACCCCAAGACCTTACGAAACCGGGCTAATGTTGGTCCTATACAGGTTATATAGTGTAGCTATTTATTGGTGGGAAGTATACGTTAAGCAACTCTACCTCGGATCATTAGAGCCAGGCTCAAGTGAGACAAGTCTGTACTGAACACACTGGTACAATAGAAAAGCTGATCCCCCACCTCCACTTCTTGTGCGATCCCTCCTCAGTAGGTTGTAATCATCACAAGCCTGTAAGAAACAGTTGTTGTTCGGCTTGGTTTGGGGGACTGCGGGTCCGTCTCGTATTCTGATGGCAACAACGACGACTCACTGTGCGCTATGTTCACACAGCTTACAGCAACATAGGCCATGTCGTAGTGCAGAGCAACCTCAGAGATGCGCCCACTCCCGGCATCTATTGCATCTCACCAAAGTTTGAGTGTGGACCGGTCCTGGGGTTTCCTCTGTACCGGCACAGACCAAAAGAATCCCGATCATTCATCATTCTGGGATATGCTGCTTTCAATACAGGAAACGGACAAATTTGGGATAATTTGGTCCAGGGGTTTCCTCCGTATCGGCACAGACCAAAAGAATCCCGATCAGTCATTCCGGGATACGTTGCTTTCAATACAGGAAACCGACAAATTTGGGATAATTTATTAATGCCAAAGGATAATTAATGTTTCCACCTCCAGTCATGATACTGCAACCCAATCCGTGGGATAGGATGATGAACCAACAAGTCCTTTTGGACTGAACGCTTTAACGTTGGATAAATCTGGCCAACTATTACTTCTTAGGCATAAAGAATTGGATGTTTTTGGGGGAGACAAAATGCATCCATCAAAAAGATGCATGATTCGCTGATACCTGTGACCACCAAAATTGCCAAGGTTTTTACAAGAACACTATCGAAGGCCAGTTTCATACTAAACAAGGATTCGAATACCATTAGCGAAAAGGAATGCCAACTGATAAGAGCGAACCTCACAGATAAGTGCGAACACGTATAATAAAGATGGAACTTCCTATCAGCGCAATTTCCACTTCAAAAAGAGGCGGAACCCCTGGCAAAGACTTTAAGGAGAGGATGACCGAAGAAACTCCTCTTGTTCAGGTAAGGTACATTATCAATCAAGGCGACTAAGTCTAAGTCTCCTAAGAACACTGAGAAGAAGTCAAAAAAGAAGATGATAAGAAGCGAACCTCACTGATAAGAGCGAAAACGCATTACGAAGATGGAACTTCTTATCAGCGCAATTTCCACTTCAAGAAGAGGCGGAACCCCTGACAAAGTCCCTAAGGAGAGGACGATCGAGGTAAGGTACATTATCAATCAAGGCGACTAAGTCAATGTCTCCTAAGAACAGTGAGAAGAAGCCAAAAAAGGGGAAAACTGTAACCAAATTATCCGAGATGGTGTCTCTGGGTTCCTCATCTGCTTTAACTCCAAAAACCCCCACCAGCGTGATGGAGTTGAACAGCTGATGCGTAAAGGGAAGCCTTCTGAGAAAAAACGGAGCAGCGTCAACCACATCAAAAGTCACTAGTCCTCAGACGGCCAATCCGAATTCACAAGCAATGGTAGTTAAGAGGATAAGGTCGTCAAAGAAACAACAACTCGTCGCGAAGAAGTCGGTCCATTCTGTATGTGTCGTACGCCTCTGTGACGAAGAAGTTTGGAGAGCAGAGAGAGCAAAATCCCTACAGTCAGTTCATCTTCACCGAACCCTTCTACGTCTGCGAAGCCTGGTACTTCGCGGAAACCATGGTGCCATGGATTGTCCGGAATAATCTCGGGCTGGTGATCATTGACAAGGCTGATCCCAAAGGGCGTATCATCCAAACTCATCTCCCACATTTACTAGTGCCGTCGCTTCTAGTGGGAAAATTTCACTATGCTCGTTAGGCGTTGTATCCCTCTGGTCATTCCCAAAGAGCTCATGTTGAACGTTACAGTTCCCTAGCACCAGATGGTTATAGCCAAAAAATATTCTTTAAAATATTTAGTAAAAATATTTTTAAAAAATCCACGCTGGTTGTAAATAAAAATATTTTTTTAAAAAATCCACGCTGGTTGTCAATAAAAATATTTTTTTAAAAAATCCACGCTGGTTGTCAATAAAAATATTTTTTTAAAAAATCCACGCTGGTTGTCAATAAAAATATTTTTTTAAAAAATCCACGCTGGTTGTCAATAAAAATATTTTTTTAAAAAATCCACGCTTGTTGCCAATAAAAATATTTTTTAAAAAATCCACGCATGTTGTCAATAAAAATATTTTTTTCAATAAATCCACGCTTGTTGTCAATAAAAATATTTGTTTAAAAAATACACGCTTGTTGTCAATAAAAATATTTTTTTAAAAAATCCACGCTGGTTGTCAATAAAAATATTTTTTTAAAAAATCCACGCTGGTTGTCAATAAAAATATTTTTTAAAAAATCCAGGCTGGTTGTCAAAAAAAAATATTTTTTAAAAAATCCACGCTGGTGTCAGTAAAAATGTTTTTTAAAAAATCCAGGCTGGTTGTCATTAAAAATATTTTTTAAAAAATCCCCGCTGGTGTCTACAAAAATATTTTTAAAAAATCCACGCTGGTTGTCAGTAAAAATATTTTTTAAAAAATCCACGCTGGATGTCAATAAAAATATTTTTAAAAAATCCACGCTGGTTGTCAATAAAAATATTTTTTAAAAAATCCACGCTGAGAGTTAATGAAAAATATTTTTTAAAAAATCCACGCTGAGAGTTAATGAAAAATATTTTTAAAAAATCCGCGCTGAGAATCAATGAAACATATTTTTTAAAAAATCCACGCTGTGAGTTAATGAAAAATATTTTTTAAAAAATCCACGCTGTGAGTTAATGAAAAATATTTTTTAAAAAATCCGCGCTGAGAGTCAATGAAAAATATTTTTAAAAAATCCACAATGAGAGTCAATGAAAAATATTTTTTAAAAAATCCACGCTGAGAGTCAACGAAAATTATTTTTTAAAAAAATCCACGCTGATAGCAGTCTTCATGACGATTTTTAGGTTATAGCCGTTTTATGGGGCCATGAACTTTATATTATACTAGCAAAATGCCCGCTACTTCGTATGCGGAAAGGGAATAATACACAAATAAACAATATTTCATATGAAAATGGTGGACACTGAAAATTTTGATGTACTAACACCTATTTTAATTGATATTTAATTTCTTTTAAGTACTGTTCATATACCTTATGTTCGAATTTGGAAGATTTTTTTTATTCACCTTTTCCAACCAAAGTATCTGTAGTTTCGGCATTTGTGATATTAACATGTAGAAAACCTTTAGTCAAAAAATGTTACTTAATGCGCACGCTTTGTTTGATATGGCCCTTATATATAACTGTTTTTTTTTTACACATTTTAATTTAGCCCTTTTTGTTCACAGGGATAAAAACCTTCTTGTAAAACAATAGTCGCATAGATCTACGTTTTCAAATGTACTTTCTAAAACGTTCAGAATAAAAAAAGTTACGTTTGACTGTTTGGTTTCAGTGTAAAATTTAGAAACCACCTTCGCGTTAACAGAAAGGATTAGCACACTATTCGATACAATTTTAAAACCCCATGGTATAATATGCAGAAATATTGCATACATTTTAAAGGCGGATTTTTATAGATATTCTCAATACCAGTGATTCAATATTTAGTACTTTTTAATACTTCTAGTACACTTATTGTACTAACACCTCCCAATACCAAATTTATTTCACTTTCGTACTTTGCGCACACTAACCATAAAATTCCTGCATCACCAAACATCAAATTTGGTACTATTTTGTATTTGTTGGATTTTCCAATACCAACTCAACTCAGTCCTTAGCGACCTCCATACCTAATTTCAGAATTTGTATGCATTTCAAAAACTCCTTATCTGAACACCAACAAACAACCAAATTTAGTACTTATAACAGGTAAACGTTTCAAAAATAACATCGCGATAAACCAACCGCGATACTTATATACAATATTATCTTAACAATTTTAACCAAATTTTGTGGCGTTAACTAATTTTCGATTAATTATCTATAATACCAAATTGCAGAATTCCACCGTTATTCGTATACCATTTAATACTTTTCGTACGAAAATTCTAATTTCAATAACTATCTCAATCCACCACTCCAAATTGTACCATATTGCACCCATATCGAAATGGTGCCAAATTTAGTACCATTCGGAAATTCGTACTTATGTGTACAAAAATATTTTGTACACATATGAATAAATTTCCGAAATCTGCCTCAATCCTCCACGCAAAAGTAATCATAATTCCAAATGCCACAATTCTTTTCGTACACGTAAGTACGAATATCCAAAACTACCTCTATCCTGTACTCCAACAGTAATTATTATTACAAATTCTAGGTTCCCAGCTCTATCCGTTCACCTTAATCCAAATTGTACCAAATTTATTATTATTTAATACTTTTCGTACACATAAGTACAATTTTCCAAAGCTATTTCCATAACTCAATCCTACCCTACAACAGTAATCGTAATTCCAAATTTCCGGTTTGCAGCCCAATCCGTTCACCCATATCCAAATTGTACCAAATTTAGAAAAGTTTAGTAATTTTTGTACACATAAGTACGAATTTCCAAAACTACAGCAATCCTATACTCCAACAGCCACTACTCCAAATTTTAGGATTCCGCCTATAGCCATTTATCCAAATCAAATTGTACCAAATTTAGTACTTTTCGTACACATAAGTACGAATTTCCAAAGCTACCTCAATAATTCACATTTCAGGTTTGCAGCTCTATATGTTTACCCAACTCCAAGTTGTACCAAATTTAGTACCATTTAGTACTTTTCGTGGACATAAGTACGAATTTACAAAACTACACCCATATCTCATTCTTGCCCTTTAACAATAATCATAGTTCCAATTTTCTGGTTTCCAATTCTATCCGTTCACCCAAATCCAAATTGTACTAAATTTAGTACCATTTAGAACTTTTCGTGCACATGAGTACGAATTTCCAAAACCATTTCCTTCTATAAACACCACTTCCCAACCTTGATTTCCATACCAAATTCCAGGATTCTAGCTTTATCAGTTGAAAATATACAACTGGTACTAAATTTAGTAACTTTTAGAACACCTATAGGTCGAATTTCCAAAACCATTTGGTACATCTTTTTAAATCTCCATCAGTGACCCACATTCCAAATTTCAGAATTCCCGCTCTATCCGTTCACCCAAATTGTACTAAATTTAGTACCATTTAGAACTTCTCGTACACATGAGTACTAATTTCCAAAACCATTGCCTTTTATAAACACCACTTCCCAACCTTGATTTCCATACCAAATTCCAAGTTTCTAGCTAAATCCCTTAAAAAAATATACAATTTGCACACACAAATTCAAATTGTACCAAAATTTAGTACAATTTAGTACACATAACTACGAATTTCCAAAACTACCTCCACATCTCAATCCTACACTCTAACAGTTATCTTAAATCCACATTTCAGGTTTCCAGCTCTATCCGTTCACTCAAATCCAAATTGTACCAATTTTAGTACTTTTCGTACATATAAGTACCATAATCCAAAACCACCTCCATAACTCTATCCTCCACTCCAACAGTAGTCTTAATTCCAAATTTCAGGTTTCCTGCTCTATCCGTACACCGAAATCCAAATTGTACCAAATTTAGTACCATTTGGAACTTTTCGTACACATAAGTACGAATTTCCAAAACCATTGTCATATCTTAATCCTACACTTCAACTGTAATCATAATTCCAAATTTTATGTTTCTAGCTCTATCCGTTTACACAAATCCAAATTGTACTAAATTTAGTACCATTTAGTACTTTTCGTACCCATAAGTACGAATTTTCAAAACTACCTCAATCCTACACTCCACCAGTAATCACTCCACCGTTCACTCAAATCCCAATTGTACCAAATTTAGTACCATTTAGTACTTTTCGTACTTATGTGTATAAGTACGAATTTCCAAACCTATCTCAATCCTACACTCCAACAGTAATCTTAATTCCAAATTTGAGGTTTCGAACTCTATCCGTTCACCCAAATCTAAGTTGTACTAAATTTAGTACCATTTAGTACTTTTCGTACACATAAGTGCGAATTTCTAAAACTACCCCCATATCTCAATCCTATACTCCGTCAGTAATCTTAGTTCCAAATTTCAGGTTTCCAATCTATCCTTTCACCAAAATCCAAATTCTACTAAATTTAGTACCATTTAGTACTTTTCGTTCACATGAGTACGAATTACCTAAACCATTTCCTTTTATAGACACAACTTCCCAACCTTCATTTACACACCAAATTCCAAGTTTCCGGCTAAAACCGTTCAAAATATACAACTGGTACTAAATTTTGTAACTTTTAGTACATTTCGTACACTTATAGGTAGAATTTCCAAAAACCCTTTGGTACATCTTTCTAACTCTCCATCAGTTACCCTCATTCCAAATTTCAGAATTCTAGCTCTTCCCGTTTGCCTAATACAATGGGTACCATATTTAGTACCATTTAGTACTTTTCGTACCCTTCTAGGTCGAATTTCCAAAAACCCAGCCTTATCTCACCCCTAAACACCGACAGCAACCCACAGTCAAAATTTCAGCTTTCTAGCTTCAGCGGTTTCGTCTGGGCGATGATATGTCAGTCACTCACTCACTCACTCACTCATCACCAAGCTCTTTTATATATATAGATATTTGTTTACTGGACTATATAGTAGACACCCTAAACATACCCTGTATGCAATATGATGATCCTACGACTTCCCCTGATGATGTAATTATTGCTTAAAAAGCTCAAAATACGCAATTTTTACAAGGTCCGTTGTATCTCTTCTATATTTTTTATATGTAATACCCATAATTATTGCAGAAAAAAAAATTATCGAGCGCGCAACATCTCCTTGATATATTCCTGTCGAAAACCCACAAAAAATATTTATTTGTATCCGAAAATAACCAAATTCGAGATATACATATGTAGCTCAAATACGATTTTGACAATGAAACATTGTTGGACAATGAAAACATTGTTGCCCGCGATAATTTGTGATGTAGTTTCCCTCCAAAACCCGGTTCACTTGGTTTCGGAAACATTTCTCACGCATATTGACAGTGCTGAGGTTGCAACAATAGCTGTGTCTTTTTACGTGATAATTAGTAATAATTATTACTAATGTTGCAGATTTTGACAGTTGTATAAAGAAAAAGTTGCTGAAAAAAATGTTTCAGCAACATTTAGTAAGTAAAAAGACACCCCTAATGTTGCCAAACCAATGAACCGAAACCGAAAATCACAACAAAATAACCGAAACACAACGACCCCATTGACAACAAAACAAAAACATTTACATGCCGACGAACATTGGAGCATTCTGGTGGGGAGCAACATTCATTGGGGAAGAGCAGCCAGCAGCAGTATTGGTTGAGTAATGAAAATATTTCAACAATGCTGCGTATTCAGTTCAGTTGAAATTGTGCGTTCAACGTGAACGGTTGTGAGGAAACGGAATACGGGAAATAAATAGACAAATTGAAACGGTTACAAGTGAATAGAAGAAAACAAAAAGCATACAACGGAAAGGAAACTTAAAATTTACTGCTATAAAGAGATTTGTTGTTGTGGATATCAGCTGGCAAGAGGAAACTGGATATAGCAACAAAAACAACAACAAATCGATAGTTGAATGCAATTGCCAAAATTGTTGCATGCCGGGCCGAGAATGAGAGGCAAGAAACAAAAAAATTAAAGTGAATTGTTTTTGTTTGTAAAAACCAACAACAGTATCAACAACAACAATGTGGTGTTTGTTTAGTTTTTTATGGCCATAAAGGTCGTTTACTTTTCGGCTTGTTTGCTGCTGCAACACCAACAACAGCTAATAGCCAAGCAGCAACGTTTAAATTGATGTTGTTTGCTGTCGTTGTCGTGTCAGCCGTGTTGTGGCTTTGATTGTTTTGCACCTAAGGCTGGCCGGAGTTGACAATAACAAACAACACACAACCCGGTAAATTGTAATGTCCCCAACATACCTCCTGCCCAGCTTTTCCAACACATCAAACAAACGGTTTAGTGACACATTAATTTTGTGTGTGTTTTACTTAGATTTTGGCATAGTGCGCCACCAACATAAACGCTAACGTCGCTAACGTCATTCGTCGTGTAAAAAGCATCATCGCTTAACGCCGTCTGTTCAATTTACTTTCAATTTCATTCGGTTAAGTGTCATGTTTGGCGAACATAATAACAACAATAAAAACAACAGCAGCATAAACGACGATAACGCACGCTTCGTTATGTGAATTCGTGGTTTTCAGTGAACGCCGACGACGTTAAGCTATCGTTGCAGTTCAGTGCGTTGTTTTGACTTGACTTGCTTTGGTGAGAGAATGTTGTGGTTATTGTTCAGTTCAGCTCTATTATGAACGCAATTGAACGTTGTTTGTCGCAACGGATCGGATCGGTATCGACGGCATCGCATTGCATTATTTGGTGCTAATCATACGCAAAATTAATTTCTTACAAGTGTGTCAATTTTCCAACAGATCGTTCGTTACGCTTGTATTTGGTTACGCGATCGAGAATAGTGATTTTTCTTTGAAAATTAAAAAAAAAAAATTAACAACAAATGTGTCATATTGTTAATGGCCCAACAACAAGTATGGGTGCTTGAGTGTATATTCGATTTTGAAAACATAAAAAAATTGTCAACGAACAAATGTGTGCCAATAAATGTTTTCATAAATTGTTGTAATTGAAATTAATGAAAAAAGTATTTAAAAAAAGAAAATAATAATAAAATTAACAAAAAATTAAAAAATATTTTTAATAAAAAAATTGTGGAAAAATAATTTCTTAAATAATATAAAAAATGTTCATAAAAAAAATTACAAATTAAATAAATTGTGTTCAGATAACGACTACAACATCAGATAAAATGCAGTTGACCTTTATCAGTGGGCGTCATTTATAATGTGATTTTTATTTCGTGGAAAAATATTATAAAATAATATAAATAAAATTGCATTGAATTTTCCAAAAATTAATAATTTTTGTTTTTCCAAGAAAATTGAAAAGCGAAATGGAAAATTGGCAAAGAACCTTAATATTTTAGTGGTGTTTGACTAGTGAATACAAATTATTTCGATAATATTAACGGAAACAGGTTAACATCATTATTTATTTACATATTTAAAATATTTCTTTAAAATCAAATTCCATTTAAACATTACATACATATATGATGCTCGATTTTTGGGCAAACAAATTGTATAGTTTGTATTTACCAGTTATTTTTTATACCCTCAGCATTTATGCTAACGAGGGTCGAAATAATGGTTCTAGACCCCAAGTATGTTTGGACGAAATCCGTTTTAGACAATTTGGAGTCGATTTAGCAATGTCCGTCCGTCCGTCCTTCTGGCACACACATTTTGGGTATCGTAATATTTTGCCCAAACTTTGTTTAAGTTCGAAGATGGGCCATATCGGTCCAATTCTTCAGGTACCTCCCCAACAAAAGTTCAAAAATGTTCGGAAATATTATGCGATCGATAACTCTTAAAGGTAGTAACCGATTTGGTCCATACTTTACAATATAGACTCTATCGGTTCACTCCTTGGGACACCTCCCACACAAAATTTCGTAAAATTTCAGTTTAGGACCTGCTCTCGAATCGCTTTGATTTTTGTTGTAACAACATGTATTTGCTGCTCCCATTACGGCAGTACAAGTTTTATCAGGGGCAAGTCCATGCTTCCTGAGAAAACACCCCGAAAGGATAAAAATCTCCTGTGATACCATGTGTAGTGTTTGGAGCGCACGATAACTCTCGAACGGATGTGCCGATTAGGTCCAAAATTTTGGCCATCGTAATTTTTTTTCCGAACTTACTTTAAGTCCTAAGATGCCATATGAGTCCTTTTCTTCAGGTACCTTCCCCGCAAAAGTTCGAAAATGTTCGGAAAATTTGTGCGCACGATAACTCTTGAAGGGAGTAACCGATTTGGTCCATACATTGCACATCGTGAATTTTCTTCCAGACATAGATGAGGTTCCCCTATGGACTCTATGGGTCCACTTCTTCGGGTACCTCCCACACAAAATGTCGGAAAAGTTCAGTTTAGGACCTGCTCTCGAATCGCTTTGATTTTTGTTGTATCAACTTGTATTTGTGCCCCCATTACGACTGTACAAGTTTTATCAGGGGCAAGTCTATACTTCCTTATAAAATAGCCCGAAAGCTGTAAAAACCCATATGGCACCATGTGGTAGTGCCTGGAGCACACGATAACTCTCGAACGGATATTTTGTCCAAACTTAGTTTGTAGATGAGGACTATTGGTGCGCACATTCCGGCAACACCCACCCACCGTAAAAAAATTAAAAAAGTGAACGGAGCAACCGCCCAAACTTTGGATCTCCCAATATTTTGTCCAAATGTAATTTTACTTCAGAAATGGTCCATATCGGTCTTCTCCTTAGGGTACCTCCACCCAAAAGTTCAACAATTTTGTTTAAGTGAAGTTTAGGATCTGTTCGTAGATCCTTTGGGAAATTATACCGATGCTACTCCTTGTGGTCCTTTTTAAGCGATATTACGTTTTTCGTGAGCAAGACCATGCTTCCTTGGTATAAGTTATACTGTGATCAGCTGAAAATGATTGGTGGGCACTATATCTATCGAAAGTAATGAATCCACTTCCAAAATCCACAAGATCCACTTCCAAAATGGACTATAACGGTCCATTAATTCAAGTACATCCTCCGCAACACTTTTGAGCTTTAAACCAAATATATTTTTTGTCGGCAAGTTCATTCTTCCAAAAAGGTAAACAAAATCTGCGTAGCCGGTATTAGATTCATATTGGATCTGTCAATAGATGAACGATTCAATTCTCACAGGCTGAGGGTATATTTCTGTCGGCAAAGCCGTCCCATACTTTTTTACTTGTTAGACAGCACTTACCTTACAAAAGTTAAAAATTTACGCTTAAGTGCAGTTTAGGGGCTATTCTAAGATGGTTTTGAAACTTTCGTCGAAGGTTAGTCTTGTGATTCTGATTATAGTGACAGGAAAACTATAAAATATCCTACGGTGACCAACTAAAATGGCTGATGTCCTCGATAACTATCGAAAGGACTATGGGCTATATCGGCCCGTTTCTTCAGTGCCACTCTTTTGCCCTAAAATCAAGATTAAGGCCACTCCTCAGATCGTGTTGAAATTATATTAGCGTGTTGAACCGTAAATTAACCACGACAGTACATTTTTTTAGGGAAAGTCATATCGGCCCAAAAATTATACAATATTTAGGGCCCCATTTCTTTGTTATTTCTATTACAACGCTATAATTTTATTCTCCATACTTCTCCCAACAATGTACAAAGCAGCGGGATAAGATCTTTTTGGTTTGCAGAGGCGACTAAAGACAACTACTGTAATTGTTCGTCAATTATAGAGGCTTTTTTAATCATTGGTAAGATAAAAAATTTTAAATAATTGTTTTGGCCCCACATACTTTTCTAAATACCAAATCCGTTTTAGTTGATTTATCCGTGTCCGTCCGTCTGTCTCACTGGCTCACACGATAACTCTCGTAGGGTGTAATAGATTTGATTGTACATATTAGCATTTCTTCCAAACATCCACTAAGTTCGCAGATTACATACATCGTTTTACCTGTTGAATTCAGTTTAAAATATGTTTGGGAAATGTTTTGAAATGTTTGCAGATAATTGTTTTCTGGAGGAATCCTGTCATAATGGCCAAAAAGCTCTAAAAGCCTCTAAAATCAGCAGCTATAGGGTGCATCAATAGTTAAAAAATATATTTTTACAGATTTTTGTCGGAAACTCAAAAAATGAGTTGGGGAATCGTACTACTGGTATTACGTATATTGGTGACCTATTTCGGGTATAGAAATAAAAAAACTCTATTTGGACAACTTTAGTGTTTTGAGAATCATTTTATTATTATTTTTACCGATGGTAGTCTATATGATCCTCATTACAACAATATATTTTGTTTCTTGAAGAAGTCCATTTTCCCTGGTCCCAAAGCTTTACAAATTAGTGTTGGGCAATTGAAGGACCTAGTTCAGTGTCCTAGTTCAAAAACGTATGAGTATGAGTGTGATATTACGTATACGCAGTTTGGTCTTACAAACGACCGGTGTTTATTGAACTAGATAGTGAACAGTGCCGTTCAATATAGTTCAATTGGCACAACTCTACTAAAAATACTACAGTGATCTCTGAAATGACTGGTACGTACGACAGCTCTCTGAAGATGTAGCCGACATCTTCCAAACGTTGCACATCATTAAATTTCTCCCAAACGTATATCATGTTTTATATCGGTCTTCGAGTACCTGCCACACAAATATTCATCATTTTTGGTCATAAATTCTATTTAAGTCCTCTTTTGGGATCGATTTGCAATTTTTACCGCAGGTAATCTTTTTGATCCTCATTACAACGGTATTACTTTTTTCTTGGGGAAGTCCATACATTAGGATGTATGGATGCTATGCAATTTCACAAAAATTGAGTTTTGTGTAAACGTGTAAAAAAGTATCACACAGTGCTCTTGAACCAACTTTAAATGGAAGGTGCTTACACCTGGGAAGTTTTTGCAGATTATGAATCTAAAATGTTCATAGATGAGAAAAATCAATAAACCAAAAAAATCGGAAAAAAACTCAACATTGTTGAGTAAGAATCTGAAGAAATTGACCATTCCGACATCTCATTTTGGGAGTAATTTCTTTTCGATAAATAGCGCGCCTTCCAGTCTTATCAGCTGGTCACCATGTAACATAGATGGTTTCGACCACTACGTAGGAAGTATGAACTTGTCCATGAAAAACATAATAATATCGCTGTAAACATTACCGCAATGAGTAGCATCGGAATAAATTGCCAGCGGAAATTCGAACTGCACTTTAGCATAAATGTCGAACTTTTGATGGGTAGGGTATCTCCCCTGGAGAAGACCAATATGGACCATTTTCGAAGTTAAATTACATTTGGACAAAATATTAGAAGATTCAAAGTTTGGACCAAATCGATTGCTTCATTCGGCAGATGTAGGAAACAAATTAGGAGATTTTGTGGGGGAGGTACTCGAAATTTGAACCGTTCGAGGGTTATCGTGCTCCAGCCACTACACATGGTGCCATGGGGGTTTTTACAACATTCGGGCCATTTTCTCAGGATGTATGGTCTTGTCCCTGAAAAAACTTGTACTGTCGTAATGGGGGCAGCGAATGGCGATATCGCCCGTCTTGAAACTTAAAATAAATTTGGACAAAATATTACGAAGGCCAAATTTTGGACCCAATCGGCTGATCCGTTCGAGAGTTATCGTGCGATCCAGCCGGCCATAAAGACATGGCTAAATCGACTCTAAATTGTATAAAATCCGTTTTTTCGTCCAAACATTCGTGGGTTCTAAAACCATTATTTCGATAAGGCACATTTTGCCCATATTAAAGTGTATACATATATCCTCATTAGCATTAATTCAAAAATAATTCAATTTTCAATTAGAGTGGCCAAATTAAAAACTAATTCGAAATTAATTTGGAATTCTCAAATTGCAAGTGAAATGTTTTGATTTTAAACCGAAATTGTTTAAATTACATATAAAATAGTGTACCCTGAGATATATTGAGGTACGCTTAAACGTAGACCCATGTATATTCACAATTTTTGTTGGGATGTTTTGTGACTACTCACTAATGAAAATGTTAGAATGCAACTGACTTCGTTAAAAATGTGGATTAAATCTTATCAACGTACTTTTAATACAGTTTTAATACTCAAAGTATCTTATATTCTGTGACAACATGGGCTATTTGTTTGCCGCCAACGCTTTAACCTCAGCATTTCTGGTAACGAGGGTATATCAGGAATATTGTCAATTATTTCATATTCCATTTCAGAAAAAAAGGATAATTTTTTTTTCGCGCTACATCAACGATTTTTGATATGTAGGTTAAGAAAAAAATTGCCAGTACGAATCTGGTCGCGAGCCAATTTTTAGTTGTTGCGGACTAAAGTTATGGCGCTTTTATTTCGCTTTTTAAGAAAGAAAATATTATAAAAAAAAATATTATTTTAATGAGCACCATTGTTACAAAAAAGTTCTCTCGAAGTGACTTCAGTGTACATAAAATTGATAAATTATTGAATATAAGTCAACTTTTTTCAAAATTAAGGCCAATTTAGTGGTCATAAAATTACATAAAAATTTTTTGTGGATCTAAACTTCACGGCGAATCAAATGAGACTAGAATCGTACAGATTGGTGTTATAGTTTTGATGTTACAGCCAAAATAAACACATATTTTGGTCAAAAAAGAATTTTTTATCTGACAAAATATTTTTTCACATGCACTATGTAGTAGAAAATATTGGAAAAGTCTATAGGAATATTTCCTTCGTTTTGCTTAAATCTCCCACTAAAATGGACGGATTGTGCTTTATTGACATTCAGATTAAAGCTTCCCCATTAGGGAAGGTAATTCGGTTGAGGAGGATATATCTCAAAGCTTCTGAAATGGAAACAGAGGTCAAATAACCCATTTTAATTTATATGCATTTTAAAATACGTGTAAATCGCGTAATTATTAAAATCATTTTGTCCGCATGTTATTTTCATGTACAGCAGGACCATATCTTTTAATTTATATATATTTTTCGAAATTTACATTGGAGGCTAAGATGTAGCATCGGCTGCATCCTAGCATTAAAAAACCTATAAAATATCTCTAATTTGCGCAAAGTGCATACAATTTTTGTCCGCATCCGATTTCAGTGTTCACCATAAAAATCTACATCGATATACATATATCTATGTGAAGGCGTTCAATCAAGAACCGTGGATGTAGCATCACACACTATTTTTTGAGATAAAATGAATGTAGCTCCCTTATAAGTGAAGTTTTCAAATCTCTGTTTCCGCTAAAACGAAGATGCTGTACTAGTTGTTTCATTGCAGTGGAAACGAACCGCAGAAAACGCGATAAAATCCGTGATATTTCCAAAAACAATTTTAGACGATTTTTCTACTTTGGAATTTCTTGTAACTCGCGTTTTAGTAGATGGATTTTCACGGGGAATGATTTATTGGATCAGGAACGTAAAAAACTAAAATGTGCAATCAAGTACGAAGAAATCAAATAGCAATTGTTAAAATTAGGCCCGAAAAATATGATTTTTAGAAAAATGTTCGCACAAAATTTTGGCATTTGGATGCAGATTTCTATGAAGCTGTGCAGACTACATTCACAATATTCCTATCAAATAACTCAGAATCGCAAGTACTACAATCCTATATATAGTTTTTATAAAAACCTGTTAGTCCGGTCAAAATAGACATTGAAATAGCAAAAATTCCCACAGAGCTGAATTTTGGTGGAAAGCTAGGGTTTGCCATTAGAAGCAATGTCCTAAAAGTCCCCATCGATCCCATGTGTGCAAAAAAAAAAAATATTCGGGGTCAAAGGTCAAATTTTAAGGGTTTTTAGGTTTTCGGATTTATTTTTTGAAAACGGTTGATCTAATCAAAAAGTGACTAAAGTAAATATTGTAGACAGAAAAATTATCTACAAGTTTGGTTTTTATAATTTTTTTCCTAGAAGGAACCATTCTTGAGATAAAGCTGTTTCAAAAAAACACATGATTTTTATGCACTTATAAGGGAAATATGCTCATATTCAGACGAACCGGCTAAAATAAGCGAAGTAATCGGGTCTGTCCCCCAAAAAATTTATATATTTTTTTGAGGAGCGAAATTATAGCTATCTTCTAAAAAAAATTCCAACAAAATCGGAGCGTGTTTAGTAGAGTTATTCAATGTTAGAGTAATTTTATGCAAAAATAGCCAATTTAACCCACATGTATAATCGAAAGCCCAACAGGAACGACCCCAACGAAAACTCTCCGATTTTTTCAAGTTTTGTCCGAAGGTAGGGTTTGTTGCGCTGATTACGGAAATGTATAATTTTCAACGGTTGCGGATCCGGTTCGCCGGTTATTCGACCAGAAAGGAAAAATTTAAAAACCGGGTTAGACCCGGTTCTACTGAACCGATTACTGCAAAGTGGATATCGTTTGAAAGCTTACGGAAGTATCTAACACATACTTTCTCTCTCGTTACTTTAACCGGTTCGCCTCACAATGTACTTACGCGGCTAATTTTTTATTTGACCTTCAGATCGCGATATCTCGAAAATGGTAAGTCTTCTTAAGAATCATAAAGACCACTCTTGTAGACAATTATTAAATCTACAACTTTTACTTTAGCCAGCTTTTGCTAAGTCTTACCGTTTTTGAGAAAAATTAAAAAAACTGAATAATGCCTCCAAAAATGACCTTTGACACCGAATAACTTGTTTTGCACACATGGGATCGGTGGGGACTTTTAGGACGTTGCTTCTAATGGCCAACCCTAGCTCTCCACCAAAATTCAGCTTTGTGGGAATTTTTGCTATTTCCCCCTTATACGCATGTCTATTTTGACCGGACTATGTTTGCGGAATGAAATTAGAAGCAAATTTCAAAAAACACTGTAAATCTGGCTTCAAAATTTCGTCATCATTTAATGGTAGAAGCAGACGAAATTTTGAAAAGTAATACATTAGTGAGATGATCCTCATTTAGTTTGCTTCTGCTTTTACTTCGACAGGAAACTCGAGATAAGTGTGGTTTACTCACAAATAGAGAGATAACAAAAAAAGACATGTTGGCTTCAACCCACTTTCACCATTTTTTTAACATAAATATAGCCTCTTACTTTTAAGGCCAATATTTTTTGCCACGTCCAAAAACATTTCATTTTATGCAAAAGTATTTAATTTGTATAATATACAATCACGAGTCGCGAGTTATAAAGGGGTAAACCTTGGCTTCAACGATGTTAAATTTTCAAAAATATTGGTGATATACACTTTGACATGACCAAAAATGTGCCTCATCGAAATAACGGTTTTATACCCCAAGTATGTTTGGACGAAATTCGATTCAGTCAATTTGGAGTCGTTTTAGCTTTATCCGTCTGTCTGGCTGGAGCGCACGATAATTGTCGAACGGATTAACCGATTCGAACCAAATTTAGTTTAAGTTCGAAGATGGGTCATGTCGGTCCACTCCTTCGGGTACATTCCACACAAAGGTTCCAAATTGTTTTCTTAAATGGTGTGAACGACAACTGTGCACATCGTATAGTTCCTTCCAGATACATGTCGGGTTCGAATATGGACTATATCCGCCCACTCCTTCGGGTACTTCCCACACATAATTCGGAAATAGTTAACTTAAAGAGTTCCTCTCGGATCGTTTTGAAATTGTTTTTCAACATGTTGTCCTTGCGGCTCCCTTTACGAAGGTAAAATTTTTTTCGGGCGCAATTCAATACTTCCGGAGAATAGCCTAAACTCTCCAAGAACCCTGACCGCACGAAACAAAATGGAAAATCTGTAAAATAACTCTCGCAGGGAGTTTTTGATTGCTCTAAACTTTGCACATTGTATTATTTCACCCAGTCATGTATCAGGTTGGAATATGGACTATATCGGTTCACTCCTTCGGCTACCTCCCACACAAAATTCAGAGGGAGTAAAATTTAAGGGCTCTTCTCGGATCGTGTTGAAATTGTTTCATTAGGTTGTCTTAGCGGCCCCTTTACTATGGTAATTTTTTTCCGGAGTAATTCCATACTTCCTGATATAATGGCCCAAATGCTCCAAAAACCCTGTCGACACATACTAAAATGGCTAGTGTGAAAGAAACTCTCAAACTTTTTCAAAAATTTCCTACAAATTTAGTTTAACGTAATTTAATATTTCGGATCAGAAGTTTGCTCACTAAAAATGGTATATGCCAATGATTTGGTATAGGTACCAAAACATTGCACGTATTTTAAAGCAAACACGTGATACAAAATCAATATATTTTTTGGTCAGAGGCTCTCCGTCAGCACAGCTGACTGATACTTTTTCATTTCTTTTAATCTATTTCACCGGAATTCCTATAGGGCTATTGTTCTACTCAGAATACAGAAGTAATGTACGATACTCTGGTCTGGTATTGCGTTTTCTAAAATTATATAGTGTATGGTATACACTATCAGCCCATAGGTTGCAATCATGAGAATTTGTGTTAAAATAATTCGTATCGACAAACATATTCTGTGGGAGAATTAGGCTAGCTTCACTTCTTTAGCAAACATATCCGCATGAATAAAAGGTATTTCAAAATAATAACATGTTTCTACAAACGTTTGTATTACGAATAACTTACACGAATTAACATGTTTCCACGAAACCATTCGTAACTAACAGAAACATATCGCTCATTTACGCAACGAGTGGCATAAGTCAAAAATGCGTTTTCTGAGTTAGCAATTTCTATTTTTTCTATGACTTCTACTTTATCTTCTGTCAAATTTTCAAACTCTAAAACTCGACGAGTTACAGCTCATTTACTACGAGTTTCAACACAAAAGTTTTTTGAGTTTATGAAGCACAAAACACTTCAAATCTTGCTGATCTTGCACAGTAATTTATCACTGATATCTGGCTAGCTGTTTGCAAAATGTGGCCCTAGTAATTATTTTAGTTTTAGTTTAATAATCTTTTTAAGTGGGGAAGAAAAATTTTAATAGCCAACTTAAAACGCGTTTTTTCTCGAAACTGGATTTTTTTGTAATGTGTCACCCTTTGAGTAAATGAGCGATATGTTCTTACATTTTGTTTCCTTGTTTTCAGTGAAATTTGAACAAATAACAAATATAATATACATGCATTAAATGGACAGGAAAAACAATAGCCTTAACTTTAAATGTATGCATATTTTCCATTAAATCTAAAAATTTTAGTATTTTCAATTCAGTTTTCAATACATTATTTTCAAAATTGAAGAGAGAGATAGAAATGTGTGTGGAATTAAGAAGGAAATATCACCTTCTTCCTTCTGCACCTATATAAAACGTTCAGTTCATTACTTTTTATACCCTCAGCATTTATGCTAATGAGGGTATATACACTTTCATACGGTCAAAATTAACCTCATCGAAATAATGGTTTTAGACCCTAATTATGTTTGGACGAAATCCGTTTCAGACAATTTGGAATTGATTTAGCCATGTTCGTCCGTCTGTCTGTCTGGCTGGGTACCTCCCACACAAAATTTCGGATAAGTTCAGTTTAGGACCTGCTCTCGAATCGCTTTGAGTTTTGTTTTAGAAACTTATATTTACTGCCCCCATACAACGGTACAAGTTTCATCAGGCGCAAGTCCATACTACCTGAGAAAATAGCCTGAAAGTTGCACAAAACCCCTATGACACCGTGTGAGGTGGTTGGAGTGCAAGATAACTCTCGAACGGATCTGCCGATTGGGTCCAAAATTTGGCCTTAGTAATATTTTGTCCAAACATAGTTTAAGTTCGAAGATAAGCCATATCGGTCCACTCCTTCAGGTACCTCCCACAAAAGTTCAAAAATGTTCGGAAAAATTGTTCGTACGTTAACACTTGAAGGGAGTAGCCGAATTAGTCCATACTTTACACATTCTAATACATCTACCAGATATAGATCAGGTTCAAATATGGACTATATTTGTCTACTCACTAGGTTACCTCCCACACAAAATTTAAGATAACTTCACTTTAGACCTGTTCCCGAATCTTTTGATTTTTGTTGAAGCAACTTGCATTTGCTGCCTCCAGTACGACGGTAAAAAGTTTTAACACTGTGCAAAGCAAGAAATTTAGACTTAAGGCAGAGGGAAGGGGTTGTTAAATGATTTTCCATCCTCACGGTCATGATGCCATCTTAAATGAAATTGGAGAGAGACATTCTATTTATTTTTTTCCAACTGGGGGACTATACACATTGTTCCCATTAGAAGTAAAAAGAGCAAGTAATATTTCCAAACTAGTATTAATATTTTCTTAACATTTATAATAAATTTCATTGCAGATTAATTGGGTCAAAGTCCTATAGTATTTTTCGTTCTTTTAATAATTTCAATACTCTTGAAAAAATACATAGTATGGATGTATGTGTCTATTTCAATGTTTCATTCATAAAAACAAAATAACGTAATTTGTTTTGTCAAGGCATTATTACAACCGAAAATAATCCCACGCGAACAAAAAAGTTGTGTGTTTCCGGCGAAATATTTTTATTTCTATTTAAATGCCACTAAAATGTCTGCGATTTTAGAATGAAAATGAAAAAAAAAAGAAAAATACAACAAACTATACTGTCAAAAATATTTTTTTTTGCAGAATGAATGTCAAGCATAGTCGTTACCTGAATATTTTCTTATCATAAATTCTATTGTTTTTGTGGAAATAAAATTTTGAGAAAAAATCGTGTTGAAATGTTCAAAGAAAATATGCCAAAAATTTGGTAATGAAATTTGAAAAAAATAAAAATAATTCAAAAAAATTTGAATAAAGCGTTAAAAAAAAACAAAAATACTAAAATTGTTCAATTTTTACAATAATAATTGTGGATGTAATTTCTCTGGCGGTTGTTAAGAAGAATCAACAATCAACATAAACTAAGGTAAGTTAGAGGAAACGTTATAATTTAAATGTCCCTATTGACGTCAGAATTTCAATTAACCTTTATTTGTAAAATAAAAATTACTTTGTGAAAGAAAAATAATTTTTTGGTCGTGTTGTCTCAATTCATTCAAATAACACTGTGACACAAAATGGGGGTGAAAATCTGGGCATGAAAGCCCTTGCTTTAAGAACCGCTATAAAAGTATAACAAGATGACGTTTTTATACCCTCCACCATAGTATGGAGGGTATATTAAGTTTGTCATTTGCGACCCTATAAAGTATATATATTCTTGATCAGGATAAAATTCTAAGACGATCTAGCCATGTCCGTCTGTTGTAATCACTCTAGCGTCCGCAATAATTGAGATAGAGTGCCGAAATTTTGCACCCGAGGGTCTTTTTTCCATAGGCAGGTCAAGTTCGAAGATGGGCTATATCGGTCCACTCTTTGGTATAGCCCCCATATAACAGTACCCCCGAATTTGAGGTATTTTGACGTTCTTCGCCACATTTGCAGACCGAATTAGCTATAATTTGGCACTTAGGGTTCCTAGTGATCAACAAACTTATACCCTAAAAGATATGGGCATAGGTCCATGTTTTGGTATAGTCCCCATATAACGGTACCTCCCGATTTTCGGTATTTTGAGAATTTTAGCCACAATTTTAAACCGAACTATTTGCAATTTGACATTTGAGGTTCTCAGTGGTCAAGAAACATCTCCACCAAACATCGTCAACATAGGTCCATGCTTTGGTATGTCCCCCTTATAACCGTACATCCCGATTTTAGGTGTTTTGAGAATTTCAGCTACAATTTTTAACCGAACTAGCTGTAATTTGCCATTTGAGGTTCTCAGTGGTCATGCAATATCTCCACCAAACATCGTCAACATAGGTCCATGTTTTGATATAGCCCCCATATAACGGTACCTCCCGATTTTCGGTATTTTTAGAATTTTAGCCACAATTTTTAAGCGAACTATCTGCAATTTGACATTTGAGGTTCTCAGCGGTCATGAAACGTCTCCACGAAACATCGTCAACATAGGTCCATGTTTTGGTATAGCCCCCATATATCGGTACCTCCCGATTTTCGGTATTTTGAGAAATTTTAGCTACAATTTTTAACCGAACTAGCTGTAATTTGCCATTTGAGGTTCTCAGTGGTCATGCAATATCTCCACCAAACATCGTCAACATAGGTCCATGTTTTGGTATAGCCCCATATAACGGTACCTCCCGATTTTCGGTATTTTTAGAATTTTAGCCACAATTTTTAACCAAACTATCTACAATTTGACATTTGAGGTTCTGAGTGGTCACCAGACGTCGTCAACATAGGTCCATGTTTTGGTATGGCCCCCTTATAACCGTACCTCCCGATTTTCGGTATTTTGAGCATTTTAGTTACAATTTTAAACAGAATTAGCTGTAATTTGGCATTTGAAGTTCTCAGTGGTCATGAAACATCTCCACCAAACATCGTCAACATAGGTCCATGTTTTGGTATAGCCCCCACATATCGGTACCTCCCGATTTTCGGTATTTTTAGCTACAATTTTTAACCGAACTAGCTGTAATTTGACATTTAAGGTTCTCAGTGGTCATGAAACGTCTCCACGAAACATCGTCAACATAGGTCCATGTTTTGGTATAGCCCCCATATATCGGTACCTCCAGATTTTCGGTATTTTGAGAATTTTAGCTAAAATTTTTAACCGAACTAGTTGTTATTTGCCATTTGAGGTTCTCAGTGGTCATGAAACATCACCACCAAACATCGTCAGCATAGGTCCATGTTTTGGTATAGCCCTCATATAACGGTACCTCCCGATTTTCGGTATTTTGAGAATTTTAGCTACAGTTTTTAACCGAAATAGCTGTAATTTAACATTTGAAGTTCTCAGTGGTCATAAAACATCTCCAACGAAACATCGTCAACATATGTCCATGTTTTGGTATAGCCCCCATATAACGGCATCTCCCGATTTTCGATATTTTGAGAATTTTAGCTGCAATTTTTAACGGAACTAGCTGTAATGATAATGAGAATTTTCAACAACAACTTATACCCTAAAAGATATGGGCATAGGTCCATGTTTTGGTATAGTCCCCATATAACGGTACCTCCCGATTTTCGGTATTTTGAGAATTTTAGCCACAATTTTAAACCGAACTATTTGCAATTTGACATTTGAGGTTCTCAGTGGTCAAGAAACATCTCCACCAAACATCGTCAACATAGGTCCATGCTTTGGTATGTCCCCCTTATAACCGTACATCCCGATTTTAGGTGTTTTGAGAATTTCAGCTACAATTTTTAACCGAACTAGCTGTAATTTGCCATTTGAGGTTCTCAGTGGTCATGCAATATCTCCACCAAACATCGTCAACATAGGTCCATGTTTTGATATAGCCCCCATATAACGGTACCTCCCGATTTTCGGTATTTTTAGAATTTTAGCCACAATTTTTAAGCGAACTATCTGCAATTTGACATTTGAGGTTCTCAGCGGTCATGAAACGTCTCCACGAAACATCGTCAACATAGGTCCATGTTTTGGTATAGCCCCCATATATCGGTACCTCCCGATTTTCGGTATTTTGAGAAATTTTAGCTACAATTTTTAACCGAACTAGCTGTAATTTGCCATTTGAGGTTCTCAGTGGTCATGCAATATCTCCACCAAACATCGTCAACATAGGTCCATGTTTTGGTATAGCCCCATATAACGGTACCTCCCGATTTTCGGTATTTTTAGAATTTTAGCCACAATTTTTAACCAAACTATCTACAATTTGACATTTGAGGTTCTGAGTGGTCACCAGACGTCGTCAACATAGGTCCATGTTTTGGTATGGCCCCCTTATAACCGTACCTCCCGATTTTCGGTATTTTGAGCATTTTAGTTACAATTTTAAACAGAATTAGCTGTAATTTGGCATTTGAAGTTCTCAGTGGTCATGAAACATCTCCACCAAACATCGTCAACATAGGTCCATGTTTTGGTATAGCCCCCACATATCGGTACCTCCCGATTTTCGGTATTTTTAGCTACAATTTTTAACCGAACTAGCTGTAATTTGACATTTAAGGTTCTCAGTGGTCATGAAACGTCTCCACGAAACATCGTCAACATAGGTCCATGTTTTGGTATAGCCCCCATATATCGGTACCTCCAGATTTTCGGTATTTTGAGAATTTTAGCTAAAATTTTTAACCGAACTAGTTGTTATTTGCCATTTGAGGTTCTCAGTGGTCATGAAACATCACCACCAAACATCGTCAGCATAGGTCCATGTTTTGGTATAGCCCTCATATAACGGTACCTCCCGATTTTCGGTATTTTGAGAATTTTAGCTACAGTTTTTAACCGAAATAGCTGTAATTTAACATTTGAAGTTCTCAGTGGTCATAAAACATCTCCAACGAAACATCGTCAACATATGTCCATGTTTTGGTATAGCCCCCATATAACGGCATCTCCCGATTTTCGATATTTTGAGAATTTTAGCTGCAATTTTTAACGGAACTAGCTGTAATGATAATGAGAATTTTAGCTACAATGTTGTCTATTCAAAAATAATCGTCAATATAGGTCCATGTTATGGTATACCCCCCCATATAACTGTACCTCCCGATTTTCGGGAATTTTCAGTGTCACGAAATTTCTTCACTAAAATTCGCCAACATGGGTCCGTTTTTGAGGGTCTACATTGTTTTGATGAAACTACCCTCAATTTGACTCTTAGAGTTCCCTGCAGCTATAAAACTTTTCCGCCAAAAAATTTAAAGATAGGTTGACTCTATGATATAGCTCCGTAGGTGGTACCTTTCACCTAGCTAAACACATTTTTTTAGATAAGATTAGATAACACTGTGCAACAAATGGAGGTGAAAATCTGGGGCACGGAAAATTCCTCTTAGGGAAAAAAGGCCTTGGTGAGTATATTATGAACCCCGAAGGACCGATCCGCCGTGAGTCGAACTTCCGCGCTATGGCGTGATGAAATTTTTGTTAGAGACCCTGTGGGCCATTAGGAATTAGCGTTATATCTTTGTTCATTGTTGCTTAAGTGCTCTACAAAAACAACAAACAAAGATATAATGCTAATTCTTGATGGCTTACAGGGTATCTTGCAAAAACTTCATCACGCCATAACGCGGAAGGTCGACTCACGGCGCATCTGTCCTTCGGGGTTTTTAATATACACACACCAAGGGCTTTCATCTCCGAAAGGAATTATCTCTGCCCCAACATTTGTGTTCACAGTGTAATTAAAGCAATAGTGGGAGGAGAATTGTGAAAGGACCCTAATTATTCCATTTTAATTAAGACTATTGTATGGTGGAGGGTATAAAAAGTCCGGCCCGGCCGAACTTAACGACTTTTTACTTGTTCAACTTCGAAATGTTCTGCAAAAATGTCGCTCAGAAAATTTAAAGTACGATTCTCATTGACAACTAATCGATTTTGTCGGCGGATCTGTCCTTCGGGATTCTTAATATACTCGCCAAGAGCTTTCATCCCCAAAAGGAATTATCTCTGCCCCAAAATTTCGGTTCACAGTGTAAATTAAAAATAAGGTTCTTTTTCGTTTTTAAACATTTGTTTTCCCACACCCAAATTTCATTTCCCTCATTTCAACTTGTTTTTTTTTTCTTTTTATTGAAAATAAATCAGAAACCTTTTAAAAACTCCTCTTAACTGCAATATGTTAATGACAAAAACTTAGTTGGTAATAACATATTTTTTCCTCAATGGGTCCTTTTTTGAAATTGTAACGCAGCCACAACTTTGTTGAAATACATTTTTATATTCTTGTCTACAGCTAGACCACTAATTATGCCACAAGAACGCATACAGACGCCGTTTTCAAATTAAAGTTAAAGAAAAAAAAAAACAAATACTTTTTTCTTTTTAGACATTCCATTTGAACGACAAAAGTAAAACTTCAAGAAACTTTAGGTCAAATTGCTGGTAATTAGTGGAGAACTTAAGTGGAAAATGGAAATGTGACGTAAAACTGAAATGACACAAAGTAAGAAAGAAAAAACAAAAACGTTTAGAAAAAATTTTTAGTCAATTATATTTTTGGTTACAATGACAAGAAAAAAAGTTGCTGCTAAAAGTTGCAACCCTTTGGGGAACAAATTGTAGACAAAATAATGGAATAAAATTAAAATACTTGAAATTTTACAAAAACTCGCTTGCATTTGATGTTTTTGCTTTGAGTTGTTTTTTCTTTTCTTTAAAAATGGCCTTTGTATTTTCACCATTTCCCAAAACGACATTTAATTGCACACAAACACAGAAATTGTTGTTTTCCTGCAAAAGTAACTGCACTTAAAGGGTCATTGTGCAAAGCACTTTTATCGTTTTCTTTAAATGGGTTTTCTTTATTGGTATTTGATAGTCTCGATAAGTGTTGGCTGTGTATTTGTGGATTTTTGTTAGAGGAATATTTTTGGGGCAGACAGTTAAGAACGACTGGAAATTTGTTTTTGTGTTTTGAAACCATTTAAGAATGGGTTAAGAAAATAGTAACTCTGTCTAAGGGAATGATAGACAAGAAGTGTCAGTTTCTTTAAAACCTGATGATAGCCTTTCACCAGAGTATGGAGAGTATATTATGTTTGTTTTTGCGTTTGTAACACATTAAAATAATCATCAGCGACCCTATAAAGTCTATATGTATGTATATAGTAATCATTCGAACTCCACTACCAAATATGACTTAGAATTTTTGTAAAAAATCGTAGTTTAATACAAAATATTCACGAAAATCAAAGTGTACAATCATTGATAAAAATTGATTTTAAATTTTAAATCGCGAAAATTGCATCCAATATCACTGTGCAAATTTTGTTCCTATTTTATTATTAGATAGCTAATAAAACAGCAACAAATATGTACAAGAAACTCCTCCCTGTTGGGTGCCTCTAGTGACTGGCTTCCTTACGGAAATCTATCCAATGTTACAATTGATTAGTCTGCTTTCCAGCATTCTATCAATCCAATTTGTAAGGATCAGGGTTTCTGATTCTTGCCGACTTCGAGGGTAGTTTTCAATACCGCTCAAAATGAATAAAATATGTACTAGTTTACTATTTTTCTTATATGTTTTCTTTTTCATAAGATATTCCTTGAGAGAAAATTCGTGCAATATAATACTCAACTACACAAAACGTGCATTTAAATCTTGAATTTATCTCATTGGAATGAAAACCCAATAAACCGTTAATAACACTATGCAACATTGAAAATGCAAATAACTTCTAGTATGAATTTTTTGAAAGTACATATTTAGGCTACAAAAACCCTCGATGGGTTTTGTCCTGTCAGATTTTATAAGCTCATCTAAACCGGGCAAAAATTATTTTTTTTGCATTTATCGGGCCTTTATCTAAGAAACGAACAAAATTTGGCCTTGATGTATTTACCAATATTGTAGCCCTAAAGAAGTATAACTTATCTGTACAAGAAAAACTCTATCTAGAGCATAAAAATCGATAAAATACACTGTGCAAAAAAATGGAGCTGGAGGTCTGGGGGGGGGGGGGTGGAAACTACTTGAGGGGTGAAAGCCCTTCATGAGTATTTACAGAACTCCAAAGGGCAAATCCACCGTGAGTTGAACTTTTAAGTTACGGCGTGATGAATTTTTCACTGGAGACCCTATAAGCCATCAGAAATTAGCTTTACATCTTCTTCGCTGTTGTTTTGGCTTATTTTTGATATGACATGTCTTCAGTCAAATCTAATAAGGATCATTATCGTAGAACATTTTGACAGTCTAACTCGCTTCCTTCCATGTCATTTTCGTCCTTTATTTCAAGAGCCGCAATAAAAGTACCTCAAGATGACATTTTACAGCTTCGACATGTTCTGCAAAAATGTCGCTCAGAAAATTTTAGGTCATTGACAACTAATCGATATTGGTGCGTTTTCATGGTCTTTTTGCATTTACCCTGTTTTTGTTCAAAAAACTACGGTGCGCTCCGGAGCGTTGCCGGAATGACACCATCCGGTTCAAGAAATTTATAGGGTTGAAAAGTATTGATTGCCCAAGAATTCCTTGAATTATTATCAGAAGTGTAGCTTTTATTCGTATAATAGAATATAATTGTTCCAAAAAAATCGCATACGGGACAAGGGATACTTCTCTCATATCACTGAGTGCACCCCGATTATTACAAGGCTATGAGAAGCTTTAACCTTACTTATTTTTATACCCTCAGCATTTATGCTAACGAGGGTATATACACTTTCATACGGGCAAAATGTGCCTCATCGAAATAATGGTCTAACCCCAAGTATGTTTGGACGAAATGTGTTTCAGACAATTTGGAGTCGATTGAGCAATGTCCGTCCGTCTCTTTGTCTGTCTGGCTGGCTGGCTGGAGCGCACGATAACTCTCGAACGGATGAACCAAATCGGTTCAAATTTTGGCTTTCGTGATATTTTGCCCAAACTTAGTTCAATTTCGAAGATGGCTATATCGGTCCACTCCTTCCGGTACCTCCCCCATGAAATTTCGAAAATGTTCGGAAAATTTGTGCGCACGATAACTCTTGAAGGGAGTAACCGATTTGGTCCATACACGCAGAGAAAAAAATATGATTGATCCAACAATATTCGAAGAGCAAAATATGTATTGTAAAGATATTGTTAAATTCCAAATGTAGTATTGTGATTTCAACAATTGGGTTTTGTTAAATCCAAAAATAGTTTTTGTCAACTGGGCAATAGTTTTCTCTTTTCTTGGACAATGTTTTCTCTTCTCTCGCTATTCGATGCCATGTTGAAAAAAACAATTATGGTGAGTTTTGTTTGTATGACATGATGCCTTTATCTTTGTTTTTGTGTGTATGTATACCAACAATGAGACTCTTGTTTTTATTTGTTTCTGTTTTGTTTCATTCTTCTATCTTCATTGTGCTTTGAGGTTTGGTGTTATACCGGAGTTTGTTATGGTGTTTAATTATTCCTTATGTTGTGGTGGGTGCTTGTGGCTTTTTGTTTGTCTTTGTTGTCAGCCAATGCAGCAAACCATGTATTGTGTTCATCAATGATTGCAATATTATAGGCGACATTTATATCCAAGTTATGTGAAAAGTGTATATGAGAAGTATATACACTCAAATCAAACATTTCTGGGCTGGTTTTCTGGGTTGACAATACTTTTTGTGAACAAAATTAGATTATGATAGTTTCTACAATCGGTATTGCTAACGATTTTTACAATCTTGCGGAAATTCGAAAGTTGTTTTTGTTTTCTATGTTTGGAACAAAAGATGGTATTTTTGGATTTGGATTACAATGTTTGAACAAAACAAATACATTTTTGGAATCAAAACAGATATTTTTGTTCCAACAAAAGCGAAAAATATTTTTTCTCTGCGTGTACACATCGTGAAATGTGTACCATACTAAGATAAGGTTTCAATATGGACTCAATCGGTCCACTCCTTCGGCTACCTCCAACACAAAATTTCGGAAAAGTTCAGTTTAGCGACTGCTCTCGAATCGCTTTGATTTTTGTTGTAGCAACTTATACTCACTGCCCCCCATACGACGGTACAAGCTTCATCAGGGGCAAGTCCATACTTCCTGAGAAAATAGCCTGAATGGTGCAAAAAACCCCTGTGACACCGTGTGTAGTGGTTGGAGCGTAAGATTACTCTCGAACGGATCTGCCGCATCGGTCCAAAATGTGGCCTTCGTAATATTTTGTGCAAACTTAGTTTAAGTTCGAAGATAAGACATATCGGTCCGCTCATTCAGGTACCTCCCCCACAAAAGTTCAAAAATGTTCGGAAAAATTGTGCGTACGATAACTCTTGATGGGAGTGACAGATTTGGTCCATACTTTACACATCCTAATATATCTACCAGGTATAGGTCAGGTTCGAATATGGACTATATTTGTCCACTCCGTCGGGTACCTCCCACACACATTTTTGAATAAATTCACTTTAAGACCTGCTCCCGAATCACTTTTTTTGTTGAAGCAACTTGCATACGCTGCCTCAATTATGACAGTAAAAGTTTTTTCAAGGGCAAGTCCATACTTCTTTAGAAAAAGCCCGAAAGTTGTAAAACCCCCTATGGCACCATATGTAGTGACTGGAGAGCTCGAACCGAATACTGCATTCGTCCACACTTTGTACATCGTAATATTTCTTCGAATATTAGATGAAATTCGAAGGTGGAAGGAGTGGACCTTCCGGTACCTCCCTCACAAAAGTTCGAAAATATTCGCTAAAATGGTACTCTAAATATTGTCGACACTCAGCTTAAAAAACCCTATCTATCGATATCCCCGCAAATGTTTGTGCTTTAATCCTATCCATATTGTTTTGAAAACCACCCTAAATACGTAAGTTTTTTTTTTTTTTTTGGAAAAAAAAGTATTTCAATCCAGGAGGAGGGTATATCTCTGTCGGCAATGTCGACTGATACTTTTTTACTTGTTCTATTCAAACCTTTATCATTTTGGCACTAAACATTTAACGGTCATATGTACATACATGTTCACCACGATAAATTTATCGATTTTATAATTATAAATTTGCTTCATGACGATCTGGCAACTCCAATTTTTATGTTGAACCACTTGTCTCATAAAATGGGTCTCAAGAAGCTTGATATTAACAAGTTTTTTCTAATGCGTTCTTTTGCAATTAATCTTCCGAGAGTGAACATCATAATCCTGATCAAAAGTTGACAGTTATAACCTCTAAATCTATAAACGGCATAGCATTTCCCAGTTTTAATTAATTACAAGTTTTAATTGATTTTAAAAAAAGTAATTAAATTTTACAAACATATTGAAAAGTGTTAATGTATATCATAATTTAGGCGGTATTGTACACCACGAGGGAGCAGCCTTAACACTCGTTGGTAACAACTGTACCTGTCTACTGCTGTTGGATTTTGTTAAGAACTTCCAAATCCCATAAAACCAAAAGAAACTTTGTGAGGCGAACACCTTTAACGATCATTCAGACTTGTGAAACATTCTAAATTTTGGTACTAGTACAAAGTTTCATAATCGCCTGATGAAAGTTCCGTAATCATCTAATGAACGCTCCATAATCGTCTGATGAAAATTCCGTAATCATCTTATGAAAGTTCCATAATCATCGCTATTTAAAAGGAATACTCTTCGTCATCATTATTCTCGTCAGGATAACTACAATCATCAGTACTACTACATAACTACAATCATCATTTCACGGGTAAATTTCCTGGAAAGATCGATCGACAAGTTCAGAACACAAATTTAAACCATCTTTGATATGATGAAAACTCAACATTTCGGTATGATAAAATTATAGTATTGCATCGATAAAATGTTCAGTCCCAATAGTATTTATAAGAAAATATTTCGAATTGTTATCAAATGTTACATTTCCCATTATTTTATTCTGTTTCAAACCAAAAATCTCGGTTTTCAGCCCTAAGTTTCATCTCCACTAAAATCTTAATTTGCAAGAGAAAAAAAGAGAAAAAATAATTGTAATTGTATATCAATTTAAAAGCCAACAAAAATTGTTCATTTAAGTTCATATTTTCGTATAGCCCAGATACCTCCGAACTAGCTGTTAATGACATTTGAAGTTCCCACGTTATGTAGCGATTTTCGGTATTTTGAGGATTCTAGATACAATTTTTAACCGAATTAGGAGTTATTTGACATTAAAGGCTACCATCAAAAACTGTCAACATAGATCCATGTTTTATTATAACCCCTATATAACGGTACCTCCCAATTTCTAGCCCACCAAAAATTGTCAACATACATAGTTAGATATAGGCAACATAAAAAAGGGCCTACCGAATGAAACATTTTATGTACATTATCTGACATTTTAACGTACCCACTTAAAGTTGGGGACAGGAATGAAAACTAATCATTCCATTTTAGTTCAGAATATTTTATGGTGGAGGGTATGAAAAGTTCGGCCCGGCCGAACTTAAAGCTTTTTTACTTGTTATTTCTTATCCGATTGGACTAAAATTTTGGATCTAGGCGTTTTGAGGGTCAATTTTTCGATTTTTGGGGTCATATCAAAAACATGCAAAAAATATGCTAAATATATGCAAAAAATATGCTAATTATGCAAATGTTTTTTGACGAAAATCGTCAACTAAATTTGGAAAATAATAAAAAAGCGTTCTAAATTAAGTTTTTTGCCGTTTAACACAGTTGTTTGCAGATTATTATGTTATTGAGACTCTCCAGATATTCCACCGCAGCAATAAATCTGGACTAATAAGAATTAAATCAGTTTTCACAAGGTGAGAAAATGTCAAATAACCCAGCATTCCTATTACAACATAAGTTGCTTCCTATACAAATGTAGGTAATGGAAAATTTTCAAAAACACTATCAGAAATGTCAAAATCAACGTAACCAAATACGGTGATAGTTTCTACTCGCCAAAATTGTCTAGCAGTAAAACAAAGGAACTGGAGTTAGTCATCGCAATTTTTGTTTAAATTAAAGCGCAGTTTTTTCTAGTTTTTGGAAAAGGGTTTGTTTTTTAGCACAAGGAGGGAAAAAGTACTATAATACCATTTACGATTCCAGGTTCTGGGATATAACTATAATTAGAAGTATACGTTTTGAATATCCACATATTAGATTTGAATATATCTTATAGTGTTTAGTTCTTTATTCAGTATATACAGACATAAATTGGCAATTTCTGTTCTAACTGCCGCTTCCATATTGATGACATGGTTTTAGTTTAATGCACTAAAAATACATAATTTTATAATATCGATCTATATTGTACGCATACAACCGCTTAATGCAGAATTGGGAAATGTTCACTCCTCAGCGAAAAGTAATGCATTATTGTTATACCCTTCCACGATGAATAATACGCAAATTGAAGAACACCCAATGATTAGTGCAAAATGACATCACTTACAAAAACCACACAATAGCGTGATAGTGGTAAAATAAGTCAAAAACCTTGGAATTATCTTTAACATGGCAAAACCACTCACATATTTCTGCTAGAAAAGCATTTGGAATGCTAAAAAATATAGTTCATTCATTCCTGCTACAGAAAAACAATTTTGATAACACAGTCGAAAAGTCGTAACCCTTTTGTATACACAATTGTTTAATTTATACCTGTCCGTGTACTCGATAATTTTTACTAATAATTACCAATGCTTCGACAGTTGTTTAATGGAGAAGTTGGTAAAAAAATAGTTTCAGCAACATTTAGTGAAAATTAGGACAAACCTTTAATGACACGTTAGTCTTGTTGTATAGGATATAAATACATAAATATTAAGATTAAGATTATTAAGAAAAATATTCGCCGCAATATTGTCATTAAAGTTGCCAAATGCACTATACACCTAAAAGGCAAAGATTTCAAGGAATATTAATTTACAAAACGATGAAATTCCACATCTGTCTCTTGTTTTGCTTACATCCTGATGTAAACTTTAAAAATGTCATATTAGCTAGCTCTACTTTCACAATCTGGTTGGCTTTTTCTGGAACAAATACGGACAAAGCCAGTAAAAATGTCCGGATTGTCGAGTAGAAAAATCTCACTATTTTTTACACTTAGAGCACTTTCATTTAAGTGTTCGGTATTAGCAATTACAATTTAAACAAGTAAGAAAGTATCAGCCAGCTGAGCCGACAGAGATATACCCTCAGCCACGTACCCGAAGAAAAAAAATTAACACAATACTTTTGTAGGTTTTTTAGCTGTTGGGAAAATTTTCCAGGATGGAAAGGGCCGCAAAAAACTACATGTTGCAACAAAATTCATAATGATCCAAGACGAGTGCATTTTTTCCAAACTTTGGGTAGGGTGTACCCATAGGAGTGATCCGATGTAGTACATATTCGGACCTAATACAAATTTGTAGGAAATATTTTTTTCTTTCTTTATTAGTCTATCCCCCATTATTATAAGTCTTCTTTTGTTATATTTTGGATTTACCAAACAGATTTATAGCGTCTCGGTTAACCTAAAGTTATAAGTGATGATTGAATTTCAAAGAGGAGCTTCTTGGCATTAACACTCCTTGTAAATATTATATTTTTAATGCCTCCAAATTGGTTTATTTTGCGTTTTCAAATCCATCAGATAGTGAAAGAACACATGTAATAATGGCCCTATGGATATTTTCCTTACAGACTATATAATTAAATATGTTGTACTTAATTTTCTGAATTTAAATATATTACAATTTTACTTTTCAATTTACAAAGTTTAAGCTAAATAGATTTCTCTCTTAAAGGGTTATTTTACACATTAGCCAGTTTAGGTGGTGCCGGTAGGATTTTCTGGACCTTTTTGGGTCATTATCTCACGAAAAAAAATTACAACATTGTAACAGGGGCCGCAAGTGCAACCTGCTGCGTCACAAATTAATAAGATCAGAGAGGAGTTGTTAAACTATACTTTTCCAAATTTTGTGTGGAAGGTACTCACATGAGTGAACCGACATAGTCCATATTAGAACTCGATCTATGCCTGAAATTAATATTACCAATAGCTAAGTTTGGCTCAATTCGGTTATTCCCTCCTATAGTTATCATGCCCACAATCTTGGCGAAAAATTTTGAACCTTTGTGGGGGAGGTACCGGAAGGAATGGACCGATATGGTCTATCCTCTAAGTTTGGACAAAATATTGAAAGACCCAACATTTTAACCAAATATGTTGATCCGTTCGAGAGTTATCGTGCACTCCAACTACGACACATGGTATTATATAGGTTGTTTGCAGTTTTCGTGCTGATTTCTGAGGATATATGGACTTGCTCCTGAAAAAAATTATATCGTCGTAATGGGGGTAGTGAATACAAGTGGCTGCAACAAAAATCAAAGCGATTCGAGAGCAGGCCTTAAACTGCACTTAAGCAAAATTTTGTGTGGGAGGTACCCGAAAGAGTGAATCAATAGGGTCCATATTGGAACCTCATCTATGTCTGGTAGAAATTTCACGATGTGCAAAGTATGGACTAATTCGGTTACTCCCTTCAAGAGTTATCGTGCGGACAATTTTTCCGAACATTTTTGAACTTTTGTGGGGAAGGTACCTGAAGGAGTGGGTCGATATGGCCCATCTTCGAACTTAAATCAAATCTGCACAAAATATTTCGATACCCAAAATTTGAACCGAATCGATTGATCCGTTCTATAGTTACCGTGCGCACCAGCCAGCCAGACAGACAGACGGACGGACATTGCTAGATCGACTCAAAATTGTCTGAAACGGATATCGTACAAACATACTTGGGGTCTAAAACCATTATTTCGATGAGGCACATTTTTGGCCGTATCAAAGTGTAAATACCCTCTTTAGCCTAAAGGCTGAGGGTATAAAAAGTATTATTATATAACTTCCACGAGTGATTTAATCATATAAAATAATTTATTTTCTTTACAATTCGTTAATCCGAACAATTTGATAATTCGGACACCGCCGAAACCTGACGTGTACGGATTATCGCGAATGTACTGTATATATGGGAGCAATATCCAAATCTGAATCAATTCTTACCGAAATAGGGATCGCTCTAGGGCCAAAAAATCTCCAATTTTTTGCGAATTGGTCTATAAATGTGACCTGTACTTTGTTTTCAAAGAGACATGGCTAAGTGCGAATCTATGCAGATCATCAAAAGGAACTGTGGGTCTATTCCGTTTTATTTTGCATGTTGCACACTCATTTACTAAGACATAATACCCTTAGGGTATTAAAATAAAGTTATCAGTGCAAACATGAATAAAAATTCCGTGCAGAATTTGTTTCCTTTACCCAATTTCACAATTTTTTATTTCCATATTAATGCCCAATAAGGGAATATTTTTGTCGATTCGACTAGAATACGCCATAATGAAGCGAATCTAGTAGTCTTCAACTTTTAACAAATATTGATTTTAAAAGAATTTCACTTTTTAAAATTATTTTCCGTGCGGAAAATTCAGAGGGAAATATTCACGATTGCCCTGTATATGTTTTTTATATGTTATATGTTTTTAGTAAAATATGAAAGATTTTATGCAATTTTCAATATTTTCTTAGTCTTAATTTCTAGCTCATTTGTTATTCTGTCAGACAATTTTGGCCAGCAGAAACTATCAACATATTTGGATACGTACATTTTGACCTTTCTGATTGATTTTTTGAAGAAATTTGTATTAGAAAGCAACTTATGTTGTAATAAGAAGGCTGGGATAGGAAATTTTCTAAGTCTTTTAGTCCCGATTTATTGCTGTGGCGGAATAATAATTAATAACATGATAATCTGCTAAGAAATCGACGTTTAACGGCAATAAACTTAATTTAGAACACTTTTTGATGACTTTCCAAATTTAATTTGATGATTTTTGCATATTTTGCATATTTTGCATATTTTTTGCATATTTTTTGCATATTTTGGGCATATGCAAAATATGCAAATATGCAAATATGCAAAAAAAAAAATAAAAAATATGAGCCTGTCATTGCGTTCAGTTTTCTTCAAAACGAATTTTGGTCCAATCAGAATTTTCGTATCTTTATTAATAAAAAATATGCAAATATGCAAAATCCGATGTCTAGTTATCATCTTACGGCAGGGGACACCAATCATAGTAACTATCGCATTGGCCTCCTTTGAGTTTTTCGGCAGACAGAGTTGGATCACCATTTGTCCAATGCAACAAATGTGCTTATTTACGAATCTACTGAGGTGAAAATGTGTTTCACATCTGAACATGATTTTCTTCGAAAATTGATTATTCACTGTTACCATTTCTGTCACTGTTCTGGTCATTGTCAACGTTTGTTTGTACGATTCTCATTGACAACTAATTGATTTTGAAAGAAGCGAGTTAGAAGGTCAAAATTATCTACGAAAATAATCCTCACTCAATTTGACTGAAGACATGTCATGTCATAAATAAGCTAAAACAACAATTAACAAGGATATAACGCTAATTTCTGATGCCTTACAGGGTCTTCAGCAGAAACTTCATCACGTCATAACTCGGAAGTTCGACTCACGGCGGATCTGTCCTACGGGATTCTTAATATACTCACCAAAGGCTTTCATCGCCAAAAGGAATTATCGCTGCCCCAGATTTTCACCTCGATTTTGTGTCGCAGTGTAAGTGGAGCGCCACCAACACTGTCTCCGACTAATATGTGTGGAAATGGCGTGCAGCAGTGTTGTCGTGCTAATGATCGGCAGCTGGAAAGCTTTTTCTGACGCTGGGGAGGAGTAAAACCTTGAATTCTTACCTGCCATCAGTAACGGGACCACCCTACCCATTTCCAGACTTCGGAAACGATGTGTGTGACTAGGGACAGGTTTAGAAATTTAATTAGATACTCAACTCACGGCTCATCCAGCTGTTTCAGGATTACCATGGAGATTTCATAACGAACGGACATTATTCATTGCAATTGTGGTGGTTTCTCTTTGACAGGAAGATTTCTACTGCGAAGTAGTACTCTTCTTTTCGCCCTGTCACTCCCGGGGTTTCGATTAAAACAACTTGCGTAAAGAAAGGTAAATTTCTTTCCATGGTTAATCTTTACCCACAATTCACTTATTCCGGCTCCAATATTGCAAATCTTCAGATGATGTAGCGACTTGTTCTACTTGTGCTCATCGACCAACCCGCTAACTTCGATTGTTTCATTATTTTTTTTTTACTATTTGTGACACTGTAGACCTCTAAAAAAGTTAGACCTTTGGAAAAAGGTATGAAATAATATACAAAACGATACGTAAATCGAATGTTTCACTATTTCTGACACTGTCGAATAGAAGATATACAATAAAATAAAAAAAATTTCAGATTTCATGTTACAGATTTTTAGTTCAGGATCCAATCCTTAAATACTGTACGATTTTAACAATTTTCAATATGAAATAGCTCCATTACAAGCAAAGATTGGAACAAATAAACAACCTCAATACTCTTCTGGACTCACATATGCTATTTTTAATTTTGATTAATACATATGTACATATGTACATTTCGGGATTTACGTGCTACTTATTTACAAGGTTTTGCTACGGTTGGGTAAGTTTCCCTTTGCAAATACCCAGAAAATATAAATATGTCACATGCCTTTCGTCAAAATAAATTGATAAGTCAACCTACTTTATGTTAAAAAATACAGTTGTTAAAAATTCAGTTATGTAATTTCCTGGATTTAACCATAACCTGCCAAGGTCACATCACCAGATGACACATAGGGAAATGTCAATAATAGTTGAAATGGGTCTTTGGGCTATGTTTAACATCTCAATCAAACAAATGAGTAGAGTAACAATTTCATGTGAATTTTATATGAGGATACTCGGCCTAACACTGCTTACCTTTACACAAAATAGATTTGAATTGTTGTTGTTGTTGTTGTTTTGTTCCGTAACATTGGCAAGTGCTAGCCTACTTTTTGTTTAATAGGGATTACCTGTTCCACTTATGATTTTGTTTTTATTTTTTTTATGAAAAAAATTTTAATATTACTGATAAAATTCCTATGAGTTGCAAAATAATCATTTTTAATTGCCTTACACGTGTTACCTCTTATTGTGGAAGTTTTAACAGTATTCTGGTTTTTATGATTCAATATGTCTTTTTTGTGGACTGCAAAGAATTTTATTTTTGGCATTTTTCCAAAGAAAACTGTTTCACTTTGGAAACAAAGTACACAGTTGAAGATATCATTATCTGCCGGCAGTTTAGTAACATGGGCAAATGTTGAAACAATTTATGGAGCCGATGAAATGACAATGACAAGGATTTGTGAATGGACTTTTAATCTTTGCGAATTTTATATCTTTTGTGACCTACTGAGGCTACAGATTAAATAAAATTGTAACAATTTTGCTGTGGGATTAAGAGGTGTAAAGTCAAATATTATAACAAATTAAAAATGTGTTTAATTTACCATAGATTTAATAACCAAGGTAACAGGGTGTGTATAACTGTTGCCATGCTGTATACGCCATGGATGCCAAATAATAAAATTAAACTGCGGAAAATGATGGATTTGTGCATATTGCTGTTTACATTTGTATTTTGTTTATTTACTGCATCCATAACTCAAACACATCAAAAGAAAAATCTTTCCCCAAAAAATGCGATTAAAAAGCAGAACGCAAATGAATCAATTTCATTAAATAAATCTATTGGTAAATTGTATGAAATCATGCAATTCAAAGTAGATAAATGTTCCCAAAAAAGAGTGATGTAAAGCTATCAAAATAAAAAATATGATTAATTTGATTGCTGCGTTTCAAAAAGAGGAAAGCGACAAATATGATTACAAAATGTTTTCATCCGGCATTTGGCTGAATTGAAATACAAATATTTATTATTGCCACATGAAAAGAAATAATAAATAAACACTCAAGTCGAAAGAGGAGAACTACTAAACAAATAAACAAAGTATGATGAGTAATAAATTATAAAGGAAAATGTCAACGAGAGAGAGGCTACCTAGACATTCGTTAATTGATCTTTTCTTGAAAAAGCAATGTTGAAAAAATGAGAACTAAGGTTCTCCGAATTTTTTTCTATAGAAAAAAATGAGAACTACGGTCCTCCGAATTTTTTTCTATAGAAAAAATGAGAACTAAGGTTCTCCGAATTTTTTTTCTATAGAAAAAAATGAGAATTAAGGTTCTCCGAATTTTTTTCTATAGAAAAAAATGAGAACTAAGGTTCTCCGAATTTTTTTCTATAGAAAAAAAATGAGAACTAAGGTTCTCTATCGAAAAAAATGAGAACTAAGGTTCTCCGAATTTTTTTCTATCGAAAAAAATGAGAACTAAGGTTCTCCGAATTTTTCTCTATCGAAAAAAATGAGAACTAAGGTTCTCCGAATTTTTTTCTATCGAAAAAAATGAGAACTAAGGTTCTCCGAATTTTTTTCTATCGAAAAAAATGAGAACTAAGGTTCTCCGAATTTTTTTCTATCGAAAAAAATGAGAACTAAGGTTCTCCGAATTTTTTTCTATCGAAAAAAATGAGAACTAAGGTTCTCCGAATTTTTTTCTATCGAAAAAAATGAGAACTAAGGTTCTCCGAATTTTTTTCTATCGAAAAAAATGAGAACTAAGGTTCTCCGAATTTTTTTCTATAGAAAAAAATGAGAACTAAGGTTCTCCGAATTTTTTTCTATAGAAAAAAATGAGAACTAAGGTTCTCCGAATTTTTTTCTATAGAAAAAAATGAGAACTAAGGTTCTCCGAATTTTTTTCTATAGAAAAAAATGAGAACTAAGGTTCTCCGAATTTTTTTCTATAGAAAAAAATGAGAACTAAGGTTATCCGAATTTTTTTTCTATAGAAAAAAAATGAGAACTAAGGTTCTCCGAATTTTTTTCTATAGAAAAAAATGAGAACTAAGGTTCTCCGAATTTTTTTCTGTAGAAAAAAATGAGAACTAAGGTTCTCCGAATTTTTTTCTATAGAAATAAATGAGAACTATGGTTCTCCGAATTTTTTTCTATAGAAAAAAATGAGAACTAAGGTTCTCCGAATTTTTTTCTATAGAAAAAAATGAGAACTAAGGTTCTCCGAATTTTTTTCTATAGAAAAAAAATGAGAACTAAGGTTCTACGAATTTTTTTCTATAGAAAAAAAATGAGAACTAAGGTTCTCCGAATTTTTTTCTATAGAAAAAAATGAGAACTAAGGTTCTCCGAATTTTTTTTCTATAGAAAAAAATGAGAATTAAGGTTCTCCGAATTTTTTTCTATAGAAAAAAATGAGAACTAAGGTTCTCCGAATTTTTTTCTATAGAAAAAAAATGAGAACTAAGGTTCTCTATCGAAAAAAATGAGAACTAAGGTTCTCCGAATTTTTTTCTATCGAAAAAAATGAGAACTAAGGTTCTCCGAATTTTTCTCTATCGAAAAAAATGAGAACTAAGGTTCTCCGAATTTTTTTCTATCGAAAAAAATGAGAACTAAGGTTCTCCGAATTTTTTTCTATCGAAAAAAATGAGAACTAAGGTTCTCCGAATTTTTTTCTATCGAAAAAAATGAGAACTAAGGTTCTCCGAATTTTTTTCTATCGAAAAAAATGAGAACTAAGGTTCTCCGAATTTTTTTCTATCGAAAAAAATGAGAACTAAGGTTCTCCGAATTTTTTTCTATCGAAAAAAATGAGAACTAAGGTTCTCCGAATTTTTTTCTATAGAAAAAAATGAGAACTAAGGTTCTCCGAATTTTTTTCTATAGAAAAAAATGAGAACTAAGGTTCTCCGAATTTTTTTCTATAGAAAAAATGAGAACTAAGGTTCTCCGAATTTTTTTCTATAGAAATAAATGAGAACTATGGTTCTCCGAATTTTTTTCTATACAAAAAAATGAGAACTAAGGTTCTCCGAATTTTTTTCTATAGAAAAAAATGTGAACTAAGGTTCTCCGAATTTTTTTCTATAGAAAAAAAATGAGAACTAAGGTTCTACGAATTTTTTTCTATAGAAAAAAAATGAGAGCTAAGGTTCTCCGAATTTTTTTCTATAGAAAAAAAATGAGAACTAAGGTTCTCCGAATTTTTTTCTATAGAAAAAAAAAATGAGAACTAAGGTTCTCCGAATTTTTTTCTATAGAGAAAATGGGAACTAAGGTTCTCCGAATTTTTTTCTATAGAAAAAAATGAGAACTAAGGTTCTCCGAATTTTATTCTATAGAAAAAAATGAGAACTAAGGTTCTCCGAATTTTATTCTATAGAAAAAAATGAAAACTAAGGTTCTCCGAATTTTTTTCTATAGAAAAAAATGAGAAATAAGTTTCTCCGAATTTTTTGTATAGAAAAAAATGAGAACTAAAGTTCTCCGAATTTTTTTCTATAGAAAACATGAGAACTAAGGTTCTCCGAATTTTTTTCTATAGAAAAAAATGAGAACTAAGGTTCTCGAAAAAAAAATGAGAACTGAAGTTCTCCGAATTTTTTTCTATAGAAAAAAAATGAGAACTAAGGTTCTCCGAATTTTTTTCTATAGAAAAAAATCAGAACTAAGGTTCTCCGAATTTTTTTTTCTATAGAAAAAAATCAGAACTAAGGTTCTCCGAATTTTTTTCTATTGAAAAAAATCAGAACTAAGGTTCTCCGAATTTTTTTCTATTGAAAAAAATGAGAACTAAGGTTCTCCGAATTTTTTTCTATAGAAAAAAATGAGAACTAAGGTTCTCCGAATTTTTTTCTATAGAAAAAACTGAGAACTAAGGTTCTCCGAATTTTTTTCTATAGAAAAAACTGAGAACTAAGGTTCTCCGAATTTTTTTCTATAGAAAAAAATGAGAAATAAGTTTCTCCGAATTTTTTCTATAGAAAAAAATGAGAACTAAAGTTCTCCGAATTCTTTTCTATAGAAAAAAATGAGAACTAAGGTTCTCCGAATTTTTTTCTATAGAAGAAATTGAGAACTATGGTTCTCCGAATTTTTTCTATAGAAAAAAATGAGAACTATGGTTCTACGAATTAAGGTTCTCCGAATTTTTTTCTATAGAAAAAAATGAGAACTAAGGTTCTCCGAATTTTTTTCTATAGAAAAAAATGAGAACTAAGGTTCTCCGAATTTTTTTCTATAGAAAAAAATGAGAACTAAGGTTCTCCGAATTTTTTTCTATAGAAAAAAAAAATGAGAACTAATGTTCTCCGAATTTTATTCTATAGAAAAAAATGAAAACTAAGGTTCTCCGATTTTTTTTCTATAGAAAAAAATGAGAAATAAGTTTCTCCGAATTTTTTCTATAGAAAAAAATGAGAACTAAAGTTCTCCGAATTTTTTTCTATAGAAAAAAATGAGAACTAAGGTTCTCCGAATTTTTTTCTATAGAAAAAATGAGAACTAAGGTTCTCCGAATTTTTTTCTATAGAAAAAATTGAGAACTATGGTTCTCCGAATTTTTTCTATAGAAAAAAATGAGAACTATGGTTCTACGAATTAAGGTTCTCCGAATTTTTTTCTATAGAAAAAAAATGAGAGCTAAGGCTCTCCGAAATTTCTTCTATAGAAAAAATGAGAACTAAGGTTCTCCGAATTTTTTTCTATAGAAAAAAATGAGAACTAAGGTTCTCCCAATTTTTTCTATAGAAAAAAATGAGAACTAAGGTTCTCCGAATTTTTTCTATAGAAAAAAATGAGAACTAAGGTTCTCCGAATTTTTTTCTATAGAAAAAAATGAGAACTAAGGTTCTCCGAATTTTTTTCTATAGAAAAAAATGAGAACTAAGGTTCTCCGAATTTTTTTCTGTAGAAAAAATGAGAACTAAGATTCTCCGAATTTTTTTCTATAGAAAAAAATGAGAACTAAGGTTCTCCGAATTTTTTTCTATAGAAAAAAATGAGAACAAAGGTTCTCCGAATTTTTTTCAAAAAAAAAATGAGAACTAAGTTTCTCCGAATTTTTTCTATAGAAAAAAATGAGAACTAACACCCCAAACGGAAATGAAAATGGACCCGTTTTTTTGGGGTGTTTTTTTCAATTTGAAAAATGGCCACAATACAAAAAGGCACCAAACTAGGAAAGTTGGCCCCAAACAAATATTACATTTATGTCCCAAAATTAAATAAGGATTTTTAAAGATATTCATACAATAGATTGCAATAACTAACTAATTGATGGCTGTACTTTTTTTATAATTTAAACATATTGAAATTTTATAAAACCGAAAAGCTCCGCAGGCGAAAATATTTTTAAAAAAAAAACGCGCAATTAAAAAAAAAAAAAATTCACAATTCTAGAAAGTACAAACAATTTTATAAAACCGCAAAGCGCAGCAGGCGAAAATATTTTTTGAATAAAAACGCTCGATTTTCTACAAAAATATTTTTGCTCTTTAAAAAAATACAGAGTTTTTATTTATTTTTTAATTTATTTTTTTAATTTAAATAATTAATATACTCGTATATATGAAATGTCTTCGTCGAATACCGTAGTCTGTTAAAATTTCTCCGAACTCCTACTGATAAATTCAGATATAATTTCATGTTTAAATTCCTTTATGAAATCTGCAAGATTTTGTGGAGACTTCGGTATCGTTGGCACTTAACCTTCCCAAATGTACAATTCCGCTTATAGTCTCACTTCTTCTCTAAAATTTATAACAGTTCTTTGATCAATAGAAAATAATGGAAACTTTCTAAAACCAAAAAAATAACTTTGACATTAAGAAAAAAAACGTTGGGAGTTATGATCGTATTTTTTGTTTGTTTTGTAGTTATGTCCGCTTTGCTTCACGGACATACGTAATTTCCAACGAATTTTGGGAGTTATATCCGCTCACCGTTTTTTGTTTGTTCTTAATAAAATTTATGAAATTACACCCTAATTTTGTTCGTTTTCCTCATAATAACTTTCAAAAATTCACTCCAATTTGTTTTTTCTGTTAAACACAAAAAGGCCCCAAATGAAAAATGCAATTGGACCCCAATTTCACCTTCAAATTTTCGATTTACTTATTTTGAAGACAAATTGGCCCCAACAGCTGAATGAAAAAAGGTCCAAAAAAGACGAAAATAGGCCCCAATTTTGTTGTTGTTTTTCCATATAGCTGTTTGGGGCCTATTTTCTTTTTCAATTTGGGATGTTATTTCATGGGGCCCTATTTCTGTACGCCTCCAAAAATGTTGGGTGTTATTCTAAATGAAAACTTCCCTGTCGTTTAAAATGGAAGGAGAAGTGAGAAAACTCATGGCGAGTTTTCATTCAAAATAATCCCGTTTATGTTTTTTTTTATGAAAAACCATGTGGTGAAAAGCACATTAAATAAAGTATTTAAAAGCGTTTAAAATTATAAACAAATATCATATAAATGATCATACATACATATCTAAACAATAATTAGACAAGTTAATTGATTTTCTAATTGATAAACAAATAGCTGCGGTTGCAGCTATACGAATTGTTTATAAAAAGCGTTTGTTTTTAGTATAAACAATAAACGACTAGACTCTAAAAATGAAAATTTGATTTTAATGAACTAAATATAAACTTATGATAGAATAAAGTGTTCTGAAATAGCATAAAGGAACACTTAGTTGCCGAGTGGTCTGAGTGGGAAATCAAAAAATAGAGCAATTCTTATGCTGTCTTTATATATACAATGGAATATGGACATGGAGAAACGTGAGAAAGGTATAGAAAAGACAAATAATAATTTATTATCCATAGAAACCGATTAAGCATTAATTAACAATGTTACCGAGTCATTGTTGGTTAAAAAGGCATTTAGTAAGTGTTTATTATAGCCTTTAAAGAGTTCAATGATGCGTATAATTATTGACATTTTGTATACGCATTTTCTGTTATTCCTACTGTAACTCTTTTTTGAAAACCGACAAAAGTCGGTGAAATTAAAACTAAAAACAAGTAAGGGCGGCTTTAAGTTTGGCTTGGCTGAACGTTTGAAACTCTTCAACGCCATTTCGGTGAGAATCTTCAAATACGGAAAATTTAAAGTTATCTACTATGGGGACTATATCAAAACGTGGACCCATAATGACAAATTTTTGGCGGAAAGTTTTGTAACATGACATTTCGAGTTCCCAATGGTACAGACCCAAAATTGTGAAGACAGGTCCAGGTTTTGGTATAGACCCATATAGCGGTATAACCCAATTTCTAGCATTTTGAGGATTTTATCTTCATTTTTATCTCGAATTAGTTGTAACTTGGCATTTCGAGTTCCCAATGGAGCAGAAACTTCCCCACCAAAAATTGTCGATTTCAGGTTTTTATTCATATTCGGCCTAAATTGGCTGTAATTTGCTTAAGGGGTTCTGTTGGAAAGGGTATGTTGAGAGGGGGAAGTCCACAGGTGGTTGTTCGGAGGAGATTGTTCGGAACTTCAGTGAAGGTTGTTCAGAAGTTCGGAGGAGGTTGTTCAGAAGTTCGGAGGAAATTGTTCGGAGAAGGTTGTCCGGGAATAGTAAAGTCTATTTTCTAAATAATTAAAAATAAAAAACTAATTAAAAACAAATAAGAAAACGTTAAGTTCGGCCGGAACGAACTTTTTATACCCTCCACCAAAATTAAATTGAAAGAGAATGGAATAATTAGTTTCCTTTCATCTACGAATGTACTTAGCTTAATTACCAAATTGCAACCATTTGGTGGGATAATGAAGCTAAACCTTCAAAATACCGAATATCGGGAGCTACCGTTCTATTGGGGCTATATAAAGGTGTGGACCTATACCAACAAATTTCAGGTGGAACCATTTGTTATATCCTCAACGAAGACGAATTACCAAATTTCAATCATTTTTGTGGGATAATGAAGCTAAAACCTTCAAAATACCGAATATCGGGAGGTATTGTTCTATGGGGGCTATATAAAGGCGTGGACCTATACCAACAAATTTCAGGTGGAACCATTTGTTATATCCTCAACCAAGACTAATTAACAAATTTCAACCATTTTGGTGGGATACAGAAGCTAAAACCTTCAAAATACCGAATATCGGGAGGTATCGTTCTATGGAGACTATATTAAGGCGTGGACCTATACCAACAAATTTTAGGTGGAACGTTTTATATCCTCAACGAAGACTAATTACCAAATTTCAACCAGTTTGGTGGGATACAGAAGCTAAAACCTTCAAAATACCGAATATCGGGAGGTATCGTTCTATGGGGGGCTATATGAAGGCGTGAACCTATATTTCAGGTGGTAAGTTCTATACACCCAACGAAAACTAAATACCAAAGCTAAAAAAAATTTTTGACCAATGAGAAGTCCATAACCAAATTACAGTCAATTTAAAAAAAAAACGTTAAATTGCGTGAAATCGAGTGGTACCATTATATGGGGGCTGCACCAAAATCTTACCCATGTCCACAATTTTTGGTAGGTATGCTTCTGTAAAATAGGGAACTCCAAATGCCTAGTAACTGTCAGTTCGGACTAGAAATGAAGACAAAATTCTCAAAACATCTGAAATCGGGTGGTACCGCTATATGGCTATGGGACATTGATATTCTCCGATTTGTCCCTCAGGGCGGTGCTTTCAATGACTGGAGAAGTGTCCCAGGAAAACTGTCGGGGGGGGGGGGGGGTCATTGATCGATTCGAGATCAGTTTAACATCCTTGCTACCGGTTTTGAAAATTTGGAGGGCATCTTGTGGCTAGAATCAGGTTTTGTGGTGTTTCTCTCCAGATCCAATAATGAGTAGCCAACTGGGGTAGCGAGGGTTCGACTTCCTAACTCCTACATGGTTTCTTCGAAGAAAGGTGTGGTTTCTCAGTTGATCTTGCCCTCTTAACCGACCGATAGATAGATAGATAGATAGATAGATAGATAGATAGATAGATAGATAGATAGATAGATAGATAGATAGATAGATAGATAGATAGATAGATAGATAGATAGATAGATAGATAGATAGATAGATAGATAGATAGATAGATAGATAGATAGATAGATAGATAGATAGATAGATAGATAGATAGATAGATAGATAGATAGATAGATAGATAGATAGATAGATAGATAGATAGATAGATAGATAGATAGATAGATAGATAGATAGATAGATAGATAGATAGATAGATAGATAGATAGATAGATAGATAGATAGATAGATAGATAGATAGATAGATAGATAGATAGATAGATAGATAGATAGATAGATAGATAGATAGATAGATAGATAGATAGATAGATAGATAGATAGATAGATAGATAGATAGATAGATAGATAGATAAATAGATAAATAGATAGATAGATAGATAGATAGATAGATAGATAGATAGATAGATAGATAGATAGATAGATAGATAGATAGATAGATAGATAGATAGATAGATAGATAGATAGATAGATAGAATAGGGTGTGAGCTTTCCCTCGGTTCGATATTCTTAACGAAAGAGACTTCCTGGAGCGCTCGAAACGGTGGTCACCTTGGAGACTCCACTGTGAATTGGCCTGGATATAGGTTCAACCAGCACACAGATGCCCTTAGGAGCGGTGACAGAAGACATCAATCTTGCATGAATTCTTGGGTGACTGAGGGAGTTTGCTTTTAAACCACTAATATATTTTGAGGTTCAGCCATATCGTTTCTCTCTCTTCTCGTTAATGAAAAGGGTTTCCTACCTACAAACTTCTTTAGGAACTTCAACGCCCTTCTATAACCTCTTTTCATTTTTGCTCGCATGGGTCGAAAGCGGTTGGAGGCCGTGACAGGGATGTTGGATATATTAACTGTTGACTTTCCTGTCCGCAGTCCTCGCCGATCGAATTTGGCCGAAGAACGGCCATTCTCGATAGACTTCGATCTTGGAACTAATGAGGTTAGAAGTCACGCCTTTACGTTCAGTCGAAATACGATCAACTGACTGTGTTTGAATGACAGTCAAAACATTTCCGTCTTCAGATGAGGATTCGTAGTCAATATTGTTGGCCTGCGAACTGCCCTGAATGATTCATGCCTTCCCGAATCTACAATCCTTATAACCGAAGACTGACCTACTCCAGTAAAAGTATTATTAGTCATAATTTCTAGTTGCCGCGTGATCATCAATTGAAGGAGTATTTTGATGTTCTTAAAATTTATTGTTAATATTATTGTTTCGTTGCTATTGTTCCGTTGGGGGCAATGAGGTCAACCGTGGCAGAAATACATAAAAATGCAATTGTCTTTGTATTAACGATAATTTAAATATGATTAATTAAATAATAAGGTGGTGAGACTGTCAACCCGTATCAACAGATTACATGGTTAAGTGCGCGTGCTGCTCCGAGGTTCAAACAAGAGTGGGGATGTGCAACAAATCACAAATGGCTGGTATCACCGATGCTTTCAGGAAGTCTCAAACAAAGATATGTGCTTAGAGAACATAAATTCCAGAGAGAATGTTGTAGAGAAACGATTTTATATATATACGGTCCGAGCGTAGACCTCAAAATTTCTCCATACGAGCGAATTTGAATTTAAGGCTCCAATTAGAGTTGTATGCAACTTATATATCCAAGAATGCATCTCTCTACGGTCCGTTCCGAGCGAACTTTAGACTCTCTGGATCATGTGGCTATATACAATTCTAACTTAATCAGACCTTCTTTACCATGACAAGAACTCGACAACTAAGTCTATACCCGTTGAGGTGTACAAAACAGTTGGTGTCCTACAGCATATCTTAAAACACCGATGGACTCGTGGTAGCCTGAAGTGATATTAAACTATAGCTAAGCTAAAATTATTTAAACTTTTATGCAGGAGGTACCAAAAGTACTGAATTTGCAAGGTTTAGACCAATTTGGATACTCAATTCGAGAGTTATCGTGTACGCCAGTAATTTTATTTCATAGACCCCGTGGTAGTGTAGAGATTTTGGGCCATTATCTCAGGAAGTATGAACATGCCCATGAATAAAATTATGTCGTTGTGACCAGGACCACAAAAAATACCATGGGTAAACATTTCAAACCGATCCCCGAACAGCCCTTAAACTGCACTTAATATAAAAATGTTTCAATTTTGTGGCTCTTAAGCGGATTTGGTCTCAACACATTTGATTTCTAAATTACTTATTAGCCATAAGACTGAGGTTATAAACATTATAAATTGACAAATCAAAATGCTGAGTCGGCATTTAAAGATTACATATTACGTCACTCATGCGCCACATATTTTCAGCTGTCATTCTATTTAAACTACCAATATAAATATTGCGAGGCGATAAAGAATTATGACAATACTGTGTGGTAAAATAATTCAATAAAATATTTCTTAAAAAATATTAATTGTTTTCCATTGCGAAAAGATCAAAGTTCTTGACATTTGAATCCATTTGCAAAAACGCCAAGACAAAATTTTCGTGTGTCGTATCAACCAAACAACCATATCAACCAAACAAATATTTGAACTAAATATTTCTATTTTTGATAAAGTGCTACAATGGCTTAAGCTGGCTTTTGTTATTATTTTAATAGTGCCATTTTTATAAGACGAAAAAAAAAAACAACAAATATTTTTTTACTGCAATTTATTTTATCCATTTATATTTTCTCACTGATCTAACCCCTGACATTGCACACCTCTAACTGGGGTTTCAATTACAATTCCAAATTCTTCGCTCCTATTGAGTAAATCGATAATTGCACAGGTTTGGCTGTCTGTTTGTTTGTCTGTCTGTTGGTGATATCGGCTTAAAAGAAAAACATTCAAACAAACAAACAAAAAACGCACTCAGTCAGTCAATCGGCTGATCGCTCCATATTGTTTGTACTCTCGTTGTTGTTCTTGTTGTTGTATTATTAGTGTGTGAATGTACAATTTTTGTTGTTTTGTAATTTGTGTCTACATGAATACGTTTTTTAGAACTCATTTTTTATTTTATTCGTAAGAGCGAAAAAAAACAAAACCTAAACAAAAATTCTTGTTTTCCTTGAAAAGTCTTTAGGCTTAGAAAAATATTTTTGCTTTTGCATTATTGGTGGAGATTGCATGGCGATTTTTCTTTTCATAATTTTCAGTAACAATGTTGTTTTGGGTGCAGAGTAACCAAGTTGGGGTAAAATTGGGGAAAATAAATTAGTGTGGATTTTGAAATTTAATATCTAGTTAATAAAAAAGTGACTTTCCAACCGGAGACTTACGAAGCATATCCTAGGTGCGTATAAGTAATGATGTCACTTATACTCCCTTGAAACAAGTGGCCTTTGCATTTTTCTACACTCGTAATTGCAATACAAATTTACTTACAATAGAATCCAGATAATCCCTGACTATTCCTAATTTTAAATTGCAATTCTTCAGGGAAAGTAGGGAGCAAGTTCTGAGTTTAGTGAGGATTGATCAGATTGCCTTGGAAACCTGACATCTTGCTTCACTATGCCAAATCCACTCTAAGCTGGACTGGAACTATTGGTTTTTTAGCGTGTCCTGCTGTTGTGACAGGAGAGGTTCCCATTGAGAGGTTGTTGCTCTTTAAACGCAATTTTGTGTACGTAAATAGTCATTTGTCCCATGACGGCCACACGAAGCTCACCAGCAACCATTGGTCATTTGGCGCTGCTTCTTGTCGGGATCAAACATTCTGGATAGTTTGTAGGTTTGGTTAGTTTGTGAAACTACATTGGCGTCCTGTCCATTGTCTATGTAGATACGATTTCTTCAATCGGTACCCACCGATTATCGCTCATTTTTCCACTAGGATCACCTCTATCGATGAAGGTCACTTGAAACTCGTCTAGAACCATTGGTCGTTTGGGATTTTTCCTATCGGCGTTGCTGTCCGTGATATCCAATCTTGATGATACCTTGTGTTTTTGGTTAGTTTGTGAGGCTACCTTCTCAGTGTTATCTTTTCAGATCTCAGTCTTTTGATAGCAAGCGGAGGAGGTGTAGGGTTTGAAGTCCTGACTCAAACTGGATCACATAGTTTTCGGATGTGGTTTCTTTGCTGATATAACTCTCATCACCGTGCTTTTTGGTGGAGAAGGTTTGGTCTTAGTTGAATCCATACATCCAGGGGTAGACGGATTTTGCCATTGTGGTAGCAGAGGCTATCGTTCTTTAAAAACTGCTATTAGCAACCATCGGTTGTCGCTGATTCTGGGCTTTGTTACCCTGGAGAACAGATCTTGAGGATACTTTGTGCCTTTTGTTAATTCGTGAGGCTACCTTGGTAGTGGTATTTTTTGGATCTTCTTTTCTGATAGCAAGCCCAGGTGGTAGAGGATTTGGAGTCCTGACTAAAGTTAGATCTCTTGGTTTCCGGTTGTAGTTCCACTATTGATCTAATTTGATCACTTTTTGTTGGAGAAGGTTTAGTCTCGATCTAATCCACAGTCAGTGATCAAATCAGTCTTTCCAGTTCTATGCGTGCTTGGTGTAGCTTGAGGCTGATTCTTCTCTTTTCCTTTGAGGTCCCGTCCTCCTGCCGATGTGATGGCAAAGCTTGCCGTTAAAGGTGATGGTCTGTAGGGGCTATTGCTTGTAAAAGTACCTCCCCCAACTGCATTCTGCCGCGCAAGTCTAACTCAATCTGTGTAGGCCGAAAGCCAGATCTCCTGGATTCGCAACACACATGGGTTTTTAGGGTTATTTTTTTTACTGGGGCGAGGTCAGTTTATCGATGACCGCAGACGCTAGATAACTATGGTTTCATGTTTGTTCTCAGAACCACTAACCTAACTATGACTCACCCTGTTGGCATTCGTATGTGGTACCTCCGCTGACCTAACTTCTGTGTCAGTCTTCCCAGTACTCTGCGTCGTAGGTGTATCTTTAGGTTGGCGCTTCTTCTTTGACCTGCTAAACTGCAATTTCAAGAGGGGCCCTACCGGTGTGGTAGCAGGGCTTTTCTTTGAAGTGGGTGTTGAGATCGTCAAAAATGAATCACCCATCTGAGATTGAGCCAAATCAACATCGGGCCCAATGTGGTTTTACTGGGCAATGGGGTTATGTCGAACTCAATTTGTCCTCTGTGAGAAAATGTGTCGAGACGTACAATTATTTTGGATTTAGCTATCGCTGAACCTTTTAAGATTGTGAATAGATCTATGATAAACCCTGTTTTCGTCAGCCATCGGATTTACGACACTAGATCGACTAATTTGCTGCCTCGAAAGTTTAATTCTATCGGCTTAGGCCGCAGGACAGATCTACTGGATTCGCGACGGACATGGTTATATAGTGTTGGTGCTTTTTCAAGGAGCGAAGTCTGTTTATCGATGACTGCAGTCCCTAGGTCGCTGTGGTTTCAAGTTCGTTCTCAGTTATATTGTCCTCGGCCTTAGAATAAACCCTACCCTGACTGAGACGCACTCTCTTGGCCTTAGGGTATGGTTCCTCCGTTGACCTTACTCTTTTCGCTCTGCTATTGGTGGAGAAGGTTAAGTTTTGATCGAATCCACACATCTCGCTGGTTTTAGTGTATCTTGAGCTTGATTCTTCCCTTTGGCCTGCAGTACTTCAACATCGAGAGGTGCCCTGCCGGTGTGGTGGTAGAATTTTCCATGGAAGACGGTGTTGAGATCGCCAAGAATGAATCGCCTACATGAGCTTGGGTCAAATCATCATCGGTTTTAATGTGGTCCTAAGGGACATTGGGGTTGATGTGGAACTCAATTTTACCTCTGTGGCCTTCGGAATGAGAGAGTGTATCGAGATCTGGAATTATTTTGGACAAGTGAGGGTATCTTCTTTCAACTTTGAAATTAATCCACATCAACTTGAACTCCATCACCGTGATGCTGCCTGCGGATGAACTTCTTATGATAGTTCATCGTCCTACGATAAGCCCTCTTTTCTTCAGTCATCCGACTTGTACACTAGTTGGAGAGCTGGAAGCATTCTCAACTAATTTTTTGTCGATATTGCTTTCTCAACTGTATGCTGCTTCGGCAGTCTAATTCTATTTCGGCAAAAACCGATGGTTATTTCCGTATTCGCAACGGATCTGGCTTCATAAGATTTATGTTTTCTACTGCGGGCCAATGTCCGTTTATCAAGGACTGCATGATGTTAATGAAGAAATCGATGAGAGGGGGTATTGCGCTGGCTGAACATGTTGATAGCTCTACGTTTTGCGCTGTCAATGCGGACGCCACAACCAGATTTAGCGGTTAGTGGCACAATACGCCAGATAAAACCATAGTGTCACTTGGTCTGGCAAATCAAGTCACTTGGCAACCTGTTTCAGAGTGTTAACTAATCATCTACTCAACCCTTCTGTTATTTCGGGTAGCAGAAATAACATTCCGATACATCATCACTGCTGCAGCCCCTCGCTATATTCCTGCTGGTCGAATACCCGAAATAAAACCCAATGTCCCAACAGAAGCGGCGGGATTAACAAATGAACATGATGAGCTTGGTAGAGCCAATCACATTAGCCCCATAGTCCGAGAGCTAACATTGGAACTTAACAGGGTGTTAGGTGAGTGCAAGCATAAGAAGTGGCTAAAAAATCTGAAGTGTTGCAACATTGGAGCCAGAATAAATGAATTGTAGGCAACGGACAATTTTTCCAACACCTCGTTTGTGGCAGGGTGAAGAGCAGAGTACTACGTCGCATTAGATCTCGTCCTGCCGAGGAGGAACCACCACAATTTACACCATTCGCAACAGTGGCTAAATCATCCAAAACGTTGGGCCCTGATGGAATTTGCATGATAATTTTGGGCCACCTGGAAGAACCGGCAGTTGGGTGTCCCAACAAAGTTCTTAGCCACCCACTCGTGCCCGAAGTGTAGAAAATGGTAGCAAAGATTATTGAGACGTTACTCCTCGCCAGCATCAGAAATAGTTATCCAGTTGCCGATCATCAGCATGAGTTCCGTAAGCAGTACAGCACAACAACAGCGATGCACCTCAGCCATATTCACACACATATTAATAGAGGACTCAACCAGAACAAGACGTGCGACAGCCGGTTATTGTTGGTGGCGAAGTCGGGAAAATAGGCAGAATGGTGAAGCCAGACAAGAAGCAAAAGTGAATCGTATAGATCATCTTGGCTTTTGTCGCCATTAACAATGACTATTGGGGCTTTATGCTCCCCAGCAGTATAGCAACTGGAAATAGGTATCCAGTTGCCGACATTAGCATGGGCTCCGTAATCAGCACATCTCTGTACGCCATCTTCACACATATTAGTCGAGGACATAACCAAAATAAGCAATGGGAGAGGATAGCCTTTGATACTCTCAGACACTCCTCGCTCTTTGGGGAAATTGTGCAGAACGCAGTCGAACTGGAATTCAGGAACAAGAAGTAAAAATCCGGTAGAGGAAAACCGAAACTTCCCCAAGGTTGTTTTATATCTCCGGAGGTGATTAAAATCTACCTCTGTTGTATTCCACACCCATAGCGCATTGAGATGCAAACAACTGTAGCGTGAATACGGTCCTCGGAGTATAGTTCCCATCTATGGCAGTTGAATAATGTCAGGCAGAGTAGTTTTGGCCCAACTACTTTCGGGATGGTGTAGACAAATTCCTATAGGGACTGATGGCACCGCACAAACCCTTTTCAACTGACCTGTCAAACCTACTTAACGCATGTAAGCACCAACATTCCGAGAACCGTAGATAGATCCAGAGCAGGGCAACCGTTAGTTTCAGGTTGAGTATCTCCAGTCGAACCTAGACTGGATCACACCGGTTTAGGTGATGTCGTTTTCGTTGGGCGCTGCTGGAATGTTGTCATCAATGGGTCTGTTGGGAGTTGTTTGCTATTTATTTTTTGTCTCAAGCCTTTACTACTTTGAGGCGTAGAGGCATCAACAAGGCTCCGTTCTAATAGAGTTAACTTGGAACACCGATAGGGTTTCTGATTCGGCATCAACAAGGATCCATTCTAATAGAGTTAACTTGGAACACCGATAGGGTCCCTGATTCGTAGGAGAACACTATGTGGTTAAACTTTGATTGGTCACAATTTCCTCCTCTCTCCTCTTGTAATATTTTGCCCAAACTTAATTCAGCTTCAAGTTGAGCCATAGGTCAATTACTTTGTTCACCTCTCCCATAAAAGTTCAAAATTTGTTGCAAATACCTCTTACGAAACTTTGCACGTGGTAGTATTCCTCCCGATTACGGAATATATCTGCGCACTCATTTCTATACTTCCCACACACTATTTCAAATATTTTCGCAAAATAGTAGATTTTTTAAGAAATGTACAATATTTCAAAAATTATATCAAAAACGACAACCCTATTATGCGTGTTTCCAAATGCCGCTTGAAGCAAAATATAAATTTTTCGTTTTCTGCTAAAAAAAACACAATTATGAATTTTATATGTAAAAATGGTATCTTTTGACAGGGAACATTCGGCGTAGAAGGTGTGGAATTTGTTGCTTTTTGTCTATGCGACTGATCGTTGACCAATGGGGGAGCTAAATGGAATGTGGCCGCTGCAACCGCCACCATCATATGTACCCACACACATCACATATTATTTCGAAGACAAGTTTTAAGCAAGGATTTTTGGTTGTGAGCATGCAAAACGCTAGCTAGCTAGCCAGCCGCAGCCTACGAAAATTATTTTTCGTTATTCAACATATAACAAATATTGAATTTCTATTAATTGACAGATTTGATGTAATAAATTGCAATTATTTGTTTTAGTAATAAACTGTGGAGATCGATTACAGTGGATTCGTTTAGAAGATAAGGGTAAATGAAAACAAGTAATTGATTTTTTAGTAATTGGGTAGAGTTCGGAAAGTATTATGCTTATAATGATTGTATGGGTATTTTAAGATTAGTATTTCTGCAGCGGCAACACAAATGCTGAAAAAACACTCTGTATACTTGTATAATGATTTTTAGTTATACTTCATACCCTCATTTCGATTAGGTTAAATCACCATCATATAGTCTTCCATATCCTGTACATATTATTTCAAAATTCAGGCAACATATTTATTTTACTGTTCTTGGAAATACATTAAATTCTAATGCTTTTTATTACATTTTATCAACATTTCTTTCAATTTACTGTAAATTGATCTACCTCAATAAAAACCTCAATAGAAACCTTTCTTTCTATTTTTACCAAATCCATTTCCTTCCGGATGATTATCATGATTATTAGCCTGCATTTTAACGATTGCCAAAAAAGTTGTAAGCCTTTGAATGAAATACCAGACTACAGCAACACATAAAGGTCAGAATTTCCAAATTAAAGAGTAATAGTTAAAAAAAGAAAAACCCCACCATATACACCATTGACGCAAGCAGATGTCTTCTCTACTTATCCGGTTAGGGAGGCATATCTAATTTGGGTCATATTTTCGTTTCTTTTCATTTCAATTTTGTACTTTGTTGGTCAAAGGCTGTACATATATTGAATGGCTGGACAGAAAATGTAGCTCATAAAAAACTGTTTGTATGTAATACATACGTAAGTTCGTAGATTTATATGTGTGTTCACACAAATTTAAATGTACATTTGTACATACTTTGGCAAAGGAATAAACTAACACAGAAAGAACCTGATCTCTTTGGACATATTTTCAGTTTTTTATGTTGCTACAATTTGGAGGACTTGAGGAGGAGGAATTCAAAATCCTAAAATTCTGTTCAAAAAAATTCTTAAAAGAATTCTTTAAACAATTCACATTTCCAAAAAAAATCACATTTAAAAATAAAAAAACAAAATTCCAATAAACAACCTCACAGGCAACTGTGTTGGTGTTCTTTTCAACTCACAGAATTCGAAGAATTCTTAGTTGATACGTGCTGACATGTTGCAAAATATTTTGATTTTGGTGTTTCTTTGGAAAAGCCGAAAAGTGAGTGTGATTCTCATTCATATGAGAATACTAGACACTTAAAGAGTTCGGTTTTTCGCTAAAAAGGCATCATTTCAAAAACTGAGAAGCCAATTGATAATTCCATTCGCCGGGATGAAATCATGATATTGGTAGCGATCAGTAAAAATTTTGCAACACTGTCAGTTCGTTTTGAAAAACATTACTCTCTGTAATAGAGGGTAATAAATGAAGTTGAGCCAATGGGGGAATACTCCACTCAAACAATCGAAAATTTCCAAAAATTCTTAAAAAAATCGACGTTTCCAAACATTCTTTAAAAACACTCACGTTTCCAAAAATTCTTTGAATATATCCTCGTTTCCGTTTTATTAATGTTTTAAAAAATCCACATTTTCAAAACCTTAAAGAAATCCGTGTTTCCAATGTGCTTAAACATCCACTATCGTTTTAAAAAATTCTTAACCAAAATCCACGTTTCCAAAAACTCTTTAAAGTATCCTTACTTACTTACTTAGCTGGCACATTACAGAACATTTGTTCCATAGACCGAACTAAGAGAAGATCTCAAATTCTTGCTTTCTGGAATACCGCGGCTTGTCATCTCTTCATCCACTTGTTTGCGCCATCTATTCTTTGCCCTGCCAATTCTGCGTGCACCGCCATGTGGTTCGAATTTATACGCCTTTTTAGCGGGTTCATCATCGCTCATTCTTATTATATGGCCTAGCTAACGCAATCGCTGCATCTCGATACGTTTAACTATATTGATGTGATTGTATAGCAGATACAGCTCGTGGCTCATACGACGTCTATATTCACCGTCAACGCAGATTTGTCCGTAGATCGTCCGAAGAATTTTTCTCTCAAACACGCCAAGCACTGCCTTATCTGCTTGTGCAAGTACCCAGGCTTCGGAACCATACATCAGCACGGGTAGTATCAGTGTTTTGTAAAGCGTTATTTTTGTTTGACGAGTTGTGGCTTTGTTTTTAAAGTGCTTACTTAAACCAAAGTAGCATCTGTTGGCCAATACAATTCTTCTTTTTATTTCACAACTGATGTCGTTTGTTGTGTTTACAGAGGTGCCGAGGTAGACGAAGTCTTTAACTACCTCAATATTATAGGAGCCAACTTCCACAGTCGGTCCGAGCTCAATGGACGCATTGCGCGTCAACACCATCAGCTTGGTCTTCTCGCCGTTTACCGCCAGACCGACTTTAGCAGATTCTCCCTCGACCTTCATAAAGGTATCGGTTGCTTCTTTTACTGAACGTTCCATGATGTCTATATCATCAGCATATGCAAGTAGCATGTGGCTATTGGCGTAGATTGTGCCACTCCTTTTGACGTTTGCCTCTCGTATAACCTTTTCTAGCAGGATGTTGAAAAGGTCACACGAAAGGCTGTCTCCTTGCCTGAAACCTCTTTTGGTACAAAACTCTTCGGAGAGGTTCTTTCCTATTTTAACTGAAGATGTTGTGTCAGTTAGAGTCATTTTACAAAGCCGAATGACATTGCTTGGAATACCTTTGAACGTAGCGGGCTGTCAAAGGCTGCTTTATAATCGACAAAAAGGTGGTAGGTGTCGATCTGCATCTCTTGCATGGAGTGGGCAATGTTTTGCCATTGTCCTGATATGTTATCGGTACGAGGAGCGCTTTGATTAAGCAGTTGGGCCAGTTGAGTGGAATATGCTGTGGCTATCTGTTGTGATTGCAGCTTACCGATGTCCAACTTCCGTGTTGTGTCTGTTCGCACATTGTTTGCTACGTTTAATCTAGTACGTACCTTTGCCGCAACAAGGTAGTGGTCCGAGTCTATGTTTGCACCTCTTAACGATCGTACATCCAACACGCTTGATGCATGTCTTCCATCTATCACAACGTGATCAATTCGATTTCTTGTTCTTTGATCTGGCGACAGCCAGGTGCCCTTATGAATATCGAGATGCTTAAATCCGGTACTGCTAACAACCATGTTTCTTGCAGCTGCAAAGTCTATCAGCCTCATACCATTGTCAGATGTTTCACTGTGGAGACTGAATTTCCCGACTGTTGGGCCAAATATATTCTCCTTTCCAATTTTTGCATTAAAATCGCCTAGTATAATTTTAATGTCATGGGCAGGGCAACGGTCATAAGATTATTCTAAGCGCTCGTAAAAATATCTTTGGTCTGTTTGTCCTTGTCTTCGGTGGGAGCATGAGCGCAAATAAAGCTCATGTTGAAGAATTTTGCTTTTAATCGAATTGCAGCGAGTCTTTCATTCACTGGGATGAAGCTGGAGAACAGATGTTTTAACCTCCGACCAACTACAAATCTGCAACCAAACTCATGCTTTATGTCATGGCAGCTATAATACAGTGCGTCAACTTAAGGTGTTGTTGTGACACCTTTCCCGTTCCATCGTATTTCCTGTATGGTAGTAATGTCGGCCTTGTACTTTTCAAGTACATCTGCCAATGCGTAAACTGCACCTTCTCTATAAAGAGTGCGAACATTCCAGGTGCAGATTCGCAGATCATGGTCCTTAAAACGTTTGCGGCGGTCGTCACCTTTTGAGGGATTTGTTTTTCTTTTCTTTTGTTTTTTCATAGTAGTCTGTTTTTCTAGGTGAGGGTTACTAACCTGACGCCCAAAACCAAGTTTTTAACGTTCTTATTGGTGAACGCGCGGCACATGTTAGCTCACTACCTTTAACGGGTGTTAAAGGCAGTTCCCCAGGTGACACCACGGGGAGGTCAGTGTCCACTTGAGATGAAAGAGGGACCAAGATAAATCCTGGGCTTTGCCATGTTAAAGCCGGTCAGGACCGTTGCTTGGTATCTTCCATCCCCTACGTCAACCAAAAAAAAAAAATCCACGTTTCCCAAAACTTTTTGAAAAAAATCACGTTTATTGCTGGGTATGGTGGCTCCCAAAACTTCTTTAAAAAATCCACGTTTATTGCTGGGTATGGTGGCTCCCAAAACTTCTTTAAAAAATCCACGTTTATTGCTGGGTATGGTGGCTCCCAAAACTTCTTTAAAAAATCCACGTTTATTGCTGGGTATGGTGGCTCCCAAAACTTCTTTAAAAAATCCACGTTTATTGCTGGGTATGGTGGCTCCCAAAACTTCTTTAAAAAATCCACGTTTATTGCTGGGTATGGTGGCTCCCAAAACATCTTTAAAAAATCCACGTTTATTGCTGGGTAAGGTGGCTCCCAAAACTTCTTTAAAAAATCCACGTTTATTGCTGGGTATGGTGGCTCCCGAAACATCTTTAAAAAATCCACGTTTATTGCTGGGTATGGTGGCTCCCAAAACTTCTTTAAAAAATCCACGTTTATTGCTGGGTATGGTGGCTCCCAAAACTTCTTTAAAAATCCACGTTTATTGCTGTCTATTGCGGCTGCCAAAAATTCTTAAAAAAATCCACGTTTATTGCTGTCTATTGTAGCTCCCAAAAATTCTTAAAAAAATCCACGTTTATTGCTGTCTATTGTGGTTTCCAAAATGCCTTTAAAAAAATCCACGTTCATTGCTGTCTATTGTGGCTCCCAAAAATTATTTAAAAAATCCACGTTCATTGCTGTCTATTGTGGCTCCCAAAAATTATTTAAAAAATTCACATTTTTTGCTGTCTATGATGGCTCCTAAAAATTCTTTAAAAAATCCACGTTTATTGCTGTCTATTGCGGCTGCCAAAAATTCTTAAAAAAATCCACGTTTATTGCTGTCTATTGTGGCTCCCAAAAATTCTTAAAAAAATCCACGTTTATTGCTGTCTGTGGTGGCTCCCAAAAATTATTTAGAAAATCCACGTTTATTGCTGTCTATAGCGGCTCCCAAAAATTCTTTAAAAAATCCACGTTTATTGCTGTCTATTGTGGCTCCCAAAATTAAAAAAAAAAATATCTTAAAAAAAATCCATGTTTGTTGCTCTCTATGGTGGTTCCCAAAAATTCTTTAAAAAATCGACGTTTATTGCTGTCTATGATGGCTCCCAAAAATTCTTTAAAAAACCACATTTATTGTTGTCTATTTTGGTTCCCGAAAATTCTTTAAAAAATCCACTATTATTGTGGTTTATGGCTTCTCCTAAAATCTTGAAAATAAACATGTTTGTTGCGTTCTCTAGTAGCTTCCATTCCACGTTCTTGTGCTGCCGCCCTCCTATAAAGCTTGAAAAAAAAATCCACTTTCCTCCCGAAATTCAATAATCTCTTATCGAATTTGTTCACCAATTAACCTTCCTTGCCCCTGTGTTTTACAAAGTTCATTGAATTTTTATGTTAATAAAATTTATTGTTCGATTCTGTTAATATTTGTTTTAATGTTGGCCAAAATCCGGCACCTTTGTACAATTCGTATCAATCTTAATTTATATGTACGTCTACATAGTGTTTAGTGGCGGTGGCGGTGGTGCGTGTTGTCAATACCTAATGATTTGTGACATTAATTTTGATGTTGTTGTTGTTCTTGATGCCGGCCAATTTAGTTGGCCACTATGTTGGGTTGGTGTACATTACCGCCAGCTCCAAATATTCCATGAATGTACAACTTGATTCCATTTTCGTAAAAGGTGTGGTGAGGGTGGGTAAACGTCTTTGAGTGGCAATATGCTGTGCATTTTATACTTAAGTCTGTTGATGTCTAAGTGTGTCTGTATTTGAGTGATTTTTTTCTTGGTTGGGGACAGACAAAACTCATTTGTAATCAATCAACATCGATGAAATATATTTTTTTCGTATTAATATAAGTTGTGAGTGTTTTCAACACCAACTCATTATCGATCGAATGAACGAACGACAAACAGAAGAAACTCTGCTACAAAGTGGTGGCCATAATAAAAATATCAAAGTTTTGGTTTTCGTTTTTCTCTTCTTTTCTATAAATTGCAACTGTTGAAGGATGCACAATGACTCACCAATGGCATGACTAAAAATTAAAGTATATTTCTTCTAGTTGGAAGGACAGAGTTGAAGAACCTTTTGCCGGTGGCAATAACTTATGTACAAGGGGATTTTTGTTAGTAATAAAAATTATGGATTATAAATCAGAATTGATTTATTATTGTTCCTATCGGTTGTGCGGAATTTAAAAGTGGTATTGTAGGGAAGTTCTAGAATTTTGAAGTGGTTATGCTTTCTAACTATGTTAGAGGTACCACAGACCAAAATAAACGTGGATTTTTTAAAGATTTTTAGGAGGATCACACACTAAAATTAAAGTGGATTTTTTACAGATTTTTAGGAGGATCCATTTCACCAAAATAGACGTGGATTTTTTTAAGATTTTTTAGGAGCAGTCAAAGACCACATTAAACGTGGACTTTTAAAAGATTTTTAGGAGCAATCAAAGACCACATTAAACGTGGATTTTTTAAAGATTTTTAGGAGCAATCAAAGACCACATTAAACGTGGATTTTTTAAAGATTTTTAGGAGCAATCAAAGACCACAACGTGTATTTTTTAAAGATTTTTAGGAGCAATCAAAGACCACATTAAACGTGGATTTTTTAAAGATTTTTAGGAGCTATCAAAACGTGGATTTTTTAAAGATTTTTAGGAGCTATCAAAACGTGGATTTTTTAAAAATTTTTAGGAGCTATCAAAACGTGGATTTTTTAAAGATTTTTAAGAGCTATCAAAACGTGGATTTTTTAAAGATTTTTAGGAGCTATCAAAACGTGGATTTTTTAAAGATTTTTAGGAGCTATCAAAACGTGGATTTTTTAAAGATTTTTAGGAGCTATCAAAACGTGGATTTTTTAAAGATTTTTAGGAGCTATCAAAACGTGGATTTTTTAAAGATTTTTAGGAGCTATCAAAACGTGGATTTTTTAACGATTTTTAGGAGCTATCAAAACGTGGATTTTTTAAAGATTTTTAGGAGCTATCAAAACGTGGATTTTTTAAAGATTTTTAGGAGCTATCAAAACGTGGATTTTTTAAAGATTTTTAGGAGCTATCAAAACGTGGATTTTTTAAAGATTTTTAGGAGCTATCAAAACGTGGATTTTTTAAAGATTTTTAGGAGCTATCAAAACGTGGATTTTTTAAAGATTTTTAGGAGCTATCAAAACGTGGATTTTTTAAAGATTTTTAGGAGCTATCAAAACGTGGATTTTTTAAAGATTTTTAGGAGCTATCAAAACGTGGATTTTTTAAAGATTTTTAGGAGCTATCAAAACGTGGATTTTTTAAAGATTTTTAGGAGCTATCAAAACGTGGATTTTTTAAAGATTTTTAGGAGCTATCAAAACGTGGATTTTTTAAAGATTTTTAGGAGCTATCAAAACGTGGATTTTTTAAAGATTTTTAGGAGCTATCAAAACGTGGATTTTTTAAAGATTTTTAGGAGCTATCAAAACGTGGATTTTTTAAAGATTTTTAGGAGCTATCAAAACGTGGATTTTTTAAAGATTTTTAGGAGCTATCAAAACGTGGATTTTTTAAAGATTTTTAGGAGCTATCAAAACGTGGATTTTTTAAAGATTTTTAGGAGCTATCAAAACGTGGATTTTTTAAAGATTTTTAGGAGCTATCAAAACGTGGATTTTTTAAAGATTTTTAGGAGCTATCAAAACGTGGATTTTTTAAAGATTTTTAGGAGCTATCAAAACGTGGATTTTTTAAAGATTTTTAGGAGCTATCAAAACGTGGATTTTTTAAAGATTTTTAGGAGCTATCAAAACGTGGATTTTTTAAAGATTTTTAGGAGCTATCAAAACGTGGATTTTTTAAAGATTTTTAGGAGCTATCAAAACGTGGATTTTTAAAGATTTTTAGGAGCTATCAAAACGTGGATTTTTTAAAGATTTTTAGGAGCTATCAAAACGTGGATTTTTTAAAGATTTTTAGGAGCTATCAAAACGTGGATTTTTTAAAGATTTTTAGGAGCTATCAAAACGTGGATTTTTTAAAGATTTTTAGGAGCTATCAAAACGTGGATTTTTTAAAGATTTTTAGGATCTATCAAAACGTGGATTTTTTAAAGATTTTTAGGAGCTATCAAAACGTGGATTTTTTAAAGATTTTTAGGAGCTATCAAAACGTGGATTTTTTAAAGATTTTTAGGAGCTATCAAAACGTGGATTTTTTAAAGATTTTTAGGAGCTATCAAAACGTGGATTTTTTAAAGATTTTTAGGAGCTATCAAAACGTGGATTTTTTAAAGATTTTTAGGAGCTATCAAAACGTGGATTTTTTAAAGATTTTTAGGAGCTATCAAAACGTGGATTTTTTAAAGATTTTTAGGAGCTATCAAAACGTGGATTTTTTAAAGATTTTTAGGAGCTATCAAAACGTGGATTTTTTAAAGATTTTTAGGAGCTATCAAAACGTGGATTTTTTAAAGATTTTTAGGAGCTATCAAAACGTGGATTTTTTAAAGATTTTTAGGAGCTATCAAAACGTGGATTTTTTAAAGATTTTTAGGAGCTATCAAAACGTGGATTTTTTAAAGATTTTTAGGAGCTATCAAAACGTGGATTTTTTAAAGATTTTTAGGAGCTATCAAAACGTGGATTTTTTAAAGATTTTTAGGAGCTATCAAAACGTGGATTTTTTAAAGATTTTTAGGAGCTATCAAAACGTGGATTTTTTAAAGATTTTTAGGAGCTATCAAAACGTGGATTTTTTAAAGATTTTTAGGAGCTATCAAAACGTGGATTTTTTAAAGATTTTTAGGAGCTATCAAAACGTGGATTTTTTAAAGATTTTTAGGAGCTATCAAAACGTGGATTTTTTAAAGATTTTTAGGAGCTATCAAAACGTGGATTTTTTAAAGATTTTTAGGAGCTATCAAAACGTGGATTTTTTAAAGATTTTTAGGAGCTATCAAAACGTGGATTTTTTAAAGATTTTTAGGAGCTATCAAAACGTGGATTTTTTAAAGATTTTTAGGAGCTATCAAAACGTGGATTTTTTAAAGATTTTTAGGAGCAATCAAAGACCACATTAAACGTGGATTTTTTAAAGATTTTAGGAGCTATCAAAACGTGGATTTTTTAAAGATTTTTAGGAGCTATCAAAACGTGGATTTTTTAAAGATTTTTAGGAGCTATCAAAACGTGGATTTTTTAAAGATTTTTAGGATCTATCAAAACGTGGATTTTTTAAAGATTTTTAGGAGCTATCAAAACGTGGATTTTTTAAAGATTTTTAGGAGCTATCAAAACGTGGATTTTTTAAAGATTTTTAGGAGCTATCAAAACGTGGATTTTTTAAAGATTTTTAGGAGCTATCAAAACGTGGATTTTTTAAAGATTTTTAGGGGCTATCAAAACGTGGATTTTTTAAAGATTTTTAGGGGCTATCAAAACTTGAATTTTTTAAGATTTTTAAGAGCCATCAAAACGTGGATTTTTTAAAGATATTTAGGAGCTATCAAAACATGGATTTTTTAAAGATTTTTAGGAGCTATCAAAACGTGGATTTTTTAAAGATTTTTAGGAGCTATCAAAACGTGGATTTTTTAAAGATTTTTAGGAGCTATCAAAACGTGGATTTTTTAAAGATTTTTAGGAGCTATCAAAACGTGGATTTTTTAAAGATTTTTAGGAGCTATCAAAACGTGGATTTTTTAAAGATTTTTAGGAGCTATCAACACGTGGATTTTTTAAAGATTTTTAGGAGCTATCAAAACGTGGATTTTTTAAAGATTTTTAGGAGCTATCAAAACGTGGATTTTTTAAAGATTTTTAGGAGCTATCAAAACGTGGATTTTTTAAAGATTTTTAGGAGCTATCAAAACGTGGATTTTTTAAAGATTTTTAGGAGCTATCAAAACGTGGATTTTTTAAAGATTTTTAGGAGCTATCAACACGTGGATTTTTTAAAGATTTTTAGGAGCTATCAAAACGTGGATTTTTTAAAGATTTTTAGGAGCTATCAAAACGTGGATTTTTTAAAGATTTTTAGGAGCTATCAAAACGTGGATTTTTTAAAGATTTTTAGGAGCTATCAAAACGTGGATTTTTTAAAGATTTTTAGGAGCTATCAAAACGTGGATTTTTTAAAGATTTTTAGGAGCTATCAAAACGTGGATTTTTTAAAGATTTTTAGGAGTTATCAAAACGTGGATTTTTTAAAGATTTTTAGGAGCTATCAAAACGTGGATTTTTTAACGATTTTTAGGAGCTATCAAAACGTGGATTTTTTAAAGATTTTTAGGAGCTATCAAAACGTGGATTTTTTAAAGATTTTTAGGAGCTATCAAAACGTGGATTTTTTAAAGATTGTTAGGAGCTATCAAAACGTAGATTTTTTAAAGATTTTTAGGAGCTATCAAAACGTGGATTTTTTAAAGATTTTTAGGAGCTATCAAAACGTGGATTTTTTAAAGATTTTTAGGAGCTATCAAAACGTGGATTTTTTAAAGATTTTTAGGAGCTATCAAAACGTGGATTTTTTAAAGATTTTTGGGAGCTATCAAAACGTGGATTTTTTAAAGATTTTTAGGAGCTATCAAAACGTGGATTTTTTAAAGATTTTTAGGAGCTATCAAAACGTGGATTTTTTAAAGATTTTTAGGAGCTATCAAAACGTGGATTTTTTAAAGATTTTTAGGAGCTATCAAAACGTGGATTTTTTAAAGATTTTTAGGAGCTATCAAAACGTGGATTTTTTAAAGATTTTTAGGAGCAATCAAAGACCACATTAAACGTGGATTTTTTAAAGATTTTTAGGAGCAATCAAAGACCACATTAAACGTGGATTTTTTAAAGATTTTTAGGAGCAATCAAAGACCACATTAAACGTGGATTTTTTAAAGATTTTTAGGAGCAATCAAAGACCACATTTAACGTGGATTTTTTAAAGATTTTTAGGAGCAATCAAAGACCACATTAAACGTGGATTTTTTAAAGATTTTTAGGAGCAATCAAAGACCACATTAAACGTGGATTTTTTAAAGATTTTTAGGAGCAATCAGAGACCACATTAAACGTGGATTTTTTAAAGATTTTTAGTAGCAATCAAAGACCACATTTAACGTGGATTTTTTAAAGATTTTTAGGAGCAATCAAAGACCACATTAAACGTGGATTTTTTAAAGATTTTTAGGAGCAATCAAAGACCACATTAAACGTGGATTTTTTAAAGATTTTTAGGAGCAATCAAAGACCACATTAAAAGTGTTTTTTTTTTTTTAATTTTGAGGGGTACACTACCTAACAATAACCTAATCTAAGCTCGACCATCAACCAGCCTAGTCCACTTTGCAATGTTTAAGCCAATGCCCAAAAAGGAAACATTACGGACAGGGTACCGATTTTGTTTTTCCATTTTTGTTTGTACTAAAAACGTACTGTTGAACGTATGGCAATGTTCCTGCGAGCATTTCTTTCGTTTACCAAAAACTAAAAACCACGAAGAAATTCCAAGTTATGAATATCTTGCAGACGTGTAAAATTTACATAAAAATCACTGAAATTTTTCCACACAAAAAAACTGGCAAACTTTTGTGATAGTCTATCCTATTCTGTCTGTGGGAGTGAGAGGGAGAAAGAGTGATAGGTGATAACTTTAAACTTAAATCTAAATGGATGAACGGGGATAATATGCGTGTTATGTGATGCATGAGTTACTGGATAGAGTGGGCGGTAAGGGCCGATTTCTTCTGTTACAGTTTTCACTTTATAATTTGCATATTTTCTTGTTGAAATTTAAGCTAGTAACTTTAACTAGAAATAATATTTTCTAATATGAAATGTTGAAGGGATTTGCGGAGATAAGCTTACTGTGAACAGAAGAACATTTTATTATTAAAAGTAATTTTTCTTTGTCTGGTGGCAAAGTGGTAAGAGAGTATGACCTGAATTTATTGGAGGACACAATGAAGTAGTAAATTTGGAGTTAAATTTGTTATTGAAATAATATATAAGGTAGACCTTTGGTTAAAATCCACAAAGAATGAGATTTCGAACAAAGAATAGATTTCCACTTCGCTCCATTTTTTGTTTTCCTCTCCCAAATCGGCACCAACCGGTGATTTGAATTTTCAAAATTTTACCTCTATCCATCCAGTTTAAAATCATCAACCAGTTTAGTTTAAAATTGAAATAAAGGGACAAACTAATATTGTCCACACTGTCATACAGGTTTAAATATTTTTCCACCACGTTGCATTTGTATTCACGGACAACACTTGTGCCGCATAGCTTACCACATACCGAACTATCTTCACCGCAAGTGCTGCCATCTAGAGGCTTGAGGACCTTGTTCTTAAATCATAGAGCGGGTAGCTGTGGCATGATGTGGCATGTGCGGAAGAAGTGAACATACTGTCGAATGTGGCCCCTAGAATCTTGGGGGTAGCATCTTGTGAATTCTCTTAGCATCGACTCATAAATTCAGCTCATGAACGTTCATCTAGTGGGGATTATTTGTATCGTGGGGATTATTTTCATCGATCAACTAGCAGTTCACATTTCACGAATGCCTTGCCTATTCAACGTCATGATCGTGCAATCATCCGCAAACGTAACGAACTTAATGCCGTCTGAAGGGGGTGCAATACTGGATATGTGGAGGTTAAACAACTCCACAGATATCAAACACCTCTACATGGCTTCTACTTATTGTACCTATATTCCACGTACGACTGCCTTTCACCGTCAACCCAGATTGGTCCGTAGATCTTTCGAAGAATGTTTCTCTCAAGCACACCAAGCACTGCCTTGTCTGCTTGCGCAAGTAGCCAGGCTTCGGAACCATACATCAGCACAGGTAGTATCAGTGTTTTGTAAAGTGTTACTTTTGTTTGACGAGATTTGGCTTTGTTTTTAAACTGCTTACTTAAACCAAAGTAGCATCTGTTAGCCTATACAATTCGTCTTTCTATTTCACAGCTGATGTTATTTGTTGTGTTTCCGGCGGTGCCGAGGAGGTAGACGAAGTCTTTTACTACCTCAAAATTATAAGAGCAAACTTCAGCAGTTGGTTCGAGCTCTATGGACGCATTGCGCGTCGACACCATCAACTTGGTCTTCTCGCCGTTTACCGCCAGACCCACTTTAGCAAATTCTCCCTCGACCTTCGACCTCGTAGACGAATGGACGCATTGCGCGTCGACACCATCAACTTGGTCTTCTCGCCGTTTACCGCCAGACCCACTTTAGCAAATTCTCCCTCGACCTTCGACCTCGTAGACGAAGTCTTTTACTACCTCAAAATTATAAGAGCCAACTTCAGCAGTTGGTTCGAGCTCTATGGACGCATTGCGCGTCGACACCATCAACTTGGTCTTCTCGCCGTTTACCGCCAGACCCACTTTAGCAAATTCTCCCTCGACCTTCATAAAGGTATCAGTAACTTCTTTTACTGTTCGACCCATCATGTCTATATCATCAGCATAAGCAAGTCACATGTTGCTATTTGTGTAGATTTTGCCACTTCTTTTGACGTTTGCCTCTCATATAACCTTTTCTGGCAGGATGTTGAAAAGATCACACGAAAGGCTGTCTCCTTGCCTGAAACATCTTTTCGTACAAAACTCTTCGGAGAGGTTCTTTCCTATTTTAACTGCGGATCGAGTGTCCGTTAAAGTAATTTTACAAAGCGGAATGAGCTTTGGTGGGATACCAAATTCAGACATGGCTTGGAATACCTTTGAACGTAGAGGGATGTCGAAGGCTGCTTTATAATCGACAAAAAGGTGGTAGGTTTTGATCTGCATCTCTTGGGTCTTCTCAAGGATTTGCCGCAGGGTAAATATCTGGTCAATGGTGGATTTGCCAGGTCTAAAGCCGCATTGGTATTGTCCAATAATTTCGTTGACAATAGGCTTTTGTCGTTCGCATTATATCACTGCCACTATCTTGAAGGCAATAGGGACCTCATCTTTGGTCTCTTCGTCTTTGTCTTCGGTTGGGGCATGAACGCAGATAAGACTAATGCTAAAGAATTTTGACTTTATCCATATTGTAGCAAGTCTTTCATTCACTGGTGTGAAGCTGGAGACCAGATGTGTTAGCCTCCAACCAACTACAAATCCGCAGCAAAACTCATGTCATTGCAGCTATAATACAGAACGTCTGCTTTAGGTATTATTGTGACGCTTTTCCCATTCCATCTTATTTCCTGTATGGCAGTAATGTCGGCCTTATACTTTTCAAGTACATCTGCCAATGCGTAAACTGCACCTTCTCTATAAAGCTAAAACCTTCAAAATACCGAAAATAAGGTGGTACTTTTCTATTAGGGTTATATCAAAACGTGGACCAATATAGCCCATTTGCAATACCAAACATCCTAACAGTAATAGAAACTTCTATACCAAATTACAAATCTCTATCTTAAAAATTGCGAGCTGTACCTTGATTTCAACAGACGGACGGACAGACGGACATGGTTATATCGACTTAGAATATTACCCTGATCAAGAATATATATACTTTATAAGGTCTCCGATGAATATTTGGATGTGTTACAAACGGAATGAAAAATTTAATTATACCCTCTATATTATGTTGGAGGGCATAAACATGGGTCATGTCGGTCCACTTATTGGTATAGCCGCCATATAAGGATAGGCCCCGATATCCAGTATTTTTTACGTTTCACCCATACTTTCAAACAAATTTAGCGAAATGTTGGTATTTTGAGTTATAAGTATATAGAAACCATTTATGCAACAGAACATAAATATGGGTCGACTTTTTGGTGTAGCCCTCATACACGAACCCTCCCCCTGAGTTTTGCTATATCGAGGGTCGTGACTATACTATCCAATTGATTAAGCTCTAATTTGGCATATTCGTTTCCCAAGGGCTTTCGCTGAAAATGTTCAAAGTAGTTTCATGTTTCGGAGAGGCACCCATATAATGGTGTGTCCTGATTTTACGTATTTCGAGGGTATTTGTTGGTTTCTCACCAAAGCAACCCTAAGATACACCCACTAACGTTGGGTCCATTACAATTAAATTGCAAAGTGTATAAATTTTCAATTTTCAAAGATTAGACCATGGAAGAGTCAAGAAAAAATCACTGAGATGCACCCACTCCCGATATATAATGCATCTCATGATGCGTAGGGGATGAAAGATACCAAGAAACCGTCCTGACTGGCTTTAACATAGCAAAGCCCAGGATTTATCTTGGTCCCTCTTTCATCTCAAGTGTACACTGACCTCCCCGTGGTGTCACCTGGGGAACTGCCTTTAACACCCGTTAAAGGTAGTGAGCTAACATGTGCGGCGCGTTCATCCATAAGAACGTTAAAAACTTGGGTTTGGGCGTAGGGTTAGTAACCCTCCCCTAGAAAAAAGCAGCCTACTATGAAAAAACGAAAGAAAAGAAAAATAAACCCCTCTTAAGTTGATGACCCCCGCAAACGTTTTAAGGACCATGATCTGCTAATCTGCACCTGGATTGTTCGCACTCTTTATAGAGAAGGTGAAAAGTACAAGGCCGACATTACTGCCATACAGGAAATACGATGGCTTCGGAAAGGCGTCACAACAACACCTAAAGGTGACGCACTGTATTATAGCTGTCATGACACAAAGCATGAGTTTGGTTGCGGATTTGTAGTTAGTAGAAGTTTAAAACATCTGGTCTCCAGCTTCACCCCAGTGAATGAAAGACTTGCTACAATACGGATAAAAGCAAAATTCTTCAACATTAGCTTTATCTGCGCTCATGCTCCAACCGAAGACAAGGACGAACAGACCAAAGATATATTCTACGAGCGCTTAGAAGAAACATATGACCGTTGTCCTGATGTTAAAATTATTCTAGGCGATTTTAATGCCAAAATTGGAAAGGAGAATATCTTTGGCCCAACAGTCGAGAAATTAAGTCTCCATAGTGAAACATCGAACAATGGAATGAGGCTGATAGATTTCGCAGCGACAAGAAACATGGTAGTTAGCATTACCAGATTTAAGCACCTCGATATTCATAAGGGCACCTGGCTGTCGCCACATCAAAGAACAAGAAATCAAATTGATCACGTTGTGATAGATGGAAGACATGCATCGAGCGTGTTGGATGTGCGATCGTTCCGAGGTGCCAACATAGACTCGGACCACTACATTGCTGCAGCACTCGGTTAAACGTAGCAAATAAGGTACGAACAGACACAACTCGGAAATTGGACATCGGTAAGCTGCAATCACAACAGATGGCCACAGCATATTCCACTCAGCTGGCCCAATTGCTTAATGAAAGCACTCCTCGTCCCGATAACATATCAGCACAATGGCAAATTATTGCCCACTTCATGCAATCAGCCGCAAAATCCATATTTGGATTCCAGAGACCTCCACCAGGGAACCCATGGTATGACCAGGAGTGTCGTGCTGCTTCTGAAGAGAAAAATGCGGCATATAGGGCTACTCTGCAATCAGCTGCAACGCGTAGAGCACAAGAGAGGTATCGGGGGAAAAGAGAGAGATGGAAATGCGGGAGTGTGAAAAAATCGAGATGTACAGGAGCCAAAATGAAGTCCGTAAATTCTATCAAAGAGTGAAACATCAAACTGATAGCTATGGCACAGGCACATCCTCCTGTAGGGACCAGCAAGGTAATTTGGTAACCGATACAAATAGTGTGCTAAGGTTATGGAAAGAGCACTTTTCCAAACTGTTTGTGTTCAATAGTAGCGAAAACAACGAAGATACCACAGATCCCATCCCAGAAGATGGTATTGAATATATTCCGTCCAGCGAAGATGAGGTAAAAACATCAATAAACCGGCTGAAAAATAAAAAGGCAGCAGGAGCCGATGGCTTGTCAGCCGAGCTGTTCAAAACCGGAGGCTATACGCTGATAAGGTGTATGCATCAGCTAGTTAGTACCATCTGGTAGGAAGATTGGAGCGTGAGCATCCTATGTCCAATCCACAAGAAGGGAGATAAGACTGTGTGCTCCAATTACAGGGGCATAAGTCTGCTCCCTATTGCATATAAGATAGTATCTGGCATATTGTGGCTTTATACCTGGCAAGTGCACCATTGACCAGATATCTACACTGCGGCAAATCCTGGAGAAGGCGCAAGAGATGCAGATCGACACTTACCATCTTTTTGTCGATTATAAAGCAACCTTCGACGGCCCCCTACGTTCAAAGGTATTCCAAGCCATGTCTGAATTTGGTATCCCCGCAAAGCTCATTCGGCTTTGTAAAATGATTTCAACTGACACTTGATCCTCAGCTAAAATAGGAAAGAAACTCTCCGAACAGCTTTATATCAAAAGAGGTTTCAGAGAAGGAGACAGCCTTTCGTGTGGCCTCTTCAACATACTGCTGGAAAAGGTCATACGATAGGCAAACTTTAAGAGAAATGGCACAATCTAAACAAATAGCCACATGTTACTTGCTTATGCTGACGCTGTAGACATCATAGGACGATCAGTAAAACAAGTAACTGATACCTTTGTGAGGATCGAAGGAGAATCTGCTAAAGTGGGTCTGGCGGCAAACGGCGAGAAGACCAAGTTAATGGTGTCGACTCGCAATGCGTCCATAGAGCTCGGACCAACTGTTGAAGTTGGCTCCTATAATTTTCTTGTAGTGAAAAACTTCGTATACCTCGGCACCACCGTAAACACAACCAAGAACATCAGTTGTGAAATACGAAGAACAATAGTGTTGGCCAACAGATGCTACTTCGGTCTGAGTCAGCAGTTTAGGAATAAAGCCACATCTCGTCAAACAAAAGTAACACTTTACAAACACTGATACTACCCGTGCTGATGTATAGCTCCGAAGCATTGGTACTTGCACAAGAAGACAAGGCAGTGCTTGGTGTGTTTGAGAGAAATTTGTTGGTATGTTCGAGAGAAAATTGTTTCGAAAGATCTACGGACCAATCTGCGTTGATGGTGAAAATCGACGTCGTATGAACCACGAGCTGTATCTGCTATACAACGACAGTAGTATAGACAAACGTATCGAGATACAACGATTGTGTTGGCTGGGCCATATCATAAGAATGATCGGTGATGAACCTGCTAAAAATGTGTATAAATACGGGCCACATGGCTGTACACGCAGAACTGGCAGACCAAGGAATCGATGGAGAAAACAAGTGCAAGAAGAGATGAAAAGGCGCGGTATTCCAGAGAGCGAATCAACAAATAGAGAGAATTGGAGATCTTTTCTTAGTTCGACATTATAGAACAAATGTTCTGTAATTGGCCAGCTAAGTAAGTATGAAAGTTTGAGTGTGGTGGATTTGGCTGCCACAAACTGAGCCAATCGAAATAGGTACTGGGGTTCCTCCAAGTGTCAAGATTCAGAAGAAAGCATTTCGGGATATGTTGCCCCCAATACAGAAAAAAACGATACAAAACTGCGTTGGCAGCCGCTGGTCGGAACACAGATGGTGTGTGGTCCCCCGTCAAGTCGGTATGGAAGAAGCTGCCGCCGTGGAATTGGAAATACTTTTATGAGTATATTTAGCTGTCTACAATAATATTTCGATCAGTCATCACCTCTCTATTGGAGGCAGTGAGATCTCACCGGCATGTGCATTAGAATTCAATCAAACCCGAACTCCATACGCCCCCAACTAAACTTAATTAAACATCTGTCGGTCGTTGCATTAGTTAACTGCCCCACTGACTTCAACATATATGAAATCATGCAATTGACTCACGTTTTTCACACATGAACTCCAATAAAAAACAAAAGCAACAAAAAATAATTAAAAAGGAAAAGAAAGAAAAAAAAACAATTTTTTCCACGATGATTAAACCTCTTAAACAGTCATTGACACGACAAAGTAAAGCAACATGACCCGCAATAGATACAAAGTGATACAAAGCAATAAAAAAAATTGTTTAAAAGTAACAGCAACAACAAGGCAATAGCATCGAAATAGATAGCGTTATTGATGCCGAAAGATAGAGTGGATACTTGACACAGACACACACATGATACGATACTCAAGTGGCTGTGGCTGACGGTGTGGCAAATTTTGTTGATATTTGGCCACATTGATTTTATGGATAGCCAAATGGATATGACCGAGTTACCAGTTAGCTCCACCATTCTGTCAGGCAACTATTCTTTTACTTTAGTTTTCAATTGGCAATCGGCCCACTTATCGTTGTTACTGCCATAACCCCCAACGCGCGCTGCTATAACCATTGGCGAACTAGTAAATCCTATTCACAGCATCGCCCGGTGATACCACTCTCTTTTTCACCCAGTTTGAACTTTTCATGGATGTCAGTCAGTCTGTTAGTGAATAGCCTTTTTAATCCCATTTCATTTGACTTCAGGTTAAAGCACCACACACCATTCCGTATCATCATCATCACCACTTTCAATTTGCTCATGACTTGATGATGGTGTGTGCTCCGGTTTTTTTTTTTTTCAAGTGACTATTTTTTTAATCTGGTTGGGATTTATGTCGGTTACGTTTTATCTTTAGTTTTGATTTTTATTCAGTCTGTTGGATTTGCTGTTATTTTTTCCTTGCTTTTGTAACGGATTGATATCACGTCCATAAATTAATCGCCCGCCTTTGTGAGATTTGCAGCAAACGATAGACGCACTCACCAAAGGTCATTGTAATAAACGGTCTTAGTGTCACAGACTAAAGCAAACCAAATTTAAAGCCTTAAAAAATCAATGCAAAATTTTATTAAATCTGACATTATCGGCCAATTTTTTTATGTCTCACTATCTCTCCCGATTAACTCAACCTAACCTTAAATGTCTGATTAAACTTTATTTGTTATTTGTCACTTATAATTTGAAAGCAGATCATTGATCTTAATTATGAGCGGTGACTCTCTTTTAGTTATGAGTCAATTGCAGGGGATTATCATGTTTTTTTTTTTGGTTTTCTTCCAAAACGTCATGTAAAGACCACTTTTGGCTTAACCGCTTGAATTGAGTCTCTCCTTTTTGGTCGTATAAACTATAGATTTAAAAACAAACAACAAGACAAACAAATATTAATTTAATTTCAAATAACCTTAACGGTTAATCGCATGTCAATTGTCGTCGTCTGACCATATTCGCAGGGGATTATTTTTCTTGTTATCTTTTAAAAGCAATGATTAAAATGTGGCTCAAAATCTATGACTCAAAATTGAAAATTTTTAGACAAAGTAACTATAATGGAAGCAAGTAAGAAAGGCAAACTGTTTTGAAGAAAATAAAAATAGTTAGTTTTTTCTTTGTTTATAAAAGTACTAAGTTCTTCCTCTACGTTAAGGCTTATTCCTTGGAGGAGCAGAATATCTTAAGTGGTGATAATCAATATATGTACAATTTTGCGTTGAAGTTTTCTACCCACTGAAATTCTAAAATACCAATTATATCTACTTCAGAAGGAACCAGTAAGGAAAGGGTCAAAGCCGGACGGAGCCGGCTACATGATACCCTACACCACCATGATTTCAATATAATTTGGCGAAATGTTTTCTAGACCAATTTGAGTCACATTTCCCAAATTTCATTAAAATTACTATATAGGAGCTATATCGAAATCTGAACAGTTTTCAAAATAATTTGGCAAATTTATTATACCCTCCACCATAGTATGGAGGGTATATTAAGTTTGTCATTCCGTTTGTAACACATCGAACTAATCATTTGCGACCCTATAAAGTATATATATTCTTGATCAGGATAAAATTCTAAGACGATCTAGCCATGTCCGTCTGTCCGTCTGTCTGTCCGCCTGTCCGTCTGTTGTAATCACTCTAGCGTCCGCAATAATTAAGATTGGCGTGATGAAATTTTTGTTAGAGGCCCTGTGGGCCATCAGGAATTAGCGGTGTATCTTTGTTCACTGTTGCTTAAGTGCTCTACAAAAACAACAAACAAAGATATAATGCTAATTCATGAAGGCTTACAGGGTCTCTTGCAAAAACTTCATCACGCCATAACGCGGAAGTTCGACTCACGGCGCATCTGTCCTTCGGGGTTTTTAATATACACACACCAAGGGATTTCATCTCCAAAAGGAATTATCTCTGCCCCAACATTTGTGTTCACAGTGGAATTTAAGCAATAGTGGGAGGCAGTAGTAGTCTATCCATTGTCGAAAAGTTGTTCTACCTAAAATTGTGAAAGGACCCTAATTATTCCATTTTAATTAAGACTATTTTATGGTGGAGGGTATAAAAAGTTCGGCCCGGCCGAACTTAACGACTTTTTACTTGTTTTTAGTTTCAAATTGCATTTACATTGGACAGAATTTGCGTATTTGGTGCACCAAATAACACAAATCCTGCGAAAATATATATGGGAGCTATATCCAAATCTGAAACGATTTCAACATAATTTGGTAAACTTATTTCTAGTCCGAATTGCTGACACCGATTTTTACCAAAAGCAATAGCGTTCTTCCTATGTCTACAAAAATGATCTTCCTCAATTTTCAGCCGAATGGAACAATAAATGCTACCTGTACTTTGATCACGAAATACATGGACAGACGGACGGACATGCATAAATCGACTAAGAAAGTGATTCTATGTATTTTCCTAAAAGGATGAACGGGTCTATCACGCTTCCTTTTGCATGTTACATACAAATGCACAAAGACATAATACCCCTTACCACAGTACATTTATATGGAAAGGAGTGCCAAAAATAAATAGCTCTAATGAAGCTACTGCCTCGAAATTTTAAACATAGGTTTTTAACGAGGTAAAAAATATAAAAAATATTAGATGTAGGTCCACATTCACGTAAAGGCCACACAAAAAGGTACAGCCCGATTTTTGGTATTTTGACGAATTTAGACATATTTTCCAACCGTTCTGAGTGAGCCAAATTATATCCTCGCAAAAAATGATTTTCGGAATTGGGATTTTTTTTTTGCAAATTTTCCAACCGATTTGGCTGTAATTTTAAGTTCTCAATACCTAGAATACCTCCTTGCAAAAATGTTGAATATAGGTCCAAGTTTAGATATAGCACCCATATAAACGTGCCTCCCGTTTTTCAGAATTTTTACGATTTTACAGGCGTGTTATAAGGGAATAACTTACCGGTGGGCAGATGGGGGCAGCTGGATTTTTTCTTTTCGTAATCTAGAGACTTTCCCCTGTAATTTAAAAAAAAATATGGAGTCTCCCAAATACTCCCAACATTAGAAAAAATTCAACATAAATGGGATACCCTATACCACTATCCCTGGACAATCGCTCTCCACGGAACTTCTTTTTAATGATTGTGAAAATGTAATTATCAAATATTAGAGATGTAATGTATAATACTTATGACCAAAACCAAAAAGTTATCTAGCATGACAAAGACATTTTGGTAGCAGGAAAGGAAAATTTAGTTCACACAAACTAAAATGTAATGAAACCCACTTATGTAGTACTACTACTTCCTTTGTTTAACCGCTACGTTATTGAAATTTTTACCAACTTCACACGTTTCAGTCCATTTAACCCGCTAAGTATTATCTGATCTTCACGTTGGTTTGTACGCTTCTTCTTCATCATAAACTCAAACTTTGTTTAAAATTTTGCGGGTTATTATTTTGACCTACAGAGCCGCTACAAAATTGGTTAAAATTTTGTTTTTGGTCCATTTCATCCCCTGAACATTTCACGATCATCACCAAAAGCTAATCATTTCTATTCTGGCCCGAACCCAACCTCCTTAAAAAATTCGTTACAATCGGTGCATAATTGCGGCCTTAAGCTTGTTTACTATTTTTAATGGACGGACACACATCGCTAAATCGCTTTATCTCGTCGAGATATGAATTTTGGCATACCAAATAAGGGGTCTAGGACGAAGTTTTGGAGAGACAATATGTAGCATGGGATAAAACTGTGGTTCTCTACACAGAACCCATTATATATTAGGCAGTAGGCCCGTTATCTAGCAAACACTTTGTTGCAATTTACATCAGAGGAAAGGTCAGTATTTTTTCCATATGTAGGCTACTTTGCGAAACATATATGTCCTCAAGGAATTTAAATATCGACCAAAAATAAAATGTTTATATTTTTCATACAAAAGTAATGGTCCATTTCACCCGCTAAAGAATATCAGATCATCATTCAAAATTGTAGGCATCTTTTTCGACCTATACTCTTACCCGGTGCAAAATTTCGTGACTATTGATGTATAATTGCGACTTCTAGCGAGTTTATTATTACACTACAAACAAATAACGGAATATATTAGGCTGTAACTCTGTTATCTGATCATGCACACCAACATAATTGGCATCAATTGAAAGGTCAAGCGTTCCACTTTCAAGTATATCTCACTTGTCCGGAATGTCACTTCCAGGAATTAAGATATAAGCTGTATATTAAAAATTTTCCCTCTAAATATTATCCGATCGCCATCTCAAATTGCAAGCTTCTCCTTTGTGATATACTCTTACCTTATTTAAAACTACGCGTGGATCGGACTATTATTGAGACCTACAGAGCCGCTAGAAAATTGGATAAATATTATGTTTTTGGTCCATTTCACCCGCTAAATATTTCACGATCATCACCAATAAGAATAGGGATCTATTCTGATCTGAACCCGCCATCCATACAAAATTTCGTGACGATCGGTCCATAATTGCGGCCTGGAGCGTGTTTACAATTTATAATGGACAGACGGACGGACGGACGGACAGACACACATCTCAAAATCGCTTTATCTCGTCGAGATATGAAGATTGGTATACCACATTGGGGGTCTCCGACGAATATTTCGCGGTGTTACATGAATTTTTACCAAAACAAACTTATAATACCCTTTTCCACATTGTGGTATAGGGTATAAATATACAAATGTAAAAAAATACACTCATAAGTAGATCCCAAAAAAAAAAAAATTTCTAAATCTTTAAGGAAAAAAACCAAAACAAACAATTAAAACACAAAACAAAGAAGAAACTGAGAATACAATAATACGGCATATTCACTAAAACGACCAGAGGCATCGTCAGTATTTTTAATGTCACACACGGAAATGCAAATATATGCAGCTGGAACCACATTTTTTGTAAAATTGGCACTATTTCGAACATTCTTCAAAAAATTTGGAGAGTAGCGAAGGATGGCGAAGTTAGTAAAACTCTACTTCAATTTTAAGGACTTGGAAAAAAAATCCACAAAAAAAGTATTATAAAAAATGTGATTTCCAGCCCATTTTATGGGAATAATGTGTACACATTTTTATGCAAAATTAATTAGAAACCCTTGTACTAATTTGTGCGTACAAAAACTCTTAAAGGGCGTAACCGATTTGGACCATTTTTTGCACATCGTGAAATATCTACCAGACTTAGAAGAGGTTCCAATATGGACTCAATCGGTCCACTCCTTCGGGTACCTCCCACATTAAATTTTGGAAAAGTTCAGTTTAGGACCTGCTCTCGAATCGCTTTAATTTTTATACCCTCAGCATTTATGCTAACGAGGGTATATACACCTACATACGGGCAAAATGTGGTAATGGTTTTAGACCCCAAGTATTTTTGGACGAAATCAGTTTCAGACAATTTGGAGTTGATTTGGCAATGTCCGTCTGTCTGTCTGGCTGGTTGGAGCGCACGATAACTCTCGAATTGATCAACCGATTCGGTCAAAAATTTGACTTTCGTAATATTTTGCCCAAACTTAGTTTAGGTTCGAAGATGGGCTATATCGGTCCACTTCTTCCGGTACCTCCCCCACAAAAGTTCAAAAATGTTCGGAAAATTTGTGCGCAAGATAACTCTTGAGGGGCGTAACCGATTTGATCCATCCTTTGCACATCGCGAAATTTCCACCAGACTTAGATAAGGTTCCAATATGGACTCAGTCGGTCCACTCCTTCGGGTACCTCTCACACATAATTTTAGAAAAGTTCAGTTTAGAACCTGCTCTCGAATCACTTTGATTATGTTGTACTAACTTGTATTCACTGCCGCCCATACGACGGTACAAGTTTCGTCAGGGGCAAGTCCATACTTCCTGAGAAAATAGCCTGAAATGTGCAAAAAAAAAACCTATTACACCGTGTGTAGTGGTTGGAGCGCAAGATAACTCTCGAACGGATCTGCCGATTCGTTCCAAAATTTGGTCTTCGTAATATTTTGTTCAAACTTAATTTCAGTTGGAAGATAAGCCCTATCTGCCTACTCTTTAAGGTACCTCCCCCACAAAAGTTCAAACATTTTCGGAAAGATTGTGTGTACTCTATTGTGTAACTCTTTGTCCATACTTTACACATCCTAACATATCTACCAGGTATAGATCAGGTTCAAATATGGTCTATATTTGCCCACTTCTTTATGTACTCCTTCATGTACCCACACAAAAGTACGGATAAATCCAACTTAAGACCTGCCCTCCAATCTCTTTGATTTTTATTGAAGCAACTTGCATTCGCTGTCTCAATTACGACGGTAAAATACTTCTTGAGAAAACAGCTCCAAAATTGTAAAAAAAACCTATAGCAACATATATAGTGGCTGGAGACCATGATATCTCTGGAACTGATCAACCGATTTGGTCCAAAATTTGCCTTCGTCATATTCTGTCCAAACTTAGTTTCAGCTCGAAGATGGGCAATACCGACCCACAACTACCGGTACTTCCCCCCAATATTTAAAAAATGTCACTAAAATTGTATGCATGATATCTTTTGAACGGGGGCAACCAATTTGGTCCAAACTTTGGATCTCCTAATAGGTTGTCTAAATTTAGTTTATCTCGGCCCGAATCGGCCGTCACCTTAGGGTACCTCTCTACAAAAACTCAGCATTTGTGTCTAAGTGCAGCTTAGGTTCTGTTCGAAGATCCTGTATAACGACGCTGTTCGTTGTGGTCCTGTTTACAGGGATATTATGTTTTCCATGGACAAGTCCATGCTTCTTGGCATACTGGTCCAAAAGTTATACGAAGACCCATTGAAATTACTAGTGATTGCGACATATATCGAAATCCACTTCCATAATGGACTATATTTTAAGTATCTCCTCCGCCACACTTTTGAAATCCACATTTTTGTCGGCAAGTTCAAATGTCCAAAAAGGGCCACAAAATTCAAGAAAAGACCGTAAATTCACATAGGCTGAGTGTATATCTCTGTCGACAAAACCGACTGATACTTTTTACTTGTTTTTACTTTAGTTTTCACAATATTCCCCCTGTATTTGAGACAAAAATTCAGAGCAAATGGGACGGAACCAGTGGCACCAGATCCAGGGAGCTGGCATTTTAAGTTAAAAGAATAGTCTGTGAGCACATTCGGATATTCCATAGTTACATTTGACGACGTTATGCTGACTGATTCGAAGTTATGCTCAAGTTATTTTATTCGACAGAATGTGACAAACACCCCGGGAGTGACAGGTCGTATTAGATTTCTTCCTACCGCGGAGAAACCTCCAGGAAACAAGGAGGATGTTGCAAATATTATTAGGAACGCTAAGCCATCCAAAGCGTTTAGCTCTGACGAAATTTTCATTATAATGCTGAAGCAGCTAGATGAGCCGGGATTTAAGAATCCCATCAAAGTTCTCAATCTGTCCCTAATCACCAACAAAGTGCAAAAAGTGTGGAAAATGCTTGAAGCCAGTCAAGTATGTTTGCTGAAGAGTGAATCGAACAGACATTTCTCTTTTGCCGTCTGTTGCAAAGACTCTTGATACTTTAATTCACCTTAGCGTCAAAAATAGCTGTCCAATTACCGATCATTAACAGGGGTTCCCTAAGAAGCACACCACTTCCACACATGTCAGTCTAGGTCTCAACCAGAAAACGCGGCTGCGACCCGCCGTGCTATAGTACCGTGTTTGAGGCGCTCTACACAAAAAAAGCTTAAAAGCTTCGTCACCATTTTTATGTCGCATGTCGGTTAAATATTACAAACATATTAGGATATATTTACCAAACATGAAAATATCACTAGAAAGCGGCCGATAAACTATTTCAAACAAATAATTTATTGAAATTTGTTGAAGTTTTTTAAACAACATCTGTTTTTGTAATGGTTTTCAACGTTTGTCACATGTTCTCGCTCTCAAGAGCGAGTAAAAATAACTTGTACGATTTGTAATTATGTATATATATATATATATATATATATATACCTATGCGTCTGTTGGTGCTTTTGTGTTTGGCATTTCTATACTAATAATTAATAAAAGAAACGATCACCACCATTTATTAATGTGTGTATGTATCTATTTTTTGTGGCTTTTGGGTTTGTATTTAACAAAAAAATCAACAAAAAATTGTACATATGAACATATTTTTATCGACATTTACTGTGATATTTAACAAAATTTATTGTATATGTGACAATTTTTTATCAAATAAAAATTTAAAAAATCGATAAACCTGTTTGTTATTATGAAAAATATTTTATCGATTGAAAAGATAAAATTCAACAAAATTCTTGGTTAATATGAGAATTCCTTTATCAAAATAAGTTCTAACGAAAACTACAATTTTTTTATCGACGATTGTCAAAACGAACATTACTTTTATCGCAAAAAAAAAATCAGATTTTTGAATTTTTTATCAAATTTTTTTCTGTCGTCAAAACCCAACTGAGTGTCAAGGTTGCCGGCGTCTTAGCGTTCTAAGCCACCATCAACTTGTCAAAACTTTAGTAGACAATAATTGATGATCAAATCAAAAATAAAATCTTCTGATATAGAAGAGCAATTACTAATGATGTAGGAATAAAACTTACCATAGTATTTGTGAACATTGAAAAATGGGATTACCAAGCAGGACTATAGGAAAAGTTTGGAGTTTCAATTAACTGGCATAATTTCGCATATACATTTATCTAATGAAGTGCGATATATATACTAGTTTCCAAGCTTTGCCTTCGTCTGCCACAAAAACAACATCCTAATACACCTGAAGATCGGCTTTACCACCCGTGAAACGTAGTGTAATGGTTGGATGCGGGGGACTTCGGTAGACTCCTAATTTTTCAATGTATCTCTAAAGGCCTAACAGCTCAACTCGAAAGAGAATTAATTAAAACCCCTTTTCTGTCATCAAAACCCTTGAAAATGTCAAGAGTCAATGATACTAGCAAAGTTGAATCGTACAGGCCAATTTTACTCCTCCTCCGCGTCAGAAAGAGCTATCCAATTGCCCAACATTAACATGGGTTTCGTTAGCAGCACAGCGCCATCTCCTCACATATTAGTCTAGGACTCAACCGGCACAAGCCGTATACTAGGAGAGTGATTGTGGCGCTCAACTTATCAAAACCCTTATAACTGCTAAGAGTCAAACAAGTGTTATGTTAACCGTTTACATTGCAACCCGGACAAATTTCATAAATGTAAACGTACGCTAGGTGGCGACGGTGTAAGGAACGCCATTCAGTGGAGTTGGTCAACACAACTTTGACAGTCAATTCTTGGAAGGTGGCAACCCGGCATGCAAATGGCGGGCATTCTTTTCATTTCATTTGCAAATTTTTTCCGGGCCATGAAGCCAACTTGAAAATGCAATTTTATTTGCATTAGAAACCACGGCCGCTTTAACATCGTCAACACCACTACAACCGAGCAATTGTGAAATTCGCGTGGCTGTACTACAGTAAAATTTTTGCAAGTGTTGTGCCGTGGAATATCTAAAGGAACATAGTTCCAATAAGAAATTTTTCGCTCCATTTGTTTTTTTCTACCAGAAGGTAAGCTTTTAGTACAACAGTACTATAAAGAAATTAGATTGTGTTACTAAAGTGCGTGTTTCGTTTTCTTAAGGTTTGGCGAAAACGGTAATTGTGCTGGTTACATCATTTTTATAAACGCATGGAGTTTCCATTGCAAGATCATCGGCCGTCATAAAAGTGTTTTATACCCCATCCACCACTTTCGCAAACACTTGTGAGAAATTTTGGAAGTAAAAGCGTTTCAAGATATTGAGCGGAAGGGTAAACCAAACTTGGCTCCCACTAATAAATATACATCAGTGGCCTTGGATGAATTACACCAGCACAATTTACCGCCACCGCAAGTTTTTTTTTTGAATGGTTGCAGTCCAACCAAACACGCATAGCGGTATTGCATTTTTTTTGCCGAATTCGATGTCAACGTGTTTATGACGAAAATTCCAGAACTTGAGCGCTAGAACAGCCACAATCATCTACCTTTCCTAACCACAACACCATGCATCATCGCCCGGATTTTGTTGCAGTGGATTTAGCTGACCTGGTTACAAACTACAACTAGCTGTCCATTCAAACTGTACCGGCCTCCCACATGCTGAATAACCCAGCTGGAATGCAGATAAGTAGAAACCAGTGTACTGCCTGTGAAATCTGTCTGTAGTATACTTACGTGTACACCACCAGTGTAATCTGTTTGTTTATTTGCATTTAAAGTAGTATCCTTATTTCTCCGCCACAGGCAGGGGAATAAGGAACTACATTTTTACATTTTACAATCGACGGTCAGCCGATCATAAATTGAAATTAATTAACTTTGCTTAAATTTTTTCTATAAAAAAAAGGTTTTCTGAATTTGATCATATGTTTAGGTGAACATGTCTGTACTACATATATACATGTATGTACATATGTAAATTGACTTTTATAGCGGTAAATTTCTGAACATAGCGGTGCATCACCACGTGCAGTATTCGCGAGTACAGAAGGGTAGAACATAAAAGAAAAGAGAAACAGAAGAGGAACGCAAAATGAGAAATAATTAAGATCATCTATAGCAAGGTGTAAGATTTATTTTTACATTGCGTTTGTTTTTAACGCCATAAGCTTTCATTGGTCTCAAAGTGCGTTTTTGGCCTCTAATCGTTCTTTAAGTATTTTTACTTTTACTCGTTGAAAATGTATTTGTGAATTCTGTGCTGACAGGTGTAACCGATTATTCTTTTAGTAACTTTGAAACTATTTAGTATTCAATTTTGGATACTAACAAATCATTCATAACAAAACCGCCTTGGATCTTTCTATCCACCTTATACATATATGTGCATGGTGTATATATGTATATAACCATTAGAATTTATACATGAAAAATTATACTTATATAATTTAGAATTTTAAGGCATAGTCTAGAATCAATTCTGACTTTAAATTTATTATTGTTGATTTAAATCTTAATTAATCCTTTCATTGATTTAAACCCTTGTCATTTATTTGAGGATGTCGATCCCAATCAAAGTTTGATAAAAATTAAGCATCAAAAATTTTTTTTGATAATTCTGGATCATTCCAATTGAGCTCAATAGGGTTAGTGATTCCTTTTGATATCATAGTACAAGTGCATATTAGCACTGGCATTGTGGTTGACAACCAATTCATCTGCTTTTGATCATTTTTTTTAATTATAATTTGTAGAGTCTTTATAAATGTTTCCTTGGAAACTAATGAATATGTAAATATTTTTGGACCATATGGGTATCCAAATAAAACCTGAATTGTCTTTATAATATGAAACCATATTTGTTGAATATGTGGTAAATATTTCTTTATAAGGTAATGTAGAAGGGAGGTTCAGCCAATGGAAGTTTTTTTTTTGGAGTCAATTGAGACTCATTGGGGATTTTCTTTGCAGAAATCCATTGGGTGGGCAAGGTAACCCAACAACACCTGGGTACCCAACATCAGCAACAACAACGACTTAATTCTGTTGAATATAAATAAGCATTTCATTTTTTTGTTTTGGTTTTGTGATCAATAATAGATCAATTTGTTTATGTCTGGTCTGGAGTGGCCAACTGAGCTAGACCGTAATACTTCAATGGCAAACGCATACCAGCGACATCTTGATATGCCTCATTCCCCTTTACACTCCAAACTAGTTACATAACACAAGAATACCAGCAAAGTTAAATCGTAAAAGCTTATTTCGCCTTTGTCGCCCGTAGCAAAGGCCTATCAAGCGGGCGTGAATGGCATTTCCGCAGTTGCAGTCGCAGATGCCACAAACAACTATCGTGTGAATGCCTCGGAGTATGTCCCCCATTCATCAGAACAGAAGAATGTCAGCTGCCACGACAATGCAGATTTGGTTCAACTACATTCGGAATGGTGCAGCCGTCTAAGTTCTTGCAGGTCAAGGATTGATGGCACCATAGAAAACATTGGCCCAGCATGCGGTATAACGCCCTCAAGACACGCTGCACACTGGTCCCGACCTGCGACAAAAATCGAAAAATCGATATCAGTAAATCTCTGCGACAATTCAGCAAAATGTCTCTAAACATATCATATTTTAATATTCCAGCACAGTTTTTGTAATTTATAACGGTATTTAACAATACAAAACAGAAGAAGTTGACATTTACGTATGATCTCTTAAAAACTTTAAAAACATCAGTAAGATTGTGACTTTTTATATGGCAAGTAACTCAAAATTGAAAGGATAAAATTATCTTTTTCGAAATGGAAGTTTTAGTACAAGGGTTTCTAATTACTTTTACATAAAAATGTGTACATATTATTCGCATAAAATGTGCTGGAAATTACATTTTCTTCAAATACTTTTTTTGTGGATTTTTCCAAGTCCTCGAAATTAAAGTTGAGTTTTACTAACTTCGCCATCCTTCGCCACTCTCCAAATTTTTTGAAGAATGTTAGAAATAGTGTCAAGTTTACAAAAAATTTGGTTCCAGCTGCATATATTTGCATTTCCGTGTGTGACATTAAAAATACTGACGATGCCTCTGGTCGTTTCAGTGAATATGCCGTATTACTGTATTCTCAGTTTCTTCTTTGTTTTGTGTTTTAATTGTTTGTTTTGTTTTTTTCTTTAAAGATTTAGACATTTTTGTTTTGGGATCTACTTATGAGTGTATTTTTTACTTTTCTATATTTTTGATATATGTATGTATGATGCTACATATACGAGTAATACGAAAAACAAGAAAAAATGTAAAGTTCGTTCGCACCGAACTTTATTATATCCCCTACCAAGAAATATTCTGACCTCAAATGGAATAATTTGTTTCCTTTCCTGTCCAGAAACGTTTTTTGACCAATAAGAACCTCAAATACCAAATTACAACCAAATCGAACCGAAAATGTAGATAAAAACCTCAAAATAACTCAAATGGGGAGGCACCGTAATATGAGGGCTATACCGAAACCTGGAGCTAAGACCAAAATTTTTGGCGCAGAGGTTTTTGATCTTTGAGAGCTCCAAATGGCAAATTACAACCAATTCGGGCCGAAAATGTTGATAAAATCTTCAAAATACATGAATTTGGGAGGTACCGTAATATGAGGGCTATGCCGAAACCTGGACCTAAGACCACAATTTTTAGCGCAGAGGTTTTTGATCTTTGAGAACTCCAAATGGCAAATTACAATCAATTCGGGCCGAAAATGTTGATAAAATCTTCAAAATACATGAAATCGGGAGGTACCGTAATATGAGGGCTATACCGAAACCTGGACCTAAGACCACAATTTTTGGCGCAGAAGGTTTTTGATCATTGGAAACCAAAGTACAGCCAATTAGGGCCGAAAATGTAGATAAAAGCCTCAAAATACTTGAAATCGGATGGTACCGTTGCATGGGGGCTATAGGAAAAACATGGGTCCAGTTTTTCCTATAGCCCCCATGCTGATGGCCCCCATGCTGATGATTTTTTGCCTAAAGTATTTTTTACTTAGTTTTAGCATATACTGAAAAAATCAGATTGATCCGACGATTATAAATATTTTTGTCGCACCTTTCCATACAAGTGGGACCACTGTGCGCTGCACCTTTTAAATTCCCATATTGATGTCTTCGCTAGATTACAGAAGGCCTCTTGAGATATTTTATAGATAACAGAAGACCTTCTGACGACCTCAGACAACAAATCATTTGCGTCTGCTCTTATATATGCGGATGCTGTCAGCCATTCGGGTCGTCGGATGTGTGGCTCGGCTCTGTGGTGTTCGGGTTTCTGTGGGCTCGTTGGCAATCGTCGGGTGTGTGGCTCGGCTCAGTGGTATTCGGCTTGCTGTCGGCTCGTCGGGTGTGTGACTCTGCTCGGGTTGCTGTGGGGGAAGAGATCGGTTAATGGGAGCTGGCTAAGTGCATGGAACTGTCTATGAGCTTGAGCTGACTGAGAGCTTGCTAGAGTTGGGAGCGTGCTAGAGCTGGGAGCGTGCTAAGCACTGAGAGCTTGCTATGAGCTGGGAGCTTTCTAAGAGCTGTGAGCGTGCTAAGCGCTGGCAGCTTGCTATGAGCTGGATTGAATCGTGGCTAACTAGTATGGTAGATTGCGGACGAGCCACACATCTTTTCGTACTTTGTTCGGCTGCACCGTTGAATGCATAATAGAGCAACAGAATATGTACCTTAAACCATTCAGATTCCCAACACCGCATCACCTCCTCAATTTTAGAAGTATATAAGAAGAATTACATATGTATTTTTTGGTTGTCCTGTGTTGATTGGATCTGTTCGTGGAATACTTAGATACGCTACCCCAAAAAATTATGAATCTGTCCATAGTAAACTAATCCTGTGACGTGGGTCAATAGGACTGGTAAGATATCCACCTCCTTTGTTGTTCTTCAATTAACGTTCCTGAGGATTGCAGGCCGTTCCCCATTGTGGCGTTTATGTTTCTACTCTGCAACATGGTGTTCTTCGTAAATAACACTGTGTACCGAAATTTTGGGGCAGAGATAATTCCTTTTGGGGATGAAAGCCCTTGGTGAGTATATTAAGAATCCCGAAGGACAGATCCGCCGTGAGTCGAACTTCCGAGTTATGGCGTGATGAAGTTTCTGCTGAAGACCCTGTAAAGCATCTGATATTAGAGTTATATCTTTGTTAACTGTCGTTTCAGCTTATTTATGAGATGACATGTCTGCAGTCAAATCGTATGAGGATTATTTTCATAGGGCATTTCGACCATCTAACTCGCTTCATTCATTCAAGAACCGCTATAAAACTACCACAAGATGACGTTTTTCAGCTTTGAAATGTTCTGAAAAAATTTCGCTCAGAAAATATTAGGTACGACTCTGATTGACAAGTAATCGATTTTTTTCGCGTTTTTATGGTCATTTTTGACATTTGCTCTTTTGTGTCACAGTGTAATTAATCTTATTCTATTGCTAAGGTACAAACATTGTATGAAACCCTTAATGAACAAAAATACCTCCCTTTAGTTATGGACCATTAAAGTTTCCCTTTTTTTTCGACACACTTCTCGTTACTTGGGCATCGATGAGGGCTCAATTTATTTTATTTAATTTTGTTGTTCCCAAGTGCACCTTAACGTGATGTATTTTTTCGTACTCCATTAAATCTCTTATCAGTTTGAGTCGTCTGTTTTGCATCAATAAAATGGTTGCTTTCCCCGCAAGGTTGCTGCCTTGTTGATACCTAGTTGCTGCATGAGGTTTCATCGATATTTGTTTACAGTTTTTTCAGGTCTCTTCTATATTGTTTTTGTTGCTGATATTTTATCTGAAACACCGAAACATTCATTTAATTTATGTTAGTGGTTCAATTGATTTTTTAGCTGAGATATGACTTGAGTAGCACTGCCACATATTTGAAATGTGTGCGCCAGGTCAGGATGTGGAGGGAGTGGGGAAGTATATTAAACTTAATTTAAGTTATAAAGGAGATGAAGAAAAATAAGTTGTTTATTTGGCTGAACGAGTAAGAGCAAGAAAAAAAAACAAAACAAAAACTTTAAATTTCATTAAACCGACCTTGAAAGCGAACATGAAATTAGGTCTGGTTTTGAGAATATGTATAAGGAGGTGCCTTTGAGTCTGGCAAGTGGCATGGGGGAATTTCTTTTAAATTATAAGTAAAGACAAAACGAAAAAATATTTTTTAAACATGGAAAAAATTGCAATTTTATTTGATTGGTATTCTAAGGAGTGGACTGATATAGCTCATATATAAACTCGATATATGTATGTCTTGAAGAAATATCCTGTGCAACATTTTAGCTGCAATTTTGAACATTTATTGAACCCAAAGAAGAGGAACCAGACGATCCATCTTCTTACTTAAAGGGAGTTTGAACAAAATTTTACGATAAGCAAAATTTGGACGAAATCTGTTACAACGATTTTGTCAACTTTGAAAATGTGATGTTGTCATATGGTTACACCTACAATGTATATTTTTAAATAGTTACAATATCCATTATAATCATAAAATACATTTCTTGTGTGTCTATTTTCCTATGAGTTTGTTCAAAGATTTCTTTTATTTATAATTAATGTATTATTGTCTAAAATAAAAAAAAAAACTTTTCAAGATTTTGCGGCGAATGAATCAATACGCTAGAAAATGTTGAAATTTTTTTCCAATACATAATTAATTAACATCTACTACAAATGTGTTATGTGTAAATAATTAATTGATAACACAGAAAAATCTGAAATCTAAATATGTAGGCTACTGTGGGCCATACTGTTTGTCATCGCTACGCATTAATTATATATGACAAACTATTAATTATTCAACATTCTAATAGAAACACACCCCAAAATAATTCAAAAACTAGAGTAATCTGTAATCATGGCAACACAAGTGTGTAATTCACACAATTCTATAACATTTCTAGTTTAGCACTTTTTATACAATTCAATTTTTGCCTTTTTGATACGATAATTATTGTAATTAACATTAATGCTTTTCAATTATATTGTCAATCGTTTTGTTGTTTAAGTGGGTGATTTTAATTGTATGCCACTTAGTTGAAACAATAGAGTTTGTTTTTGCTACAAACAAATTGAAATCATGGGAAATGATTTTAAGTGCATTTAATGTAGGTTTCTATTTACCACCCGCGAAAAATACTACACATAAATTCACCATAGCATGATGCAGTCTCGCGAGCAATATGTTTTCATAAGCGTGGATTTTTCTAAATATTTTTTCATAAGCGTGCTTTTTTTCTAAATATTTTTTCATAAGCGTGGATTTTTTTTAAATATTTTGTCATAAGCGTGGATTTTTTCTAAATATTTTTTCATAAGCGTGGATTTTTTCTAAATATTTTTTCATAAGCGCGGATTTTTTCTAAATATTTTTTCATAAGCGTGGATTTTTTCTAAATATTTTTTCATAAGCGTGGATTTTTTTCTAAATATTTTTTTTTCATAAGCCTGGATATTTTCTAAATATATTTTCATAAGCGTGGATTTTTTCTAAAGATGTTTTCATAAGCGTGGATTTTTTCTTAATATTTTTTCATAACCGTGTTTTTTTTCTAAATATTTTTTCATAACCGTGTTTTTTTCTAAATATTTTTTCATAAGCTTGGATTTTTTCTAAATATTTTTTTCATAAGCGTGGATTTTATCTAAATATTTTTTTTATATTTTTCTAAATATTTTTTCACAAGCGTGGATTTTTTCTAAATATTTTTTCATAAGCGTGGATTTTTTCTAAATATTTTTTCATAAGCGTGGATTTTTCTAAATATTTTTTCATAAGCGTGGATTTTTTCTAAATATTTTTTCATAAGCGTGGAGTTTTTCTAAATATTTTTTCATAAGCGTGGATTTTTTCTAAATATTTTTTCATAAGCGTGGATTTTTTCTAAATATTTTTTCATAAGCCTGGATTTTTTCTTAATATTTTTTCATAAGCGTGGATTTTTTCTAAATATTTTTTTCATAAGCCTGGATTTTTTCTAAATATTTTTTCATAAGCGTGGATTTTTTCTAAATATTTTTTCATAAGCCTGGATTTTTTCTAAATATTTTTTCATAAGCCTGGATTTTTTCTAAAGGTGTTTTCTTATGTGTGGATTTTTTCTAAATATTTTTTCATAAACGTCGATTTTTTTCTAAATATTTTTTCATAAGCGTGGATTTTTTCTAAATAAATTTTCATAGGCGTGGATTTTTTCTCAATAAGTTTTCATAGGCGTGGACTTTTTTCTAAATATTGTTTCATAAGCGTGGATTTTTTCTAAATATTTTTTCATAAGCGTGGATTTTTTTTTAAATATTTTTTCATAAGCGTGGATTTTTTCTAAATATTTTTTCATATGCGTGGATTTTTTCTAAATATTTTTTCATAAGCGTGGATTTTTTCGAAATATTTTTTCATAAGCGTGGATTCTTTCTAAATATTTTTTCATAAGCGTGGATTCTTTCTAAATATTTTTTCATTAGCGTGGATTTTTCCTAAATATTTTTTCATAAGCGTGGATTTTTTCTAAATATTTTTTTAGTAAGCGTGGATTTTTTCTAAGTATTTTTTCAAAAGCCTGGATTTTTTTTCTAAATATTTTTTCATAGGCCTGGATTTTTTTTCTAAATATTTTTTCATAAGCCTGAATTTTTTTTCTTAACATTTTTTCATAAGCGTGGATTTTTTTCTAAATATTTTTTCATAAGCCTGGATTTTTTTTTAAATATTTTTTCATATGCCTGGATTTTTTTCTAAATATTTGTTCATAACCCTGGATTTTTTTTTCTAAATATTTTTTCATAAGCCTGGATTTTTTCTGAATATTTTTTCATAAGCCTAGATTTTTTTCAAAATATTTTTCATAAGCGTGGAATTGTTCTAACTATTTTTTCACAAGCGTAGATTTTTTCTAAATATTTTTTCATAAGCGAGGATTTTTTCTAAATATTTTTTCACAAGCGTGGATTTTTTCTAAATATTTTTTCATAAGCGTGGATTTTTTCTAAATATTTTTTCATAAGCGAGGATTTTTTCTAAATATTTTTTCACAAGCGTGGATTTTTTCTAAATATTTTTTCTTGAGCGTGGATTTTTTCTAAATATTTTTTCAAAAGCGTGGATTTTTTCAGAATATTTTTTCATAAGAGTGGATTTTTTCTACACATTTTTTCATAATCGTGGATTTTTTCTAAATATTTTTTCATAATCGTGGATTTTATCTAAATATTTTTTCACAAGCGTGGATTTTTTCTAAATATTTTTTCACAAGCGTGGATTTTTTCTAAATATTTTTTCATAAGCGTGGTTTTTTTCTTAATATTTTTTCATAAGAGTGGTTTGTTTCTAAATATTTTTTCATGAGCGTGGATTTTTTCTAAATATTTTTTCAAAAGCGTGGATTTTTTCTGAATATTTTTTCATAAGAGTGGATTTTTTGTACACATTTTTTCATAAGCGTGGATTTTTTTCATAATATGTTTTCAGAAGCGTGGATTTTTTTTTCATAATATGTTTTCATAAGCGTGGATTTTTTTTTTCATAATATGTTTTCATAAGCGTGTATTTTTTCTAAATATTTGTTCATAAGTGTGGATTTTTTTACATATTTGTTCATAAGTGTGGATTTTTTTTTTCATAATATGTTTTCATAAGCGTGTATTTTTTCTAAATATTTGTTCATAAGTGTGGATTTTTTTACATATTTGTTCATAAGTGTGGATTTTTTTACATATTTTTTATAAGCGTGAATTTTTTTCTAAATATTTTTTCATAAGTATGTTTTCATAGGCGTGTATTTTTTCTAATTATGTTTTCGTAAGCGTGGATTTTTTCTAAATATTTTTTTCATAGGCATGGATTTTTTCTAAATATTTTGTCATAAGCGTAGATTGTTTCTAAATATTTTGTCATAAGCGTAGATTGTTTCTAAATATTTTTTCTTAAGCGTGGATTTTTTCTAAATATTTTTTCATAAGCGTGGATCTTTTCTACACGTTTTTTCATAAGCGTGGATCTTTTCTAACGTTTTTTCATAAGCGTGGATCTTTTCTAACGTTTTTTCATAAGCGTGGATTTTTTTTCATAATATGTTTTCATAAGCGTGGATTTTTTCTAAATATTGTTCCTTAAACGTGGATTTTTTCTAAATATTGTTTCTTAAACGTGGATTTTTTCTAATTTTTTTCATAATCGTGGATTCTTTCTAAATATTTTTTCATAAGTGTGGATTTTTTCTAAATATTTTTTACAAGCGTGGATTTTTTTAAATATTTTTTCATAAGCGAGGATTTTTTCTAAATATTTTTTCATAAGCGAGGATTTTTTCTAAATATTTTTTGATAAGCGTTGATTTTTTTCTAACTATTTTTTCATAAGCGTTATTTTTTTCTAAATATTTTTTCATAGGCGTGGATTTTTTCTAAATTTTTTTTCACAAGCGTGGATTTTTCTAAAGATTTTTTCATAAGCGCGGTTTTCTTCTAAATATGTTTTCATAAGCGTGGATTTTTTCTAAATATTTTTTCATATGCGTAGATTTTTTCTAAATATTTTTTCATAAGCGTGGATTTTTTCTAAATATTTTTTCATAAGCGTGGATTTTTTCTAAATATTTTTTCATAAGCGTGGATTTTTTCTAAATATGTTTTCATAAGCGTGGATTTTTTTCTAAATATGTTTTCATAAGCGTGGATTTTTTTAAATATTTTTTCATAAGCGTGGATTTTTTCTAAATATTTTTTCATATGCGTAGATTTTTTCTAAATATTTTTTCATAAGCGTGGATTTTTTCGAAATATTTTTTCATAAGCGTGGATTTTTTCTAAATATTTTTTCATAAGCGTGGATTTTTTCTAAATATTTTTTCATAAGCGTGGATTTTTTTTTAAATATTTTTTCATAAGCCTGGATTTTTTCTAAATATTTTTTCATAAGCGTGGATTTTTTCTAAATATTTTTTCATAAGCCTGGATTTTTTCTAAATATTTTTTCATAAGCCTGGATTTTTTCTAAAGATGTTTTCATAAGCATGGATTTTTTCTAAATATTTTTTCATAAGCGTGGATTTTTTTTTAAATATTTTTTCATAAGCGTGGATTTTTTCTAAATATTTTTTCATATGCGTGGATTCTTTCTAAATATTTTTTCATAAGCGTGGATTCTTTCTAAATATTTTTTCATTAGCGTGGATTTTTCCTAAATATTTTTTCATAAGCGTGGATTTTTTCTAAATATTTTTTTAGTAAGCGTGGATTTTTTCTAAGTATTTTTTCAAAAGCCTGGATTTTTTTTCTAAATATTTTTTCATAGGCCTGGATTTTTTTTCTAAATATTTTTTCATAAGCCTGAATTTTTTTTCTTAACATTTTTTCATAAGCGTGGATTTTTTTCTAAATATTTTTTCATAAGCCTGGATTTTTTTCTAAATATTTTTTCATATGCCTGGATTTTTTTCTAAATATTTGTTCATAACCCTGGATTTTTTTTCTAAATATTTTTTCATAAGCCTGGATTTTTTCTAAATATTTTTTCATAAGCCTGGATTTTTTTCAAAATATTTTTCATAAGCGTGGATTTTTTCTAACTATTTTTTCACAAGCGTGGATTTTTTCTAAATATTTTTTCATAAGCGAGGATTTTTTCTAAATATTTTTTCACAAGCGTGGATTTTTTCTAAATATTTTTTCATAAGCGTGGATTTTTTCTAAATATTTGTTCATAAGCGTGGATTTTTTCTAAATATTTTTTCATAAGCGTGGATTTTTTCTAAATATGTTTTCATAAGCGTGGATTTTTTTCTAAATATGTTTTCATAAGCGTGGATTTTTTTAAATATTTTTTCATAAGCGTGGATTTTTTCTAAATATTTTTTTCATAAGCGTGGATTTTTTCTAAATATTTTTTTTATATGCAAGGATTTTTTCTAAATATTTTTTCATAAACGTGGATTTTTTCTAAATATGTTTTCATAAACTTGGATTTTTTTCTAAATATATTTTCATAAGCGTGGATTTTTCTAAAAATTTTTTCATAAGCGTGGATTTTTTCTAAATATTTTTTTATAAGCGTGGATTTTTTCTAAATATTTTTTCATAAGCGTGGATTTTTTTTAATTATTTTTTCATAAGCCTGGATTTTTTCTAAATATTTTTTCATAAGCGTGGATTTTTTCTAAATATTTTTTCATAAGCGTGGATTTTTTCTAAATATTTTTTCATACGCGTGGATTTTTTCTAAATATTTTTTCATAAGCGTGGATTTTTTCTAAATATTTTTTCATAAGCGTGGATTTTTTCTAAATATTTTTTCATACGCGTGGATTTTTTCTAAATATTTTTTCATAAGCGTGGATTTTTTCTAAATATTTTTTCATAAGCGTGGATTTTTTCTAAATATTTTGTCATAAGCGTGGATTTTTTCTAAATATTTTTTCATAAGCGTGGATTTTTTGTAAATATTTTTTCATAAGCGTGGATTTTTTCTAAATATTTTTTCATAAGCGTGGATTTTTTCTAAATATTTTTTCATAAGCGTGGATTTTTTCTAAATATTTTTTCATAAGCGTGGATTTTTTCTAAATATTTTTTCATAAGCGTGGATTTTTTCTAAATATTTTTTCATAAGCGTGGATTTTTTCTAAATATTTTTTCATAAGCGTGGATTTTTTCTAAATATTTTTTCATAAGCGTGGATTTTTTCTAAATATTTTTTCATAAGCGTGGATTTTTTCTAAATATTTTTTCATAAGCGTGGATTTTTTCTAAATATTTTTTCATAAGCGTGGATTTTTTCTAAATATTTTTTCATAAGCGTGGATTTTTTCTAAATATTTTTTCATAAGCGTGGATTTTTTCTAAATATTTTTTCATAGGCGTGGATTTTTTCTAAATATTTTTTCATAAGCGTGGATTTTTTCTAAATATTTTTTCATAAGCGTGGATTTTTTCTAAATATTTTTTCATAAGCGTGGATTTTTTCTAAATATTTTATCATAAGCGTGGATTTTTTCTAAATATTTTTTCATAAGCGTGGATTTTTTCTAAATATTTTTTCATAAGCGTCGATTTTTTTCTAAATATTTTTTCATAAGCGTGGATTTTTTCTAAATATTTTTCATAAGCTTGGATTTTTTCTAAATATTTTTTCATAAGCGTGGATTTTTTCTAAATATTTTTTCATAAGCGTGGATTTTTTCTAAATATTTTTTCATAAGCGTGGATTTTTTCTAAATATTTTTTCATAAGCGTGGTTTTTTTCTAAATATTTTTTCATAAGCGTGGATTTTTTCTAAATATTTTTTCATAAGCGTGGTTTTTTTCTAAATATTTTTTCATAAGCGTGGATTTTTTCTAAATATTTTTTCATAAGCGTCGATTTTTTCTAAATATTTTTTCATAAACTTGGATTTTTTCTAAATATTTTTTCATAAGCGTGGATTTTTTCTAAATATTTTTTCATAAGCGTTGATTTTTTCTAAATATTTTTTCAAAAGCGTGTATTTTTTCTAAATATTTTTCATAAGCGTGAATTTTTTCTAAATATTTTTCATAAGTTACATCTTTGTGTTTATTTCAGCTCGAGTCCATAATTTGTTGCAATTCAATTGTTTGAATAACAACAAAATATTTTAAAGTGGATATGAAATTGATTAGTTGCGGGCGAAGGGTAGGGAATACTATAGTTTCAGTTGTCACCAAACAACTTCATCAGTTCCCTTTTTCATAAGCGTGAATTTTTTCTAAATATTTTTTTCATAAGCGTGGATTTTTTCAAAATATTTTTTCATAAGCGTGAATTTTTTCTAAATATTTTTTCATAAGCCTGGATTTTTTCTAAATATTTTTTCATAAGCGTGGATTTTTTCTAAATATTTTTTCATAAGCGTGGATTTTTTCTAAATATTTTTTCATAAGCGTGGATTTTTTCTAAATATTTTTTCACAAGGGTGGATTTTTTCTAAATATTTTTTCATAAGCGTGGATTTTTTCTAAATATTTTTTCATAAGGGTGGATTTTTTCTAAATATTTTTTCACAAGGGTGGATTTTTTCTAAATATTTTTTCATACGCGTGGATTTTTTCTAAATATTTTTTCATAAGCGTGGATTTTTTCTAAATATTTTTTCATATTTTTTCATAAGCGTGGATTTTTTCTAAATATTTTTTCATAAGCGTGGATTTTTTCTAAATATTTTTTCATATTTTTTCATAAGCGTGGATTTTTTCTAAATATTTTTTCATAAGCGTGGATTTTTTCTAAATATTTTTTCATAAGCGTGGATTTTTTCTAAATATTTTTTCATAAGCGTGGATTTTTTCTAAATATTTTTTCATAAGCGTGGATTTTTTCTAAATATTTTTTCATAAGCGTGGATTTTTTCTAAATATTTTTTCATAAGCGTGGATTTTTTCTAAATATTTTATTCATAAGCGTGGATTTTTTCTAAATATTTTTTCATAAGCGTGGATTTTTTCTAAATATTTTTTCATAAGCGTGGATTTTTTCTAAATATTTTTTCACAAGGGTGGATTTTTTCTAAATATTTTTTCATAAGCGTGGATTTTTTCTAAATATTTTTTCATAAGGGTGGATTTTTTCTAAATATTTTTTCACAAGGGTGGATTTTTTCTAAATATTTTTTCATAAGCGTGGATTTTTTCTAAATATTTTTTCATAAGCGTGGATTTTTTCTAAATATTTTTTCATAAGCGTGGATTTTTTCTAAATATTTTTTCATAAGCGTGGATTTTTTCTAAATATTTTTTCATAAGCGTGGATTTTTTCTAAATATTTTTTCATAAGCGTGGATTTTTTCTAAATATTTTTTCATAAGCGTGTATTTTTTCTAAATATTTTTTCATAAGCGTGGATTTTTTCTAAATATTTTTTCATAAGCGTGGATTTTTTCTAAATATTTTTTCATAAGCGTGGATTTTTTCTAAATATTTTTTCATAAGCGTGGATTTTTTCTAAATATTTTTTCATAAGCGTGGATTTTTCTGAATATCTTTTCATAAGCGTGGATTTTTTCTAAATATTTTTTCAAAAGCGTGTATTTTTTCTAAATATTTTTCATAAGCGTTAATTTTTTCTAAATATTTTTTTCATAAGCGTGGATTTTTTTCAAAATATTTTTTCATAAGCGTGGATTTTTTCTAAATATTTTTTCATAAGCGTGGATTTTTTTTCTAAATATTTTTTCATAAGCATGGATTTTTTTTTCTAAATATTTTTTCATAAGCGTGGATTTTTTTTCTAAATATTTTTTCATAAGCGTGGATTTTTTTCTAAATATTTTTTCATAAGCGTGGATTTTTTTCTAAATATTTTTTCTGTCTCAGTTTATCGTATTTCCGAAATATAGACCTTATACATTGCAAGTACATCTTTCCAAGAGTAAATTTGTCTTTTTCTATAATGGGGGCCAAGATAAGTCTACGCGGTTTCCTCGTTGAAACCTCGGTATCCCCTCCTTTTGGTTCTAATAGTCCTTGACCAAACATTCTGCCACTAGACCTTAAAAAGTATTTCTTTTTTGTGGGGTACTGGGTCATTCCATTTTTACTTAGGTATGCAAACACGTTTTCAATCATTTGCAGTAAATTTATTAAAAACAATGCAATTATTTACACTCACTAAAAATATGTATGCACATATGTATATACATATGTACATACGTATGACCACGAAACAAACCAGAGGCAACATTCATTGTCCAGACTGATGAATGATTTAAAACTCGATTGAATTTCGTGCGGTAATGAATGGCTTAACATTTTTTTATCTGTTTAAGTAATTCAGACAAACGCAAAAACCTGTTAAGTTGCAGCCACAAGACAAAAAGCCAATATCCCGCCACCATAACCTACTGTGGATAACAATAACCTACTGTGCCCTATGTCTTTTTTCTCTTGTTTTTGTGGAATCCCCCTGGTTGCTTGCCATTATTTTTTGTGGTGTTTATTGACATTTCAGCATTTCAATGATAAATTGCTTGAAAATTATTTTTGCGTAATATTTCCTTAATTTATATATTCCGAATGCAATTTTATTATTTATTCATAATTTATGGTTTTTTGATGTGCTTCGAGAAAAGAAAAAAATCACAAAATATTTGGTGTTCAATGAATGAACAGAGCAATTGTGTGTGCGTTAGTTGGTCTTTGTGGAGCAGACCAGAAAAACAAAACTGAAACAAAAGAAAAAACACACACACAATCTAAATATTCATTCATATTTCCTGCAGTTTTGTGTGCCAAGAACAACAATAGTTGTTTTTTCTTCATTTTCTGTAAATTTGCGTTTTTGCCATTTCATACCATTATTATTCGAATTAAATCTGCCATAGAAAAATAGTGTTTTTCTTTCATCCATCCCATCCATCCATCCATCCATGACTTGATGTCCGTTTATTGAGAAAATTGCATTTATCTAAGAAATTATCATAAAAAAACTTTCCAAAAGAATTTCATTCATGGGCAAAACAAATTTGCTTCTAAATTTGTTTGTTGTTTTGCTCTTTTTCTCCATATTATGGTGATGGTGATGAAAATGAGTTTGGGTTAGTAAAGAGTTCAATAGTGACCTCATAAGGGTCAACATTCGGCAATTTCATCATCACAAAGAAAACAAGTATTAAAGGTTATATGCGGGACGGAGCCGACCATGTGATACCCAAAATAGAAGAGGCACACTTTTGTTATTGGTCGATATTATAAAAAAAGCATATTGAGAGGTACGGTACACAAAAAAGCAATAAAACCTGTAGCCTGTGGGTACAATTATATTTTGGGATTATACTGAAACGTGGGCCCATATCCACTAATTTTGGTAAGACAGTCTCTTCTCTCCGAAATGCCAACGTACATCGTTGTTAGTTTCAATACGGACTCCGATAGGAAATTCCATATACATATAGTTTTGAAATTGGCGATGACAAAACATTGAGGTTTTGGGCTTAAACCTGGAAAACTTTGTTCCTACATTTTATCTTATCGAATATTGCTGCGACATAAGCGGACGAGTTGTATAAGGTATCGAATATGAACCAAGGACTTTGGAGTAATTAGTGGTCAGAATTATTGACCCATCGATATGCACATTCAGTGAGAGCTTCATTTCCGCAGTAATGTGGTGAAGACTGTGGCTGTTGACTTAGTTGTAAATATTTACATATTCATCGCGTGGTAGACATCAACAAGATCAATGTGATAGTCATACAGCGTGACACAACGGTGAAACCTTACGCTATGAGCGTATGATCAACCTGACTTACTTACTTACTTGGCCATTACAGAACATTTGTTCCATAGACCGAACTAAGGAAAGATCTCCATTCCTCTCTGTTTTTCGCTTGACTTTTTGGAATACCGCGCCTTTTCATTTCTTCATCCACTTGTATGCTCCATCGAAGCTTAGGCCTGCCGATTTGCGTGCACCGCCATATGGCATGTATTCATACGCCTTTTTAGCGGGTTCATCATCGCTCATTTTCATGATATGGCCTAGCCAACGCAATCGTTGCATCTCTAAACGTTTAACTATACTCATGTCTTTGTATAGCTGATGTAGCTCGTGGGTCAAACGACGTCGATATTCACCGTCAACGCAAATCGGCCCGTAGATCTTTCGAAGAATTTTCCTCTCAAACACACCAAGCACTGCCTTATCTGCTTGCGCAAGTACCCATGCTTCGGAGCCATACATTAGCATCTGTTGGCCAATACAATTCTTCTTCTTATTTCACAACTGATGTTGTTTGTTGTGTTTATGGCAGTGCCGAGGTAGACGAAGTCTTTAACTACCTCAAAATTGTAGGTACCAACTTCCACAGTTGGTCCGAGCTCTATGGACGCTTTGCGCGTCGACACCATCAATTTGGTCTTTTCGCCGTTTACCACCAGACCCACTTTCGCAGATTCTGCTTCGACCTTCCTAAATGTATCAGTTACTTCCTTTACTGATCGTCCCATGATGTCTATGTCATCAGCATAAGCAAGTAACATGTGGCTATTAGTGTAAATTGTGCCATTTCTTTTGACATTTGCATCTCGTATTACCTTTTCCAGCAAAATGTTGAATAGGTCACACGAAAGGCTGTCTCCTTGTCTGAAACCTCTTTTGGTACAAAATTCTTCGGAGAGGTTCTTTCCAATTTTAACTGAGGACCTAGTATCAGTTAAAGTCATCTTACAAATCCGGATGAGCTTTGCGGGGATACCAAATTCAGACATTGCATGGAATACCTTTGATCGGAGGGGACTGTCGAATGCTGCTTTATAATCGACAAAAAGGTGAAATGTGTCGATCTGCAACTCTTGGGTCTTCTCTAGGATTTGCCGCAGGGTAAATATCTGGTCAATGGTGGACTTGCCAGGTCTAAAGCCACATTGGTATGGTCCATTTATTTCGTTGACCATTGGCTTTGGTCGTCCGCACAATATCCCTGACACTATCTTATAGGCAATAGGGAGAAGACTTATGCCCCTATAGTTGGAGCATACAGTCTTATCTCCTTTCTTGTGGACGGGACATAGGATGCTCAGGTTCCAATCGTCGGGTACGCGTTCTTCCTGCCAGATGGTGCTAACTAGCTGATGCATACACCTTATCAGCGCGTCGCCTCCGGTTTTAAACAGCTCGGCTGGTAAGCCATCGGCTCCTGCCGCTTTATTATTCATCAGCCGATTGGTTGCTGTTTTTACCTCATCTTGGCCAGGTGGTATACATTCTATACCATCTTCTGGGATTGGTTCTGTGGTATCATCGTCTTCGCTACTATTGGATACCAGCAGATTGGAGAAATGTTCCTTCCATATCCTGAGTACACTATCTGTATCAGTTACCAGATTACCTTGCTGGTCTCTACAGGAGGATGTGCCTGTACCAAAGCCATCTGTTTGATGTTTCGCTCTTTGGTAGAATTTTCGGACTTCATTCTGGCTCCTGTACATCTCGATTTTTTCACACTCCCGCTTTTCCATTTCTCTCTTTTTCTTGCGGAAAAGACGTTTCTCTTCTCTCCTTTTCACCCGATATCTCTCTCGTGCGCTACGCGTTGCTATTGATTGCAAAGTACCTCTATATGCCGCATTTTTAACTTCGGTAGCAGCACGACACTCCTGGTCATACCATGAATTCCTTTGTGGAGGTCTCTGGAATCCAAGTATGGATTTTGCGGCTGTTTGCATGGAGTGGGCAATATTTTGCCATTGTGCTGTTATGTTATCGGGACAAGGAGTGCTCGCGTTAAGCAATTGGGCTAGTTGAGTGGAATATGCTGTGGCTATCTGTTGTGTTTGCAGCCTATCGATGTCCAACTTCCGCGTTGTGTCTGTTCGTGCTTTATTTGCAACGTTTAGACGGGAACGTAGCTTTGCTGCAACAAGGTAGTGGTCCGAATCAATGTTTGCGCCTCGGAACGATCGTACATCCAACACGCTGGATGAATGTCTTCCATCTATCACAACATGATCAATTTGATTACTTGTTCTTTGATCTGGAGACAGCCAGGTGCCCTTATGAATATCGAGATGATTAAATCTGGTACTGCTAACTACCATGTTTTTTGCAGCTGCAAAGTCTATCAGCCTCATACCATTGTCAGATGTTTCACTGTGGAGACTGAATTTCCCGACTGTTGGCCCAAAGATATTCTCCTTTCCAATTTTGGCATTAAAATCGCCCAGCATGATTTTAATGTCATGGGCAGGGCAACGGTCATATGTTTCTTCTAAGCGCTCGTAAAATATATCTTTGGTCTGTTCGTCCTTTTCTTCAGTGGGAGCATGCGCGCAAATAAAGCTGATGTTGAAGAATTTAGCTTTTATTCGAATTGCAGCAAGTCTTTCATTCACTGGGGTGAAGCTGGGTACCAGATGTTTTAGTCTTCGACTAACTACGAATCCGCAACCAAACTCATGCTTTACGTCATGGCAGCTATAATACAGTGCGTCACCTTTAGGTGTTGTTGTGACGCATTTCCCAATCGATCGTATTTCCTGTATGACAGTAATATCGGCCTTGTACTTTTCAAGTACGTCTGCCAATGCGAAGACTGCACCTTCTCTATAAAGAGTGCGAACATTCCAGGTGCAGATTCGCAGATCATGGTCCTTAAAACGTTTGCGGGGTTCGTCAACTTTAGAGGGGTTTGTTTTTCTTTTCTTTCGTTTTTTCATAGTAGGCTGTTTTTTCTAGGGGAGGGTTACTAACCCGACTCCCAAACCCAAGTTTTTAACGTTCTTATGGGTGAACGCGCGGCACATGTTGCTTACTACCTTTAACGGTTGTTAAAGGCAGTTCCCCAGGTGACACCCGTGGGAGGTCAGTGTCCACTTGAGATGAAAGAGGGACCAAGATAAATCCTGGGCTTTGCCATGTTAAAACCGGTCAAGACCGTTCCTTGGTATCTTCCATCCCCTACGTCACCCGTTTCGCGGGACACACCTAGTCCAAAATCCTTTTCTAGTTGAATGGACAATTCCCTTGTACTAATTTGGGGATTATCGTAGACGGATTTAAGAATAACTATCTTAATACGCCCTGATATCTTCTTTGGCCTTCCTGGTGATGTGTTCAGATAAAGTCTTCCTTCTTTTAAGGCCCGGTATATGATGTTATACACAGTCCTCTGGTTAAGGGAAGTAATATTAACGATTCCTCGAACAGATTTACCACTCATATAGTTGGAAGATATTAATTTATAATGTCTACAGAAACCCGTTTCCCCGCCATTGTTTTCTTTAAATGTGACTTCTTTGTTACACTTCCGATGATGAATTAATGACTGAATGTCATTACACGTGAAGGTTACATACCATCATTTGAATAAAAAGTCAAAAAAATCCTAATTGCAAAAAAATCGCGAAAAAAAACTTGATTTTATGATGCATTCATTGAGTTTGAAAACATTTGTTTGGCGTCATAAAAAGAGGTATTCCTTGTATTTTCGTTGCTGTTGTTGTTGTTTTTGGTCAATTTCACTAATTATTGTCATTAGTTTAAAGTAAACAGGTAAACAAAATAGTCTGTACAAAAATTCCAACATTTTTCTACAAATTTGTTGTTGTAATTCGTTAAAATAAGGTAATTTTCAAAAAATTGCAGTATTGAAAACAATTCCTTGCCAAACTGTATGTCAACTGTTTCTTGCTGAAACAGCTTTCAGGTTCTACCGAGATTTGAACTCGGATCGCTGGATTCAAAGTCCAGAGTGCTAACCATTACACCATAGAACCAGTGGTGAAAACTGTTTTCTGTCGTAAATTTGTTGAAACTGATTTTCATCCAAGTACAAAATTAGAAGTAAAAGTCGAAAATTTCCAGAAATGTTCCTTGTAAAAATTAATAATACATAACGAAATAATAAAACATTTGACCGGTTGCAAAATGGTTGGGGGTGCTTGGTTCTAACCATGGAACATTTACCAAGGTGGTGGTATCGTAAAATTTTGAATATTCTTGCGGGGAAATAAATTAGTTTAAAAGTAGTTTATAACATAGGCGATCACCCACAACACGGTCGAAATTTTCCAGAAGTGTTCCTTGTAAAAATTAATAATAATACAAACATAACGAAACAATAAAACATTTGACCGGTTGCAAAATGGTTATTTTTCAATTATTTTCCATTACGCCAACTAACTATGTATTTTAACATGGGGATGAACTAGGCAGTGGACAATTGTGCATCTCTGCATTACTTTTAACTAGTTGTAAATCAACTATTTTTAACCAATTTATATCTAACTATTTTTTGACTTTTTATAGTCAGTTTAAAAATGTTGTTTTTGTCTTAAAGAGAGTGAAAAATATTTTTTTATTTACTTTTGATTTATGTATATTAATTTTCTCTTTTGCTTTTATTTTGAAAGTAGTTGTTTCCAGTATGATTCCTTGTTGTTCCATAGTATGTTGCATTTATATCGAAATAATTACGAATGCGTATATCAGAATTATTTGCGTCGAAAACACACTATTGAACATTCAACGTTTTCAACTGGTTGATCACTAGATGACTTTTCAACTAATATATAGTTGGTTGTAGAATAGTTGTTATGTAACTGACTACTTTCACACTGGTTGATAACTAGTTGAAAAGTAATGTAAAGCTAGTCAGTTGTCCATTTTTTATACGCTACACCACACTGTGGTACAAAAGGAAACGAAACAGACCCATAGTTCCTTTTGTGGATATACATATAATCACTTTCTGAGTCCGTCCGTCTGTCCATGTATTTTTGTTCGCAACGTACAAGTCGCATTTTTTGTCCGATTCAGCTGAAGACTGGGGACTACAATTTTTTTAGCCATAGGAAGAACGCTATTGCTTTTGGTGAAAATCGGTTAAGATTTGTATATAGCTCCCATATATATTTTCGCCCGATTTCACGTATTTGCTCTACCAAACACGCTATATACGTCCGATTTTGATGAAATTTGGAATGCTTTACTGAATTCGGTCTAGAAATAACTGTCCCAAATTATATCGAAATCGGTTCAGATTTGGATATAGCTCCCATATATATTTTCGGCCGATTTCACGTATTTTCTGTACCAAACACGCTATAAATTTCCGAATTCGATGAATTCGGTTTAGAAATAAATGTACCAAATTATATCGAAATCGGTTCAGATTTGGATATAGCTCCCATATATATTTTCGACCGATTTCGCGTATTTTCTGCACCAAACACGCTATATACTCGTAAGTCCGATTTCAATGATATTTGGAACGTGTGACTGAATTCGGTCTGGAAATAAATGTGCCAAATTATATCGAAATCGGTTAAGATGTGGATGTACGATCGTTCCGAGGCGCAAACATTGATTCGGACCACTACCTTGTTGCAGCAAAGGTACGCACCCGCTTAAACGTAGCAAACAAAGTACGAACAGACACAACACGAAAGTTAGACATCGGTAAGCTGCAATCACAACAGATAGCCACAGCATATTCCACTCAACTAGCCCAATTGCTTAATCAAAGCCCTCCTCATCCCGATAACATATCAGCGCAATGGCAAAGCATTGCCCACTCCATGCAAACAGCCGCAAAATCCATACTTGGATACCAGAGACCTCCACCAAGGAATCCATGGTATGATGAGGAGTGTCGTGCTGCCATCGAAAAGAAAAATGCGGCATATAAGGCTACTTTACAATCCGTAGCAACGCGTAGCGCACGAGAGAGATACAGGGAGAAAAGGAGAGAGGAGAAACGTCTTTTCCGCAGGAAAAATAGAGAGATGGAAAAGCAGGAGTGTGAAAAAACCGAGATGTACAGGAGCCAGAATGAAGTCCGAAAATTCTACCAAAGAGTCAAGCATCAAACTGATGGCTTTGGTACAGGCACATCCTCCTGTAGAGACCAGCAAGGTAATTTGGTAACTGATACAGATAGTGTACTCAGGATATGGAAAGAACATTTTTCAAATCTGTTGGTATCCAATAGCAGCGAAGACGACGAAGATACCACAGTCCCAATCCCAGAAGATGGTATTGAATGTACACCGCCCAGCCAAGATGAGGTAAAGACAGCAATAAATCGGCTGAAGAATAATAAGGCAGCAGGGGCCGATGGCTTACCAGCCGAGCTGTTCAAAACCGGAGGCGACACGCTGATAAGGTGTATTCATCAGCTAGTTAGCACCATCTGGCAGGAAGAACGAGTACCCGACGATTGGAACCTGAGTATCCTGTGCCCCGTCCACAAGAAGGGAGATAAGACTGTATGCTCTAACTATATGGGCATAAGTCTACTCCCTATTGCCTACAAGATCGTGTCAGGGATATTGTGCGAACGACTAAAGCCAATGGTCAACGAGATAATTGGACCATACCAATGCGGCTTTAGACCTGGCAAGTCCACCATTGACCAGATACTTACCCTGCGGCAAATCCTGGAGAAGACCCAAGAGATGCAGATCGACACCTATCACCTTTTTGTCGATTATAAAGCAGCCTTCGACAGCCCGCTGCGTTCAAAGGTATTCCAAGCCATGTCTGAATTTGGTATTCCCGCAAAGCTCATCCGGCTTTGTAAAATGACTTTAACTGACACGAGGTCCTCAGTTAAAATAGGAAAGAACCTCTCCGAAGAGTTTGGTACCAAAAGAGGTTTCAGACAAGGAGACAGCCTTTCGTGTGACCTCTTCAACATCCTGCTAGAAAAGGTTATACGAGAGGCAAACGTCAAAAGAAGTGGCACAATCTACACCAATAGTCGCATGTTACTTGCTTATGCTGATGATATAGACATCATGGGTCGATCAGTAAAAGAAGTAACTGATACCTTTATAAAGGTCGGAGGAGAATCTGCTAAAGTGGGTCTGGCGGTAAACGGTGAGAAGACCAAGTTGATGGTGTCGACGCGCAATGCGTCCATTGAGGACCGACTGTGGAAGTTGGTTCCTATAATATTGAGGTAGTAAAAGACTTCGTCTACCTCGGCACCTCCGTCAACACAACAAACGACATCAGTTGTGAAATAAAAAGAAGAATTGTATTGGCCAACAGATGCTACTTTGGATTAAGTAATATTGAGGTAGTAAAAGACTTCGTCTACCTCGGCACCTCCGTCAACACAACAAACGACATCAGTTGTGAAATAAAAAGAAGAATTGTATTGGCCAACAGATGCTACTTTGGATTAAGTAAGCAGTTTAAAAACAAAGCCACATCTCGTCAAACAAAAATAACGCTCTACAAAACACTGATACTACCCGTGCTGATGTATGGCTCCGAAGCCTGGGTACTTGCGCAAGCAGACATGGCAGTGCTTGGTGTGTTTGAGAGAAAAATTCTTCGAAAGATCTACGGACCAATCTGCGTTGACGGTGAATATCGGCGTCGCATGAACCACGAGCTGTATCTGCTATACAACGACATCAATATTGTTAAACGTATCGAGATGCAGCGATTGCGTTGGCTAGGCCATATCATAAGAATGAGCGATGATGAACTCGCTAAAAAGGCGTATGAATACATGCCACATGGCGGTGCACGCAGAATTGGCAGGCCACGGAATAGATGGCGCAAACAAGTGGATGATGAGATGAAAAGGCGCGGTATTCCAGAGTGCAAAGCAACAAATAGAGAGGAATGGAGATCTCTTCTTAGTTCGGCCTTTAGAACAAATGTTCTGTAATGGGCCAGCTAAGTAAGTAAGTAAGTATTTTATCAACTGGTTGAGAAAAGTTCCGCAGGGATGTTATGTCAAAATTTTCTTTATGTTGTTGGGGAAATTACAACAAAAATATTTTTTTTATAAAGGGTTTGGACTTTTCATATTCGAACAGCTGGAGAGATAGCACTACCTAGGCACTAGTGTCATGGTTCTAACGAATTAAAATTCAATTTTTTTATCGCAATATGCCACACTTTAGTTCATTAAAGCTGTAAACACATCCAAAGTTTGAGTAAAGTTTTGTGTCATTTCTGGAAGAAGGATAAAGAAAAATTTAAACTTGGCAGCACTTTGTATTTTATTCATCTACCAGAAATGACAGAAAACTTTACTCAAACGTTGGATGTGTTTAGGGCTTAATACAGACCAATATTCTCAACGCTTAAAGAATCCTTCGAAAATAACAAAAGGCATTAAAGACCACATCGCTTGCGGAATCAGCCTCCATATATCCAGATTTCGAAGTAAGCACATTAAAGCAATTTTTGGAAAATTTCGACATGGGCAATAGAAAACCTGCACTATTAATACCGTAGGTTTTTTATCGCCCATTTTTTACATTTTCCAAAAATTGTGTCAGCAATCACTTTAAATAGATTTACGAAATCCACTAGATTTCAATAGTACATTTCATAGCGTATATTTCAAATAAAATCCATTGAATTTACAACGAAGATTTATTTGACTATACGCAATGAAATTGACATTTGAAATCCAATGGATTTCATAACTCTAAACGTTCTATTATAATGACTTTCAAAACATTTTATTAGATGTCTTTACACTTTTCGAAAACTGTCGTAATGGATTTAATGGGTGCAATGGAATTGACTCTAAACGTAATATTAGTTTTTAATTTGAAAACATTTTATTGGATGTAGGTATTTACATTTTTCGAAAACTGTTCCTAATGGAATTACAGTGGAAATCTGTTTATATGAAAAACCGTCAAGACAAAATTACAGGACAATTATTTTAAATTATCAAATTTTCCATTTTTTTTTAATTGAAGACAATGAATATTGGCTGTTTAAATTCGGATCCCCAACTCCACACATCTACATTAATATATTGATATTATTTTGCTATTTTTCTCGCTAACAAAGAAACTAATATTCTTTTTTATTTGTCTTATCTTTACAGTTCTGACAGTTGAATAGCAGCGGCAGGCGTCACGAAAGATAACATACAAACTCCCCGACATAAAGAAACAATATTTTTTTTCTCGCTAAAAAACGAATTGGAAAAACAAAATAAACTGTGTAAAATTTTTCCAAACAAAACAAACAACCTTTGCCAAATAAAGAAAATTGTATAGAAAAAACTAATAAAAAGGCGACAAAGTAAAAAACAAACAACGATAGACACAACAACAAACAACTACTAAAATCATGAACACGAAACGTGTTGCACATATAACTGTCATCAAATGACAAATGCTTGACAGCATCAATCAGAAGCGGCAGCAGCAGCAGCAACGGCAACCGTTTAGACTAGATAAATATTGTCTAGCAGAAACGGAAAGGTTGCAAATGCAACATAAATTTTTTAAAAACAACAACAACAAGGAGAGAAATAAATACAACAAAGCCAAGAATAAACAACAATTGAGGACTTTGCAAATTATGGCCGGTTTTCGTAAACGTGGCGGTCGTCGTACACAAACCTGGTTTCTGCTCAAGGATTCTATAATCTTTGTCATAATCATGTGTGTCCTGTTTCAACAATTCCTTTTGGGTCATGCTAATGCAATTGCAAAAACAACAACAACCACCAAGACAAATGTTTCCCAATCTAATGAGATGGAAACGGAGGTCCACAAAAAATTAAAAGAAAATTTATTACATTTTGGGGAGTCACTATTGAGTAGTGGCGGCGGTGGAAGCAGTGAGGAGGAGACCATCACAGGACAATTTAATGAGGAAGAAAATCAAACCAAAGAAGAATTTAGCATAATCGATGTAAATAAAATACAAATAGAAGAGAAAATTATATTTAAAACAAAGAATTTTAGTAAGAATTTAGTTAACACAAACAAAAAAACCCCACCATCAGCACCACAAAATCAACCAAACCAACAAAATATGGTCACAAAGGACCCGAAACAGAAACAGCAGCCAGACAACCAGCCAGTGGAGGAGTTGGTTGCTGATAAGAAAAACTCAGTGGAAACCACATTTAGTCTAAGCAAAAAACAAAACCACAAACAGTCCACATTAAAAACTGCAACGGAACAGGATATTAGCAACAGCAGCTACTTGGCAATAAAATCTACTCCAATGGTAGAAAACACATTAACGCCAAGTAACAAAACCATCATCGGCAAGAGCTCTTTAAATGTGACCCACAACATAGCAACTTCTTCCTCATCTTCTCCGCCGTCTACATTACCCACCAACAATGTAAATAGCCGACCAACAACAACATCGTTGGCAAACCAAAATTCTCCCAGACCTCTTGGAAAAGTTACTGGTAGTGGTGCAGGTGGTGGGGGTGGCCTTGTTTTTCCTAATCTTTATGGCATTCGTGAAAATGTTATGCTACCCTCTGAGGATCCAGAACGAGAGGCTCAAATACTGTATGAGAAAACCTTAAAGGAATATCTTGTTAAAAATACCATTCATGAACAAAAACATGAACAAGTTAACTCAACGTCATCATCCAAGGATTCAGTGGCATCCTCCTCGTCATCATCAGATGCCAGTCATTCATCAGATTCATCGCCACATCAGCCAAGGACATTACACGCGGTTTGTGATATATGGTCACAAAAACATTGTCATTGTACGGGCACATTAGGCAGGCTATCGCTTAGCTGCCGTAATATTGGGATATTGGCGGTGCCTGTGGATTTACCCAGTGATACGGTGTTATTGTAAGTATTGCTTTTTGTTTCAGCTTTTCTTACAAATAAACATAAAATAATGGGGATTTAAGGATAAATTGTCCAAGATACAGGTTAATGTGCTGATATATCATCAAATGTTAATGGCCATTAACAAATAACTTTCTTTAAATGAATCCATGGTTTTGAAACCTACATTGAGATGGCATTGTGAATGATATATGGCAATAAACGGTAATGTGTGGTATTCATGTTAGCTGCACTGATTACCTTAAACAAATCCACGTGTGTCTGGTGGTCTTCAATAATTATTTAAAAAAATCCACGTCTATCTGGTGGTCAGCAAAAATTATTTAAAAAATCCACGTCTTTCTGGTGGTGTGCAAAAATTATTTAAAAAATCCACGTCTTTTTGGTGGTCTGCAATACTTATAACGTCTCTATGTTGTTGTTTTTTTTTTTTTAATTTTGGACCAATATCCCAAGAAGAATGGACATTGACCCCCCAAAAAAATTGTACCGGCTTAACAAGGGCCAGAAAGACAAAAAATGCAAAAAAAAAAAATTGAAGCAATCCGAGACGGATTCTCTTTGCAAAATTTTTGTGGGAGGCAACCGAAATAGTGTTCCGACGTAGTCCATATTTGGACATAATCCAAATCTCTAAAAAATAAAACGCTGTACAAAATTAAGACCAAACCGGTTTTTCCCTTCGAGGGTTATCTTAGGCACTAGTCAGTTTAGTTGTCGTCGTCTCAGGAAGTATGGACTTGCCCCATACAAATGAACATGTTTCAAACAAATTCAAAACGGTTCGAGAAGAGCTGTTAAACTATACTTTTCTCAAGGGAGTCCATATTCGAACCTGATATATGCATGGAAGTAAAATTTCCACATCCCTAGTTTGGAACAATTTGGTTAGTCCCTTCTGGAACTATCGCGCGAATAATCTTAGCGACAATAATAGGTTGATTCTTCGAGAGTTATCGTGCGAACCAGCCAGCCAGAGAGACGGACCGACATGGGTAAATCGATTCCAAATTGTCTGAAATGGTTTCATTGTTTCGATAATCTCGTTGGCCTAAATGTTGATGGTAGAAACAAATATTAAAAGAGTTTTAGAAATAGTTTTCGGTGTATTTTATCGAATCGATCAATGAAAAAAGACCAATATTTCGAGGTACTATTACATTACTTTTTTACCAAAGGTATTACAAAAACTTCAAGACCCCGTACAGCATTGTAATTTGTAACAATTTAAGAACCTAGGAATCCTACGTTCATAATTTCAAATTTTTTCGTTCATGATTGCGATATTTTGTAGCATGGAATGTAAATGTAGTTCTATGCAAGAAAATCACAACAATAAAAAAACCTATTATATGTTAGGCAGTAGTTCAGTTATCTCACCGCTATATTCATGTTGGGGTTCAAGTTTATTTTCGTAGATTTCCCAAATATGTCTCCTAGAAAAAAAATATAGATGAAAAAATGAATTTGGATATTTTTCCCACAAAAGTTCAACCGCTAAGAACTATCCGCTCATTATGCAAAATTGTTGGCATCTTCCTTGACCAAAATTCTGACCTCGGGTAAAAATTTGTCAATATTAAACTATAACTGCGAACTCTAGCGTGGTTATGGATACTATACACACAATTAAAACTGTGGAATTCTGTTTATAAATATCTATATATATAAAAAAATAATTTAAAAAAATTAAGTTTCAGTGTTTTATTTAGAAATGCACTTAAAACTAAAAAATAATTTGTCGCTTAGCCTCAATAAATATATTCTTTCTCATGATAGAAACTCTCAAATAAAACGCTTGCATTTAAATTACGAATGGTGGCAAAATTAAACGGCAAGCGTTTTATTTGAGAGATTCTATCATGAGAAAGAATATATTTATTGAGGCTAAGCGACAAATTATTTTTTAGTTTTAAGTGCATTTCTAAATAAAACACTGAAACTTAATTTTTTTAAATTATTTTTTATTTTTAACTTTTTAGTAAATACATTTTTTTGACCACTGTGAACCCCAAATGCCGAATTACATTCCATTTGAGCAGAAAATTTAGATTAAAATGCTTGAAATTGGGTGGTACCGTCCCAATTTTTAGTGGGGAAGTTCCTGGACTATTGAAAACTCCAAATACCAAGTTACAGCAAATTCGGGCTAAAAATGAAGACAAAAATCCCCAAAATACCAGAAGTTGGGTGGTACCGTTATATGGGGGCTATAGGACAAAATGGACCCATATTGGTTTTGGTTTCATATTCATGTATTGTCATCTAAATCTGAAAAATGTGCAAAGTTTTAGTTCGATTGGTCAACTGCAACCGTGCTAAAAATCAGTAACCAGATTTAAAAAGGGGGTCAAGTTAGGCACCGTAAAAACACTGTAAGAATGGACCAATATTAGTTTTGATTTCATATTCATGTATTGTCATCCAAATCTGAAAAGTGTGCAAAGTTTAAGTACGATTGGTCAACTGCAACTGCGTGAAAAATGAGTTACCAGATTTGAAAAACAAAATACCGGAAATCGGGTGGTACCGTTATATGGGGGCTATAGGATACAATGGACCCATATTGGTTTTGGTTTCATATTCATGTATTGTCATCTAAATCTGAAATGTGTGCAAAGTTTTAGTTCCATTGGTCAACTGCAACCGTGTTAAAAATCAGTTACCAGATTTGAAAAGGGGGTCAAGTTAGACACCGTGAAAACACTGTAAGAATGGACCAATGTTAGTTTTGATTTCATATTCATGTATTGTCATCCAAATCTAAAAAGTGTGCAAATTTTAAGTTCGGTTGGTCAACTGTAACTATGTGAAAAGTGAGTTACCAGATTTGAAAAGCAAATTAGATAAAACAGTGTAAAAATGGACCAATATTGGTTTTGATTTCATATTCATGTATTGTCATTCACATCTGAAAAGTGTGCAAAGTTTTAGTTCGATTGGCAAACTGCAACTGTGTTAAAAATGAGTTACCAGATTTGAACTAAACACACACCAAGGCAAGTTAAATAAAACACTGTAATAATAATAATAAAAATAGAAAAATGTTTGTATGTTTGTTTGTTTGAAATTTATAGACTCAAAAACCGCTGAACCGATCTTGCTGAAATTTTCAGAGTATATTACTACATCGCCTGAAAGTAACATAGGCTATAAAAAGTTTCGAAATTCCGCTCTGATCCGGAGATATAGCATCAGAATCGGAGGTACCTCCAAAAAATTTAAACTTTGTATGCAAATATCTATAGAAAGGTTACAGATACAGACTCCAAATTTGAAATGTGTGATGGATTTTAGCCTAAAAATAAATGTGCCGACTTTTTTATTTTATGTACCAAACACGCTATATATGTCCAATATCGCTGAAATTTTGAATGTCTGACGGAATTTGTTCTAGAAATAAATGTGCCAAATTATATCGAGATTGGTTCAGATTTGAATATAGCTCCAATGTATATATATTTTCGGTCGATTTCATTATTTTATGCACCAAACACGCTATATATGTCCAATTTTGCTGAAATAAAAATAAAATTTATATCGAAATCGGTTCAGATTTGGATATAGCTCCTATATATATTTTCTGCCGATTTCATGTATTTGAGGCACAAAACACGCTATTTGTATCCAATTTCAATAAAATTTGGAACGTGTGACTGAACTTGGTCTAGAAATACATGTGCCAAATTATATCGAAATCGATTCAGATTTGGATATAGCTCCCATATATATTATCCGCCGATTTTCCGCATTTGATGCACCAAACATGCTATATAGGTCCAATTTCGCTGAAATTTGGAATGTGTAACGGAATTTGATCTAGAAACAAATGTGCCAAATTATATCGAAATCGGTTCATATTTGGATATTGCCCCTATATATATTTTCGGCCGATTTCCTGTAATTTATGCACCAAAGACTGTATGTATGTCCAATTTCATTGAAATTTGGAATGTGAGACGGGATTTGGTGTAAAAATAAATGTGCAAAATGATATCGAGATCTGTTCAGATCGGAATATAGCTCCCATATATATTTTCATGTTTTTGTTATGTATGTCCAATTTCAACGAAATTTTGAAGATACTTAGAAGTCATCATTATATACAAAAGTATTTATAGTTGAGAAGGAATTGACCGAGGCTACAGCTTTAAATATTATATCTTTGAGAGACTTCTTAAGAATAATGTTTTAATATGATATAACTAAATCCTTATTTGATTAAAAATTATGAATACGAGTGGGAGTTATCTTAGGATAACTAATTTAAGATACCACATTATGTAATATGTATATGACCCGGAAATAATAAGTCCTATTTATAAAATAAATTACAAATATCCTCAAACCAAAGGTTCTCAAACCTGGTTCTATTCTTAATTTTATTCACTCCAAATCCAATATGTACAAATAAAGAGAAATTAATACTGTAAGAGTATATAAGTACCGTAGGAATGCTTATAGTCAAAAAGGCTTTAGGAGGAGTGTTACATCCTGAAACATACAAAAATACCATAGTAGCTCCAAAACAGCTGTGAATGGGTAGAGAAAGCCTTCATATCTCCTATATTTATACGTTAAAATATTAAAAAAGCATTCCATTATATTTTATCTAAGTCGGGGTAGCAAAGCGCACCGGGTTCAGCTAGTACAAAATAAAATACAAAAATAACTCAAGTGGGCGGAATGTGTCTGCCAGCAAAAAATATATAAGACATATTGTATAGCAAAATTTTTTCCAAATTTCACACAAAAATTTCGGTCTATTTCACCCGCTAAAAACTATCTGAACATCATGTAAAATTGCAAGCTTCTTTTCTGTCAAAAGCTCACACCTTATTTAAGCTCACACCTTTAAAACGCTGATCGGACTATGATTGCGACCTTCAGATCAGATACAAATTCGGATACAAATTTTGTTTTTGGTCCATTTCACTCCCTATTTATATATTTCACAATCATCACCAATACCAATAATAATTGCGGCCTGGAGTTTGATTACAATTTATAATGGACAGACGGACACATGGAGGGACGGACGGACGAACACACATAGCTATATCGCTTTATCTCGTCGAGATATTAAAAATGGTGAATATTTGGCGGTGTTACATGAATTCTTAGCAAAACAAACTTATAATACCCTCCCTACATTGTGGAGTAGGGTATATATAACTACAAGTAAAAACAAGTGAGCAAAGGCTACAGTCGGGACGGAGCCGACCATGTGATACCCTACACCGCTACCCCTGTGTATAAGAAGCACTATTAAACATTTATTTTAGGGAATATAATCCGACTACCACCAAACATCTCTCTGGGACCCCCATAAGCAACCAAAATTTCGTGACCATCCGATCAAAATTACGACCTGTAGCGTGATTGCAAAAAATGGAAGAATTGGATGCGTTACCGACTTTTGTGGTATCTCCCCTGTTTGACCACCTTCGCCAATCTACTTTACACCAATGTAAAGGTAATATTTTCTTCTTCCATTGCACAGTGGATGCGCCCAACGACAAAAATCAAAAAATTCATGTCGTCGTTTTAAAAATTTAAAAATGCAAATAGCTTCAAAGCATACCAAATTTTTCGAAACTCAACTTATTTTTTCCATTTTTCGCGGTTCTTAAGGAGAAAACGCATCACAAACATGACTAACTTCGAAGAAAAAAAAAATATATTTAAAAATGAGAAAAAATAGTTATATTCTAAGCGAATTTATGAAACAAAGGACTATTTTTAACGCCTCAACTTAAGTTGAATCATTTAGTAAATTGCCTAAGCTTCATTTTTCTGGTTATGAAGATTCTTCTAAATTGCAAGGGTTGCCAAATATTTTGGTTATAATATTGGCAAAAATTAAATTATTTAATATAGATGTATGAATTTCCTTAAACTTTTAGTCACTTTCCACAAATTCGCACAAATGGCCACTAGTACCGAATTGAAGCCTAGGTCCTGTAGATTTCAAAACTGTATAGACTTTTTGCGGAAATTTGCGGTTTTGGCAGTTATGGCCAAAAGTTTAACTCCCTTTTTTAGTTCCTGCATTCTTTTTTTTTGAATTTTTAAAATTATTTTTATTAACCTTTATTATATTTATGTTCAATATAATGTTTCTGTGCTATTAGTGATTTCTTTTAACATGGTAACTTGGAGCCGCTCTGAAAACTCGCGGTTAAAATAAAAGGTTTTAGGGGTATACACTTTAATAAATATTTTTTCTTATTTGGGACACCCTAAGTTGCAACTCGTTAAAACGTGGAAAATTTCCCCGCACTGAGAACTAAAAATACGTTATTACAGGTAATTCTGCAGAAAATAGGAGATTACATCTTATAGAGTACAGAAAAATATATGGTAACCCCATGGAAGCTGTGGCCAAAAGTGGACCAATGTCACATTTATTTATAAAATCCTGTTCTAAACTCTGACTTAACTATTAAAGCCTAATCCGTTTAGAATTTGTTAAATATCTGTAACTACATAAAATCGAGATAGAAATAATATATGGGGTATAGCAAATCATGGACCATTATTGACAGTTTCTCGCGGAGAAGTTTACTATGGAATAACAACGCCTAGCACCGGATTACAGCGAATTCGGTAAAACAATATGTTGGCAACAGTAAAATACTTCAATTCAGAATGACTCGCTACATGGGAACCACGCGAAATTTTGGACCTGGGACTCCAATATTTTTGTTAGAGTGTTTCTAGCCCCCGAGGACCAATTGTTAAAAATTTCAGTTCGATATACCATCTAAAAGTATTTTTGTCACAACTTCCCATGTAAGTGCCACCACTGTGCATTGACAGGCTTTGCCGTTGGAATACCCCTACTAGAAGCCGACATATTCACAAAAATTAAAACTTTGAATTTGTCTACACATGAGTTTTTCCCCATTCCGACCCCTAAATATTATCCGATTATCACCAAAATTAATAGGCTTCTTCTTCTGAGGGGGCCCAATCTACCTCCAAAATTTCGCGACTATCCGATCAAAATTCCAACCTGTAGCGTGATTACAAAAAATGGAAAGATTAGATATATTACTGACTTTTGCGATATCTCGGTCGTTTGCCCACTTACGCCAACATACTTTGCATCAATATAAAGGAGATCTTTTCTTCTTCCATTGACGGGCTTTTCTTTTGGAATACTCTTACCAGAAGCGGAAATATTTGCATAAGAAAAAAGTTGACTTTTCTCCACATAAGCTTTTTGCTTATTCCGACTCCTGAATGTTATCCGACTATCACCAAACTTAATAGGCGTCTTCCTCTGAGGGACACGTGCCGATCCGATCAAAATTGCGACCTGTAGCGTGATTACAACAAAATCGGAAAATGGGATGCATTACCGACTATTACCTTACATCGTTGTAAAGGTGATATTTTCTACTTTCCTTACCAGGTTTTGCTTTTGATACTCTCTTAAAGAAACAGAGTTATTGGCTTTAAAATAAAACGTTGACCTTTTCTGTTAATTTTCTCGTTTAGAGTTAAGCTTGATGATCTGAAATTATTTGCAAGTGAAAAAGGAAAGCCAAGGACTCGAACCCACATAGTCACCAAATTACGTTACCTGGTTTCATTGGTGGTAAAGCAAATCTTCGGACGTATCGACTATGTAATGGCTTCTCTGTCCTAGAACTTATCGTTTTTTCAAATGCAAATGTGTTTTTGTACATTAACGCGGATACTTGGCCACAGAAATGTATTTTCTTCACGACAAACGCTTTTTTTGCGCTGACTTTGAAGTTATGAGTTTTGGCTTTGAACGCTAACACGCCATGACAACATTTTTTGATATGTTTTTCAAGGACGTGGGTTCAAATCCCAGCCGGGCTCAGCCTGTTTTTATTTTTTGAAAATTTGCCTTTTTAGGGCGAAGATCATTTTTAATGATTTTTGTTAATTTTCTCGTTTAGAGTTAAGCTTGATGATCTGAAATTATTTGCAAGTGAAAAAGGAAAGCCAAGGACTCGAACCCACATAGTCACCAAATTACGTTACCTGGTTTCATTGGTGGTAAAGCAAATCTTCGGACGTATCGACTATGTAATGGCTTCTCTGTCCTAGAACTTATCGTTTTTTCAAATGCAAATGTGTTTTTGTACATTAACGCGGATACTTGGCCACAGAAATGTATTTTCTTCACGACAAACGCTTTTTTTGCGCTGACTTTGAAGTTATGAGTTTTGGCTTTGAACGCTAACACGCCATGACAACATTTTTTGATATGTTTTTCAAGGACGTGGGTTCAAATCCCAGCCGGGCTCAGCCTGTTTTTATTTTTTGAAAATTTGCCTTTTTAGGGCGAAGATCATTTTTAATGATTTTTGTTAATTTTCTCGTTTAGAGTTAAGCTTGATGATCTGAAATTGACCTTTTCTCCAAATAAGTTTTTGCCCATTCCAACAACTAAATATTATCCGACCATCACCAAAATCAATAGGTTTCTTCCCCTCCGGGACCCTAAATTTGGTGACGATCCGATCAAAATTGCGACCTGTAGCGTGATTACAAGGTTTATAATACCCTCCCCACATAGTGGTGTAGGGTATAAAAACCGATCACTCTACCACATGAGCTGATCAGAGCTCCTATTTAAAGAACTATGACCATAAGTACTACGACTTTCGAACAAAATTGAACAATATTCTCTCAATACCCCAGATCCCGTCCAACGATTCACCACCGACGAAAAGGTTCTACCCAGGCAAACCAGATCGGTCTTATCACAACATATATCTTCTAAACTCGGACATCTCAGTTGGCTCAAACCATTTTCCTCTGGCAAAATCTAAACTAACTGCGATAGTTATTTACTTCTTACCTAGAACTCCCATAAGATCATCAGGGCATATGATGTTGAATGAAGCCAAATTGACTGTCAAATAGGATTGTTCCATTATCCAACTTTTCTATTTTTATACCCCCAGAGGGTATATACACTTTGACGAAACCCGTTTCAGACAATTTGGAATTGATTTAGCCATGTCCGTCCGTCTGTCTGTCTGGGTGGTTGGTGCGCATGATAACTCTTCAACGGATCAACCGATTTGGTTCAAATTTGGGGTATCCTAATTTTTGTTCAAACCTAGTTTAAGTTCGAAGATAGTTCAAAAATATACGCTAAAATGGTTCGCACGATAACTTTCGAAGGAAGTAACCGGGCTGGTCAAAAATGTGCATATGGTAATATTACTTCCCCGCATAGATCGGGTTAAAATGTGGACTATATCCGTCCATTCCTACGGGTACTTCCCACACAATATTTGGAAAAGTTGTTAAATTCATCTTTTCCAAATATTGGGTGGGAGGCACCCGTAGTTGGCCCTCTCGGACCGCTTTGATTTTTTCAGCAGATTGTTCTTGCGGCCCCCTTTACGACGGTACAATGTTTTTTGACAAGTCTATACTTTCTGAGAAAATGAATTCGGTCCAAAATTTTGTCTTCGTAATATTTTGTCCAAACTTTGCCTAAGTTCAAAAATGAACCATATCGGTCCACTCCTTCAGGTACCTCCCCCACAAAAGTTAAAAACTTTTCGCTAAAATGGGGACCAGGATAACTTTCGAAGGCCGTAACCGAGTTGGTCTATACTTTACACATTGTAATATCTCTACGAGACAAATATCGCTGCAGTTTAAGACCTTCACTCTTTTCTCTCTCTTTGATTTTTATTGTAACAATTTGTATTCGCTGCCCCTGTTACACGTTACAACTTTTTTCAGGGGCAAGTCTATACCTCCTGGGAAAATGATCCGAAATCCGTAAAAACCCCTATGACACCATGCGTAGTGGCTGAAGCGCACGATAACTCTCGAACTGATCAGCCGATAAATCGTAATATTTTGTTCCTTGGCCTTCTCCTTGCGGTACCTTCCCACAAAAGTTCAACATTTTTGTTTAAGTGCAGTTTAGTATCTGTTGGAAGATCTTTTGGAAATTTCCAACTGAAATTTATAGGTACAGGTCAACGTTTTCATATAGCCCCCATAGAACGGTTTTGAATGCTGTGGCATAAATTGAAAATTGTCTGTAATTTGATAGTCGCCGGCCAAGGATTTAAGAGTTTCACTTATGGACAACAGCAACAGCTAGGCGAAAAAACAAATTTCAGATCGTTCTTAATTCAGTAAACCTTTTTTTGTAAATGAACAATTCTTTATAATTGGACAGCCTTCGGCCAAGGATTTATGACTTTCAACTAGGAACAGAAGCTAATCTCGGCTGCGCGAACGAAACAAGTCTCAGATTGATCCGAATCCAGTCCAAACATTTAAAAATATTCCAAAAAAATGTTTGCTGTACGATTTTCGCTTGGATTCACTGAATCAGTCCGATACTGTTAAATAAAATATTTTTTTAGTCTCGCAAAGTCCACAAGGCTTATTACGGCAGTCGGAAGTTTCACTGTGGTGGTTATATTTAAAAATAATTACCTGTGTGAGCTCGCTTGAGATGAATGAAAAACCAATAAAAATAATAAACTTTGTATAACACGCTAGTGAGAGATCTTAATTGGTCCATCCTCAGTATTAGTTCCTTGACCCATTCTGTAAGTATTAAGTGCACTTCATAAAATTCTCTATTATTTTCAATAAACAACGTCGTTTGTAAATTTTATTAGTTTAGAACTGAAACATTTTTTATACTTTTGCCCCTACCAGTGTTGAAAGTAGAAGTAAATTGGCTTCTGTAGTTCCCCTTCATAAAGTACTTATCATTGAAAGGTAAGATGTTCCTGCTATAAAATAAGCTTACACTTTCTATTAATAATCCCTAATGTATGAACGCACATACAGACATACATTTTTATAGCTTTTCATTCTAAAATAAATTAATGTGAAAGTACAAGCACTAAATCTAATTATATCTTCCGTATAAATATAGGTGTCATTCTAAGGTGAAAGGCCAATTATGTTAACAATACTATCTGGCAAATAGATCAGTTCGTATCATCACGATAAGACACTCAGTTAAAAAGGTGTGTCTGGGTTGAAAATGTCAAAGGTGTTGTTAAACCTTTTTGATGTACAATGATCTCCCCTTCTCATATTTTTTTTAATAAACTTTAACCCACTATTATTACAACTTTTTAGCATTTTGCTTTAAATACTCAATTAGTTTTTTTTTTGTCACTTGATTTTATATTGTGTACCTAACGACAAACGATTAACAAGCGTTCCCACAATCATAAAAACGCTCTGCGAAGACAACCATTAAAATTACCAAAAAAATAAAAACCAATTTTATTTTTGCTTGTTTTTTAAGTTTTTCATAGCCATAATAACTCACACACGTTTAAAATGTTTGCGTACAAAACTACCTGACGCATTTTGCAGGTTTTGTGTCATTGTAAATAATAGACTCGTACATATTTAGAACTGTTAATTGTCTGAAATACAACCAGGCAACAACATCAAACACCATCAGCACCAACAACATTTAAACTAAGAAATATAAAACAACTGCAAAAACCGCCATAAACCTCCAACAAACTAATTGCCAACAGTCGGCAATCATCAGCAAACAACCAACAACCAAAAGTAAAGCTGCCACCAGCAACAACAGCCATACATACTCTACTCTTAACTAATGACAAACTATTAATTTAAAAATCATTGCAAACAAACAAAAACAAAAGAGGCACTTCAAAAGTTTTTTAATAAAAAAAATGAACAAAACAGAGAAAACAGCACACCTCAAACACCCGACTCACTTATCGTGTTGTATATCACGTAGTTTTGTATGTGAGAGCGACACACAAAACGGCTGAGAAGCAATGAAGACAAAAGCAATAGTTGCTGCCTGCAGTAGTGCAACATTAAGAGCACCGAACAAGAACTGTACCGAAATGTTTATATACAGAAGTTAAATTTTACACCATTTCCCGAAGGTTGCTATATACCTAAAATCCACATATCTAGCACCCATTTGGGGATTCCTAAAATCTTTCAAAAATCTACGCCAATTGTCTTTTGTGGGGCCTCATAAACTCTTTCAAAACTCCACACCCATTGTCTTTTTTGGGCGTCATAAACTCTTCAAAAAATCTACGCCCATTGTCTGTTTTGGAGGCCTTTGAAAAATCTTTAAAAAATTAGCGCCCATTGTCTCTTTTAGAGGCTTTTTAAAAATCTTTGAGGCCTTCTTTGAAAAACCTTTAACAAAATCCACGCCCATTGTCGCCTTTGAAAAATCTTTAAAAAATCCACGCCTATTGCCAACTTTGAGGTCTTTGAAAAATCTTTAAAAAATCCACGCCTATTGCCAACTTTGAGGTCTTTGAAAAATCTTTAAAAAATCCACGCCTATTGCCAACTTTGAGGTCTTTGAAAAATCTTTAAAAAATCCACGCCTATTGCCAACTTTGAGGTCTTTGAAAAATCTTTAAAAAATCCACGCCTATTGCCAACTTTGAGGTCTTTGAAAAATCTTTAAAAAATCCACGCCTATTGCCAACTTTGAGGTCTTTGAAAAATCTTTAAAAAATCCACGCCTATTGCCAACTTTGAGGTCTTTGAAAAATCTTTAAAAAATCCACGCCTATTGCCAACTTTGAGGTCTTTGAAAAATCTTTAAAAAATCCACGCCTATTGCCAACTTTGAGGTCTTTGAAAAATCTTTAAAAAATCCACGCCTATTGCCAACTTTGAGGTCTTTGAAAAATCTTTAAAAAATCCACGCCTATTGCCAACTTTGAGGTCTTTGAAAAATCTTTAAAAAATCCACGCCTATTGCCAACTTTGAGGTCTTTGAAAAATCTTTAAAAAATCCACGCCTATTGCCAACTTTGAGGTCTTTGAAAAATCTTTAAAAAATCCACGCCTATTGCCAACTTTGAGGTCTTTGAAAAATCTTTAAAAAATCCACGCCTATTGCCAACTTTGAGGTCTTTGAAAAATCTTTAAAAAATCCACGCCTATTGCCAACTTTGAGGTTTTTGAAAAATCTTTAAAAAATCCACTAATGTTGCCAACTTTGAGGTCTTTGAAAAATCTTTAAAAAATCCACTCCTGTTGCCAACTTTGAGGTCTTTGAAAAATCTTTAAAAATCCACTCCTGTTGCCAACTTTGAGGTCTTTGAAAAATCTTTAAAAAATCCACTCCTGTTGCCAACTTTGAGGTCTTTGAAAAATCTTTAAAAAATCCACGCCTATTGCCAACTTTGAGGTCTTTGAAAAATCTTTAAAAAATCCACTCCTGTTGCCAACTTTGAGGTCTTTGAAAAATCTTTAAAAAATCCACGCCTATTGCCAACTTTGAGGTCTTTGAAAAATCTTTAAAAAATCCACTCCCGTTGCCAACTTTGAGGTCTTTGAAAAATCTTTAAAAAATCCACTCCTGTTGCCAACTTTGAGGTCTTTGAAAAATCTTTAAAAATCCACTCCTGTTGCCAACTTTGAGGTCTTTGAAAAATCTTTAAAAAATCCACTCCTGTTGCCAACTTTGAGGTCTTTGAAAAATCTTTAAAAAATCCACGCCTATTGCCAACTTTGAGGTCTTTGAAAAATCTTTAAAAAATCCACTCCTGTTGCCAACTTTGAGGTCTTTGAAAAATCTTTAAAAAATCCACGCCTATTGCCAACTTTGAGGTCTTTGAAAAATCTTTAAAAAATCCACTCCCGTTGCCAACTTTGAGGTCTTTGAAAAATCTTTAAAAAATCCACTCCTGTTGCCAACTTTGAGGTCTTTGAAAAATCTTTAAAAAATCCACGCCTATTGCCAACTTTGAGGTCTTTGAAAAATCTTTAAAAAATCCACTCCTGTTGCCAACTTTGAGGTCTTTGAAAAATCTTTAAAAAATCCACGCCTATTGCCAACTTTGAGGTCTTTGAAAAATCTTTACAAAATCCACGCCTATTGCCAACTTTGAGGTCTTTAAAAAATCTTTAAAAAATCCACTCCTATTGCCAACTTTGAGGTCTTTGAAAAATCTTTAAAAAATCCACGCCTATTGCCAACTTTGAGGTATTTGAAAAATCTTTAAGAAATCCACGCCTATTGCCAGCTTTGAGGCCTTTAAAAAATCTTTAAAAAATCCACGCATATTGCCACTTTTGAGGTTTATGAAAAATCTTTAAAAAATCCACGCATATTGCCATCTTTGAGGTCTTTGAAAAATCTTTAAAAAATCCGCCCATTGTCCATTTTGAGGCCTTTGAGAAATCTTTAAAAAAATCCACGCCCATTGTCCATCTTGAGGCCTTTGAGAAATCTTTAAAAAATCCACGCCCATTGTCCATTTTGAGGCCTTTGAGAAATCTTTAAAAAAATCCACGCCCATTGTCCATTTTGAGGCCTTTGAGAAATCTTTAAAAAAAATCCACGCCCATTGTCCATTTTGAGGCCTTTGAGAAATCTTTAAAAAATCCACATCCATTGTCCATTTTGATACCTTTGAGAAATCTTTAAAAAATCCACGCCCATTGTCCATTTTGAGGCCTTTGAGAAATCCTTAAAAAATGCACGCCTATTGCCACCTTTGAGGCCTTTGAAAAATCTTTAAAAAATACACGCCTTCAAAAAGGCCTTTGAAAAATCTTCAAAAAAATCCACGCCCATTGTCGCCTTTGAAAAATCTTTAAAAAATCCATTCCCATTGTCCCTTTGAGGTCTTTGCAAAATCTTTAAAAGATCTATTCCCATTGTCCCCTTTGAGGTCTTTGACAAATCTTTAAAAAATCCATTCACATTGTCCCCTTTGAGGTCTTTGAAAAATCTTTAAAAGATCCATTCTCATTGTCCCCTTTGAGGTCTTCTGAAAAATCTTTCAAAAATCCACGCCTATTGCCACCTTAGAGGCCTATAAAAAATCTTTCAAAAATACAAGCCTATTGCCACCTTTGAGGCATTTGAAAAATCTTTAAAAAATCCACGCCTATTGCCACCTTAGAGGCCTATAAAAAATCTTTCAAAAATACAAGCCTATTGCCACCTTTGAGGCATTTGAAAAATCTTTAAAAAATCCACGCCTATTGCCACCTTTTAGGTCATTGAAAAATCTTTAAAAAATCCACGCCTATTGCCACCTTTTAGGTCATTGAAAAATCTTTAAAAAATCCAAGCCTATTGCCACCTTTTAGGTCATTGAAAAATCTTTAAAAAATCCAAGCCTATTGCCACCTTTTAGGTCATTGAAAAATCTTTAAAAATCCACGCCTATTGCCACCTTTTAGGTCATTGAAAAATCTTTAAAAAATCCACGCCTATTGCCACCTTTTAGGTCATTGACAAATCTTTAAAAAATCCACGCCTATTGCCACCTTTTAGGTCATTGAAAAATCTTTAAAAAATCCATGCCTATTGCCACCTTTTAGGTCATTGAAAAATCTTTAAAAAATCCACGCCTATTGCCACCTTAGAGGCCTATAAAAAATCTTTCAAAAATACAAGCCTATTGCCACCTTTGAGGCATTTGAAAAATCTTTAAAAAATCCACGCCTATTGCCACCTTTTAGGTCATTGAAAAATCTTTAAAAAATCCAAGCCTATTGCCACCTTTTAGGTCATTGAAAAATCTTTAAAAAATCCAAGCCTATTGCCACCTTTTAGGTCATTGAAAAATCTTTAAAAAATCCACGCCTATTACCACCTTTTAGGTCATTGAAAAATCTTTAAAAAATCCACGCCTATTGCCACCTTTTAGGTCATTGAAAAATCTTTAAAAAATCCAGGCCTATTGCCATCTTAGAGGCCTATAAAAAATCTTTCAAAAATACAAGCCTATTGCCACCTTTGAGGCATTTGAAAAATCTTTAAAAAATCCAGGCCTATTGCCATCTTAGAGGCCTATAAAAAATCTTTCAAAAATACAAGCCTATTGCCACCTTTGAGGCATTTGAAAAATCTTTAAAAAATCCACGCCTATTGCCACCTTTTAGGTCATTGAAAAATCTTTAAAAAATCCAAGCCTATTGTCACCTTTTAGGTCATTGAAAAATCTTTAAAAAATCCAAGCCTATTGCCACCTTTTAGGTCATTGAAAAATCTTTAAAAAATCCACGCCTATTGCCACCTTTTAGGTCATTGAAAAATCTTTAAAAAATCCACGCCTATTGCCACCTTTTAGGTCATTGAAAAATCTTTAAAAAATCCACGCCTATTGCCACCTTAGAGGCCTATAAAAAATCTTTCAAAAATACAAGCCTATTGCCACCTTTGAGGAATTTGAAAAATCTTTAAAAAATCCACGCCTATTGCCACCTTTTAGGTCATTGAAAAATCTTTAAAAAATCCAAGCCTATTGCCACCTTTTAGGTCATTGAAAAATCTTTAAAAAATCCAAGCCTATTGCCACCTTTTAGGTCATTGAAAAATCTTTAAAAACTCCACGCCTATTGCCACCTTTTAGGTCATTGAAAAATCTTTAAAAAATCCACGCCTATTGCCACCTTTTAGGTCATTGAAAAATCTTTAAAAAATCCACGCCTATTGCCACCTTTTAGGTCATTGACAAATCTTTAAAAAATCCACGCCTATTGCCACCTTTTAGGTCATTGAAAAATCTTTAAAAAATCCACGCCTATTGCCACCTTTTAGGTCATTGAAAAATCTTTAAAAAATCCACGCCTATTGCCACCTTTTATGTCATTGAAAAATCTTTAAAAAATCCACGCCTATTGCCACCTTAGAGGCCTATAAAAAATCTTTCAAAAATACAAGCCTATTGCCACCTTTGAGGCATTTGAAAAATCTTTAAAAAATCCACGCCTATTGCCACCTTTTAGGTCATTGAAAAATCTTTAAAAAATCCAAGCCTATTGCCACCTTTTAGGTCATTGAAAAATCTTTAAAAAATCCAAGCCTATTGCCACCTTTTAGGTCATTGAAAAATCTTTAAAAAATCCACGCCTATTGCCACCTTAGAGGCCTATAAAAAATCTTTCAAAAATACAAGCCTATTGCCACCTTTGAGGCATTTGAAAAATCTTTAAAAAAGTCCACGCCTATTGCCACCTTTTAGGTCATTGAAAAATCTTTAAAAAATCCAAGCCTATTGCCACCTTTGAGGCATTTGAAAAATCTTTAAAAAATCCACGCCTATTGCCACCTTTTAGGTCATTGAAAAATCTTTAAAAAATCCAAGCCTATTGCCACCTTTTAGGTCATTGAAAAATCTTTAGAAAATCCAAGCCTATTGCCACCTTTGAGGCATTTGAAAAATCTTTAAAAAATCCACGCCTATTGCCACCTTTGAGGCATTTGAAAAATCTTTAAAAAATCCACGCCTATTGCCACCTTTTAGGTCATTGAAAAATCTTTAAAAATCCAAGCCTATTGCCACCTTTTAGGTCATTGAAAAATCTTTAAAAAATCCAAGCCTATTGCCACCTTTTAGGTCATTGAAAAATCTTCAAAAAATCCACGCCTATTGCCACCTTTTAGGTCATTGAAAAATCTTTAAAAAATCCACGCCTATTGCCACCTTTTAGGTCATTGAAAAATCTTTAAAAAATCCACGCCTATTGCCATCTTTTAGGTCATTGAAAAATCTTTAAAAAATCCACGCCTATTGCCACCTTAGAGGCCTATAAAAAATCTTTCAAAAATACAAGCCTATTGCCACCTTTGAGGCATTTGAAAAATCTTTAAAAAATCCACGCCTATTGCCACCTTTTAGGTCATTGAAAAATCTTTAAAAAATCCAAGCCTATTGCCACCTTTTAGGTCATTGAAAAATCTTTAAAAAATCCAAGCCTATTGCCACCTTTTAGGTCATTGAAAAATCTTTAAAAAATCCAAGCCTATTGCCACCTTTTAGGTCATTGAAAAATCTTTAAAAACTCCACGCCTATTGCCACCTTTTAGGTCATTGAAAAATCTTTAAAAAATCCACGCCTATTGCCACCTTTTAGGTCATTGAAAAATCTTTAAAAAATCCACGCCTATTGCCACCTTTTAGGTCACTGAAAAATCTTTAAAAAATCCACGCCTATTGCCACCTTTTAGGTCATTGAAAAATCTTTAACAAATCCACGCCTATTGCCACCTTTTAGGTCATTGAAAAATCTTTAAAAAATCCACGCCTATTGCCACCTTTTAGGTCATTGAAAAATCTTTAAAAAATCCACGCCTATTGCCACCTTTTAGGTCATTGAAAAATCTTTAAAAAATTCACGCCTATTGCCACTTTTAGGTCATTGAAAAATCTTTAAAAAATCCACGCCTATTGCCACCTTTTAGGTCATTGTAAAATCTTTAAAAATCCACGCCTATTGCCACCTTTTAGGTCATTGAAAAATCTTTAAAAAATCCACGCCTATTGCCACCTTTTAGGTCATTGAAAAATCTTAAAAAAAAATCCACCTTTTAGGTCACTGAAAAATCTTTAAAAAGTCCACGCCTATTGCCACCTTTTAGGTCATTGAAAAATCTTAAAAAAAATCCACCTTTTAGGTCACTGAAAAATCTTTCAAAAATCCACGCCTATTGCCATCTTAGAGGCCTATGAAAAATCTTAAAAATGTCCACGCCTATTCTACCCTTCGAAAAATCCTTAAAAAATCCACGCCTATTGCCACCTTTGAGGCTTTTGAAAATCTTTCAAAAATCCACGCCTATGCCACCTTTGAGGCTTTTGAAAATCTTTCAAAAATCCACGCCTATTGCCACCTTTGAGGCTTTTGAAAATCTTTAAAAAATCCACGCCTATTGCCAACTTTGAGGTCTTTGAAAAATCTTTAAAAAATCCACGCCCATTGCCACCTTTGAGGCTTTTGAAAATCTTTCAAAAATCCACGCCTATTGCCAACTTTGAGGTCTTTGAAAAATCTTTCAAAAATCCACGCCTATTGCCACCTTTGAGGCTTTTGAAAATCTTTCAAAAATCCACGCCTATTGCCATCTTAGAGGCCTATGAAAAATCTTAAAAAAGTCCACGCCTATTCTACCCTTCGAAAAATCCTTAAAAAATCCACGCCTATTGCCACCTTTGAGGCTTTTGAAAATCTTTAAAAAAATCCACGACTATTACCCCTTTGAGGCCTTTAAGAAATCTTTAAAAAATCCAAGCCTATTGCAACCTTTGAGTCATTTGAAAAAGGTTTGGAAGATGTTTGAATTGTTTTCGCAGCCACATTCTTCGGAGTTGTGTGAGGTTGCCAAGGAAAAACTTCTCATTGAACTTTTTTCTTTGCTTACCTTTATACTTCGAGCTGACGATTGATGTTTGGGTATAAAAAGTTTCTTGTTGAAGAAGTTATTGAAAAATAACTTCGGTGGAGAATATCCACAAACAAGAAACGAGGGAACTGATGAGATCCAGTGGCGTGGATCGAAACTATAGTATTCCCTGCCTTACCCCTTGGCGAACAATGCCAAATCTTTTCTACTAATAAACTAGTTGTTTTAAAATATTAAAACAACAACAATGGGATTAAGCCAGACTATTTTGAAAAAACAAAATTGCAAACGCTATCCCAATAAAAACGCCACAATGTTTCCATTTGAAAAATCTTTAAAAAAAATCCACGCCTATTGCCCCTTTGAGGCCTTTAAGAAATCTTTAAAAAATCCAAGCGTATTGCAACCTTTGAGTCATTTGAAAAATCTTTAAAAAATACACGCCTTCAAAAAATCCACGCCTATTGCCACCATAAAGGCCTTTGCAAAATCTTCAAAAAAATCCACGCCCATTGTCGCCTTTGAAAAATCTTTAAAAAAAATCCATTCCCATTGTCCCCTTTGAGGTCTTTGAAAAATCTTTAAAAAATCCATTCCCTTTGAAAAATCGTTAAAAAATTCACACCTATTGCCACCTTTGGGGCCTTTTAAAAATCCTTAAAAAATGCACGCCTATTGCCACCTTTGAGGCCTTTGGAAAATCTTTAAAAAATACACGCCTTCAAAAAGGCCTTTGAAAAATCTTCAAAAAAATCCACGCCCATTGTCGCCTTTGAAAAATCTTTAAAAAATCCATTCCCATTGTCCCCTTTGAGGTCTTTGAAAAATCTTTAAAAAATCCATTCCCATTGTCCCCTTTGAGGTCTTTGACAAATCTTTAAAAAATCCATTCTCATTGTCCCCTTTGAGGTCTTTGAAAAATCTTTCAAAAATACAAGCCTATTGCCACCTTTGAGGCATTTGAAAAATCTTTCAAAAATACAAGCTTATTGCCACCTTTGAGGCATTTGAAAAATCTTTAAAAAATCCACGCCTATTGCCACCTTAGAGGCCTATAAAAAAATCTTTCAAAAATACAAGCCTATTGCCACCTTTGAGGCATTTGAAAAATCTTTAAAAAATCCACGCCTATTGCCACCTTAGAGGCCTATAAAAAATCTTTCAAAAATACAAGCCTATTGCCACCTTTGAGGCATTTGAAAAATCTTTAAAAAATCCAGGCCTATTGCCACCTTAGAGGCCTATAAAAAATCTTTCAAAAATACAAGCCTATCGCCACCTTTGAGGCATTTGAAAAATCTTTAAAAAATCCACGCCTATTGCCACCTTTGAGGCATTTGAAAAATCTTTAAAAAATCCACGCCTATTGCCACCTTAGAGGCCTATAACAAATCTTTAAAAAAATCCAAGCCTATTGCCACCTTTTAGGTCATTGAAAAATCTTTAAAAAATCCACGCCTATTGCCAACTTTGAGGTCTTTGAAAAATCTTTAAAAAATCCACGCCTATTGCCAACTTTGAGGTCTTTGAAAAATCTTTAAAAAATCCACGCCTATTGCCACCTTAAAGGCCTTTGAAAAATCTTTAAAAAATCCACGCCTATTGCCAACTTTGAGGTCTTTGAAAAATCTTTAAAAAATCCACGCCTATTGCCAACTTTGAGGTCTTTGAAAAATCTTTAAAAAATCCACGCCTATTGCCAACTTTGAGGTCTTTGAAAAATCTTTAAAAAATCCACGCCTATTGCCAACTTTGAGGTCTTTGAAAAATCTTTAAAAAATCCACCCCTATTGCCAACTTTGAGGTCTTTGAAAAATCTTTAAAAAATCCACGCCTATTGCCAACTTTGAGGTCTTTGAAAAATCTTTAAAAAATCCACGCCCATTGCCAACTTTGAAGTCTCTGAAAAATCTTTAAAAAATCCACCCCTATTGCCACCTTTTAGGTCATTGAAAAATCTTTAAAAAAATCCACGCCTATTGCCACCTTTTAGATTAATGAAAAATCTTTAAAAAATCCACGCCTATTGCCACCTTTTAGGTCATTGAAAAATCTTTAAAAAATCCACGCCTATTGCCACCTTTTAGGTCATTGAAAAATCTTTAAAAAATCCACGCCTATTGCCACCTTTTAGGTCATTGAAAAATCTTTAAAAAATCCACGCCTATTGCCACCTTTTAGGTCATTAAAAAATCTTTAAAAAATCCACGCCTATTGCCACTTTTGAGGTCTTTGAAAAATCTTTAAAAAATCCACGCCTATTGCCAACTTTGAGGCCTTTGAATAATCTTTAAAAAATCCACGCCTATTGCCACCTTTGAGGCCTTTGAAAAATCTTTAAAAAATACACGCCTTCAAAAAGGCCTTTGAAAAATCTTCAAAAAAATCCACGCCCATTGTCGCCTTTGAAAAATCTTTAAAAAATCCATTCCCATTGTCCCCTTTGAGGTCTTTGAAAAATCTTAAAAAAATCCACGCCTATTCCCACCTTTGAGGCCTTTAAGAAATCTTTAAAAAATCCAAGCCACCTCTGAGATCTTTGAAAATCTTTAAAAAATCCAAGCCTATTGCCACCTCTGAGATCTTTGAGAAATCTTTAAAAAATCCACGCCTATTGCCACCTTTGAGGCCTTTGAAAAATCTTTAAAAAATCCACGCCTATTGCCACCTTTGAGGCCTTTGAAAAATCTTTAAAAAATCCACGCCTATTGCCACCTTTGAGGCCTTTGAGAAATCTTTAAAAAATCCACGCCTATTGCCACCTTTGAGGCCTTTGAAAAATCTTTAAAAAATCCACGCCTATTGCCACCTTTGAGGCCTTTGAAAAATCTTTAAAAAATCCACGCCTATTGCCACCTTTGAGGCCTTTGAAAAATCTTTAAAAAATCCACGCCTATTGCCACCTTTGAGGCCTTTGAAAAATCTTTAAAAAATCCACGCCTATTGCCACCTTTGAGGCCTTTGAAAAATCTTTAAAAAATCCACGCCTATTGCCACCTTTGAGGCCTTTGAAAAATCTTTAAAAAATCCACGCCTATTGCCACCTTTGAGGCCTTTGAAAAATCTTTAAAAAATCCACGCCTATTGCCACCTTTGAGGCCTTTGAAAATCTTTAAAAAATCCACGCCTTTGCCACCTTTGAGGCCTTTGAAAAATCTTTAAAAAATCCACGCCTATTGCCACCTTTGAGGCCTTTGAAAAATCTTTAAAAAATCCACGCCTATTGCCACCTTTGAGGCCTTTGAAAAATCTTTAAAAAATCCACGCCTATTGCCACCTTTGAGGCCTTTGAAAAATCTTTAAAAAATCCACGCCTATTGCCACCTTTGAGGCCTTTGAAAAATCTTTAAAAAATCCACGCCTATTGCCACCTTTGAGGCCTTTGAAAAATCTTTAAAAAATCCACGTCTATTGCCACCTTTGAGGCCTTTGAAAAATCTTTAAAAAATCCACGCCTATTGCCACCTTTGAGGCCTTTGAAAAATCTTTAAAAAATCCACGCCTATTGCCACCTTTGAGGCCTTTGAAAAATCTTTAAAAAATCCACGCCTATTGCCACCTTTGAGGCCTTTGAAAAATCTTTAAAAAATCCACGCCTATTGCCACCTTTGAGGCCTTTGAAAAATCTTTAAAAAATCCACGCCTATTGCCACCTTTGAGGTCTTTGAAAAATCTTTAAAAAATCCACGCCTATTGCCAACTTTGAGGTCTTTGAAAAATCTTTAAAAAATCCACGCCTATTGCCAACTTTGAGGTCTTTGAAAAATCTTTAAAAAATCCACGCCTATTGCCAACTTTGAGGTCTTTGAAAAATCTTTAAAAAATCCACGCCTATTGCCAACTTTGAGGTCTTTGAAAAGTCTTTAAAAAATCCACGCCTATTGCCAACTTTGAGGTCTTTGAAAAATCTTTAAAAAATCCACGCCTATTGCCAACTTTGAGGTCTTTGAAAAATCTTTAAAAAATCCACGCCTATTGCCACCTTTGAAAAATCTTTAAGAAATCCACGCCTATTGCCAACTTTGAGGTCTTTGAAAAATCTTTAAAAAATCCACGCCTATTGCCAACTTTGAGGTCTTTGAAAAATCTTTAAAAAATCCACGCCTATTGCCAACTTTGAGGTCTTTGAAAAATCTTTAAAAAATCCACGCCTATTGCCAACTTTGAGGTCTTTGAAAAGTCTTTAAAAAATCCACGCCTATTGCCAACTTTGAGGTCTTTGAAAAATCTTTAAAAAATCCACGCCTATTGCCAACTTTGAGGTCTTTGAAAAATCTTTAAAAAATCCACGCCTATTGCCACCTTTGAAAAATCTTTAAGAAATCCACGCCTACACGCAGAGAAAAAATATTTTTCGCTTTTGTTGGAACAAAAATATATGTTTTGGTTCCAAAAATGTATTTGTTTTGTTCAAACATTGTAATCCAAATCCAAAAATACCATCTTTTGTTCCAAACATAGAAAACAAAAACAACTTTCGAATTTCCGCAATATTGTTAAAATCGTTAACAATACCGATTGTAGGAACTATCATAATCTAATTTTGTTTACAAAAAGTATTTTCAATACAGAAAACCAGCCCAGAAATTTTTGATTTGAGTGCATATACTTCTCATATACACTTTTCGCATATAAATGTCGCGTATAATATTGCAATCATTGATGAACACAATACATGGTTTGCTGCATTGGCTGACAACAAAGACAAACAAAAAGCCACAAGAACCCACCACAACATAAGGAATAATTAAACACCATAACAAACATGAAAAGGAAAGAAGAATGAAACAAAACAGAAACAAATAAAAACAAGAGTCTCACAAGTACATACACACAAAAACAAAGGTAAAGGCAGCATGTCATACAAACACACCACAACTCACCAAAATTGTTTTTTCAACACGGCATCGAATAGCGAGAGAAGAGAAACAAATTTTCGAAGAAAAGAGAGAAATATTGTTCAGTTGACACAAACTATTTTTGGATTTATAATACTACATGAGGAATCCAACAATATGTTAACAATACATATTTTGCTCTTGGAATATTGTTGGATCAAACATATTTTTTTCTCTGCGTGTATTGCCACCTTTGAAAAATCTTTAAAAAATCCACGCCTATTGCCACCTTTGAAAAATCTTTAAAAAATCCACGCCTATTGCCACCTTTGAAAAATCTTTAAAAAATCCACGCCTATTGCCACCTTTGAAAAATCTTTAAAAACTCCACGCCTATTGCCACCTTTGAAAAATCTTTAAATAATCCACGCCTATTGTCACCTTTGAGGCCTTTGAAAAATCTTTAAATAATCCACGCCTATTGTCACCTTTGAGGCCTTTGAAAAATCTTTAAATAATCCACGCCTATTGCCACCTTTGAGGCCTTTGAAAAATCTTTACAAAACCCACGCCTATTTTACCCTTTGAGGTCTTTGAAAAAAACTTTAACAAATTCACGCCTTTGAGGCCTTTGAAATTTTTTTCAAAAATCCACGCCAATTCTACCCATTGAGGCCTTCGAAAAATCTTTCAAAAATCCGCGCCAATTCTACCCTTTGAGGCCTTTGAAAAATCTTTCAAAAACCCACGCCAATTCTTCCCTTTGAGGCCTTTGAAAAATCTTTCAAAAATCAACGCCAATTCTTCCCTTTGAGGCCTTTGAAAAGTCTTTCAAAAATCAACGCCAATTCTACCCCTTGAGGCTTTTAAAAAATCTTTAACAAATGCACGCGTTTTCTACCCTTTGCCTTTGAACATCTTAAAAAATCCACGTCTCTATTGCCCCCATTGTGACCATTAAAAATCTCTAAAAAATGCAGGTTTATATTTTTGAAAAATCGCCTTAAAATGAAAATATAAAAAAATAAAAAAAAAAATAAAAAATGTTTTTGTCAGGAGTGGGATTTGAACCCACGCCCTCAGAGAGGACCAGAAGTCTCACATTTACACAATTCTGTCTCGTGAACAGAACAAGTTGTTACACTTGAGTCTGGCGCCTTAGACCGCTCGGCCATCCTGACATGTTATCTGTTTGGTGCACAACATTCAAACTGAGCTCCATTGCTTTGCTGTGCTGAATGAGTTTACGTTAATCACTAGCATTCACACACAAATCTATTTTTAGTCTGGCAAGCGTATTAAAAGAAGAAAATAAAAAAAACTACAACAACAATATTAAAATACAATAGAATGAACAACTAACCGAATGGAATTGTTTTTGAATGTCCAACGAAGCTCGTGGATGAGTACGCTGTTGTTGTTTTTGTTGTATTGTTACCCACAGATTTTCGTGTGGGAATTCAGTCGCTGCTCCATGATGATAATGAAGAGGGGTGGTATTATAAAAATTTATTGTAGTTACTACAATGTAGTAGGCATTTTTAAATTAAACATTTTTAATCGTGTGCATGATTGTTTAAAAACAATTGAATTGAGCGGAAGTTTAATGAAGTGTGGTGATGGATGGCTTCTCTCAATGAGATCCGTTGGATTCCATTTTAGGGGTTTTCATTTAATTGGTGAAGATATAAGGCCTGTACGATAACTTTCCCAGCAATAATTATTTAGCAAGTTCCAACTACTTCTCTCATTGAACTTTACTCTCTCAAGCAAGAAAAATTGCAAAATGTTATCGAACATTTCGTAAGAACATACAAGAAAGTCAGCTGTTTCCGAAAATGTACGAAAATAGTTTCTGTTTCTTTTGACCAAATAAAACAAAAAATAAATTCCCAGTCAGCATTTTTTGAAAATTTTAATCAAATTCGAGTCTTTTTTGATCCGACTGCACGATTAAAAAGCTAGAATATGAGCTCATTTTCTGATCATAAATGACTCCTTTGTCGGTAGGAAAACATAACCTCAGGCGACTCTTCTAAACAAATCACAAATGAGTCTTTTTCGAGTCGTATTTCAATCATTTATTGGTGTTTTGTTGATTAATTTCGGACCCTTTTTCGAGTCTTTTTAGAGTCATGTTTATAATCATTTATGAGTCTTTAGGGCAGGGTCGCCCATCTGTATACTGCGGGCGCCCACTGAGTTGTTTTGCTTTTGCCATTCTCCCTTATTCACAGAGTACGTGAGCAAAACACGACTGATAAACATCATGTGGTTGTTGTTTTTTTTGCCTATACATAAACATTTCCTTCCGTTTGATGGTATTCTGTTGGGCGACGCTGCTTTAGGGAGTCATTTATGAGTCTTTTTGTTAGACGAAATAAATTAAAAAAAATTTCTTTTTATTCTTCTTTGTTTCTTTCCTTTGCTTTATAGTCTTTTCTGCTTTGTTATGTCTTTTAATTATCCTTTATGTTGCTTGGTGGTTAGTATACTGCTTCTTCATTTCACTTGGCAAAACCTGTTGTGTTGTGTTTGTCTGTACCTTTAATATTATACGTTACATTTATATCAAAATTTTGTAGAAAGTGTATATGAGAATTTTATTTTTTATTTACAACCAAATAAAAATAAAACAAAGCAATCAGTTTTTTATCACCTAACTGTTCAAAATATGATCAGAGTATACATAATTATAATCACTTTTCAAACACCTGTATGACCCTTTTTTGATTAAGCATTTTTCAATCTTCCAGATGATCAAAATGTGACAATAAATAACAAAAAATTGTCACATTTTAAACACCTCAATGATTTATTTGTGATTGCTACACATTTGTTGTTGTATTTTAAATTGAACTCTTTTTAATCATTACAGGGAGTCACTTTCGAGTCCCTTTCTGATCACACAAGCGACTTAATCAATTTTTGATCACCAAAAGGACTCTAAAAAGACTCCTCAATGTGATTTTTGAAAAAACAGTCTTCTAAATGCTATCTGGGTTTTAGAATTGCATTTTACATATGTATGTATTTAAAGCAATAATCCAATCCACAACGCGTTAGAATCTAAACAAAATTTAAAATTATGAAAGTTTCTTGGTCAAAAATGTTAGTCCCGGTCCACTAAAATATCGATTTTCGAGTTTGCCAATAGATTGTTGACTTGGCGGTTTTACAGTTTCAAAAGAAAACTCGAAAATCGGCGAATAGTCGCTTATAATCGATTTTCTACAGTTATGAAAAAGTCGATTTTTAAGACAATTGAAATAATCGCCAAACCGAAAAATGGCATTTCGGTTAAAAATTGTAGCTAAAATTCTCAAAATACCGAAAATCGGGAGATACCGTTATATGGGGGCTATACCAAAACATGAGCCTATGTTGACGATGTTTCGTTGGAGATGTTTTATGACCACTGAGAACCTCAAATGGCAAATTACAGCTAGTTCGGTTAAAAATTTTAGCTAAAATTCTCAAAACACCGAAAATCTGGAGGTACCGTTATATGGGGGCTATACCAAAACATGGACCTATGTTGACGATGTTTGGTGGAGATATTTCATGACCACTGAGAACCTCAAATGGCAAATTACAGCTAGTTCGGTTAAAAATTGTGGCTAAAATTCTCAAAATACCGAAAATCTGGAGGTACCGTTATATGGGGGCTATACCAAAACATGGACCTATGTTGACGATGTTTGGTGGAGATATTTCATGACCACTGTGAACCTCAAATGGCAAATTACAGCTAGTTCGGTTAACAAATGTAGCTAAAATTCTCAAAATACCGAAAATCTGGAGGTACCGATATATGGGGGCTATACCAAAACATGGACCTATGTTGACGATGTTTCATGACCACTGAGAACCTCAAATGTCAGATTGCAGATAGTTCGGTTAAAAATTGTAGCTAAAATTCTCAAAATACCGAAAATCTGGAGGTACCGTTATATGGGGTCTATACCAAAACATGGACCTATGTTGACGATGTTTGGTGGAGATATTTCATGACCACTGAGAACCTCAAATGGCAAATCACAGCTAGTTCGGTTAAAAATTGTTGCTAAAATTCTCAAAACACCGAAAATCTGGAGGTACCGTTATATGGGGGCTATACCAAAACATGGACCTATGTTGACGATGTTTCGTGGAGATGTTTCATGACCACTGAGAACCTCAAATGTCAGATTGCAGATAGTTCGGTTAAAAATTGTGGCTAAAATTCTCAAAATACCGAAAATCGGGAGGTACCGTTATATGGGGACTATACCAAAACATGGTCATATCCTTTGGGATATAAGTTTGTTGATCACTAGGAACTCTAAGTGTCAAATTATAGCTAATTCGGTATGCAAATGTGGCGAAGAACGTCAAAATACCTCAAATCCTGAGTTACCGTTATATGGGGGCTATACCAAAGAGTGGACCGATATAGTCCATCTTCGAACTTGACCTGCCTATGGAAAAAATACCCTCGGGTGCAAAATTTCAGCACTCTATCTCAAAGAGTTCAGGTTTTCACTAGAAAAATCATCATTTCAAAAACTGAAAAGCCAATTGATAATTCCCTTCGCCGGGATGAAATCTTGATATTGGTAGCGATCAGTAAATTTCGCAGGCTGTCAGTGTGTTTTGTAAACATTACTCTCTTAATAGAAAGTACTGATGAAGTTGAGCCAATGGGGGAATACTCCAGACTTAAGCAATCAAAAACTACATATATCTTGAAGAATTTATTTTTTGAGTAGCCGTTGTTCGATCTGTCTGTAGATTATAGTTTCAATTCGCACAGGCTGAGGGTATATCTCTGTCGCAAAGTAGATTATGATTTTGGTATGTAAAAAATGTTTTGAGATGAAAAATTTTAAGAATTATCGAGGGCACCATAATGGTTGTAATTTTTACGAAATATCGCGGGTTTTTTAAGGGACCGTAAGTTTGTTACGAATTATCGAAGATTACGAATTATCGAGGTACGAATTATCGCGATTCTACTGTATATATCTGCCTATAGTGACTACAAAAATTGCCCATAATTCTGATATATTAAAATTTTAATGGTGAGAGTTTTTCACCGAATTACCTTGTAATTAAGATTTTATGTAATCTTACGTAGGAATTCATCTCGATATGATACAGGGATATGAGGTTGTAAAAAGTCATAACCATTAGTGTTACATACAACCTGTTAGTGCCCTTGGGACAATAGATTTTTCAAAGGCATCAAATGGGCGTGGATTTTTTTTTAAAGATTTTTAGGAGTCCTCAAAGCAATGGGAGTGGGTTTTTTGCCGATTTATAGGAGGCTCCAAAGCAATAGGCGTGGATTTTTTAACGAATTTTAGGAGGCCTCAAAGCAAAAGACATGCATTTTTTTAACGATTTTTAGGAGGCCTCAAAGGGGACAATGGGCTTGGATTTTGTAAAGATTTTTAGGAGGCCACAAACGGGACAATGGTCGTGGATTTTTTTAAAGATTTTTAGGAGGCCTCAAAGGGGATAATCGCCTTCGGTTTTTTAAAGATTTTTAGGAGGCCTCAAAGGGGATAGTGGCCCTGGATTTTTTAAAGATTTTTGGGAGGCCTCAAAGGGACAATTGGCGTGGATTTTTTAAAGACTTTTAGAAGGCCACAAAGGGGACAATTGGCTTGGATTAACGATTTTTAGGGGACAATAGTCGTGGATTTTTTTTTTAAAGATTTTTAGGGGACAATATGCGTAGAATTTTTTTACGATTTTTAGGATGCTTCAAAGGGGACAATCGGCGTGTATTTTTAAAAGATTTTTAGGAGGCCACAAAGGGGTCAATGGACGTGGAATTAAAAAATAGCAGGCTTCAAAGGTGACAATGGCTGTGAATTTTTTATAGATTTTTAGGGAGCCTCAAAGGGGACAATTTACTTGGATTTTTTAAAGATTTTTAGAAGGCCACAAAGTGGACAATTGGCTTGGATTAAAGATTTTTAGGGGACAATAGTCGTGGAATTTTTAATAAATTTTTAGGAGACAATAGGGATAAGAGGAGTGGGCTTTTAAACGATAAGAGGGGATAAGAGGCGTGGACTTTTTAAAGATTTTTAGGAGGCGACAAAAGGCGAGGAAAGGCTTGGATTTCTTAAAGATTTTTAGGAGGCGACAAAAGGCGAGAAAATGCGTGGATTTCTTAAAGATTTTTAGGAGGCGACAAAAGGCGAGGAAAGGCGTGGATTTCTTAAAGATTTTTCAGAGGCGTCAAAGGGGACAATCGGCGTGGATTTTTTTAATGATTTTTAGGAGGCGACAAAAGGCGAGAAATCGTGGATTTTTAAAGATTTTTAGGAGGAGACAAATGGTGAGGAAAGGCTTGGATTTCTTAAAGATTTTTAGGGGGCGACAAAAGGCGAGAAAAGCGTGGATTTCTTAAAAATTTTTAGGAGGCGACAAAAGGCGAGGTAAGGCGTGGATTTCTTAAAGATTTTTCAGAGGCGTCAAAGGAGAAAATCGGCGTGGATTTTTTTAAAGATTTTTCAAAGGCCTCAAAGGGACAATAGGCGTGGTTTTTTTTATAGATTTTTCAAAGGCCTTTAAAGGGGACAATAGGCATGGATTTTTTAAAGACTTTTCAAAAGCCTTTAAAGGGGACAATAGGCATGGATTTTTTAAAGAATTTTCAAAAGCCTTTAAAGGGGACAATAGGCATGGATTTTTTAAAGACTTTTTAAAAGCCTTTAAAGGGGACAATAGGCATGGATTTTTTAAAGATTTTTCAAAGGACTCAAGAGGGACAATATGAGTGGATTTTTGTAAAGCATCAAAGGGGAAAAATAAGTGAGGATTTTTAAAGATATTTCAAAGACTTTAAAGGGGATTATAGGCGTGGATTTTTTTTTTTAATTTTTCAAACGCCTCAAAGGGGACAATGGGCTTGGATTTTTTAAGGATTTTTCAAAGGCCCCAAAGGTGACAATAGGAGTGGATTTTGTAAAGACTTTTCAATGGCATAAAGGGGAAAGTAGGCGTGGACTTTTTAAGGAAACAATCGGCATGGATTTTTTTAGATTTTTAGGAGGCCTCAAATGGGACAATGGCCCTGGATTTCTTATAGATTTTTAGGGGACAATAGTCGTGGAATTTTTTATAAATTTTTAGGAGACAATAGGCGTAGATTTTTTAAGATTTTTAGGATACTTCAACTTTTAAATATTTTTAGGACGTCTCAAATGGGATAAGAGGCTTGGATTTTTTGAAGATTTTTAGGTGGTATCAAAGAGGACAATAAGCGTGGATTTTTTAAAGAAATTTAGGTTGCCTCAAAGGGGAAAATAGGCGTGGACTTTTTAAGGAAACAATCGGCATGAATTGTTTTAAAGATTTTTAGGAGGCCTCAAAGGGGACAATGGCCGTGGATTTCTTAAAGACTTTTAGGGGGCATTAGTCGTGGATTTTTTTTTTTAATTTTAAGGGACAACGGCGTGGATTTTTTAAAAAAATTTTAGGTGGTTCAAAGGGGATAAGAGACGTGGATTTTTTAAATATTTTTAGGATTTCTCAAAGGAAAGAATCGGCGTGGATTTTTTAAAGATTTTTAGGATGTCTCAAAGGAAACAATCGGCTTGGATTTTTTAAAGATTTTTAGGATGCCTCAAATGGGATAAGAGACGTGGACTTTTTAAAGGTTTTTTAGGATTCTTCAAAGGAAATAATCGGCGTGGATTTTTAAAAGATTTTTAGGAGGTCTCAAGGGGGATAAGAGGAGTGGGCTTTTAAACGATAAGAGGCGATAAGAGGCGTGGACTTTTTAAAGATTTTTAGGAGGCGACAAAAGGCGAGGAATGGCTTGGATTTCTTAAAGATTTTTAGGAGGCGACAAAAGGCGAGGAAAGGCCTGGATTTCTTAAAGATTTTTAGGAGGCGAGGAAAGGCTTGGATTTCTTGAAAATTTTTCAGAGGCGTCAAAGGGGACAATCGGCGTGAATTTTTTTAAAGATTTTTAGGAGGCGACAAAAGGCGTGGATTTCTTAAAGATTTTTAGGAGGCGACAAAAGGCGTGGATTTCTTAAAGATTTTTAGGAGGCGACAAAAGGCGTGGATTTCTTAAAGATTTTTAGGAGGCGACAAAAGGCGTGGATTTCTTAAAGATTTTTAGGAGGCGACAAAAGGCGTGGATTTCTTAAAGATTTTTAGGAGGCAACAAAAGGCGAGGAAAGGCTTGGATTTCTTAAAGATTTTTAGGAGGCGACAAAAGGCGAGGAAAGGCTTGGATTTCTTAAAGATTTTTAGGAGGCGACAAAAGGCGAGGAAAGGCTTGGATTTCTTAAAGATTTTTAGTAGGCGACAAAAGGCGAGGAAATACTTGGATTTCTTAAAGATTTTTAGGAGGCGACAAAATGCGAGGAAATGCGTGGATTTCTTAAAGTTTTTTAGGAGGCGACAAAAGGCGAGGAAAGGCGTGGATTTCTTAAAGATTTTTAGGAGGCGACAAAAGGCGAGGAAAGGCGTGGATTTCTTAAAGATTTTTAGGAGGCGACAAAAGGCGTGGATTTCTTAAAGATTTTTAGGAGGCGACAAAAGGCGTGGATTTCTTAAAGATTTTTAGGAGGCGACAAAAGGCGAGGAAAGGCGTGGATTTCTTAAAGATTTTTAGGAGGCGACAAAAGGCGAGGAAAGGCGTGGATTTCTTAAAGATTTTTAGGAGGCGACAAAAGGCGAGGAAAGGCGTGGATTTCTTAAAGATTTTTAGGAGGCGACAAAAGGCGAGGAAAGGCGTGGATTTCTTAAAGATTTTTAGGAGGCGACAAAAGGCGAGGAAAGGCGTGGATTTCTTAAAGATTTTTAGGAGGCGACAAAAGGCGAGGAAAGGCGTGGATTTCTTAAAGATTTTTAGGAGGCGACAAAAGGCGAGGAAAGGCGTGGATTTCTTAAAGATTTTTAGGAGGCGACAAAAGGCGAGGAAAGGCGTGGATTTCTTAAAGATTTTTAGGAGGCGACAAAAGGCGAGGAAAGGCGTGGATTTCTTAAAGATTTTTAGGAGGCGACAAAAGGCGAGGAAAGGCGTGGATTTCTTAAAGATTTTTAGGAGGCGACAAAAGGCGAGGAAAGGCGTGGATTTCTTAAAGATTTTTAGGAGGCGACAAAAGGCGAGGAAAGGCGTGGATTTCTTAAAGATTTTTAGGAGGCGACAAAAGGCGAGGAAAGGCGTGGATTTCTTAAAGATTTTTAGGAGGCGACAAAAGGCGTGGATTTCTTAAAGATTTTTAGGAGGCGACAAAAGGCGTGGATTTCTTAAAGATTTTTAGGAGGCGACAAAAGGCGTGGATTTCTTAAAGATTTTTAGGAGGCGACAAAAGGCGTGGATTTCTTAAAGATTTTTAGGAGGCGACAAAAGGCGTGGATTTCTTAAAGATTTTTAGGAGGCGACAAAAGGCGAGGAAAGGCGTGGATTTCTTAAAGATTTTTAGGAGGCGACAAAAGGCGTGGATTTCTTAAAGATTTTTAGGAGGCGACAAAAGGCGTGGATTTCTTAAAGATTTTTAGGAGGCGACAAAAGGCGAGGAAAGGCGTGGATTTCTTAAAGATTTTTAGGAGGCGACAAAAGGCGTGGATTTCTTAAAGATTTTTAGGAGGCGACAAAAGGCGTGGATTTCTTAAAGATTTTTAGGAGGCGACAAAAGGCGAGGAAAGGCGTGGATTTCTTAAAGATTTTTAGGAGGCGACAAAAGGCGAGGAAAGGCGTGGATTTCTTAAAGATTTTTAGGAGGCGACAAAAGGCGAGAAAAGGCGTGGATTTCTTAAAGATTTTTAGGAGGCGACAAAAGGCGAGGAAAGGCGTGGATTTCTTAAAGATTTTTAGGAGGCGACAAAAGGCGAGGAAAGGCGTGGATTTCTTAAAGATTTTTAGGAGGCGACAAAAGGCGAGGAAAGGCGTGGATTTCTTAAAGATTTTTAGGAGGCGACAAAAGGCGAGGAAAGGCGTGGATTTCTTAAAGATTTTTAGGAGGCGACAAAAGGCGAGGAAAGGCGTGGATTTCTTAAAGATTTTTAGGAGGCGACAAAAGGCGAGGAAAGGCGTGGATTTCTTAAAGATTTTTAGGAGGCGACAAAAGGCGAGGAAAGGCGTGGATTTCTTAAAGATTTTTAGGAGGCGACAAAAGGCGAGGAAAGGCGTGGATTTCTTAAAGATTTTTAGGAGGCGACAAAAGGCGAGGAAAGGCGTGGATTTCTTAAAGATTTTTAGGAGGCGACAAAAGGCGAGGAAAGGCGTGGATTTCTTAAAGATTTTTAGGAGGCGACAAAAGGCGTGGATTTCTTAAAGATTTTTAGGAGGCGACAAAAGGCGTGGATTTCTTAAAGATTTTTAGGAGGCGACAAAAGGCGTGGATTTCTTAAAGATTTTTAGGAGGCGACAAAAGGCGTGGATTTCTTAAAGATTTTTAGGAGGCGACAAAAGGCGTGGATTTCTTAAAGATTTTTAGGAGGCGACAAAAGGCGTGGATTTCTTAAAGATTTTTAGGAGGCGACAAAAGGCGAGGAAGGCGTGGATTTCTTAAAGATTTTTAGGAGGCGACAAAAGGCGAGGAAAGGCGTGGATTTCTTAAAGATTTTTAGGAGGCGACAAAAGGCGATGAAAGGCGTGGATTTCTTAAAGATTTTTCAGAGGCCTCAAAGGGGGCAATAGGCGTGGATTTTTTGAAGATTTTTCAAAGGCCTCAAAGGGGGCAATGGGTGTGGATTTTTTAAAGATTTTTCAAAGGCCTCAAAGTGGGCAATAGGCGTGAATTTTTTAAAGATATTTCAAAGACCTTAAAGGGGATTATAGGCTTGGTCATGGTTTAATAAGAAAGGTTAGCCAAAGCTTCCTGTCAATTTAAATTTTTTCTTTCGACTATTCCTAAAACGTCAAAACAATATACACAATCTTTGTATGTGTGTGTGCTGTTTGAATAATATGCCAAACAATTTTAAAAGCAATCGAATTCAATGGTTTTTAAAATAGTTTTTAGAACATTTGTATGGAAGAAATTTGACAGCTTATCATTGAAACAAACATTTTATCATATCCGAAACTCGATTATGTGGAGAAAGCTTGGCCCTTCATTCATTTTTCGTGTTTTTTATAAAATGCTCAAAATTGGTATTGTAAACAAACCCACTTGTTGCTTTGTGTTTACCAACTTTGATGTTTTAGGAATTCAGGAAAAACAAGGGTTTTATAGATTTTTTTCATTTAAATCTACCTCTTTACTTATACCATGGGCTTGGTTTTTTTTTTTAAATTTTTCAAACAATGGGCTTGGATTTTTTAAGGATTTTTCAAAGGCCCCAAAGGTGACAATAGGAGTGGGTTTTGTAAAGACTTTTCAATGGCATAAAGGAGAAAATAGGCGGGATTTTTTTAAAGATTTTTCAAATGCCTCGAATGGGAGAATTGGCTTGGATTTTTTAACGATTTTACAAAGGTCTCAAAGGGGACAATAGACGTAGATTTTTTAAAGATTTTTTCAAAGGCCTCAAAGGGGACAATAGGCGTGGATTTTTAAAGACGTTTCAGAGACCTCAAGGTGGACAATCGGCGTGGATTTTTTAAAGATTTTTCAAAGGCCTTTAAAGGGGACAATATACGTGGATTTTTTAAAGACTTTTCAATGGTCTCAAAGGGGACAATAGGCGAGGATATTTAAAGATTTTTGAAGGGCCTCAAAGGGGAAAATATGCGTGAATTTTTTCAAGATTTTTCAAAGGGGACAATAGGCGTGGACTTTTTTAAAGACGTTTCAAAGGCCTCAAAGGGGACAACAGACGTGGATTTTTTAAAGATTCTCAAAGGTCTCAAAGGGAACAATAGACGTGGATTTTTTAAAGATTTTCAAAGGTCTCAAAGGGACAATAGACGTGGATTTTTTAAAGATTTTCAAAGGTCTCAAAGGGGACAATAGACGTGGATTTTTTAAAGATTTTTAAAGGTCTCAAAGGGGACAATAGACTTGGATTTTTTAAAGATTTTTCAAAGGCCTCAAAGTAGGCAATAGGCGTGGATTTTTTAAAGATATTTCAATGACCTTAAAGGGGATTATAGGCTTGGATTTTTTTAAAATTTTTCAAACAATGGGCTTGGATTTTTTAAGGATTTTTCAAAGGCCCCAAAGGTGACAATAGGAGTGGATTTTGTAAAGACTTTTCAATGGCATAAAGGAGAAAATAGGCGGGATTTTTTTAAAGATTTTTCAAATGCCTCGAATGGGAGAATTGGCTTGGATTTTTTAACGATTTTACAAAGGTCTCAAAGGGGACAATAGACGTAGATTTTTTAAAGATTTTTTCAAAGGCCTCAAAGGGGACAATAGGCGTGGATTTTCAAAGGCCTTTAAAGGGGACAATATACGTGGATTTTTTAAAGACTTTTCAATGGTCTCAAAGGGGACAATAGGCGTGGATATTTAAAGATTTTCAAGGGCCTTAAAGGCGTGGATATTTAAAGATTTTTCAAGGGCCTTAAAGGCGTGGATATTTAAAGATTTTTGAAGGGCCTCAAAGGGGAAAATATGCGTGAATTTTTTCAAGATTTTTCAAAGGGGACAATAGGCGTGGACTTTTTTAAAGACGTTTCAAAGGCCTCAAAGGGGACAACAGACGTGGATTTTTTAAAGATTTTCAAAGGTCTCAAAGGGGACAATAGACGTGGATTTTTTAAAGATTTTCAAAGGTCTCAAAGGGGACAATAGACTTGGATTTTTTAAAGATTTTCAAAGGTCTCAAAGGGGACAATAGGCGTGGACATTTAAAGATTTTTCAAGGGCCTCAAAGAGGAAAATATGCGAGGATTTTTTCAAGATTTTTCAAAGGCCTCAAATAGGGAAAATAGGTGTGGATTTTTTGGGGGAAATAGGTGTGGATTTAAAGGGGACAATGGGCTGGATTTTTCAAAGGAGATAATGGCCGTGGATTTTTTAAAGATTTTTCAAAGCTCTCAAAGGGGACAATGAACTTAGATTTTTTTAAAGATTTTTAGGAGGCCTCAAAGGGGACAATGCGCGTGGATTTTTTTTAAAGATTTTTAGGAGGCCTCAAAGGGGACAATGCGCGTGGATTTTTTTTAAAGATTTTTAGGAGGCCTCAAAGGGGACAATGGGCGTGGATTTTTTATAGATTTTTAGGAGGCCTCAAAGGGGACAATGTCCCCATGTTTCTTGAAATGGTGTAGCTTGATATTGCGATACTGAAAACATGTCTGCGAATGTACGCAACATTAGTGAGACTGACTGCGTACGCACAATACATAAACGTTGACGTTCAGCATAACAATCACGTTGCGTTACGCGTCGCATAGTCAGTCTACATATGTGTGCCGCTGTACATTTTGCCTTGAAACATTGATTAACGTACATTCGGTTGTTGCTGTTCATTTTCGTACTTTTGCGAAGAATGACAAAAAGGCGAAAAAAGACAAATGTTAGAGATAAGTGGATGAATGGATGGATGGATTGTATGTTGAGACAGACACCACCGCGTTGATGTTCAAATGCTGAGGCAGACAAACTGAAATAAAAACTGGCCTATAACTGCCACTAAAGACAAACAGTTTGATGGTGCGGCGTTTAGCACAACAAAACATGAGTCACTTTTGTTGCAATTTGCACTTTGCGGTTAGAAAACAATATCAAAGTTTTGAGGTAATAGATCTTTGTCTTCCTAATGAGTTATGAATTTTGTTTGACATTAAGTAGGTATTAAGGGAAGTGAGAATGATATTGTGAAAGGGAATGTAAGGGGGATGTTTGTTAGGAAAACTTTTTAGAATACTTTAAGATTTGGGTCGGTAAAAGTTATTGTCTTTGGGAAACCTAAAATGCTATAATACTGCATGGAAAAAATAATTCATCGATGTTATGAATAGTGTTTAAAAAGTGCTGCCAATGTTCAGGTTAATGCATATTATGAACATTGTTCCTAAAGCAAAGATTACTGATTTATTCTGCTAGGGTGATATTGTTTCCAAAATTTTTATTGATCTCAAAGCAGATGATTCATGTCGAGATCTTTAAGCGACTGTGAACCCAAAATATCTGCCAAGATTGGATAAAGTGGATATAACTCTCAAAACTCCACATAGGGATGTATCATCATGTGTAATCTGTACCAAACATGAAACCAATGTTGCTAATTTTCTGTAGAAAAATTAAAAAATATATTGAATAAATTGAAGAAAAATCCAATCACTCCCATCCAAAGCTCCTCTTTTAAAATTTAAATATTTGCCACAAGATTTGCCACATTTTCAACATAAGTGGCAATTACTTTGGTTACATTTTTGAGTGATTAATGTCTCCTTCTAAGCCATAAAAGATTTTCTTCAAACACACAAAATCAAGTCAAAACATGAGCACGAAATTAAGGTGAAGTCTAATGTTGTTTTAAGTAAAATTTATGAATGCAGGTTTTAAAACCAAAAAAAAAGTAATCTCCATTAAGCCAACCCACCACCATCGATTATTTGCTGCATTTCAGAGTTTGTTTTTCATCTCATTTACAATTCGTTTTTAAAGAGCTTCGCAAATTCTCATAAATAAAAAGTGTTGTTGTTTTTGTGTTACTTCGTCACCACTATTTTTTTCTAAACTAGTTTGACCTCTTTTTTACGCCACCAAATGATTTGTTGTTGCATTAGTTTATTGCTGAATAGTGACTTATTTTTTTTAGGAAGGGGGAAGATGAACTCTTCTTTTAGTCCTTTTTGTGTTATTTTTCAATACGCACCTCATAAATTTCACATCTTTTGAAATAGTATTTACAACTTTACAATCCTCATCTTTGCCATCATCATTATCACTTATAGTAACGTCAGCAAATCTCATGAACATAAACAATTGAAATGAAATAAACCATCCATTTAACCCATTTACTAACTGTGGCTTTTCTATTATGCTCCATTTATCGTTCTGTTTGTTTTTGTACATTTTGTAAGTATTTTAAAGTTAATTTTTTTGGTCATTGAAATAGGAGAATTTTACTGCGGAATGCAGAAAAAAACATTATTTTTTTCGAAAAAACATTATTTCTTGGTTCTATGTCCATATAGTCCCTTCCCCTTTTTATGACACGGTCAATTTTTTTGATCGGATCTCCCCGTAGGCGACAATGAATAATGGAACTCTATAAAGCCCTATTTTTATACCCTGAGCATTTATGCTAACGAGGGTATATACACTTTCATACGGGCAAAATGTGCCTCATCGAAATAATGGTTTAAGACCCCAAGTAAGTTTGGACGAAATGTGTTACAGACAATTTGGAGTCGATTGAGCAATGTCCGTCCGTCTGTCTGTCCGTCTGGCTGGAGCGCACGATAACTTTCGAACGGGTCAACCGATTCGATCCAAAATTTGGCTTTCGTAATATTTTGTCCAAACGTAGTTTAAGTTCGAAGATGGGTTATATCCGTCCACTCCTTCCGGTACCTCCCCCACAAAAGTTCGGAAATGTTCGGAAAATTTGTGCGCACTATAACTCTTGAAGGTAGTAACCGATTAGGTCCATACTTTGCACATCGTGAAATTTCTACCTTCAGGTACCTCCCAAAATTTCGGAAAAGTTCAGTTTAGGACCTGTTCTCGAATCTCTTTGATTTTTGTTGTAGCAACTTATATTCACTGCCCCGCCTACGACGGTACATGTCTCAATAAGGGCAAGTCCATACTTCCTAAAAATAGCCTGAAAGATGCAAAAAACCCTATGACACCGTGTGTAGTGGTTGGAGCCCAAAACAACTTTCGAACGGATCAACCGATTTGGTCCAAAATTTGGCCTTCGTAATAATTTGTCCAAACATAGTTTAAGTTCCATCACAAGCCATATCGGTCCACTACTTCAGGTACCTCCCCCACAAAAGTTCAAAAATGTTCGGAAAAATTGTTCGCACGATAACTCTTGAATCTTGAATTAATATATCTACCAGATATATATCAAGTTCGAATATGGACTATGTTTGTCCTACTCCTTCGGGTAGCTATCACACAAAATTACGGATAAGTTCACTTTAAGACCTACTCTCGAATCACTTTGATTTTTTTGAAGCAGCTTGCTTTCGCTGCCTCAATTACGAAGGTAAAAGTTATTTCAGGGGCAAGTCCATACTTCTTGAGAAAACAGCCCGAAAGGTGTAAAAAACCCTATGGTACCATATGTAGTGGCTGGAGAGTACGATAACTCTCGAACTAACCGATTTGGTCCAAAATTTGGCCTTCCTCATGTTTTGTCATATTTTCAGTTCGAAGATAGGCAATACCGACCCACAACTTCCAGTACTTCCAACGAATATTTAAAAATGTCACTTAAATGGTATGTACGATATCTCTTAAACAAATTTCCTCCAACTTTGAATCTTCTAATATTTTGTCCAAATTTAGTTTAACTTCTATAATGGAGGTACCTTAGGGAGCTCCTCCACAAAAGTTTAACATTTGTGTCTAAGTGCAGTTTAAGGTCTGTTCAAAGATCCTTTGAAAATTTATAACGATGCTTTTCGTTGTTGTCGGTTCATTCCTTTAAGTACATCCTCTGCAACACTTTTGAACTTTAATCCTGATCCATATTTTCGTCCGCAAGTTCAAATGTCCAAAAAAGGCCATAACATAATGAAAAGAGGTACCCAATGTCTTATATTTTAATATGTTAATATTTGTAATTTATGTAATTTGCGAGGCAATGTGGTTGTATCTCCGACCTTATTTTGACCAAAAGAACCGACCACGCCCACTTTTTTAAATACATTAAATCTAGATTATATTTACGTATGAAGTAGTTGACCTCGAGCTTTAATAAATACTTCTTTTAATGGCGAACAAAAAAGGGCGAATATACGGGGATTTCTGAGTGAAATCGGAATTTTTTCAAAATGTGGTTTTTGATTTCCTTTATGTTTTGCTTTGGTGATGCTGCTATCAGCAAAGCATTTTACTATATTTTAAGACTTTTTTTTGACTAGCGGTTCCACAGGTTCTATAAAACCTATATGCAAAGAAATACACATTACTTCCCAACAAACCAAAATCGTTCAGATTTCGTTCGGATTTCTACACGATTTTTTGGAGGTGGAATCGTTGAGCTTTTGTACCGATTTCATTCTGATTTCGGAGCGCATGCCGAAAGTAAATACTCCTTCCGAGTTTTCCAAGGCTTTTCTTCCGATTTCGTTGCGAAATCATACCGACATCTATCCGATTTCTCTCCGACATTTCATTCCGAAATTTTGTCAAACACTTCATACCAAATTTCATTCCGGGTTTGCTGGGTTGTTTAATAATTGTCAAATTTGAAAAAAACTTTTTTTGTATTTTGTTGTTGTTTTATCAGCTATTTAATATAAAAATATAAAAAAAAAAAAACAGTTAGCTTGGATTCAATTTCCGCGATGGAATATTTAAAATCAGTTTTAACAATGATCCCAGCAAACCAAATGTCGAATGTCCGACACGTCTGAACTATTTCCGAAGTAAAATCGTTCAAATTTCGTTCCGATTTCTAAACTATTTTTCGGAGGGGATGTACCGATTTCATTCCAATATCGGAGGGGATGTCGGAAATAATTTTCCCTTCCGAATTTGCTAAGAATTTTCTTCAGATTTCGTACCAAAATCGGACCGAAATCGATCCGATTTCGCTCTGACATTACGTTCCGAAATTACGTCAACCACTTCATGCAAGTCTCGTTAAGATATCGTTACGATTTCGGATCCGACATCGGACGTAGAGCCCGAATTTTGTTCCGATTTCGTTACGATGTCTTTACGATTGGTTTTGCTGGCATTGTACTCTTCTATTTTCTTGAAATTTGTATACCATAATATGGAGGGTATAATTACTTTTGTCATTCCGATTGTAACACATCGAAATAAATTTATTTTTGATGGACATAAAATTCTATGTCGAACTAGCCATTTCCGTCTGTTGGAATGGAGATACAGCTCGCAATTTTTAAGATGGAGCTTTGTAATTTGGTACAGAAGTTTCTATTACTCCTAGGATGTTTGGTATTGAAAATGGGCTATATCGGTTTACGTTTTGATATAGCCCCCATAGAACGGTACCTCCCGATTTTCTGTATTTTGAAGGTGATGGCCTCATTATATATACCCGAATATCTGTAATTTTTAGTTACCGCTCTATGAGAAGTCTCTTAAAGGACCATTCAATCATGGGTGCAAGTGAGCTGGCATGTCATCTTTTTAGCATGTTCATCGATGAATTTTATATGAGCGTGGACCCCAAAAGATGCTATTCATTTTTGGATCCAAAGCATGTCATTTACACCAATGCTTTGACATGCAAGATTGGATCTTTCACTAATTCCTTTGCATGGGTTCAAATGCTGATCAAAAGATCGGATCTTTCACGACTTCGTTTGAACCAATGCTAAAGATGCCATGAAATCACGTCATCGCATGGAACCCCTTCCTTCAAATTTTGCTGGGTTGGTATTTCAGATTCTCATTGGATAGAAAAGCTCCACGAAGGAAATGATAAAATATGTTCATTAGGGCTATAAGCAAAAAAATACCACCACATAGCCGTGTAGAGCATGGAAAACTATTATGAAATACGGTGTAATTTTTTCTCTATCGCGAAAAAAGTTTCCGCACCAAATTCATTGAAGTTCAGAAATGCATTTTTTTAATTTTATCTGTTATAACAACATATTTGCTTTTCATTAAAATTTTTATTTTTTTGTAATCTAATTTCAAATCATTATCAAAGCGTTCTGGACCAATTTGATCTCAAATCGCGCCATTTCGGAGCATATTAGGAACTTTTGACACTATTGCAATTTTTGGTTTTTCTTTATAAACTCGTGAATTTTATGTTTATATTTTTTGTACCTATCGGACAAGAGAATTTGGGGTCATTTGCAACGAATTCGCGAAAGTTACAGATTGTTTTTAATATATAGTTTTTCATGCTCTACACGGCTATGTGGTGGTATTTTCGATATCTGCAAAAAAGTGCAAAAAGTTATATCCCTAATGTACATATAGTCCCTGTCCCTTTTTATGACACGGCCAATTTTTTGATCGGATCTCCCCGTGTAATTCCTGACATAGTTAGGCGACAATGAATAATTGAACATCTATAAAGCCCTATTTTTTTAAACGCTATATTTGCAAAACTTACGAACGTAACGCCCTCTTCATACCCTACACCACTATGTGGGAAGGGTATTATAAGTTGGTTTTGGCCAAAAAGCTTGTAACGCATCGAAGTAATGGTCGTAAACCCATACTTATATATACCAAAATGAATGTCCCGACGAGCTGAGCCGATCCGGCTATGTGTGTCCGTCCGTCTGTCCATCTAAGCCTTGTCATCACGCTACAGGTCGCAATTTTGATCGGATCATCACGAAATTTTGGATGTTGATGGGGGTCCCGGAGGGGAAGAAGCCTATTCATTTGGTGATGGTCGGATAATATTTAGTGGTCGCGATGGGCAAAAAACTTATGTGGATAAAAAGTCAACGTTTTTTTCCAAAGCGAATATCTCAGCTTCTGTTGGGGTATACCAAAAGCAAAACCTGACGATGAAAGTAGAATATTCCATCGTTACAATGATGCAAACTAGGTCGGCGTAGGTGACTAAATAACGGAGATATCGCAATAGTCGGTAATACATCCCATTTATCCATTTATTGGAAATCGCGCTACAGGTCTCAATTTTGATCGGATCGTCACGAAATTTTGAGGGTTAATGGGGGTCTCACAGGGGAGAAGCCTATTGATTTTGGTGATGGTCGGATAATATTTAGGGGTCGTAATGAGCAAAAAATTATTTGGAGAAAAAGTCAACATTTTATTCCAAAGCAAATATCTCAGCGTTTATAAGGGGTATATAAAAGCAAAACCTGGCAAGGAAAGTAGAAAATATAACCTTTACAACGATGTAACGTAGGTTGTCGTAGGTGGTCAAACAACGAAGATAACGCTATAATAGAACCCAACTTTTCATTTTTGCGAATTTAAATATAATGACGAATATCACACCTTTGGTTTGGGACCATCTAAAAGCAAAGCCTGGCTAAGAAAGTAGAAAATCCCACCTATAAAGTCATGCAAAGTAGCTTGGCGTATGTGGTCAAATAATAGAGATATCGCAATGGTCGTTAATGCATCCCTTTTTCCACTTTTTCTGCAATCACACTACAGGTCGGAAGTTTGATCGGATCATCACGAAATTTTCTCACAGAGATAGAATCATATTTATGTTGATTATGTCGATAGTAGTCAAATATAAAATTAAATATTATAAAATATTTTGGTTCAGTTCGCCATAAGTAATTTGGTATAAAAACCAGATAGGTAAAAACTTTCGTATCTCCCTAAAAGAAATGTTTTCGAGTGAAAAGATTATGCACAGAGGTAGTGGTGTAGGGTATCACATAGTCGGCCCCGTACCGACTATATCCTTTTCTCACTTGTTTTGAATATGTTATATCTCCAAAACGATTTTCTAGAAAATTTCAGAGAAAGTTTGGAAAGAGAAGAGGTACCTCCCCAATGTCATATATATATATGGTTGTGTCTCCGACCTTATTCTGGCCAAAAGACCCGACCATCCCTACTTTTTTAAATACATTAAATCTTGATTATATTTACCTATGAAGTATGTGACCTCGAGCTTTAATAAATAATTCCTTTCATGGCGAACAAAAAAGGCCGAGCCAACAACAATAAATCTATTTATATAAAAGAGCAGTGAGGCGAGGTATTTACTGACTGACTGATTCATCAGCGCCCAGACGAAACCGCTGAAGCTAGAAAGTTGAAATTTTGGGTGTAGCTTGCTGTTGGTATGTAGGGGTGAGATAAGGCTGGTTTTTTGAAAATACGACCTAGAAGTGTACGAAAAGTACTAAAATGTACTAAATATGGTACCCTTGGTATTAGGTAAACGGGAAGAGGTAGAATTCTGAAATTTGGAATGAGGGTAACTGATGGAGAGTTAACAAGTAAAAAAGTATCAGTCGACTTTGCCGACAGAGATATACCCTCAGCCTGTGTTTTAACAATTTTGGGCGTTTGAACCGACAAAAATGTTGATTAGGATTAAATATCAAAAGTTTTGCGGAGATGATACAAAAATGAATGGATCGACATTGACCGTTATGGAAGTGGATCTCCAGCCACAACATATGGTGCCATAGGGGGTTTTTACACTCTTCGGGCTGTTTGATCAAGAAGTATGGACTCGCCCCTAAAAAAACTTTTACCATCGTAATTGAGGCAGCGAATGAAAGTTGCTTCAACAAAAATCAAAGTGATTCGATATAAGGTCTTAAAGTGAACTTATTCGAAATTTTGTGTGGGAGGTACCGGATGGAGTGGACAAATATAGTCCATATTTTAACCTGATCTATATCTGGTAGATATATTAGGATGTGTAAAGTATAGACCAATTCGGCCACTCCCTTCAAGAGTTACCGTACGAACAATTTTTCCGAACATTTTTGAACTTTTGTGGGGGAGGTACCCGAAGGAGTGGACCGATATGGCTTTTCTTCAACCTTAAAGTATGTTTGGACAAAATACTACTAAGGCCATATTTTGGACCGAATCGGCAGATCCGTACGAGAGTTATTTTGCGCTCCAACCACCTCACACGGTGTCATAGGGATTTTGTAACTTTCATGCTATTTTCTCAGGAAGTATGGACTTGTCCCTGATGAAACATGTACTGTCGTATGGAGGGCAGTGAATACAAGCTGCTAAAACAAAAATCAAAGTGATTCGAGAGATGGCCCTAAACTGAACTTTTCCGAAATTTTGTGTGGGAGGTACCTGAAGGAGTTGACCGATTGAGCCTATATTGGAACTTCATATTACTCTGGTAGAAAGTTTACGCTATACAAAGTATGGACCAAATCGGTCACTCCCTTCAAGAGTTATCGTGCGCACAAACTTTCCGAACATTTTCGAACTTTTGTGGGGGAGGTACCGGAAGGAGTGGACCGATGTAGCTCATCTTCGAACTTAAACTAAGTTTGGACAAAATATTACGAAAGCTAAAATTTGGACCGAATCGGTTCATCCGTTCAAGAGTTATCGTGCGCTCCAGCCAGCAGGACAGACAGACAGACGGACGGACGGGCATGGCTAGATCGACACCAAATTGTCTGAAACACATTTGGTCCAAACATACTTTGGGTCTAAAACCATTATTTCGATGAGGCACATTTTCATCGTATCAAAGTGTATATACCCTCCTTAGCCTAAAGGCTGAGGGTATAAAAATATGTACCAAGGGGATTTTGGAAATACGACCTCTAAGTGTACCAAAAGTACTAAAATTTACAAAATTTTCAACAGATATCGCTAGAATCATGGAATTTCGTATGGAAATTAAGGTTGGGAAGTGGTGTTGATGAAGTACTAAATCTAAAGTACTAAATGGTACTAAATTTAGTACAACTAGGATTTGGTTGAATGGATAGAGGTGGAATTCAAAAGTAAGGACATAAGATTACTGTTGGATTATAGGATAGAGGTAGTTTTGGATATTCACACTTATGGGTACGAAAAGTACTAAATGGTACTAAATTTGGTACAATTTGGATTTGGGTGAACGGATAGGGTTGCAATCTTGAAATTTGGAATTGAAATTACTGTTGGAGTGAAGGATTGAAATATGAAAATACAAAAAGTATTAATAAGTACTAAATTTTTTACCATTTGTATTTGTTGAACGGATAGAGCTAGAATCCTGAAATTTGAAATAAACATTGGAAGGATTTAGATATGGAGGTACTTTTAGAACTTTTAGAAGTTCGTGCGAAAAGTACTAAATTTGGTACAATTTGGATTTGGTTGAACGGCTAGAGCTGGAATCCTTAAATTTGGAATTAAGATTAATCTTGGAGTGGAGGATTGAGATAGTTTTGGAAATTCGTACTAATGATCAAATTTTGATCAAAGATAACTGTTGGAATGTATGATTGATATTGTTTTTTTTATTTTTGTACGAAAAGTACTAAATGGTACTATATTTGGATTTGGTTGAACTGATAGAGTCAGAATTCTGAAATTTAAAATTAAGATTACTGTTGGAGTGTAGGATTGAGATAGAGATGCAATTTGAAAATTCTGTGCGAAAAGTACTAACCCCCTGTTTTGGTAACTATTTTTTGTTCGTTCGTTTACATTCGTAATAATTTGGGCATCCATAGCTCAGACCCTAGATGACATACAGATCTAATTTGTCGTAGACACGTTCTATATACACGCAGAGAAAAAATATTGTTGGAACAATCATATTCAAAGAACAAAATAGTGTATTTTAAAAATTCTTAAAATATATATTATTGGCCCAACAATATATTTTGTGTCATCATGTTTCCTAATAAAAAATATATGGTTGAAACAACAATATATATTTTCAGATTTTTAAAATACACTATTTTGTTCTTAGAATATGATTGTTCCAACAATATCTCTTCTCTGTGTGTATAGTTAAGAATTCCTCATTCAAAACATCAGCGTTCCACATTTGCCCTAAGGCGAGTAAATCGATCTAAAAAAATTGACAATTCGTGTGATAACATACTTTTTTTTACAAAAACATGGGGTAAATCTAAATGTGATACACTTTACTTGGGTGAACGGAAGTAGCTGGAATCCTGAATTTTTTTATTAAGATATCTGTTGGAGTTGAAGAATGAGTTTGAGTATTTTTAATTTATTTGTTTAACAATTCATTACTTATTTTACGAAAAGTAATAAATGGTACAAATAGGATTTTGGTGAAAATTAGAATTAATGTGCGTACGAAAAGCGCTAAATGGTACAAAATTTGGTATTTGCTAAAACTGGGATTATACATTTTGGTATTAAGTTTACTGTTGGTATGTAGAATGGAGATAAAAAGAAGATTCCTGAAATTAGTGCTTATATGTACTACAAGTACTAAAAGGCACATAATTTGGTCCAAATTGTTTTTGCGTAAAGACGTAGAGATGGAAATTGTGAAATTTGATATTTAGAGAGGAGATATGTACTAAATACCACTTTAATTGGTCTTGGGGGAACATAGAGGGCTGCAAATGAGTATGGGAGTTGGGACATAGTGTGGATATTGGAATTTTGAACCCATTATAAATACCAAATTTAGTACCAATTCTGTATTGCATAAAAGGATAAAGCAGAAATTTGGTGTTGGGTGTAGGAATGAAGCTGGAATTATATAATTTGTGTATGAAAAGTACTAAAGTGCAATAAATTTGGTATTGGGCTAATAAATAGAGGTGTAATTCTGATTTATTACTTATTTGTCAGTTTCACTGTAAATCGTAATCGTACAATAAGTGTACAAGAAGTATTAAATTATACTAAACATTAAAGCACTGGAATTGATTGAACCGATAGATGAAATGTTTATGAAAATCCGTCTTAACAAGTAAAAAAGTGTCAGTCGGCTTTGCCGACAGAGGTATACCCTCAGCCAACGTGAATTGAAACTTTCATCTACGGACAGATAGAATGTATTTAGCGTCTCTTCAGAATTTTGTGGCCCTTTTTCAGCATTTGAACTTGCTGACAAAAATGTGGATTAGGAATTAACACAAATGTTGAACTTTTGCGGGGGAGGTACCCTTAGGGAGGACCGATATGGGCCAGTTTAGAAGTTAAACTAAATTTTGACAAAATATTAGGAGATCCAAAGTTTGGACCAAATTGGTTGCACCATTCAAGTGATATCGTCCTAAGATTTTAGTGACATTTTTTAGATATTGAAGAGAAGTACCGGAAGTTGGGGACAGGTATTGCCCCATGAAACTAAGTTTGGATAAAATATGACGAAGACCAAATGTTGCACCAAATCGGTAGAACAGTGCGAGAGTCACATATGGTGACATAGGGCTTTTTACACCTTTCGGGATGTTTTCCCAAGAAATATGGACCTGCCCCTGAAAAAACTTTTACCGTCGTAATGGAGGTAGCGAATGCAAATCGCTTCAACAAAAATCAAAGTGATTCGAGAGCAGGTCTTAAAGTGAACTTATCCGAAATTTTGTGTGGGAGGTACACCAAAGGAGTGGACAAATATAGTCCATCTTCGAAAATGATATATTAGGATGTGCACTCTGCATTACATCAGTCACTCCCTTCAAGAGTTATCGGGCGCATATTTTTTCCGAAGATTTTTGAATTTTTGTGAGGGAGGTACCTGAAGGAGTGGACCGACATGGTTTATCTTCGAACATAAACTATGTTTGGACAAAATATTACGAAGGCCAAATTTTGGACCGAATTGCCAGATCCGTTAGAGATTTATCTTGCGCTCCACGGTGTCATATAGGTTTTTTGCACCTTTCAGGATATTTTCTCAGGAAGTATGGACTAGCCCCTTATGAAGCTTGTACCGTCGTATGGGGGACAGCGAATACAAGTTGTTACAACAAAAATCAAAGCGATTCGAGAGCAGGTCCTAAACTGAACTTTTCCGAAATTTTGTGTGGGAGGTACCCGAAGGAGTGGACCGCTTGAGTCCATATTTAAACTTCATCTAAGTCTGGTAGAACTTTCACGATGTACAAAGTGTGGGCCAAATCGGTTACTCGCTTCAAGAGTTATCGTGCGCACAAATTTTCCCAGCATTTACGAACTTTTGTGGGGGAGGTACCGGAAAGAGTGGACCGATATAATCCATCTTCGAACTTAAACTAAGTTTGGGCAAAATATTACGAAAGCCAAATTTTGAACCGAATCGGTTGCTCCGTTCGAGAGTTATCGTGCGCACCAGCCAGACAGACAGACGGACGAACATGGCTAAATCAACTCCAAATTGTCTGAAACACATTTCGTCCAAACATACTTGGGGTCTAAAACCATTATTTCGATGAGGCACATTTTGCCCGTATGAAAGTGTATATACGAGTACCCTCGTTAGCATAAATGCTGAGGGTATAAAAATGTATGAGATGTTTCTACATGTAATAAAATTGCCGTTGCTTGAACAAGTAGAGCTAATACTGGAAAATTTGAGTTAAGGCCCTGGATTTCAAAAAATGTAAATGTACTGAAGTAGTATGAAAAGAACTTAAATGAAATTGAATATCAAGTAAAATAGGTATTAGTACAAACAAATTGTCAGTATTTCTAATTTCCATATAGTATTTTATTCCTCTTCCGCATACGAAGTAGCGGGAGTATATATGGGGATTTCTGAGTGAAATCGGAATTTTTTCAAAAAGTGGTTTTTGATTTCCTTTATTTTTTGCTGTGGTGATGCTGCTATCAGCAAAACATTTTACTATATTTTAAGATTTTTTTTTTTTGGCTAGCGGTTCCACAGGTTCTATAAAACCTATATGCAAAGAAATACTCATTACTTCCCAGCAAACCAAATGTCGTATATCCGACGCGTCGGAACAATTTCGGAAGCAAAACCGTTCAGATTTCGTTCTGATTTCCACACGATTTTTTTGGAGGGGAAATCGTTGAGATTTTGTACCGATTTCGGAGGGTATGTCGGAAATAAATTTCCCTTACGAGTTTTACAAGGATTCTCTTCCGATTTCGTTGCGAAATAATACCGAAATCTATCCGATTTCTCTCCGACAGTTCATTCCAAAAATTTTGTCAACCACTTCATACAATTTTCGTTAAGAAATCGTTACGATTTCGGATCCGACATCGGACGTAGCATCCAAATCTCATTACGATGTCGTACGATTGCTTTGCTGGGTTCATTAATAATTGTCTAATTTGAAAAAAAAACCTTTTATTGTATTTTTTTTGTTGTTTTATCAACTATTTAATATAAAAATAGAAACAACAGTGAGTTTGGATGCAATTTCCGCGATGGAATATTTAAAATCCGTTTTTAACAATAATCCCAGCAAACCAAATGTCGGATGTCCGACACGTCTGAACAATTTCCGGAGTAAAATCGTTCAGATTTCGTTCCGATTTCTAAACGATTTTGCGGAGGGTAAATAGTTCAGATTTATGGGAGGGAATATCGGAAATAAATTTCCCTTCCGAATTTTCTTCAGATTTTGTACCAAAATTGGACCGAAATCGATCCGATTTCGCTCCGACATTTCGTTCCGCAATTATGTCAACCATTTCATACAAGTCTCGTTAAGATATCGTTACGATTGTGGATCCGACAATCGGACGGAGCGTCCGAATTTTGTTCCGATTGCGTTACGATGAAATTTTTGTACCATAATATGGAGGGTATAATTACTTTTGTCATTCCGATTGTAACACATCGAAATATTCGTCGGAGACCCTATAAATATATTTATTCTTGAGGGACATAAAATTATAAGTCGAAATAGCAATTTCCGTCTGTCCGTCCCTCTGTTGAAATCAAGATACAGCTAGCAATTTTTAAGATGGAGCTTTGTAATTTGGTATAGAAGTTTCTATTACTCCTAGGATATTTGGTATTGAAAATGGGCTTTATCGATCCCGATTTTCGGTATTTCGAAGGTTTTAGCCTCATTATATTACCGAAATATCTGTAATTTTGTACTTACCGCTCGATAATATATGTTCATGTTTTTGTACATTTCCAAAAAGAAGGTAGCTCCAGTTTTATGTATTTTGAAGCTTCTACACGCACTGGCCCAATTGAATGACTGTAACGTGGTATTTCGGGTTCTGAATGGGTAAAGAACATCGATGTCTCATCGGTTTTAAACTTTGTTTAAAAGAAAGCGATATTCTTCTGTTAGCGTGGCGGAAGGGCTTAGTACTTTCATAAACGAAAGAAATGTCACGTTTACAACGATGTTGGTTGTAAGTTGTCGTAGGTGGTCAAACAGCGACGATATCGCAATAGTCGCTAATACAACCCAACTTTCCATATTTGCGATTTTAATTATAATGACGAATATCACAGCTTTGGATGTGGAACTTCCAAAAACAAAGCCTGATAATGAAATTAGAATATCCCACCTTTACAATAATACAAAGTAGGTTGGCGTAGGTGGCCAAATAACGGAGATATAGCAATAGTCGGTAATACATCCCATTTTTAATTTTTTTTTTTCGAAATCGCGCTACAGGTTGCAATTTTGATCGGATCGTCACGAAATTTTTGGGGGTTAATGGGGGTCCCACAGAGGAAGAAGCCTATTGATTTTCAGAGGTCGGAATGGGCAAAAGCTTATTTTGAGATATGTCAACGTTTTATTTCAAAGCCAATATCTCTGTTTCTTTAAGAGATATATCAAAGGCAAAATCTGTAGTAGAAAATATCACCTTTACAACGATGTAAAGCAGGTTGTCGTAGGTGGTCAAACAACTGAGATATCGCAATAGTTGGTAAAGTATCGCATTTTCCGATTTTTTTGTAATCACGCTACAGGTCTCAATTTTGATCGGATCGTCACGAATTTTTTGGGAAGTTGATGCGGGTCGGTCAGGGGAAGAAGCCTATTAAGTTTGGTGATAGTCGGATAATATCCAGGAGTCGGAATAAGCAAAAATCTTATGTGGAGAAAAGTCAACGTTTTTTTCTTATGCAAATATCTCCGTTTCTGGTAAGAGTATTCCAAAAGGAAAGCCCGTCAATGGAAGAGGAAAATACCTCCTTTATAGTGATGCAAAGTATGATGGCGTAAGTGGGCAAACAACCGAAATATCGCAAAGGTCAGTAATATATCCAATTTTTCCGGTTTTTGTAATCGCGCTACAGGTTGGAATTTTGATCGGATAGTCATGAGATTTTGGGGGTAGAAGGGGGTCCCACAGAGGAAGAAGACTATCGATTTTAATGATAGTCGGATATTATCTAGGGGTCGGAATGGGGGAATAACTCATGTGAAGCCAAATTCAACGTTTTATTCTCTGTGAATATATCGGCTTCTAGTAGGGGTATTCCAACGGCATAGCCTGTCAATGGAAGAAGAAAATATTACCTTTACATTTTTGTAAAGCAGGTTGGAGAAGGTGGTCAAACAAGGGAGATACCACAATAGTCGGTAATGCATCCAATTCTTCCATTTTTTGCAATCAAGCTACAGGTCGTAGTTTTGATCGGATGGTCACGAAATTTTGGTTGCTTATGGGTGTCCCAGAGAGAAAGAGGCATATTATTTTTGGTGGTAGTCGGATTATATTCCCTAAAAGAAATGTTTACCAGTGAAAAGCTTATGTACAGGGGTAGTGGTGTAGGGTATCACATGGTCGGTCCCAGCCCGACTATAGCCTTTGCTCACTTGTTGTTGTTTGTGCAGTTATGGGTTGCGAGTACATAAGTGGCGGCAAAGTCGACTGATTCTTTTGCAGTTGTTTTTACTTCCTTCACACTGTCTACCCAGCACTTTATAACTTTTTTTGTCAGTCACCTACAGTTTCAATTTTAACCTCATCCATTTCCGTGGAAAATCATAACCAATCATCATCCGTGTTTTTGCTCACATAGCAGTTTTTCTGTGCTATCCTTCCGGTAGTCTATCAAAATGCACTAAAATTTCCTCAACGAAAAAAAATGATTTAATGTTTATGACAGTATAAAATGGCTTCAATTTAGCATTGTAAGAGTTAGTGTTTAAATCTATTGAATCATTTTGCAGTTTTTATGTAGTTGAAAACTGTCGATTGAACTGAAACTGTGTGTGTCATATCGGATGGATAATCTTCCAGCCACCCTAGAGGATTATCACACATATTGGCATTTTGGGTGGCACAACAATTGAAACAAAAGTTGTAAACAATTTTTCTATTTGTTGTATTCATTTATCTTCATCTTTTTGTTGTTATTTGTTGTGGCACTAACTCATAGTAAGTTTTTATTTTATGTTATCCAAGACGCATCCCCTTACCTCGCCTCGTAATATGGGTGTAAAGAAAAGAGTTGTTTATCCCAAATTCCATTCATTGTAAATGGTAAACATTTTGTAGAAAAATAATGAAGAGGATATAGTGGGTTCGCAACTCATCTGTTATCGATTTTGATTGATTGCACTTAAGCGAACATTTCTTTAACTTGTTTATTCAATCAAGTTTTATGTGTGCGTGTTGTTTTTTATTTATTTTTCTATTGAGGCCAACAATTGATTTGTGAACGTGGTAAGGCCTTCTAAATGTACCAAGGACAAATTCTTTATTTGATGTCTGCCCTTAGGTTGTAGGCAATTCGTGCTGACGTTAAAATGCTGAGGATTGTGGAGCAAGTTCTAAAGAAGACAAAATCCTCTTAAGTACTGTTCAAAAATCTTTTAAAAATGTAGGCTAGAGGAAATTTAAAGTAAAGAGGTGTCAAAAATTGGGTCATTTAAATAAAAGTGTTGAAGACAAAATTATACAGATGATGGTCCATGAAAAACTATTTTTAAAAAAATCCAGGTTGTGATGGTCAAAAAAAAATATTTTTAAAATAATCCACGTTGTGATGGTCCATGAAAAAATATTTTTAAAATAATCCACGTTATGATGGTCCATGAAAAAATAAAAAATATTTTTTAAAAAATATATGTTGTAGTGGCCCTTGCAAAAAATTTTCTTTAAAAAATCCACGTTTATAGCAGTGATGGCCCATGAAAAATATTCTTTAAAAAATCCACGTTTATAGCTGTGATGGCCCATGAAAAATATTCTTTAAAATATCCACGTTTACAGCTGTGATGGCTTATGAAAAAACATTCTTTAAAAAATCCACGTTTATAGCTGTGATGGCTTATGAAAAAATATTTTTTAAAAAATCCACGCTTATAGCTGTGATGGCTTCTGAAAAAACATTCTTTAAAAAATCCACGTTTATAGCTGTGATGGCTTCTGAAAAAATATTTTTTAAAAAATCCACGCTTATAGCTGTGATGGCTTATGAAAAAACATTCTTTAAAAAATCCACGTTTATAGATGTGATGGCCCATGAAAAATATTCTTTAAAAAAATCCACGTTTATAGATGTAATGGCCCATAAATAAATATTCTTTAAAAATCTTTAAATTGTGTCCTTTATTTAAAATTAATTTCCCTTTTTTTGTTTCTCATTTCAGAGATTTGGGCAATAATAACATAACCAAACTGGAAGCAAATTCATTTTTTATGGCCAACAATTTGGAAGAATTGTAAGTATTTCCGAAACCCTTTAAGAGGCACCAGCGCGCCAACAAAACAGCAATGTCACATCTTTTTTTAAGAGGGATAAAAAACGGCATTCTTATAAGTTTGAAGTAATATGTTTGGTTGCTCAATACCACTTACATAATTCGTGAAACCCTCCCAAACAATAACAAATGTCCAGAGGAAAGTTTTAATTTGGTATGGGCGGTAGGGAGTAATATGCTTGCGCAAACCATAAATTATAGTATCCTTCACACATCATTAACATAAACATAAAAGAAGCAATACAAAAGTAACAACGACAAACAGTGAGAAAATTTGGCAGATTGTGGATGTCTTGTTGGAAAAATGTACATGCAGGCTTGCCAGATTGTCATAATGCAGAAGAAAATAAATTCTGAGGTTATTCTATAGACAGAGGTCCCATCAAAGTGGCTTAAGAATCACCCTTTCCCTTGTAGAGTGGCTTAAGAAACATCCTTTCCCTTGTAGAGTGGCTTAAGAAACATCCTTTCCCTTGTAGAGTGGCTTAAGAAGCACTCTTTCCCTTGGAAAGTGGCTTAAGAAGCACCCTTTCCCTTGGAAAGTGGCTTAAGAAGCACCCTTTCCCTTGGAAAGTGGCTTAAGAAGCACCCTTTCCCGCGGAAAGTGGCTTAAGAAGCACCCTTTCCCTTGGAAAGTGGCTTAAGAAGCACCCTTTCCCTTCGAAAGTGGCTTAAAAAGCACCCTTTCCCTTGGAAAGTGGCTTAAGAAGCACCCTTTCCCTTGGAAAGTTTCTTAAGAAGCACCCTTTCCCTTGGAAAGTGGCTTAAGAAGTACCCTTTCCCTTGGAAAGTGGCTTAAGAAGCACCCTTTCCCTTGGAAAGTGGCTTAAGAAGCACCCTTTCCCTTTGGAAAGTGGCTTAAGAAGCACCCTTTCCCTTGGAAAGTGGCTTAAGAAGCTCCCTTTCTCTTGGAAAGTGGCCTAAGAAGCACCCTTTCCCTTGGAAAGTGGCTTAAGAAGCACCATTTCCCTTGGAAAATGGCTTAAGAAGCACCCTTTTCCCTTGCAAAGTGGCTTAAGAAGCACCCTTTCCCTTGGAATTTCCCTTGGAAAGTGGCTTAAGAAGCACCCTTTCCCTTGGAAAGTGGCTTAAGAAGCACCCTTTCCCTTGGAAAGTGGCTTAAGAAGCACCCTTTCCCTTGGAAAGTGGCTTAAGAAGCACCCTTTCCCTTGGAAAGTGGCTTAAGAAGCACCCTTTCCCTTGGAAAGTGGCTTAAGAAGCACCCTTTCCCTTGGAAAGTGGCTTAAGAAGCACCCTTTCCCTTGGAATTTCCCTTGGAAAGTGGCTTAAGAAGCACCCTTTCCCTTGGAAAGTGGCTTAAGAAGCACCCTTTCCCTTTGAAAGTGGCTTAAGAAGCACCCTTTCCCTTGGAAAGTGGCTTAAGAAGCACCCTTTCCCTTGGAAAGTGGCTTAAGAAGCACCCTTTCCCTTGGAAAGTGGCTTAAGAAGCACCCTTTCCCTTGGAAAGTGGCTTAAGAAGCACCCTTTCCCTTGGAAAGTGGCTTAAGAAGCACCCTTTCCCTTGGAAAGTGGCTTAAGAAGCACCCTTTCCCTTGGAAAGTGGCTTAAGAAGCACCCTTTCCCTTGGAATTTCCCTTGGAAAGTGGCTTAAGAAGCACCCTTTCCCTTGGAAAGTGGCTTAAGAAGCACCCTTTCCCTTGGAAAGTGGCTTAAGAAGCACCCTTTCCCTTGGAAAGTGGCTTAAGAAGCACCCTTTCCCTTGGAAAGTGGCTTAAGAAGCACCCTTCCCCTTGGAAAGTGGCTTAAGAAGCACCCTTTCCCTTGGAAAGTGGCTTAAGAAGCACCCTTTCCCTTGGAAAGTGGCTTAAGAAGCACCCTGTCCCTTGGAAAGTGGCTTAAGAAGCACCCTTTCCCTTGGAATTTCCCTTGGAAAGTGGCTTAAGAAGCACCCTTTCCCTTGGAATTTCCCTTGGAAAGTGGCTTAGGAAGCACCCTTTCCCTTGGAAAGTGGCTTAAGAAGCACCCTTTCCCTTGGAAAGTGGCTTAAGAAGCACCCTTTCCCTTGGAAAGTGGCTTAAGAAGCACCCTTTCCCTTGGAAAGTGGCTTAAGAAGCACCCTTTCTCATGAAAAGGGGCTTAAGAAGCACCCTTTCCCTTGGAAAGTGGCTTAAGAAGCCCCTTTCCCTTGGAAAGTGGCTTAAGAAGCACCCTTTCCCTTGGAAAGTGGCTTAAGAAGCACCCTTTCCCTTGGAAAGTGGCTTAAGAAGCACCCTTTCCCTTGGAAAGTGGCTTAAGAAGCACCCTTTCCCTTGGAAAGTGGCTTAAGAAGCACCCTTTCCCTTGGAAAGTGGCTTAAGAAGCACCCTTTCCCTTGGAAAGTGGCTTAAGAAGCACCCTTTCCCTTGGAAAGTGGCTTAAGAAGCACCCTTTGCCTAGGAAAGTGGCTTAAGAAACACCCTTTCCCTTGGAAAGTGGCTTAAGAAGCACCCTTTCCCTTGGAAAGTGGCTTAAGAAGCACCCTTTCCCTTGGAAAGTGGCTTAAGAAGCACCCTTTCCCTTGGAAAATGGCTTAAGAAGCACCCTTTCCCTTGGAAAGTGGCTTAGAAAGCACCCTTTCCCTTGGAAAGTGGTTTAGAAAGCACCCTTTCCCTTGGAAAGTGGTTTAGAAAGCACCCTTTCCCTTGGAAAGTGGCTTAGAAAGCACCCTTTCTCTTGGAAAGTGGCTTAAAAAGCACCCTTTCTCTTGGAAAGTGGCTTAAAAAGCACCCTTTCCCTTGGAAAGTGGCTTAAAAAGCACCCTTTCCCTTGGAAAGTGGTTTAAAAAGCACCCTTTCCCTTGGAAAGTGGCTTAAGAAGCACCCTTTCCCTTGGAAAGTGGCTTAAGAAGCACCCTTTCCCTTGGAAAGTGGCTTAAGAAGCACCCTTTCCCTTGGAAAGTGGCTTAAAAAGCACCCTTTCCCTTGGAAAGTGGCTTAAGAAGCACGCTTTCCCTTGGAAAGTGGCTTAAGAAGCACCCTTTCCCTTGGAAAGTGGCTTAAGAAGCACCCTTTCCCTTGGAAAGTGGCTTAAAAAGCACACTTTCTCTTGGAAAGTGGCTTAAGAAGCACCCTTTCTGTTGGAAAGTGGCTTAAGAAGCACCCTTTCTGTTGGAAAGTGGCTTAAGAAGCACCCTTTCTGTTGGAAAGTGGCTTAAGGAGCACCATTACCCTTGGAAAAAGGCTTAAGAAGCACTCTTTCCGTTGGAAAAAGGCTTAAGAAGCACTCTTTCCCTTGGAAAGTGGCTTAAGAAGCACTCTTTCCCTTGGAAAGTGGCTTAAGAAGCACCCTTTCCCTTGGAAAGTGGCTTAAGAAGCACCCTTTCCCTTGGAAAGTGGCTTAAGAAGCACCCTTTCCCTTGGAAAGTGGCTTAAGAAGCACCCTTTCCCTTGGAAAGTGGCTTACGACGCACCCTTTCCCTTGGAAAGTGGCTTACGAAGCACCCTTTCCCTTGGAAAGTGGCTTAAGAAGCACCCTTTCCCTTGGAAAGTGGCTTAAGAAGCACCCTTTCCCTTGGAAAGTGGCTTAAGAAGCACCCTTTCCCTTGGATAGTGGCTTAAGAAGCACCCTTTCCCTTGGAAAGTGGCTTAAGAAGCACCCTTTCCCTTCGAAAGTGGCTTAAAATGCACCCTTTCCCTTGGAAAGTGGCTTAAGAAGCACCCTTTCCCTTGGAAAGTGGCTTAAGAAGCACCCTTTCCCTTGGAAAGTGGCTTAAGAAGCACCCTTTCCCTTGGAAAGTGGCTTATGAAGCACCCTTTCCCTTGGAAAGTGGCTTAAGAAGCACCCTTTCCCTTGGAAAGTGGCTTAAGAAGCACCCTTTCCCTGGAAAGTGGCTTAAGAAGCACCCTTTCCCTTGGAAAGTGGCTTCAGAAGCACCCTTTCCCTTGGAAAGTGGCTTAAGAAGCACCCTTTCCCTTGGAAAGTGGCTTCAGAAGCACCCTTTCCCTTGGAAAGTGGCTTAAGAAGCACCCTTTCCCTTGGAAAGTGGCTTAAGAAGCACCCTTTCCCTTGGAAAGTGGCTTAAGAGCACCCTTTCCCTTGGAAAGTGGCTTAAGAGCACCCTTTCCCTTGGAAAGTGGCTTAAGAGCACCTTTCCCTTTGAAAGTGGCTTAAGAAGCACCCTTTCCCTTGGAAAGTGGCTCAAAAAGCACCCTTTCCCATGGGAAAGGGACTTACGAAGCACACTTTCCCATGGAAAGAGTCTAAGAAGCACCCGTTCGAATGGAAAGGGTCTTAAAAAGCACCCTTCCGATTGGAAAGGGTCTTAAGAAGCGCCCTTTCGATGGAAAGGCACTTAAGAAGCACCATTTCGATTGGAAAGGGCCTAAAGACGCATCCTGTAGATTGGAAAAGGCCTAAAGACGCACCCTTCCGATTGGAAAGGGTCTTAAGAAGCGCCCTTCCGATTGGAAAGGGTCTTAAGAAGCTCCCGTCCGTTCGATGGAAAGGTTCTTAAGACGCACCCTTTCGATTGGAAAGGGTCTTAAGAAGCACCCTTTCGATTGGAAAGGGTCTTAAGAAGCACCCTTTCGATTGGAAAGTGTCTTAAAAAGCACCATTTCGATTGGAAAAGGTCTTAAGAACCACCATTTCGATTTGAAAAGGTCTTAAGAAGCACCCTTTTGATTGGAAAAGGTCTTAAGAAGCACCGTTTCGATTGGAAAGGGTCTTAAGAAGCACCCTTTCGATTGGAAAGGGTCTTAAGAAGCACCATTTCGATTGGAAAGGGTGTTAAGGAGCACCCTTTTTATAGGGAAGGGTCTTAAGAAGCACCATTTCGATTGGAGAGGGTCTTAAGAAGCACCCTTTCCATTGGAAAGGGTCTTAAAAAGCACCCTTTCGATTGGAAAGGGTCCTAAGAAGCACCTTGCGATTGGAAAGGGTCTTAAGAAGCACCATTTAGTTCCAAAGAAGCACCCTTTATTCTGAAAGGGGCCTTACGAAGCACGCTTATCCTTGGAAAGGGACTTACGTTAAGTTATGTTAATTATTTGGCAACTCCATTACTAAATTGAAAATATCAGCAACCAAACACTATGTGACCAAAACCCATCAACAGAAGCTGTAACAACATTTCTGGTCGTTGTTTCAACAAAGCGTCCTTTGCTTGCCTTGAGTGTCGACACCAACTTGTGCGCCTAGAGGGTACAAGTCATAACAAAAGCAAAACCAACATCAACAACAACACACCACCACCAGCATTAAGACAATGCATTGTGCGTCACTCAAGGCGTCAAAATGAGAAAATACCTCCCACTACTATTCACCCTTTGACCCCACCAACAATAAACTTGTCAGTTAGTCAGCAATTGAGAGTTTGTTGCTACAGACACACACACAAAACATAATTAAAAAATTCAGTTTTATAAATAACTTTATTATGCTTTTTGCTTGTTGCCATCATTAATTATTCGCTGTTAAGAGTGTTAAGTATGAACATGCCAAGTATTAATTTGTTGCTGGTGATGGCTTTGAGGAGTTTACTCATAGAAAAATGATAAAATGTTTTTTGTTGTAGTTCACATTTATTTTTCTTCTTTCTTCTAGGACATTGGCTGATAATAATCTGGAAGTTTTGGATCCTTTAGCATTTTATGGCTTATCAAAGCTGAAACGTTTAAATTTGCAAAATTGTGGCCTTAAAACACTACCCGCATATGCATTTCAAGGTTTAACTAATTTGGTGTCCTTGTAAGTATTCTATTGGTTTTGAAGATTTTGAGAAGAGTATGAATAATGTTTGGTAATCTAAGCAGTTTAAAAAAATTATAAAGGCAAGTGGCTACTTTCAGGCGGTACCAAATATTTTTGTGGTTCAGAAGTATTTTTTGTACCCATACAACAGTGTCGCCCCCAATATTTCCATCAATACTAAAGCATGTGTGTATGCATCGTTTGTTTATGTACACGCACACTGTACGAGAGAGAGAGAGAGAAACAAATGCAAAAACAACTCAGTGGGCGCCCTCACTATACTGTCTAGGCCCAGGTCAGGCACCATACTTTTCTATTGCATACTTTACGGTGCGTGATTGTGTGAGTGAATGCTTTTTCAATGGGTTGGATTGTGTGTGTGGAGAGAGCAACGCTAAATGGGCGCACACGGGCGCCTAATTGCCTGACCTGGGTCTAGGCAAAGAAGCGCGTCCCTGCCATACAACCACTGAATAAGATAGAGAAATCCCATTTAAAACATTTTTGATACTTCGCTTCTAAGATATTTTAACAAGCAGATCATCTGTAGGTAATAGACTGTAGGTAATATCTGAAACGATAAAACATTTAAAATATGTCTGTTCGATAACTTCGCAAGTAAAAATTACATGCAAGTACTCAGCAAGTTCTCAGTAACTTCAATTAATTAATTTCACTCTCTCGAAGCTAACAATTTGCAGAATGTTATCGAACAGCAATTTGCCAACACTTGCAATAAGTCTGCTGATTTGACAAACAAGTTTGACGGAAAAGATTTAATATAACAATTGAAGGCTGTTTACGAAAATTACACTGTGTGTAATTTTTTGAGTCATGGATAATAATATTTTGACACCGCAGCGTGATAGAAGACCAATAATAAGAAGACACGTATCCCGGCATTTTTCTCTATCACTTCAACTTTCGCGGTTATGGGCCCCCAAAGACATGAGGACTTGATGACAAAAGGGATCATTTTGTCATACGAAATGTCTATGAACGGTTCTTAAATGCTAAAATAGCCAAAAACTTTTGAAAATATTACATTTTTATACTTTTTTCTCCAATTCTGGTCGATAGATACCCAACCGCCCAAAAATTGAGCATACAGTCAACAACAAAAATATTTCTAAGATCTCAATAAACAACTTTCTAAAACATATGAACATTCTCCGAATGATGCTTTAAGCTGAAATTCACAAACAATTAAATTATTTTTAACGTTTCCCCCTACTCATGACTGGGATGTAACCCATCAAGCAAGGGCATTAACATGCCAAAGTCCTGGTCCTATATGGTCCCTCTTCCATCTCAAGTGGACACTGACATCCCTGTGATGTCACCTGGCAAACTGCCTTTATCACTTGTTAAAGGTAGTAAGCTAACGTGTGCCGCGTGTTTACCCATGAGAACGTTAAAAACGTAGGTTGGGAGTTGGGATAGTAACCCATACTTCCAAAATGTACTATGAAACAAGTAACAACGCGTTAAGTTCGGCCGGACGAACTTTTTATATCCTCAACCAACGAGTTGTAATGAAGCAAAATGGAATATTTAGTTTTCTTCAGTTTATGAAAGTACAAAGCTCCTCCGCGACGGTTGTCCCTACCAAAACATTGCCATTCATTAACAATTTCCAATTAAAAATTTTGTACACACATTTCGTTCCGAAACGAAATACAAAATATCGCGCGGTACCGTTGGATGAGGGCTATATTAAATCTTGGATTTATATTGAGGCCACTACCTTCAAAATACCGAAAAGTAGTGACACTACTAATCGAATACATTGATTTCCATAGGTTTGGTTCATTGATTTCCATATGGTTATGTCATAACTAATTCTACCTTTATACGACACGCAAAAGTGCTACCGATGGCTGGGTATTTGTGGCAATAGACAAGCTAGTACTTGGTATTATTCGAAATATCTGCAGGTCAATCTTTGTTGTATACAATAATATCCATATAGTAAAACGTACCGAGTTACAACGGTTAAACTCCAAATCTACTTCAGTATAAAACAGCTTAGCTGGGTAAGACTTTGTTTTTCTTCTTCTCATATTTTCCTATATAGGGTACGATAGGAACTATACAAGTTTCTGGCCTAATAATGAAAATGCGAATAATTACCATCAAAATAGCTTTTTTTTTTCTTAATCAGTCTCCAGCATGATTTATACACTTTTTCATGCGCTCAAACCAATTGTTGAAGTATTTTTCCACTCCTATTGAGACAACTTCAAAACATTGTTTTTGAACGCTTAAAAATCATCTTCTGGTGATGAAAATTGTTAACCACTCCTTTTTTTGATGTGCGCGAATGAAATGAAAGTTCAATTCCGCTTTTTGTCCGGTCAAAAAGGCGTTGGTTTGAATCGATGTGTGAGAGCTCACATGGTCGTTGTGCACAATGATTTGTCTTCTCTTGTTCGTTTTTCGAATTTCTTCGGAGACTTCAGGGAAAAAAATTGTAGTGTACCACACAGAATTAACCGTCTTACGTTCCTCAAGCCGAAGAAACAGGCGACAATTTGTTTATTCCATGAATAACTTTCGTTGGATTTGGTTCGCCTTCGAAAACCCCCATGGTCGATTACTGCTTTGTTTCGGGCTCATACCCATACATATGTACATATATCCAAGATTCGTCTGTGGCGATTTTATAAAAGTCGTTTGAAGCACCGCGATCGTATTATTCACAATATCTTTGTACAATTTGACAAGAGCTTTTTGTTGAGCGATTGTCAAATAATGCTGGATCTAATGAGAAAACTCAATTTTTGAGGCTAGGTGTTGATGCAATATCAAATGTTATTTGGTGGAAGAAATGCCCAAGGATGCCTCTGTCTCGCGGTATATAATATGGTGATCTTGTATTATCCGAAAATGTTAACAGGTAAATTCCATTTTCTTTGGCAAAGAGATGTTTTCAAGTCACTGTAAACAGTGCAACACATGGTCGTACGTCGAACTGTCATGAGTACCTTTAGGTTAGAAAATGTCAAACTTTTTAATGGGAATGCCAAATGGCTCCTGGCAAAATGTGGTATTGCCTAGGTCAGCAACGTATAGAGTATCGCTCATATCGACCGCTGTACCATCCCGAGCGTGGTTGAGGCAAAACTACCCTAGTTTGTCGCGACAGCTGACGCTCCTCAGCTGCGATAGATCAAGGACCTCATTCACACGATAGTTGTTTATGGCATCTGCAACTGCCTCCATGTAAATTCTATTTAAACCTGCTTAATAGGCCTGTTTATCTATGGGTTCACTCTTGTAACGTTGGACATCTCTTTCTAGGTCGTGAAAATCCCTCCTGACATGCCTATGTGGGGGGACATATCCACCATATGGTGATTAGGATTGCTCTCAGGGTAACACCCGAGCAAGTACTACAACGAGAACATGCCATGGTCCACTGAAGACATAAGTAGACATCCTGTTGCAGTTCTCAGTGCGGCATTCAGACAGGTTTGAATATTTCCCCATCGCATCTTAATTACATTCTCGGACCACTTGGCCCACTTGGCGTCGCATATCTTAACATAGACCGACCTATCGCGTTATATGTAGTCAACAAGGTTTCTTTATTTACTGCCGGCTAGGGACCGGAGGAACTTGTTCCTTGTTGCGGCATGCGCGGACGACATGAACATTCTGTCAAATGTGACCCCTACTATCATGGGGTAGTTGGTGGCCGGAATTCTGCTATCATCGACCATGACATTCAAATCAGTGCTTACCTCTGCAGTACATGTGGTGAACTGAGTGGTCGTATATTTATTGGCAGATATTTGCATATTCCTCGCGTGGTTGTAAGATCTGTCAAATAAGAGTAGTGAAAGGTGGGATTTCATTCCACCTTGGGAAACTCCCTGTTTCACTCTACGGGCATTCGAATTTTTGTTCCTGAATTCTACGTACGAATAATGTCCACACATATAATTGATTATCCAACGTTTAAAACTTGGCCGGAGAGAAGTCTGCTCAATGTCCCCAAACAGAGTGGGGTTTTGATAAGTCAAAGGCTTTTGATAAGTCGAGCGCCACTATCTCTGTTTTATCACATGGCTTGCTCTGAATGAGTCCACGACTAATATGTGCGGAGGTGGTGTGCAACGCTCTTGTACTGGTTACGGCTCCCCTTCTGATGATTTGCATCCGGCTGGCTATTTCTGTCTTTGGGGAGGAGTAAAGCCTCAAGAGTCTTTGCTAAGGGCGACAAAAAATGAATCGGTCTGTATGATTCACCTGGTAGGATCACCCAACACATTTTCCAGACTTCGTAAACGATATGGGTGGCTAATGATACATTTAGAACTTTGTTTAGATTCTCGACGTCCGGTTTTCCAGCTGTTTCAGCATTACCATGCAGATTCCGTCAGGGCCTAACGCTTTGGATGATTTCGCCTTCCTGATGACATTCGGAACATCATCCATTGTAAATTGTAGTGGTTCCTCCTCGACAGGAAGAGTTCTAATGTGACATAATACTCTTCCACCGACAAAGCCAGGGGGAGCCCAGGGGTCCGAGCCCCCCAAAATGATGTTTTTTTGAGACATTTGTTTTATATTTTTTGAGGCCTTGGAAAAATCTTTAAAAAATCCAAGCCAATTGTCCCCATTTAAGCCTTTAAAAAATCCACTCCTATTGTCAACCTTGAGGCCTTTGGAAAACCTTTAAAAAATCCACGCCTATCGTCCACTTTGAGGCCTTTGATTTTTTTTTTAAATCCACACCTATTGTCCCCTTTGAGGGGGATCTAATTTAATCGGGATGCTCTCATTTATATCTTGTACCTTATCATGAAAATTAAAACAAAATCAACTTTCAAATTCATTGTGAATTAATTTCTCTCTGTTGAAACAACCATTCATAGGTCTCAGCAGGTGTCTAATACAGTCGACATAAATTAACCAAAAAATAAACTATACACTGCCTGTACATATTTATGTTTAGGAGGATATAATTTGATTGGTTTCTGGACTATGTTTATTATAACATTATTAAAAGCGAAGGAAGAATAAGTCAGCCAATCTTTTTAGTGATTTTTTGAATCTTTTATGAACGCCTGAAAGTATGCCACACGTTTTTATAACCCAAAGTTAGCTTCATAACTTCAGCACAATGGAAGTTCTATTTACATATTGAACCTACAGTAACTATATTTATATGTATGTAACATATATTTGTATATTAAATATTAAATTGTACTTTTTCCATTTTTTATTTATTATTATTTCTTTTTTTTCATTTGTTCCTTTGTCCCACACTTACACACATATACAACCAAATACACATATCACAAAATATACATTGTAACGCAATGTGAATGCGGGCCTTTTGTTTGTCTACATTTATATTGCCTTTCACTCGCTATTATATAAATTACAAAAAAAAAAATGCAATTGGAAAAATATAAATGGAAATTCAACCAAAAAATGATTTTCATTTATTTCCATTTTTCACTTTATTTAAACAACAAAATAATTGACTCTTTCGAAAAAACATAAATACACATGTCCATATGTCAATCGATTGCAAATATCATTGTCCTCTGTCCAAACACATACACTGAAAACCAACACGAACACTACCACTACCACCAACCATTTCATTTCCTGTATGCTGTCCAACCAAAAAAAAAATTGGTCCTCTTCAATCTCCAAAATGAAAGGCAATTAAATGGTAACGCCTTAGCAAGCATGGATCGCAACAGCCTGCAGCATTTACCAAAATTACGCACTCTACGACTTGAAGGCAATTTATTCTATCGGATACCCACCGATGCTTTGGCTGGATTAAAGACACTCGAAGCACTGTGAGCCAATAAAAAAAAAACAAAATATTGAGCATAAAACATATACATTGTTATTATGTGTTAAAAATAATCACAAAAATATTTAACAATATTAACATAAATATGTGTTACATTAACACGCGTACAGGGTGTCCCGAGGAATAATTGGTTAATTTGGTTAAATTCACATATTCTTTGACCATTTTTTTTTAAATTTCCCAGTTTGAAGATATCTTCAAGAACAAAATTCACCAAAGTTAGGTAAGAATTGGCAAATCTTAATGTCTTCATATTATCAAAATTCTGCAATGTTTGAAGTTTGGCCTTCGTCATTGCCCTTTAACATTCGTAAACGTAAAAAGTTCTAATATAGGACGTATGTGTTCCTACCACCAAGAATTGTTTCTATTTATTTCGGGACACCCTTTACTTCCTATCATATTAAAGCAAATATGCAACAAATAACCCTTCATTTACTAAGTGATCCTTTACTTTATGTACATATATGTGCTTGCATGCTCAAATGTAAAATCAAACGAATTCTTTTCAAAACTAAAACATTACAAATATTCCAAATAAACAAATCCACACTGAAATTCGGTCAATTGTCTAAAAAACATTCCTGCAAGTGGATAATAAAATTGGTCAAAAAATTCCATATGTATTCGTTTGTTTTTTACGGCAAATAAACTCAATTGAGTTTGTATTTACATTCATTCATATCTACGTATGTAGCTCCACTAATGGCCATGGCTTTATTTGTTTTCACAAAATTGCATTAAAAATACAAAAACAATTTCATAAGGATTTTAAATGCAAGTTTGTTTTTTATTTCATAAAATGTTAATATTATGTGTTTCACTTAGCATATGGTTTTCAGAAATAAAAAATTTTAAAATGCTGGGTAGTTTAACAATAATGTACAACTATTTGGTATAATAAACATTTAAAGAATGTGACAAAAAAAATTAAATAAAATTTTAGAATAATAAAGTAGAAGATGTTGGCACTGGAAAGGACGCATTGTCATTTATAAAGACTGTGTTCTTCTCAATTCAATTACTCAAATCTACAAGTCTGAGACTCTTCTGATCCATTTACTTCTTCTATATAGACTTCTCTTGGGTTGGCTGTAACCAACACGTCTATAAAGATTCTGGATCTGCTGGTATTTGTTTCCTATGTTCGTGTTGAAAAGATACGCTTATCTTTTGGTATTTTTAAGCACCTCCTTCGGGTCGTCTTAAAAGTGGGTCCCTTAAGCAATCCTCGGGCTCAATTCTGTTAATATGAAAATGTGAAATGAAAACTTTTACAAAGGAGAAACTGTCAAAAGAAAAAAAATTATAAAGGAAATATTTTTCATTTCAAATTTTCATAAAACAAGAATCTAGCCCCACCCAGCAAAAATCCTCATTACAATCCTCCTTTCCCACCCATTATTTTAACAAGGGCGTGTCGCGCGAAATATCTGGTTATTTTGTAACCACTGAACAAAGTAGATGGTAACCACTGAAATAAGTAGATACTGAGTAGATTCTGATTACTTATTTCAGTGGTTACAAAATAACCAGATATTTCGCGCGACACGCCCTTGTTAAAATAATGGGTGGGAAAGGAGGATTGTAATGAGGATTTTTGCTGGGCACGGTGTTCTTGAAACAACTTTAAATGGAAGGTGCTTACACCTGGGAAGTTTTTGCGGATTCTGAAACTACAATCTTCATAGATGAGAACAATCAAAAAACCAAAAAAAATCGTCGGAGCGCTTTTTAAATACATCGCGATTCAAGTTGAAATTTTTAGGAGTGTTTTAGGTTTTCATGATTTTGCTTGGAAACCGCAAGTTCTACCGAAATAGGACTAAAGAATATATTGTAGCAATGAAAATTCTCTACAAGATTGATATTTTCGTAGGTTTTACCGTTATTGAGATATAGAGGTTGAAATTGCGACAATGCATTGACTGTATCGCTTTTTGGGTTTTCCCGATTTTGCTCGGAAACCGCAAGTCCTATCGAAATGGGGCTGAAGGTTGTTACATTTTTGAGATATAGAAGTTCAGGTCAGATTTGTAAGTTGTTATACCCTCAGCATTTATGCTAACGAGGGTATATACACTTTTATACGGGCAAAATGTGCCTCATCGAAATAATGGTTTTAGACCCCAAGTATGTTTGGACGAAATGTGTTTCAGACAATTTGGAGTCGATTGAGCAATGTCTGTCCGTCTGTCTGTCTGGCTGGAGCGCGGTTCAAATTTTGGCTTTCGTAATATTTTGCCCAAACTTAGTTTAAGTTCGAAGATGGGCTATATCGATCCACTCCTCCCGGTACCTCCCACACAAAAGTTCAAAAATGTTCGGAAAATTTGTGCGCACGATAACTCTTGAAGGAAGTAACTGATTTGGTCCATACTTTGCATATCCTGAAATTTGTACCAGACTTAGATAAGGTTTAAATATGGACTCAATCGGTCCACTCCTTCGGGTACCTTCCACACAAAATTTCGGAAAAGTTCAGTTTAGGGCCATCTCTCGAATCGCTTTGATTTTTGTTTTAGCAACTTGTATTCACTGCCCCTCATACGACGGTACAAGTTTCATCAGGGGCAAGTCCACACTTCCTAAGAAAATATCATGAAAGTTGCCAAAAAAACCTATGACACCGTGTGAGGTGGTTGGAGGGCAAGATAACTCTAGAATGGATTTGCCGATTCGTTCCAAAATTTGGCCTTAGTAATATTTTGTCCAAACTTAGTTTAAGTTCAAAGATAAGCCATATCGTTCCACTCCTTCAGGAACCTCCCCCACAAAAGTTCAAAAATATTCGGAAAAATTGTTCGTACGGTAACTCTTGAAGGGAGTGGCCGAATTGGTCCATACTTTACACATCCTAATATATCTACCAGATATAGATCAGATTCAAATATTGACTATATTTGTTCACTCCATCCGGTACCTCCCACACAAAATTTCGGATAAGTTCACTTTAAGACCTGATATCGAATCACTTTGGTTTTTGTTGAAGCAACTTGCATTCGCTGACTCAATTACGATGGTAAAAGTTATTTTTCAGGGGTAAGTCCATACTTTTTGAGCAAACAGCCAGAAGGGTGTAAAAACCCCCTATGCCACCATATGTAGTGGCTGGAGATCCACTTCCATAATGGTCAATGTCGATCCATTCCTTTTAGAATCTCCTCCGCAAAACTTTTGATCTTTAATCCATTTTTGTCGGTTCAAACGCCCAAAATTTTTAAAACCCCCCCCTAAATACATACGTTGTTTGGGAAAAAATTGTTTCAATATACACAGGCTGAGGGTATATCTCTGTCGGCAAAGCCGACTGATAATTTTTTACTTGTTTTGTTAGGTTTTCACGATTTTGCTTGGAATCCGCAAGTTCTATCAGAATGGGACTAGGAAAAATCTTATAGCTGTGAAAATTCTCTAGAAGATTGGCTTTCGTAATTTTTTCCTAGGTTGCACCATTTTTGAGATATACATATAAGTTTAAGTTGGGAAATTGTAGTCATGCCATTGTTTTATAAGGAGACGATACAGTCAATGCATTGTGAGAATTTGAACTTCTATTTCTCAATAACGGCAACACCTACGAAAATATCATAACGGCCAATCTTGTAGAGAATTTTCATAGCTACGATATTTTTTTAGTCCCATTTCGATAGGGCTTGCGGTTTCCAAGCAAAATCGTGAAAACCTAAAAAACTCCTAAAAATGTCAACTTGAATCGCGGTTTATTTAAAAAGCGCTCCGACGATTTTTGATTTTTCTCATCTATGAACATTGTAGTTTCAGAATCCGCAAAAACTTCCCTTCCATTAAAAATTGATTCAAGAGCACCGTGTCCAGTTCAAGATAAAATATAAAGACTCTTTTCAGTTTGTCTTTAAAGACTCCCATTAACTCGACTTTTATAGTCCATTAAACTCGTATAAAAGAATCACATCAGTTTGTTTAAAAAGACTCACCTTAGCTCGTGTTACAGACTCCGTTCGAATTGAGTAAAAATAAATACATACTCGCTTCTAGTATAGAAAGACTCACTTCAGTTCATCTATAAAAATTGCTTTCATCTCGTGATTAAAGACTCCCATCAGTTTGTCTATAAAGACTCCCTTCAGTTTGTCTATAAAGACTCTCTTCAGTTCGTCTTCCCTTTAGTTTGTCTATGAAGACTCCCTTCAGCTCGTCTATGAAATAGTAACGCGCAAAAACAAAACAAGCTACTCTTTGCATTACCAGTATGGGTTGTTAATTAATGTCTGGCTATGTGTCCCGTCTATCGTTCGAAATCTTTTAATCAAGCCAAGTTTAAATGAAAAGTATAAAAAAAATGACAACACTGTTGCTATCGGTAGGGCTTGGCGACAGCTTTATTTTGGTTGTTAACTTACCGAAAAATTTAGTTAATTACCGAAATTATAAGAATTTTTATTTTACAGATTTTTGTCGGTAAGTCAAAAACCATCAGCTAAAGATCTGTGGCACGATCATGAGTGTTCAAAGGCTTCTGAAGAGAAGAATGCGGAGTACAGAACCAAAACCTGCAGAGAGTAGAAACACAAAGTACCACCGAAAAATGTCGGGATAAAAGTTACTGATACATAAAGCGTACTGATAATTTGGAATTAACATTTCAGTTTGTTATGTTCGGTGCCTATCGCATAAAAAGTACTAGCATTGTTCCAGAACTAAAAAGTTTTTGCAATTTTTACCACATTTAAGCAAACCTGAAACCCCGTTCGTGAAATGTAAAATGTTCACTTCTCTTTAAACAAAAATGGCGTTAAATGACGCTCGTTTTAAAAACTATTTACACGACAAATTTGAGCGTGTAAAAATAGTAACATGGTTGCCGCCTTCTGATTAACTGGTAGACCGACTTTGACATTTGTTCCAGTTGTTTTGACTTTTTTCAATTTTTCCGTTACCGTACTTTTTGAATAAAGTTTTATGTGTATCTCATTGTTCACAGTTCGCTCTTTTAGTACTTTTACCATTAAAAAACACACATACGGTCTAGCGTACTGTGTAAAGTAGGCCGGGGAGATTTGAAAACCTTAATGAGCCCTTCGCGTTTCTGATTCCTGGGATTGAACTGAGCAAAAAAGTCGACTGGACCATATGTCTACGGTGAAAATCGTGCCTCCCGATTTTGACTTTAAATTTTTTATCCACGTTTTTTAGACATTTTGGCATATAACAGTCAAACCATTGAGATTTTCGATCCAACACAAAGACCAAAATTGTAGCCAACACAATAATTAAGAACTCTCCAGTACATCCCAAAAGTATTGGAATGCTGCTTCAGGCAGTTTTGCCCTTGAAATGTTTACCAGAAAAATATGTTGGGATCCATGGACAACGACAATGCCTTTAGTTCGTTTGTGTCACTTCGTTTATTTTTTTATAACGGTAAAAGTAGTGAAAATCTGTGTTTTAAAATTTAAACTTGCATATATTTGTTCACAACGGATTTCTATTGATCCTTTTTTTAAAGGGGTGAATAATATCTTTCGAATAAGCTATTATTTTTTTAAATCGGGTAACAAATGACTATGTTATAGTTGTTGAATTGTAAAAAAACCGGACAAAAAACGGGAAAATTATTTTCCTCGTGCGCTGGGCTGCTTAGAAGATACCACACAGTATAATTATTTATTTTCACCAAAAAGGAAATTAAATTCGCTTCCGAAAACGGAAAAACTAATGAAATCGGTTGAGAAATAGAGGAGCTATGCAATTTTGTGTATTTTAATCTTTTGGTTTTTTATGCAAGTCCGCCTCTCCGTCCGTTTGTGATAATCAGTCTAGCATCCACAAAAATTGAGTTAGGATGCTGAAATTTTGGAAATATAGGATTTTTTGGGGGCATGCCAAGTTCGAAGATGGAATATATCGGTCCACGTTTTGGTATAGCCCCCATATAACGGTACCGCCCGATTTGAGATATTTTGAAGTCCAAAAAACTTCAATATCCAAAAAACTTCAATAGAAAACTTCAAGTCAATATCGGGAGGCTCGATATTCACTGTAGACATGTAGTCTAGTCGACTTTTTTGTTCAGTTTAATCCCAGGAATCATAAACGTGAAGGGCCCGTTAAGGTTTTTTCCTTCCACACAAATCGCCCCGGCCTAGTGTAAACGGCTAAAATCTATGGTAAATGAAATAATGTTTAACACTACTTCAAATCCTATCGGCACACACTTATGTACGCCAAATCATGGGTTAAACTCACAAAAAGAAAGACACATTCTACCTATTCGTTGCTTATAACGGTGTTTCAAGCTATGTCTGCCATTGACATTTCAGAGAAGTTGATACAGTTTTGCAGGATCTACAGCTAAAATGTGAAATAACCTCTCTGAGTCTTTCAATACCAAAAGAGTTTTCAGGCAAAATGACAGTGAATCTATTTAATTTCTTATTCCCCAAAATCTAAAATAATCCACATTAGCTCTGCAAAATGTTAAGGTGTAGAAATTAGACATTGGACCACTTTTTTATACCCTCAGCATTTATGCTAACGAGGGTATATACACTTCAATACGGGCAAATTGTGCTTCATCGAAATAATGGCTTTAGAACCCAAATATGTTTGGACGAAATCCGTTTCAGACAATTTGAAGTTGTTTTAGCCATGTTCGTCCGTCTGTCTATCTGACTGGCTGGTTGAAGCGCACGATAACAGATCGAACAGATCAACCGATTGAATCCAAAATTTGGCTTTCGTAATATTTTTCCAAACATAGTTTAAGTTCGAAGAGGGGCCATATCGGCTTACTTCCTCGTGTACCTCCCAAACAGAAGTTATTTTTTTTTTTCGAAAAAATAGGCGCACGATAACTCTCAAAGGGAGAAACCGAATTGGTCCATACTTTGCACATCGTAATAGACAAAGTGGGTGCCACCGTGGTGCAATGGTATGCACACCCTCCTTGCACGCTAAAGGTCGTGGGTTCGATTCCCCGGCCAGGCAACATCAAAAATTTCAACGGTGGCAAAATACCCCTCAGCAATGTTGGCGACATTTCCTGAGTATTTCAGCCATGTAAAACTTCTCTACAAATGGTGTTCTAGGACACGCCTTTCGGACTCGGCAATAAACAGTATGTCCCTTATCCTAGAGCTAATATGAATCGGGGTGCACTCATTGATATGAGAGGAGTCTCCCTTTTCCCGTATGGGATAATTATATAATAGATAAAGTTCGAATATGAACCATATGGGTTCACTCCTTCGGGTACTTCCAACACAGAATTTCGAAAAAGCGCAGTTTAAGACCTCCACTCGAATCCTATTTATTTTTGTTGTAACAACTTGTATTCGCTGACCCTATTACGATGGTGCAAGTTTTTTCAGGGGCAAGTCCATACTTCCTGAGAAAATGGCCTGAAAGCTCTAAAAACCAACTGTGGCACTATGTGTTGGATGGAGCGCGCGGTAACTCTCGAACGGATAAACCGATTCGAAATTTGGCAATCCTAATATTTGGCCCGTTGTTCAAAAATCAAGTTCTAAGATGGATCTTATCGGTCCACTCCCTTGGGTACCTCCCCCACAAAAGTTCAAAACTTTTCGCTAAAATGGTACTCATGTATGTCAACACCTTCGGATACCTCCCACACCAAATTTCGGAAAAGTGCAGGTTAGGACCTCCATTCGAATCTTTTTGATTTTTCTTGCAACAGGTTGCACTTAAGGCCCCTATGACGATTGTACAAGTTTGTTCAGTGGCAAATCCATACTTCTTGAGAAAATAACCCGAAAGCTGTACAAAACCCCTACGGCCAGAATGTGTAGTGGCTGGTCCCCACGACAACTCCCGAACCGAATACTGCGTTGGTCCACATTTTGCATACCGTAATATTTCTTCGAATATTAGATGAAATTCGAAGATTGTGCCTATAGGTGCACTCCTTCCGGTACCTTCCCCACAAAAATTCGAAAATATTCGCAAGTCCATTCTTCCTGATAATAATGGTCCTATCGAGAGGAATGACTCCCAAAATAAGTCACACATCCAAAATGGACTATGTCGGTCCATTCCTTTAGGTACCTCCCCCGCAAAACTTTTGGGATTTTATCCTAATCCATATCTTTGTCGGCAAGTTCATATGCCCAAAATTCTGAAGATCCCCTATATTCATAAGGTTTTTGTTTCAATTCACATACTTATACTTATTTTACTTGTTTGTGTTGATATTGTTAGCTTAGGTCGTCGAATTTTCTATAGAACATTGATGTACATTAGGGATATAACTTTTTGCACTTTTTTGCAAATATCAAAAATACCACCACATAGCCGTGTAGAGCATGAAAAACTATTATGAAAAAAGGTGTAATTTTTTCTCTATCGCGAAAAAAGTTTCCGCACCAAATGCATTGAAGTTCAGTAATGCATTTTTTAATTTTAGCTGTTATGACAACATATTTGCTTTTTATTTACATTTTTTATTTTTTTGTAATCTAATTTAAAATCATTACCAAAGCGTTCTGGACCAATTTGTTCTCAAATCGCGCGATTTCGGAGCATTTTAGGAATTTTTGACACTATTGCAATTTTTGTTTTTTCTTTATAAACTCGTGAATTTTATGTTTATATTTATTGTACCTATCGGACAAGAGAATATGGTGTCATTTGCATTAAATTCGCGAAAGTTACAGACAGTTTTTAATGACTTTGCCTGTGAGAATTGTATTTTTTTCTATAAATATTTATTCAAACAAAGCAAATTTAAAATTGTAAGTAGAAAAAATATCAAAAGGGTTTCAGTAATTACAGTCGGCGCGGAAACTTTTTTCACCGAATCGATCTTAGAAACGCGTTTTTATTATTAGGACAAAATTCCCCACGTGGTACTGGTGTTGTATTTGTGTAAAAAATATATACGATTCTCACAGGCAAAGTCAACAAAAACAGCCTGTAACTTTCGCGACTTCGTTGCAAATGACCCCATATTCTTTTGTCCGGTAGCTACAAAAAATATAAACATAAAATTCACGAGTTTATAAAGAAAAAGCAAAAATTGCAATAGTATCAAAAGTTCCTAATATGCTCCGAAATGGCGTGATTTGAGAACAAATTGGTCCAGACTCCTTTGATAATGATTTTAAATTAGATTACAAAAAAATAAAAATTTTAATTAAAAGCAAATATGTTGTCATAACAGCTAAAATTAAAAAATGCATTACTGAACTTCAATGCATTTGGTGCGGAAACTTTTTTCGCGATAGAGAAAAATTGACGCCGTATTTCATAATAGTTTTCCATGCTCTACACGGCTATGTGGTGGTATTTTTTTGGTTATAGCCCTAATGTACATATGTAAGTAAGTTTTTATACCCTCCACCATATGGAGGGTATAATTAAATTTGTCATTCCGTTTGTAACACATCGAAATATTCGTCGGAGACCCTACAAACTATATATAATATTGATCAGCATAAAATTCTATGTCGATTTGACCATGTCTGTCTGTCCGTCCGTCTGTCTGTCTGTTGAAATCAAGATACAGCTCGCAATTTTAAAGATAGAGAGTCAAAATTTGGTACAGAAGTTTTTATTACTTGCAGGATGGTTGGTATTGAAAATGGGATATATCGGTCCACGTTTTGATATAGCCCCATAGAACGGTACCTCCCGATTTTCGGTATTTTTAATGTTTTAGCTTCATTATCCTACCAAAATGGCTAAAATTTGGTACGTAGTCTTCTTTAGGGGTATAAAACTTTCCCCCAGAATTTTGTCGGTATCGGTCCAAACCTTCATATAGCCCCCATAGAACGGTACCTCCCGATTTTCGGTATTTTTAAGGTTTTAACTTCATTATCCTACCAAAATGGCTGAAATTTGGTACGTAGTCTTCTTTAGGGCACAAAACTTTCCCCCAGAATTTTGTCGGTATCGGTCCACACATTCATATAGCCCCCCTATAACGGTACCTCCCGATTTTCGGTATTTTGAAGGTTTTAGCTTCATTATCCTACCAAAATGGCTGAAATTTGGTACGTAGTCTTATTTAGGGCTATAAAACTTTCCCCCAGAATTTTGTCGGTATCGGTCCACACCTTCGTATAGCCCCCATAGAACGGTACCTCCCGATTTTCGGTATTTTGAAGGTTTTAGCTTCATTATCACACCGAAATGGCTGAAATTTGGTACTTAGTCTACGTTGGTGGTATAAAACTTTCCCCCAGCACTTTGTCGGTATCGGTTCATGCCTTCATATAGCCCCCATGGAAATGTACCTCCCGATTTTTCGTATTTTGAAGGTTGTGTCTTCAATATTCCACCAAAATGGCTGAAATTTGGTATATAGTCTTCAATGTGATATAAAACTGTTCGCCAGAAATATGTCTGTACAGGTCCACGCTTTCATATTACCACATTTCTGACTAAAATTCGTCGGTATAGGTCCACGTTTCGATATAGCCCCCATAGAACAGTACCTCCGGATTTTCGTAATACTGAAGATTGTGACGTCAGTATCCAACCGAAATGGCTGAAATTCGTTATTTCGTCTTTCAAGAGTTATAAAATATTCCAGAAGAGTATTATCAGTATAGTGCCACGTCTTCCTATATCCCCATAGAAGCGTACTTCAAGGCTTTCGATATTTTTTAAGCACGATAACTCTTGAAGGGAGTGACCTATTTGGTCCATACTTTATACACCCTAGTATATTTACCAGATATAGATCAGATTCGAATATGAACTATATTTGCCCACCTTCCACACAAAATTTCGGAAAAGTGCAGTTTAAGACCTCCTCTCGAATCATTTTGTTTTTTGGTGTAACAACTTTTATTCCAGTCCATACTTCCTTAAAAAATTGCCTGCAAGCTATTAAAACCCGATATGGCACCATGTGTTGTGGATGGAGCGCGTGGTAACTCTCGAATGAATAAACCGATTCGATCAAAAGTTCAGCAATAGTCGGTCCACTCCCTCAAAAGTTCAAAACTTTTCGCTAAAATGGTGCGCACGATAGCTCTCGAAGTCAGTAACCGATTTGGTCCATACCTTAGACATTTCTACGAGACATAGATCAGGTTAGATTATAGACTATATATGTCAACTCCTTCGGATACCTCCCACACCAAATTTCGGAAAAATACAGGTTAGGACCTACTCTCGAATCGTTTTGATTTTTCTTGCAACAGGTTGCACTTAAGGCCCCTATGACGATGGTATAAGTTTGTTCAGTGGCAAGTTCAAACTTCTTGAGAAAACTGACCCGAAGACTGTAAAAAACTCTACGTCCAGCATGTGTATTGGCTGGTGCGCACGACAACTGCCGAACCCAATACTTTGCATACCGTAATATTTCTTCGAATATTAGATGTAATTCGAAGATGGTGCTTATAGGTCCACTCCTTCCGGTACCTCCACCACAAGAGTTCTAAAATATTCGCTAAAATGGTAAGCGCAAATTTGGATCTCGAAATATGTGATCCAAACTTAGTTTGTGTTCAAAAGTGGGCCTTATCTGCCCATTCCTTAAGGCCTAGGTACATAAGCTGCCTTGCCTACTTGCCTTGCCTGCTTCTGATGAAAGAATAAAAAAGAAAAGGGCAACCCAGTTCGAAATTTGCTCGGCCTTCTTTATTCTTATATTTTTAATATGTCAGAAATAAATCAGGAAAGCAAGGCAATCAGGCGAGGCAGCTTATGTACCCAGGCCTTTAGGGTACCACCCACACAAATGATCAATATTTTTGATTAAGTGCGGTTAGGGGTCTGTGCGAGAATCCTTTGGAAATTTTTAACAAAGGTACTCCTAGTAGCCCTGTTTACAGCGATATGATGTGTTTCGTGAGCAAGTCCATGTTTGCTGATAATAATGGTCCTATCGAGAGAAATGACTCCCAAAATACGACACACTTCTAAAATGGACTATGTCGGTCCTTTTCTTTAGGTACCTCCCCCGCAAAACTTTTGGGATTTTATCCTAATCCATATCTTTGTCGACAAGTTCATATGCCCAAAATTCTGAAGACCTCCTCAAAAAAAAAAAAAAAAAAAAACATACGATTTTTTTGAAAAATTTTTTTCATTTCACATAGGCTGAGGGTATACCTCTGTCAGCAAAGCCGACTGATACTTTTTTACTTGTTTGTGTTGATATTGTTAGTTCAGCTGGTCGAATTTTCTATAGAACATTGATGTACATATCGCTCCTTTACTCAAAGACTGGCATAACTCAAAAAATGGGTTTTTTGAGTTAGCAATTTCTATTTTTTCTACGACTTCTACTTTATCTTGTGTCAAATTTTCAAGTTGATATCTCTAAAACTCAACGAGTTACAGCTTATTTTCTAGGAGTTTGGCATAAATCATCAAAAAAGTTTTTTGCATTTATGAAGCACTAAAACACTTCAAGTCATGCTTGATCTTGCAAAGAAATTTAGCACTGATATCTGGCTAGTTCTCTGCAAAATATGGCCCAACTAGTTTTTTTTTAGTTTTTATGTAATAATCTTTTTAGCTTGGGAAGTCAAATTTCAATCGACAACTTAAAACGCGTTTTTCTCGAAACTTGATTTTTTGAAATGTGTCACTCTTTGAGTAAATGAGCGATATGTAAGTAAGTTTTCTGGTATTAATGTTGATCCGTGACAAAGTTATGTACAGGGGTGAGTATTGATGTAGGTTATTACATGGTCGGCCCCGTCTTGTTATTATTTGTTTTTGATTTTTACAACATGATTTTCAGTACGGATAAATGCTACTGTAACATTTTGATAGTCTATTAATCAAAAATCTACATTTATAGTTGTACAATATTGTTCAATTTATGTATTTATCTATAAAATTAACATTTATTCTTGTAAATAATACAATTACAACAAAACATAACTCAATTAATAACTTATGTTTTATAACCTACAACTTTTTACGATATTTCATATCTATTGAATACACGCATTGTTATATACATATATAGACTTAACCCTTACTTGAGCGATGGAATCCAGAGAATACTTTTGACCTTTGTTAGCTAATATGTTTAAGCTTATCATTTTTATACAAAAGAAATTATAGCCTTCAAGTAGTTTTGAAAATTAACAAATGTTAATATACTATTTCAAAAAGTCTAAACGAAAATGTATGTGAAAGAAAAACACCCAAATATTTCTTTTATTTTTTGTTCTACACAAATTCAAAATTTGAGAAATACAATTGGGTTGGTGGGCTTTTTGTTCATTTCCCTATCGATAGGCTGTAATATTCTCTGTGATTCATTGCTCTGGAAAAGAGATACATAAAATGAATTTATAAAATTAATTATATTTTTGAAATATCTTACATCTAGAAATCTTGGCAGCAATTTATTGACAATAATCAATGATGAGGATTTTCCAAAAATGGCCAATCTGGTGGTACTGTAAGTAAAACCGCATACAAACAAATCAATAATTCATTTCAGAGGCAAGGGAAAATTTATATTTCAAACATATTTTAAGAGCATTGGCGTAGCTGGTCAAATATTAGGTCAAAAACAGTTAATGATATGTATATTTTTCGTGTAATCAAATTCTGAGAACAAAATTTGGAATTTTAAAAACGTGAAAATATAAATGTTTCGTTCAACCACATATTTTGTGTCATGCAATATAATGACACAAAACATATGGTAGTAGCAACAATATATATTTTTAAATTTTTAAAATACCCTATTTCATTCTCAGAATATGATTCCTCCTCTAACATTTTTTCCCTTGGTAAACACATCTAGCTACGCCAATGCCTTAAACATATATAACTTAAATCAAATTATACTGAATATCTGCTGACTTAATTAAATATAATTGAATTTCTTTCCAAAAATGGCTTATAAATCTTATTAACTTGCCCTAAATATTTTATTGAATTTCCACAACATTTCTTCCATTTCTCCTAACATATATCTCTCGTAATAAATCTATCCTTTATAGCTTAACTTTAAATATGCATATTTGTAAATGTGTTTTGTTATACTTTTCTTAATTTCTTTACAGTCTGTTGAAACGCAATCAAATCATGAAAATCTCCTCTGGCGCCTTTACAAATTTAACAGCTTTGGAAATTCTGTAAGTCGTTGGCCTCTTTTTTATGGCTTTCTAAATGTTCATTTCCCACCACATTGCTATTTGTATCTCAATATTGTTGTTATTTTACTTTTGAATTTCCTTCATAAAGGTGTAAAGTATTTAGTTACAAAACAAATTTTCTTTATAAAGATAACCGGAAGGAAACGAGCTGACGGTAGCAACAGAAGAAGATGTTAGGAACAAATATATGTAAAAATATGTAAAGACCACCAAAAGTTATAAAAAATATTTTTTTTTTGTTATGAATTGCATTCCTCATATTCGGGTAACACAAGTGCAAGTGAAATTTATGGTTTAGTGGAAGGTGATAAAAAGGCAGAGACATGAAAGAAGGTAGGATAGTAATGGTGATTTTTTGGGGTTCCATGGAATTATGACAGAATAGACCTTCATTGTGTGGTTAAGAATGTTGTTATCATTAGCGAGTGTTAGAGATAGCCCAGCAGGGGACATCGCGTTTAATAGTAATTGCTTGGTATATACCATGTCTCCCTCTTATCTTACAATTTATTTGTAGATAAATATTTATGTCTAAAGAAGCACCCTTTCAGAGAGGGTTTATAGAAGCAGCTTGCCTTTTGCGCGTACAAACCAACATTCTTCGAAACCGGAGTTGGTTGGCAGTATTTTGCGAAATCCAGTAGCGGAATCAATTCCCTCGATAGCCTCTCTGAATCTAATCCAGGATGTTCTGTTGTACATACTGTACACATCCCAATGCCTTTTTCGTAAGCCCTTCTAGTAATTAGCCAAGCCTTTATTAAGCCATACGAGCAAGATTGTTCCTAGCAGTTGAGGAAAAGTTTGATAATACTGGACTTTTATGTCTAGCCATAGGGTACTCTCTTAATTCTTCTAAAATAGTTCTCTTCGGATTGCTGTAAGATTTCTGCCTAACTCCTCTTCCAGTGACATGAAAGAATATAATCTTGTTTTCCGAAATGGGATATTCATCCGATACTCCACAGTTACTGATAGTGAAGTCATCCACATTAGTCACAGTGATGTCAACGACTTCTTCCCTAAACCTATTATCGAAGAACCCGTCATCGTGGAATTGAAATGAATAGTCCTGGCTGTCCAGATTATGATTTGCACGGTCAATGAGGATGCCCGTACGACAATTTCCGGAGAGTGTCACATTTTGCCAGATATAAACATCGTGTCACCCGGTCTGATAAATGACGTCACCTGGCAACCCGTCGTTTCTCTTGGGTCAGACCATCTTCACATAATAGCATCCATTAACAGACCGCCCGATTTCATCAACTCTGAGTGCCGCACTTTCATCAAAAATTGGAAAGCTAATTGGTCTAGTTTCAGAGAGTTCATTAAACACCGCTTCAGAGATCTGTCCAACCCTTCAGATGTTCAGCACCCTTTCTTTCGGAAAGGATAAATTCCAGCACCCTTTCTTCCAGAAAGGATAAACTCCAGCACCCTTTCTTCCAGAAAGGATAAATTTCAACACCTTTTCTTCCAGAAAGGATAAATTTCAACACCTTTTCTTCCAGAAAAGATACATTTTAGCACCCTTTCTTCCAGAAAGGATAATATCAGCACCCTTTCTTCCAGAAAGGCTTTAAGGAAGCACCCTTTCTTCCCGAAAGGGTCTCAGGAAGCACCCTTTCTTCTATAAAGAGCCTTAGGAATTACCTTTTCTTCTAGAAAGGGTCTTAGGAAGCACCCTTCTTCCGGACAGGGTTTTAGGAAACCCTTTCTTCCGGGAAGGATCTTACGAGGCCTCCTTTCTTGCAGAAAAGGTCTTAGGGAGCACCCTTTCTTGCAGAAAGGGTTTTAGGAAGGACCCTTTTTTCCCGAAAGGGTCTCAAGAAGCACTCTTTCTTCAATAAAGGGTCCATTGATGCACCCTTTCTACCAGAAAGGATCATAGGAAGCAACATTTCTTCTAGAAAGGGTCCATTGAAGCACCCTTTCTACCAGAAAGGATCATAGGAAGCAACCTTTCCTCTAGAAAGGGTCTTAGGAAGCACCCTTTCTCTAGAAAGGGTCCATGAAGCACCCTTTCTACCAAAAAGGATCATAGGAAGCAACCTTTCCTCTAGAAAGGGTCTTAGGAAGCACCCTTTCTTCTAGAAAGGGTCCATTGAAGCACCCTTTCTACCAGAAAGGATCATAGGAAGCAACCTTTCCTCTAGAAAGGGTTTTAGGAAGCACCCTTTCTTCTAGAAAGGGTCCATTGAAGCACCCTTTCTACCAGAAAGGATCATAGGAAGCAACCTTTCTTCTAGAAAGGGTCTTAGGAAGCACTCTTTCTTCTAGAAAGGGTCTTAGGAAGCACTCTTTCTTCTAGAAAGGGTCTTAGGAAGCACCCTTTCTTCTAGAAAGGGTCTTAGGAAGCACCCTTTCTTCTAGAAAGGGTCTTAGGAAGCACCCTTTCTTCTAGAAAGGGTCTTAGAAAGCACCCTTTCTTCTAGAAAGGGTCTTAGGAAGCACCCTTTCATCTAGAAAGGGTCTTAGGAAGCACCCTTTCTTCTAGAAAGAGTCTTAGGAAGCACCCTTTCTTCTAGAAAGAGTCTTAGGAAGCACCCTTTCTTCCACTAAGGGTCTTAGGAAGCACCTTTTCTTATAGAATAGGTCTTAGGAAGCACCTTTTCTTCTAGAATGGGTCTTAGGAAGCACCTTTTCTTCTAGAATGGGTCTTAGGAAGCACCCTTCCTTCCAGAAAGGGTCTTAGGAAGCACATTTTCTTCCAGAAAGGGTCTTAGGAAGCCCCCTTTCTTTTAGAACGGATCCTAGGAAGCACCCTTTCTTCCAGAAAGGGTTTTAGGAAGCACCCTTTCTTCCAGAAAGGGTTTTAGGAAGCACTCTTTCTTCCAGAAAGGGTTTTAGGAAGCACCCTTTCTTCCAGAAAGGGTTTTAGGAAGCACCCTTTCTTCCAGAAAGGGTTTTAGGAAGCACCCTTTTTTCCAGAAAGGGTTTTAGGAAGCACCCTTTCTTCCAGAAAGGGCTTCAGGATGCACCCTTTTTTCCCAGAAAGGGTTTTAGGAAGCACCCTTTCTTCCAGAAAGGGTTTTAGGAAGCACCCTTTCTTCCAGAAAGGGTTTTAGGAAGCACCCTTTCTTCCAGAAAGGGTTTTAGGAAGCACCCTTTCTTCCAGAAAGGGTTTTAGGAAGCACCCTTTCTTTCAAGAAGGGTTTTAGGAAGCACCCTTTCTTCCAGAAAGGGTTTTAGGAAGCTCCCTTTCTTCCAGAAAGGGTTTTAGGAAGCACCCTTTCTTCCAGAAAAGGTTTTAGGAAGCTCCCTTTCTTCCAGAAAGGGTTTTAGGAAGCACTCTTTCTTCCAGAAAAGTTTTTAGGAACAACCCTTTCTTCCAGAAAGGGTCTTAGGAAGCACCCTTTCTTCCAGAAAGGGTCTTACGAAGCACCCTTTTTCTAGAAAGGGTCTTACGAAGCACCCTTTCTAGCACCCTTTCTTAGAGAAAGGATCTTACGAAGCACCCTTTTTCTAGAAAGGGTCTTACGAAGCACCCTTTCTAGCACCCTTTCTTAGAGAAAGGATCTTAGGAAGCACCCTTTCTAGCACCCTTTCTTAGAGAAAGGATCTTTGGAAGCACCCTTTCTTAGAGAAAGGATCTTAGGAAGCACCCTTTCTTAGAGAAAGGATCTTAGGAAGCACCCTTTCTAGCACCCTTTCTTAGAGAAAGGATCTTAGGAAGCACCCTTTCTAGCACCCTTTCTTAGAGAAAGGATCTTAGGAAGCACCCTTTCTAGCACCCTTTCTTAGAGAAAGGATCTTAGGAAGCACCCTTTCTAGCACCCTTTCTTAGAGAAAGGATCTTAGGAAGCACCCTTTCTAGCACCCTTTCTTAGAGAAAGGATCTTAGGAAGCACCCTTTCTAGCACCCTTTCTTAAAGAAAGGATCTTTGGAAGTACCCTTTCTCCCAGAAAGGGGCTTAGGAAGCACCCTTTCTTCCAGAAAGGGTTTTAGGAAGCACCCTTTCTTCCAGAAAGGGTTTTAGGAAGCACCCTTTCTTCCAGAAAGGGTTTTAGGAAGCACCCTTTCTTTCAAGAAGGGTTTTAGGAAGCGCCCTTCTTCCAGAAAGGGTTTTAGGAAAACCTTTCTTCCAGAAAGGGTCTTACGAAGCACCCTTCTTCCAGAAAGGGTTTTAGGAAAACCTTTCTTCCAGAAAGGGTCTTACGAAGCACCCTTCTTCCAGAAAGGGTTTTAGGAAAACCTTTCTTCCAGAAAGGGTCTTACGAAGCACCCTTTCTTGCAGAAAAGGTCTTAGGGAGCACCCTTTCTTGCAGAAAAGGTCCCTCGAAGCACCCTTTCTTCCAGAAAGGGTCTTAGGAAGCACAATTTCTTCCAGAAAGGGTCTTACGAAGCACCGTTTCTTCCAGAAAGGGTCTTTCTTTCGGAAATGGTATATAAAAGCCCGCTTTCTTTCAGACAGGGTCTATAGAAGCCCGCTTTCTTTCAGACAGGGTTTATAGAAGCCCGCTTTCTTTCAGACAGGGTCTATAGAAGCCCGCTTTCTTTCAGACAGGCTCTATAGAATCCCGCTTTCTTTCAGACAGGGTCTATAGAAGCCCGCTTTTTTAGAAGGGGTATCCATAGAGGCACCCTTTCTGTTAGAAAGGGTATCCATAGAAGCACCCTTTATTTCAGAAAAGATCCTTATAGAAGCACTCTTTATTTCAGAAAAGTTCTTTATAGAAGCACCCTTTATTTCAGAAAAGATCTTTATAGAAGCACCCTTTATTTCAGAAAAGATCTTTATAGAAGCACCCTTTCTTTCAGAAGCACCCTTTTTTCAGAAAAGATCTTTTTAGAAGCACCCTTTCTTTCAGAAGCACCCTTTTTTCAGAAAAGATATTTTTAGAAGCACCCTTTCTTTCTTTTAGAAAAGCTCTTATGATGCACCTTTTCTTTCAGAAGGAGACTATAGAAACACTCTTTGTTTTAGAAAATGTGTTAAGAAGCACCCTTTCTTCCAGAGACCATCTTTCTTTTAGAGAGGGTCAATAGACGCCCGCTTTCTGTAAGATATGGTATTCTGTGGCACTTTGCGCTGTTTTGTTGGACTTCTAACCCAACCTTTCATACCTCTCCCACTCACTTCACAATGTATGTATAGGAAATTCAGTTACCTTTAAACGATTTGCATATCGAGCAGCAGTACATTCTGCTGCTACACTATGTGAAGCTAGAGATGATAAATCGCCTGACCTACCAAAGGTTGTGAAGAAGTGAAATAAATTTCACTCATGTTTATGTTCACCATTAAAAGAGAATGAAAGTAAAAAGTTAAAGTTTAACACCGTCGATTCACAACAGATGAACAACAAAAACTCCCATAAAGAAGTATTTAGTAGTGACTTTATTGGAAGGAAAAAGGATTTATTTGATGTGTGCGTGGGTGGGTTGTACGCATAGAATATGAATGAATTGAATGATTTACCGGGTAAATGTTTTAGAGTTTGGAGAATTTTAATATATCCGCTAGGTGGGAGAAGCGATGAAAATGTTACAGGTAATGTTTTATTATTAACCCTTTGAAGAACAAAGCCACTTGAAGGAAAGAGCATAGTTGGTGATGGAATCAAAATACACATTTCTTTTTTTTATACCCCCAGTCTCTGGGTTAACGAGGGTATAAACACGTTGATACTAACAAAAACGTATCTAGCTAAAATAATTGTTATGGATCCCAAATATGTTTGAATGAAACCCGTTTCAGACAATTTTTAATTGACTTCGTAATGTTCACCCTTCTGGCTGATAAGCACCATAACTCTCGAATGGTTCAACCGATTTGTTTTAAATGTCGGTTCACCACTCCTTTTAATGTTTTTACAGGCATATGTTATGGGTATTTATTTGCGGGCAAAGGCGTCTAACTCTTTTTTCCTTGTTTTTATTTTATTTTTCCTCTTCGCTTAAAGGGTTACAATTTCCTCCTTAACAATACACCTTCGTGAAGCAACACGCTAAGGTGTGAATCATCCAACACAACAGGAAGCTAATTATTTAAGACAAGTTGCCTGTCTAACAGCTTTATCAGTTGAAGTAACCTGTCAGGTTTGCTTTAAGTGTTTGTTTACTCAATGAATTATTTTTTAGATTGGATAAATAATGTGCGGGAAAAGGGGTTAGTCGAAGGATAAATTTTTGATATTGACAAGTTAATGCAGCTTGTGAGTTTAAGTAAACAGTTGTTTAAAGCAACAACAGCCGCAGGGGAGGAACAAGAGGCAAGGAGGTATTTGGTTCTTGAAAAAGAAGAGGTCTTTCAATTATAAACAAAGTCAGTATAATATTAATGGGCATAGAGAAAACTAAAGGAAGAAAGGACAACAGGTAAAGTCCTTACAGCTTTAAAAGAATGAAAAAACACACACTTCACGTAAGGTTTGAGTCAAACCGTTTGACTTTTATATGGAGAATAAGGCAAAACAAGTACCAATACCGATTTAAAAAAAAGATTTAAGCCCCTTGAAAACTATGGAGAACAACTTCACCCGAACGCCCTCACCAAATACCCACTTTCCAGCTTTAGGTTATCTTTGCAGTTTATTAACCTTTCGATAAACTTTTTTTCGGTTATGTGCATTGATATCCTGCCAAGTTAAGAATATTTCTCATAGTTTTTGTTTAAGCTTAACACTTTTCACACTCCCCTTACTCCGACACACACACCACCTACTAATATCCCTTTGTTGTAGACTGCAATATTTATTTATTTAACCCCGTCGCATTCCAGGAATATTCGCAGAGTAGCCAAACAACAAGTAACAAGAACAACAAAACAATTGCCAACAGCTGACGCAAAACTTATTGCAATTTTTGTGTTCAGTTTTTTTTTTTGTTGGCACAGAGAGAAAGCAGAGAAAATATGTTATAACAGCAACAGTGGATAGTAACAACAACAGCAATGTTTGTTGTATCAACAACTAACAACAACAACAAAAACAGTACAATTTAATAATAAAAATTGTATTGTAAGAATTGACAATAGAGTTTTTTATTTATTAACAAACAAAGGAAGAGTAACAACCATCCGTTTGGGAGAAGATGGTTCTGAATCATATGAGGCTTATAGTTATACGTAAGTCTTATGTTCTGCTATAGCACTGCCAACGGTTATAACGTATTTTTAATCAATTCCATAGTCTTAAAACTGTTCATGATTTCCGCAGAACAACCCTATGGTTCAATTCTCAGACAAGGCAACATCACATTATTCTGTGATGGAAAACAATATTCAGCCACATTTTTTGAATATTTCTGCTTAAAAAACTTATCTTCAATTGAGATCATTCTATGTGCGACACGGAATTCGGGCTCGGTTATATAAATTGTGCTAAAAATAAAAATTTGAAACAAATGGTCTTTACCAGATCTGCAAGAATCTACTAATTTTGACTATTTTTTCGATAAAATAAAGGAAAAAAATTATCGTAGTTAAAAATAGTAGCTTCTTGCAGGTTCTGGAACAGACATTAAGGAAACCAACAAATTATATCAAAATAATAAAATAAGGGGCCTAATTATGTGATTCGATATCGAGTTGTTTCGAACCGAGTACTCAAAGTTGGGATGACAACATTCGCTATCGAGTAAAATTATCGATTATTGAGCATAAATTTGCGAGAAATTACTCGTAACTAAATTGCCTATCGTAAACCAACAAAACGAAAGACTTCTTAATGTCTTTTTGTATAAAATGTAAAAAAATTGCTTGTTGTCGGTTTGTAGGAGAAAAATAAAATTAGTAAAAAATCTCAGACTTTTTTTAAAAGAAAATAACAAGAAAAATTGAGAAAAATCCTTTGCACGCGTTTGAGAAATAGTAATAAAATTAGAATTAAAAAATTTATACAAATTTATGCATTCATTAGCCAATACTTACTGTTTGCAGTCTTTAAAAATAATTTAAAAAAATTAAGCATTTCCCAAAAAAATTTGATGTTAATAGCCTTTTTATAGGTGAACAACATTTAATAGAATACATGCGCCGCACAGTGTTGCCGCGTGGACAAAAATCAAAAAAATGTGATGTTAACTTTTACATATGCTTATATTTTGTTCTTACAGTAAACACAACGAATCTGAAAAATGTTGTCGATATGTGCATCCATAATGAAGTTGTAGCTCTTTAAATATGAAAGATATTTCTCCGATAACACAGTACAACACAAAAAATAATTACAAGATAATTCGGCCAGATTATGAAAAAGGACCAAAAAAAAAAGAAGACACGTGTATCGGCGTTTTGAAAGTTTACGTCGAGAAGTAACCTAAATAGGCGTGTCAAGTTCCGCCCATTTCTACAGGTTTTGAAATATTCGACATAAGATTCCTTGGAATCCTTGTATTTTAGGTATAAAGTGTCTTTGGCAATATTACTGACAACAATGCGGGGTATCTTTTTTTGAAAAAAAATTAACCCTCATGCGAGTCACTAAAGGGGTCTTTTTGGTCCATTTTTTCAAAAACGTTTAAAAAGTCCTTTAAAATGAGATCGTATCAGATCAAAATATTTTACAAAATTATTTGTCATAAAATTTGACTATATGTCCCCGAATACACCAAAACTCTAAATCGTACCTAAACGCCAGGAATCTGCCAAAAGTAAAATCACGTTTTAGGATTAATGTTGTACTTTATCGGAATTTATTAAGTTTTGTCCCACTAAACTTAATTCTAGATAGAAGACGTCAAAGACAAACATGATCTCCATCAAATTTCAATATAAGTCGCCGAAAGCTTCGGGAGATGTTAAATATTATAGCTAAAAATTTCTTTTGTTCAGAGACTCATAATGAAATTTGATTTAGAACATTTCTTCTTTTGACACAATCCCCAAAAAGTGAGGTAGTATAAATTTTAATATAGTATAAATTTTAATATAGAGTCTAAAAGAATAATAAATAATTTCTAACTATAATATCTAATTTTGTAACGTCATTTTCTTAACAAAGTATTTTACTCAGATATCTAGTTTGTTCTAGGACTTACAATGAAATTTTGAGTAGAATACTTCTTCTTTTAACACCTTTCGTCTAGCACTAAATTTCATGTTACTTTCATGCATCAACTCGAAAAAAGAACAAAACAAATTTTTTTAAAAAAAAATATTTGGGTGTTTTGTTGCAAAATTTGATGTATATAATTTCTTGATATATATAGCAAATACATATTTCATTTATTCGGCGACTTATATTGAAATTTGATGGAGATTATTTTTGCCTTTGACGTCTTCTATCTAGAATGAAGTTTAGTGGGACAAAACTAATAAATTCCGCTAAAGTACATTAACCCTAAAACGTGACTTTACTTTTGGCAGATTCCTGGCGTTTAGGTACGATTTAGACTTCTGGTGTATTCGGGGACCTATAGCAAAATTTTATGACAAATAATTTTGTAGAATATTTTGATCTGATACGATCACATTTTAAAGGAGTTTTTAAACGTTTTTGAAAAAAAGTTCAAAAAAGACCCCTTTAGTGGCTCGAATGAGGGTAATTTTTTTCATAAAAAGATACCCCGCATTGTTGTCAGTAATATTGCCAAAGACACTTTATACCTAAAATGCAAGGATTCCAAGAAATCTGATGTCGAATATTTCAAAACCTGTAGAAATGGGCGGAACTTGCCACGCCTATTAAGGTTACTTCCCGACGTAAACTTTCAAAACGCCGATACATGTGTCTTCTTTTTTCGGTCCTCTTTCATATTATATGTGGGGTTTCTTGTAATTTTAAAAAAGTTCAATTTTGTTGTTCAGTGTAATATGTTTTACGATTTTGCTCACCGCTAATTATCCTTATTTTCCGTTGGGCGTGGCCGTGTATGATGTACCTAATGATAGAAATGAAGAATTTGGAGACGATATGTTTTAATCTTTGCCTAACAGGTACAACCTACACTTTAAAAAGAGAGGTCACACATTCATTGGACATGGTCCTTAACAGGTTTTCGATAGCCGTCAATGTTAGGGGGTTACATATATCTCTTTCTTCGTTTTTTGTATGCTTAAAGTAATGAGTTGCAGGCAGATCATAAAAACCGAATATAGTGTCTATTTCAGATTAAAGATGAACTAAAATAAGTGTCGCGTTCGAGTTGGTGAGGACCGTTGCTTGGTATACCTCTCACCTTACTTTCGCCGGGGGTTGTTGTTAATTCGAATTCACGGTCTTCTACTGAAAATTCAATTTTGATATACAAATGGCAATTGGGATAAAAATGCTCTGGCCTGAAATATTTACTAATCTAATATTATTTCTTTTCAGAGTTTTAGATGATAATCTAATAAATTCACTGCCAGAAGGACTAAATAAATTAAGCCATTTACAAGAATTGTAAGTACATAACCTAAAAATATTTAATTGAAAAAATATTTTATATCAACTTATATTATATTATTTTCTAATTTATGCTACAGCGTGGATTTTAGTAATCAATTTTATAGCTTATTATCAGTGGTACTGCTGAATCTTCTCTACAGACATCCCCATTTGTTTAAACTTCCTTATGACATAAAATCCCAATTTAATTTCATAAAAATTCTATTATTTTGTCAATAAACAAGTTTAAAGCCTAAAAACAACATTAGGCATGACTTCCTTTACGCGAAAGAAAAACTCCAACAACCTAAATACAATTCTATAAACTTTTCACATAAACCAAGAAGACATGTCCTAGTTGCATCTTTGCATTCCAATAGACAACCATTGGGTTTTCTATAAACAGTAGATGACGATACAATACAACCAACCAACCATATATCCTTCGATTTTATTTTGTACAAATGTTTGTCATCCTATGCATGCATGTATGCGTGGGGAGACTGCAGTAACAACAACTAAACAGGCCAAGAAAAAGGTATGCGGGTGAAATGATGACAAATGCCAAGAAATAACATCAAGCAGTAGTATCAGCATAACAAAAACAACGACTACAATGACAACAATGTTAACCTCTTTAAACAAAATTAGAAGAGATCCAACACTGACACGACTGGTAGGTGGAGGTATGTAGTAGCGAATATCAGCATGAATGGTATTTTGTAGTCAAACAGTTGACTGTCTTGTTGACTTAACACGCACATGGTTGGCAATATCCTGGTATAGACCACAAAACCAGAAGATAGGTGGTAAGAAAATTTTCACTACTACATAGACCGACCAGCAACCATGGCAAATGACAGTGGATAACGGAAGGCATGAGGCATAAAGGCTAACAGTGCAAAGAGTTAAAGATACAAACCAACGGCAGGACATTCCAATGCACACAAATGATAACACCAACGCACACACACACACAAACGCCACGAAGCGTGTCATGTCTTCTAAAGAAAACTAACTTTATGTTGACACCAAGCTTACAATGACACAGATCTTGGCGTCTGGGCAATAGCGATAATCGCAATAATCATGACAATGATGATGATAATGAATATTATCATAATAATAACGATGATGATGATGAGGATGCTGCTGCTGCTGTCTTTGCAGCCGTTTAACTACAACAATGACATTTCATGGCAAAACTGTATTAAATGTGACACATCGTCCCAGACAAGGCTAACCCAGTTACGCAAAGTTAAAGATAAATGGCTTTATCTGTTCGTATTAATTTAAAGTTTAAATAAAATTATATTTCTACACAGTCAGGATGAGATAGTGAAAGACATACTGTTGGGGAAAATTTCCATAGGTTTTCAAGTAGTTTTTAAACGGGAAGATTAGTTAAAGATGCTGGTTGACAAAGGAAACAATAAAAAAACAAATTTGTTATAAATACCAAATACGGAGTGCAGGTCAAAAGCACATCACGTTTGACTTCTGATGACTCATCGGTTTAATGAACTTCTATAATATTGATTCAGACTGTACTCATTGCAGGGAGTAGTCTTCCCTTTGCCCACCGTGGATGTTCTCTTGAAATATTTCTTTCTTTTTATACCATACACCCTGTATGATATTTTGATGAGTTTTTACGTAAGATTACATAAAATCTTTATTTTGAAGTGATTCCATAAAAAAAGCTTCCGCAAAAAAGCTTTTAAAGTTTTTAGTTTTCAGAAATTTTGAAAAAATTTGAAGTTACTGTAAGCCGATATTTAACTAAAAACAAGGTATAGGGACACACGACATAATCAAAATGACCTAGCCGTTTGTTTCTCACTAATTCATATGTCATAAAAAATTTAAGTGGTTTGTGCGGGACCTTTTTCAGTATTTAAATGGAATAAAATTATTTTAGTCATAAATAGGCAAAAGGTCGTTCATTCGTACAACAGGAAATAATTTTTTTGAGATTTTTTTTCTTTTATAGCATTTTTTCAAGTTGGTTTGTGCGGAACCTTTTTTATACCCTCCACCATAATATGGAGGGTATAATTAAATTTGTCATTCCGTTTGTAACACATCGAAATGTTCATCGGAGACCCTATTAAGTATATATATTCTTGATCAGGGTAAAATTCTAAGTCGATATAACCTTGTCCGTCCGTCTGTTGAAATCAAGATACAGCTCGCAATTTTTAAGATAGAACTTTAAAATTTGGTATAGAAGTTTCTATTACTCCTGGATGTTTGGTATTGCAAATGGGCTATATCGGTCCACGTTTTGATATAGCCCCCATAGAATGGTACCTCCCGATTTTCTGTATTTTGAAGGTTGTAGTCTCAATATTACTCCGAAATGGCTGAAATTTGGTATTTAGTCTTCGTTGGGGTACGAAATTTTCCCCCAGAAATTTGTTGGTACAGGTCCACGCCTTCATTTAGCCCCCATAGAACGGTACCTCCCGATTTTTGTATTTTGAAGGTTATGACCACAATAATCCATTGAAATGGCTGAAATTTGGTATTTAGTCTTCGTTGGGGGTATGAAATTTTCCCCAGAAATTTGTTGGTACAGGTCCACGCCTCCATATAGCCCCCTTAGAACGGTACCTCCCGATTTTCGGTATTTTCAAGGTTGTGACCTCAATATTCATCCAAAGTGGCTGAAAGTTGGTATTTAGTCTTTGTTCGGCTAATAAAACATTCCGACAGAAATTTGTTGGTACAGGCCCACGCCTTAAAACAGCCCCCATAGAACGGTACCACCCGATTTTCGGTATTTTGAAGGTTTTATCTTCAAACCGAAATTACTGAAATTTGGTACTAATCCTTCGTTGGGAATCCCAGCAAAATTTTTGCGGGAAGGGGTTCCATGCGATGACGTGATTTCATGGCATCTTTTGCATTGGTTCAAACGAAGTCGTGAAAGATCTGATCTTTTCATTAGCATTTGAATAAATGCAAAGGAAGTCGTGAAAGATCCTATCTGTTAATCAGCATTTGAACCCATGTAAAGGAAGTCGTGAAAGATCCGATATTTTCATCAGCATTTGAACCCATTCCATCGGTCCAATAGAGATGAATTTTGTTCTAAATATATAAGTTTAATTATTTACAATAGGCTTGATGTTGTCGGAGACTCGAAATCGCAACCAACGTTGTTAAAATTCTCGTCGTAATGATAATGTCATTGAAAAGGGTTGGTGAAAATTACATGCCAAATTATTGGTGGAAATGGCATGCCAAAGCATTGGTGAAAATGACATGTCAAAGCATTGGTGTAAATGACATGCTTTGGATCTTTGGATAGCATCTTTTGGGGTCCACGCTCCTATAAAATTCATCGATGAAGATGCTAAAAAGATGACATGCCAGATCACTTGCACCCATGATTGAATGGCATCTTTGGCATCGAACATTTTGCTGGGAATATAAAATTTTCCCCCAGAAATTTGTTGGTACAGGTCCACGCCTCCATATAGCCCCCTTAGAACGGTACCTCCCAATTTCCGGTATTTTAAAGGTTGTGGCCTCAATATTTCTCCGATATTGCTTAAATTTAGTATTTAGTCCTCATTTGAGTTATAAAACTTTCCACATGAAATTTGCCGGTATAGGTCAACGCCTTCATATAGCCCCCATAGAACGGTACCTCCCGATTTTCCTTTTTTGAGGGTTGTCGCCACAACAACAAACAGAAATGGCTGAGATTTGGTATTTACGCTACGTCGGAAGTAAAAGCCTTTCCGAATATCTGAATATCGTCGGTATAGGTCCATGTTTCGATATAGCCCCCATAGAGCGGTACCTCCCGATTTTCATAATTTTGGAGGATGTGACGTTAATATCCCACCGAAAAGACTGAAATTTGTTACTTAGTCTTTTATGGGGTTATAAAATGTTCCAGAAAAGAAATATCAGCGTACCTCGTATTTTTGTAGGTTTTAACCACATTATCCTACTGAAATATCGTAAATTTGGTATTTAGTCTTCTTTGAGTCTAAAAACTTTACGCCAGAAATTTTTGAGAAAAAATGTTAAAAAGTCACAACCCTAATATACATATAATCACTTCCGTCCGTCTGACCATGTATTTTTGTTCGGAAGGTACAGGTCACATTTATTGCGAAATTTTGGAAATGTAATTTTTTTTTGCTTTTGGTAAGAATCATTTCAGATTTGGATATAGCTCCCATATATATTTTCGGCCGATTTCACGTATTTGCTACACCAAACACGCTGTGCCAAATTATATCGAAATCGGTTCAGATATGGATATAGCTCCCATATATATTTTCGGCCGATTTCACGTATTTGCTGCACCATTCACGCTACATAAGTCCTATTTCGATGAAATTTGATATATGTGACTGAATGGTCTAGAAATAAATCTGCCATATTAAATCGAAATCGGTTCAGATTTGGATATAGCTCCTATATATATTTTCAGCCGATTTCACGTACACCAAACACGCGTTATAGGTTTGATTTCGATAAAATTTGGAATGTGTGACTGCATTCTGCATAGAAATAAATGTACCAAATTATATCGAAATCAATTTAGGTTTGGATATTGGGAGCACGCGAACAAAATAATAGCACCACCTCCCTAAAAAATGGTTTGGAGGCATTTTTATTTACATGTGCAAATTTTGCTGACCGTTTCATGCGTTTTTAGAACAAAACGACTCTAAGGAATATAAAAGTAACAAAAATCGCAATTATTTTCAACACTTTTTAAAAAAATAAACCAAATTTAACAAAAACTCCAAAAAGTGGACTAAAAAAATAATAGCACCACCATTGAAAATTTTCTTAAAATGATAGAAATTGCACAAATGTTTTCACTTTATTGCTCAAGAATAGTAGTACATCAAGAGAAACAAGTGCCTACTGATTTATTGTTCAGTTGAATTCGATAGTGACGCCTCGGGATAGGCTTGGTATCGAACATGCGGAAATAATGTACAACACCTCTGTTGATAGCAAAATTTACAGATAAGTTAGCAGATTTGTTTGAAATCTAAGAAAATTATTTCATAATTTTAACTGCTAACTTATCTGTAAAACTTTGCTATCAACAGAGGTGTTGTACATTATTTTGGGCTTCTCTGCACTGTAGGCCCTGTTTTAACTTAAAACATCGTAGTTTTTGAAGGTGGAATGTCAAAAATGGAAATTAATATTCACTAAGTCAAACAGGTGTTTAAATGCAAGAAAATGTCCCAAAAGTAAAATATTTTCTATAGAAAATGTAAGTGGTGCTATTAATTTTTCGCCTCTTTTTTGATATTATTTGGTTAAAGCTGCTAAAAACAAATATTTATACTAATGTGAATATTAATTTTACTTTTTTTGTAAAAGGAGACACCTTAGGATATGCACCTAACAACAACATTAGTGGAAACAACAACAATCTTGATTGTTTTTGTAGTGGCAAACAAATTGTTCACGGTGGTGCTATTATTGTTTTCGCAACTGTATGTCCTATTTGTATGAAATTCGGAATGTCTGACAAAATTCGGCATAGAAATAAATGTACCAAATTTGGATATATGTAGCTCCTATATATATTTTCGGCCGATTTCACGTATTTGCTGCACCAAACACCCTATATTCGTCCGATTTGCTTAATTATATCGAAATTGGTTCAGATTGAATATAGCCCCTGTTCTCCAAAATCCAAATTGTAGCAAATTTGGTACCATTTAGTACACGTAAATAGGAATTTCAAAACCTATTCCTTATCCCAATACCGAATTTAAAAATCGTCTTTCAAAAACCTCCGTGTCTCAACCTTACACCTCCTCCATATCTTAACCCCGCATACCAAGATTGAATCTAATACAAAATTTAGAACTCCACATGTATGGAGAAAGTGGCCAAAAATATTTAGAGTGTAAAAATCAAACCAATGCGCCGGTTACAGCTTTGTGCTGCTGCGAAGAGTGTTTTAAGAAACCACGAGTGCAACATTCTCGCCCCATTCCCCTCTGAAGGGGTATACGATCAGAATTGTTTTATGCTGTTAATACAAAATGACATGAACAAAGGTCCCGATTATCTTATGATGCAAAAATAATCAAAATTTTTGTCTGGAAATTGGTAAAATTTATAATATAGATCTTATAGCGTTCTTCCTGGAAGTCACGTACCACCAACGTAAAACAAATTAGGAAGAAGATTTTTTCATCTTGCCACTGATGCCACTTATGTTAATGTGCGTGGTCAGATAACAGATTTATACGCTAATATATCCATAGAAACCCTATTCTAGGGCAGCTTTAGTCAGCGACCCACCATTTATAGTCTGGCACTAGATGACAGCTGATTTTAATACTGAATAATCTTAAACCTATGACCTACTTTGGAAAACTATTCCCGAGTTAGGCACTGGTGGGCACTGATGGGCATCATGAGTAAAATCTTAGGTCAAATTTAAGTATATGATCGAATTGGCATTACAAACTACACTAAGAAAATATGCAGCTAACTAGAATTCCACAAGCTATTACCTCCTCCTTCAAAATCCACTATCATATTTTGCTAAACGTATTAGTTTCGTGATATTTTGAATATATTTACTTGCACTTAAAATATAGGTTGTACTCACAACAAAAAATATTAGTCAAATGTTTCGACTTTTGAAGCTATACTTAAGAAGATCGCGTTCGAATTGAACAAAAACTAATATATATTTAAAAGGTCCATGTCATAGCTGTCAGAGTTGCCAGATGTTGTACCAAAATTTTTACATTAATTTTTTTATTTTTGGCCAATGGGTGGATCCACTGTGCGCTGTCCCTACACCAAATACCATATTCATAAAAATTTAGTGGTTTTCGTAAATTTATGGTACATACAGTGGTGTGAAAAATAATAAGGACAGTGACATTCACATTTTTTGGTCGCTCCTAAAATGTGTAAAATGGAAGAATTTGCGATGGAAATTTGTTTTTGAAAATGTACATGTATTGCAATAAGAAATACCGTTACGATTTTGTTTTCTTTCTGTTTAGTTTTTACACAAAACAAATATTTTTCGTAAAATCCGTGATTTCTGCTGTGAAAAATAATAAGGACAGTTTTTCGTTTTAGTAAAAATAAATTGATATTAGAAGCATTGTGGCGTTTTTTTATTGGGATAGCGTTTGCAATTTTGTTTTTTCAAAATAGTCTGGCTTAATCCCATTGTTGTTGTTTTAATATTTTAAAATAACTATTTTATTAGTGGAAAAGATTTGGCATTGTTCGCCAAGGGGTAAGGCAGGGAATACTATAGTTTCGATCCACGCCACTGGATCTCATCAGTTCCCTTGTTTCTTGTTTGTGGATATTCTCCACCGAAGTTATTTTTCAATAACTTCTTCAACAAGAAACTTTTTATTCCCAAACATCAATCGTCAGCTCGAAGTATAAAGGTAAGCAAAGAAAAAAGTTCAATGAGAAGTTTTTCCTTGGCAACCTCATACAAATCCGATTAAGTGTCTGCGAAACAATTCAAACCTCTTCCACTTGTATGTGTCGTCGAATTTCGACGAATGCACACAACAAAATTTGGTTGGCCTGCTTTACAGCAAAAACAACACACGGAAAAATTACAGAAAAAGCTTAGAATCTTTAAAAACAATGGTGGAGGATGCAGCTAAGTGAACTTCAAAGATAAAAGTCGTAGCAGAAATTCAAAAATTGCACCTGTAATAATAAATGCGTTATTCTATGATTAAAAAGATCCTTTTACCACATCTTTACAAATAAAAAAAACTACTTAAATATTAATTTTGACGCATCAACAACTCCTAAAACACTCTGTGGTGGCCACATTAGAGCTTACAGTGTCATAAAAGTATCATTTTAATCGAAAAATTATACACTTCCCACGTAGTGGTGTAGGGTATAAAAATATTCAGCAAATAATACAGGTTGCTAGAAATCACGTCGCTTGGTATAAGAAAAATTGCGTACCATTCTTTGGTCTTTATGAAACCAAATATATATTTTTTTGTTCCGATAGAGGAGTTTATCAGGGTTGAAGACCTAAAAATCAATAATATAACCCAAAATATACTCTGAAGGCGGCTAAATATGGCAGAGGTAACAGCATGGTGTGGGGCTCATTTTCTTACAATGCTGTGGGGTTTCTATACAGTATTCAAAGTGTTTTTGAAATCACCAGATTACATTGAAATTTTGAAAAATATAATTCTTCCGTATGCTGAAGGGGGTGTGCCTCTCAAATGAGTCTTCAGCAAGGCTAATGACCCAAAAATGACGGCAAAATTAAAAAAGGTGTTTCAGGATATTTTGAATATATTTACTTGCACTTAAAATATAGGTTGTACTCACAACAAAAAATATTTGTCAAATGTTCCGACTTTTGAAGCTATACTTAAGAAGATCGCGTTTGAATTAAACAAAAACTAATATATATTTAAAAGGTCCATGTCATAGCTGTCAGAGTTGCCAGATGTTGTACCAACATTTTTACATTAATTTTTTTATTTTTGGCCAATGGGTGGATCCACTGTGCGCTGTCCCTACACCAAATACCATATTCATAAAAATTTAGTGGTTTTCGTAAATTTATGGTACATATGTATGTACCACCTCCATCACCTCCATCACCTCCATATACCAACGCTACATTCCAGCTCTATCCATACATCCCATAACAAAGCACAAGTTTCCGAAATCTCTTTTTTATCTCCATTCCATATACCAAACGATTTCAAAATTAGTTCTTCTTGGCACTTTTCGTACAATCTATACTTAGTTCCAGGTCTCCGTACACCCAAAAACAAGTTGTACCAAATTTAGTACTTTTCTCACAAATAAGTAAGAATTTCCAAAACTACCTTAATCCTATACTAATCCAAATGCCAGGAATCCAGCTCTACCAGTTCTCCAAAATCCAAATTGTAACAAAGAGCTGGCTTAAACTACCAGCGAAACGATCGTAGCATAGTGGTTGGGTGTGTGGTACTTCGTCAGAATTTATTTTTCAATACAAATTCCTTAGGCCATGTTAGCTCGATTAATTCAATTAAAAGTTAGTTTAATTTAGTACTTTTCGAGCACAAAAGTGCGAATTTCAAAACTGCATCAATCCTATACTCCAACAGTAATCATAATTCCAAATTTCAGGTTTCCAACTCTATCCGTTCACCCAAAGCTAAGTTGTACTTACTGGTCGTACACAAAAGTACGAATTTCCAAACCTATCTCAGTGCCTCAATCCTACACTCCAACAGTAATCTTAATTCTAAATTTCAGGTTTCCAGTTCTATTCGTTCTCCCAAATCCAAATTTAGTACTATTACGTACTTTTCGTACACATAAGTAGGAATTTCCAAAACTATGTTCATATCTCAATCTACACATCAGCAGTAATTTTAATTCCAAACTTCAGGTTTCCAGCTCTATCCGTTCATACAAATCCAAGTTATACTAAATCTAGTACCAGTTTGTACTTTTCGCACACGTAAGTACGAATTTCCAAAACCATTTCCTTGGTGTATATACCACTTCCTAACCTTGATTCCGACACCAAATTTCAGATTCTACCTATACCCGTTCAAAATATACAATTGGTACCAAATTAGTAGTGAATTTTAGTACTTTTCGTACACTTCTATTTTGGATTTCCAAAAGCCCATATATACTATTGGCTGATTTGAGGTATTTGATGCACGCTATATCCGTCCAGTTTCAACGAAATTTGGAACGTTTGACGGAAATTGGTCTAGAAATAAATGTGCCAAGTTATATCGAGATTATTCACAGTGGTGTAGGGTATCATAAAGTCGGCCCCGCCCGACTTTGATCCTTTCATTACTGAGTTTTTCTTCAAATAATATTAAAATAATTTTATTTTCCTTAATTATACCCTACACCACTATGTGGTAAGGGGTATTATGTCTTTGTGCATTTGTATGTAAAGTGCAAAAGGAAGCGAGATAGACATATAGTTCCTTTGAGGGATATGCATAGAATCACTTTCTGAGTCGATTTATGCATGTCCGTCCGTCCGTCCGTCCGTCTGTCCGTCCGTCTGTCTGTCCATGTATTTTTGTTCGCAGCCTTCAGGTCGCATTTATTATCCAATCAGGCTAAAAATTAGGAAAGGTCATTTTTTTCGTCATAAGAGGAACCCTGTTGATTTTGGTGCAAATCGGTTCAGATTTAGATATAGCTGCCATATATATGTTCGTCCGATTTTAGGTATTTGATGCACCAAACACGCTGTAACTCTCCAATTTTGATGACATTTGGAATTCATGACGGAATTAGATCGATAGATAAATGTGCCAAACTATATCGAATTCGCTTCAGAGTTGGATATAGCTTCCATATATATGTTCCTCCGATTTTAGGTATTTGATGCACCAAACACGCTGTTACTCTCCAATTTTGATGAAATTTGGAATTCATGACAGAATTAGGTCTATAGATAAATGTGCCAAACTATATCGAAATCGGTTCAGATTTGGGTATAGCTTCCATATATATGTTCGTCCGATTTTAGGTATTTGATGCACCAAGCACGCTCTATCTGTCCAATTTTGATGAAATTTAGAATGTATCAAGGAATTAGGTCTATAGATAAATGTGCCAAACTATATCTAAATCGGTTAAGATTTGGATATAGCTCCTATATATATGTTCGTCCTATTTTGGGTATTTGATGCACCAAACACGTTGTATCTGTCCAATCTTGATGAAATTTGGAATTCATGACGGAATTAGGTCGATAGATAAATGCCATTAAATAGTCATTAAACTAAGTTTTTGCGTTAGGAAGTATACTAATGCGTTATTAGGAAGTATACTAATGATTCCATTTTTACATATTTTGACTGGTGTAGGGTATCACATAGTCGGCCCCGCCCGACTTTGGTCTTTTCCTTACTGGTGTAAAAACTGACTCATCTTATTGGCCTCAATTTTCAATTTAACTTCCTTCCTTCGCTTTCAACTCATTTTGATAAAAGAAGTTCCAATCATAGTTTAACATTCGTAACAAGTTCGTAATTATCCTGTTTACATTGAAGAATCCTGTTTAATTTTGTATATATCCTGTTTGTACCATTGAAAGTTATTTCAAAAGAAAGCCACTCTGTTGAATTGGAAAATAGAAGGAAAAAAGAAAACAAAATAACTACACACATATTTCCACAATGGAAATATCCTTCATGTGTTTCGAGGAGGATGACCAACATGAAAAATAAGCTTTAACCCTTCTACACTCCTTGGATTTGTGCCCTTCTTATGATCCTTTGGGTCAATTTGACCCAACATAGATAATAAACACAAAATCTCATAGTTAACGAAGGAAATTAATTTTATATGTTTATTTATATTTAGTATTATAACAAAAGTAATAAAAATAAAAAATAATAAAAATAGATCTTCCGTTTTTTCATCCCACAAGCATGTGAGATTTTCTCCATAAGATTTATAAACTCCTGCCATTATTTGTAATCCCAGATATGCATCGAACTCGATCATGTCAATGTTTTGCCAATCATTTCCATATATGTATCTCTACACCTTTTTGATTTGTCATTTGGATCACAACATTTTAAATATTTGGTGATATAAACAAATCGAACGAAGACTTTATATCTGTAACCATAACCATTGCTTTTTGGTAGGTCCAGGCTTATACGACAAAATTTGTTTTTTTGGTAACGTGTCGGTTCGAAGTGTTGGTTGTTCTCTCCACACTACGCTTTGGTCCTTAGACAAATATGTTACTGAATTGCTGTCATCAATTTCCACTGCATCGTCTACTTCTATACTTTCAAAGCTATTATTTGATGAAGAATACCATTCATCTGCTTCATAGCCGTCGTTTGAGCAAATTTCACCTTCGTCACTGTCATCAAAAATGTCATCGTCCTCGTCATTCATTATTTGTTTCAACTGAAGATCACTTAGAACCTGTGGATTTTTTTTTATGAAAACACCTGTTTTATAAATTTTGTTTTGCCATACTTACTTTTCTTCTTTGTGCCATTATGTAGAAATATTCAGCAATATGTTTGCACGTTTACCACCAAAAAATAAACTGAACTTATGAAAGAAAATATTATAATGCAACAGGGCGTTTGTTTACATTTTTTCTCTCATACAGTAGTGATTATTTCTGCAGCAAGATTGAGATCATTTATCTTGTTTAGTTTTTATCTGGTTGAGACAAAAAGAAGATACTCTCTGATCATACTCGAATGAGGCAAACAGGCATGTCACAGATTCCGATCGGAATGGTTTCAATTCCGTAATTTCATTTCGATCGGAATTCGTTTTTGTGACATGTCTGAAAGTTTCGTTCTGATGTACAAAACGGGGAATCACCGAATATGCATCTTGTAGTTCGGTGATTCCCCGTTTTGTGTCAAAATGTTACCATATCATATCAAGTATCAATGCGTTACTATACCATCATAAAACAAATTTCAAGATATACCCTTTCGGGATTCTCATATTTACCAACCTTTGGAAAATAATATTTTGAATAAAAAAAGTATCCAATAAAAATGATTTTATTGATTATTTGACTGGAAAAATTATGGATTGAAGATTCTACGTGAAGCAGACATTTATTCAATTATATTTAATAGGAAAAAAACTTATTAATTGAAATTAATCTTGAAATACCGCATGTTGGGTCATATTGACCCAAAGGATACTAAATGTCAGTAAATTGTGTTTTTGGCTGTGGAGAGGGGAGGGGAATTTCAAGTTTTTTTATTTTCTTGTAAAAATATAATTTTTGACCCTGTAATGGATAAATAAAAGTTACAAGTACATATCTAATTGTTAAAAGGGCAAATTTTGTGTTTGAAAAACAAAATTGGGTCAAATTGACCCAAGGAGAGTAGAAGGGTTAAGCAAATTATTTTATGTGTATTGTTAAAAAGAATATAAAAAAACATTAAGATAATTTTTATACCGCCAATCTGCAGGCTTTTTTCTAAAAAAATTTCCCGGTATTTTACAGAAACTTGATTTTTGATCGACCATTATTTAAAGCCCAATGGAGTAAAACATTGAACTTGCCGCAAATATCTGACCAACCAATTTTTTTAATCCTACATATCCTGCTCGTACCCTAGCAGTGCATAAAAAAGTAGACGTTGATTTATTGAAGAAAGATGTGAAACAAACCAAGGCAAAAGGCGAATGGATGTGCAAAGGGGAAAAGAAAGGTCGTATTGGTTATCCCAGCGACAAAGTTGCTGGTGCCAAAACCATCCGCCCATCTGAGCGAAAGAGGACAATGGCTGCGACTGTATCTACGCTTAATAGCTAAGCGATACCTTAGTTATTCCGAAAGTATCACGGACTCAGCTGACAGCAGCGCAGATAGTTTTTGGGAGGATGGCAATGCTGTATCAATAAGCAAAAAAGTAACCCAACAGCAATTGTTTTGTTCCAAGCTCAAAGCTGTCGTCCCACAAAGCAGCAACGATGTGTCACTATCATTCTGCTGAGGGCTTTGAAATCCCAATCCCATATCCATCAGGAATCTACAAGGAAGCTACTTGGATTTAGCAGACTGTGGTAAGCCGTTTTGTATTCGTTTTCTTGTGCTGGAAACAGAATATCCCGGAATTCTTGCCTCGGATTCCTTTGGTGGAATACTCAGGACCAGTATGGATGTCCTTGGTTTGTCACAAGCATATCCACCACACTCAAAATTTGGTGAGATGCAATAGATGTCGGGAATGGGTGCCTCTCAGGGATTGGTATGGACCCATCCATGTGAGGGACTGCGACGGGGACTGTGTTGCTGCGTGCTGCTTGAACACAGTCCCCATTAAGTCGTCGTCATCAGAATACGACTCCACAGCAGTCCACCAACAGCAGCCGCACTTGTAACACTTAACATTAGCAAATTTCCTATGCACCAATGTCTTCAACACAGAACAATCTCCAGACCGGGCTCGATCCCTAAAGACATGGAATGTATGGGGGTAGCAGTCAGGTGTGTTAACGACGAGGTAGAGTTGTTAGCCCGCCTTTGGAAGGTCATAACAGACTGGTATTCGGGGACTAAAATGGTTATCAAAACTTGTGCCAATTGTTCCTCGGCAGTGGCCAGTGTAGTGCTGGCTGAGCAGATAGATAAATTTACGTTTTGTACGGGTAATGAGGAATTTCCTACGAGAATTACCAGAGAGTATCACAGTTCACCATCGTGTTACCTGTTTTGGCAAATGACATCACCTGGCAACCCGTCGATTCAATTGGATCAGACCATGTTCCCATAACTGTCCCCATTGCGAAACCGTTCGATTCAATCACATCTGAACTCCGAACTTTCATTAATCATGGGAAACATAATTGTCTGCTTCACCCTTCTGATATTCAAGTAGCAGAGAGGACGTTTCGAGACATAATCACTGCTGCAACCGCTTGAATACGCGAAGTGCGATCAAATTTCCCAGCAGAGGCGGCAATAGCACCTAATAAGCGTGATAAACTTCGTCGAGAGAACCCCAGGGACCTTAGAGTCAGAAAGCTGTCACTGGAAGTCGACTGGTTGGTCGGTGAGTGGCTAAAGCAACTGAATAGTTATAATAATAATTGTTTCACAAACATTCCAGGCGGGACAGGGGAGACTTCTCTCATATCAATGAGTGCACCACGATTCATATTAGCTCAATGATATGGGACCTACTGTTTATCGCCGATTCCGAACGGCGTGTCTATGTAAGACACCACTTGTAGGAAAGTTGTACAAGACTGAAATACTCAGAAAATTTCGCCAACATTACTGAGGGGTATTTTGCCACCATTGAAAAGTGTTTGTGTTGACTGGCCGGGGAATCGAACCCACGACCTTCAGCGTGCAAGGCGGGTGTGCATACCATTGCACCACGGTGGCAACTGAAGAGTTGCTTCATTGGAATCTGAAAAAATGAGTTGTGATCAACGGTTAAGTCGCTCTCGAACCCTGGGATTTTACGCTCACCGAACCGAAGAGGTGTGCCAGTTAGTTTAATCGACAGTATATTGAACACCCCGGGAGTTACTCTGCTGTATTCCGCCCCCTCCAAACGACATTGAGATTGTTACATATGCGTATGATTGTACGATTTCGGCTTCAGGTATCATCCATGATGTCATTTGTGAAAGGCTGGACTCCTATTTGACTGGTCCTAACACATTTTTCCATGCGAGGAATATGGAAATATCCGCCACTAAATCTACGGCCAGTCTGTTCACCACATTGAAGGCAGAGGTGAGAACAGAGTTCAATGTCATGGGTGATGGTAGCAGAATTCCGACAACAAACGTTCGACAGCATGTTTACGTCGTCCGCCACAGCTATCTGCGATACGCTGAGATGCAGGAACAAGGTGCTTAAGTCCCTAGCCGGCAGTACATGGGGTGCAGTTATAAAACGCTATAGGTCGGTCTGTGGTAAGATATGCGGCTCCAGTGTGGTCCGCGAATATAAGTGCAACACTATGGAAAAATATTCAAACCGTCAGAATATCTCCTAAGAACAGCAACAGGGTGGCTACTAATGTCTGCAGTGGACAATCTTTATGAGGACACAAAGATTATTTCAATACAGCAACTCAATGGCGTGCTTTCGTTGGAGTACTTGCTCGGCTGTTGCCGTGAGGGCCGTCCTAATTACCACATGGTTAATAGGACCCCCTACCCAGGCATGTCAGAAGGGATCTTCATGATCTAGAAACCCTCTAGATCAGCAATCCTATCAAGCAGGTTAAAATAGCACTCACACGGATGCAGTCACAGATGCCATGAACAACTATCGTGAGGATGCAGTCCTCGGAGAATATCCTCCATCTATCGCAGATGAGGTGCGTCAGCTGCGACAACAAACCGGAGTTGAGAGAGTTTTGGCTCAACTACGAACGGGTTGACCCGAAACCTTAGTGTTTTGGCCAGCGCTGCCAACCCAGCATCAGACCTATGCTTCTATGTAGGTTTCATGCTGCTACAACAGCAACAGAAGGATGTGGATTATTACGCTACTCTACAATCAGTAGCAAGGCGAGGTATCAGAAAGAGAGAAGAGAAACATATTTTTCGAAAGAAACACAGAGATGTGGAGAAGTGGGATTGTGAAAAATCGAGATATACAGGAGCCAGAAAAAAGACCTAAAATTATCCCATAGAGTTAAACATCAAACTGATGGCTTTGGTACAGGCACATCTTCCTGTAGAGACGAACAGGGTAATCTGTTAACAGATACATATAATGTGCTCAGGTTTTGGTTAAGGCATATTCCCAAACTATTATTATTCAATACTAACGAAGACGACGAATATATCAAAGATCACCACCTGGACAGAATGAGGTAAAGGCATCAATAAACCAGCTGAAGGATAATAAGGCCTCAGGAACTGAAGGTCTACCAGCCGAGCTGATTAAAACTCGCTAGATAGTACCATCTGGAAGTAAGAACGCGTACCCGGAGATTGGAACCTGAGTATCCTGTGTCCCGTTCACAAGAAATGAGATAATACAGTGTGACTTTTTCCAATTTTAGGTGGCCAAAATTAATTACTGTGGTATTAAAATACCTATCGAAGTGAAACTTGGTACATACAGCCCCAATACTCAAAAGATGCTGTATGAAAAAATGGGCGTGGTCCGCCCACTTTTGGGCGTATTAGTAAAAAAATGTGTAATGTTCATGAAATGCAATTATAAAACACACAAAGATTAATTAAAAATATAGTTTATTGTTGTTTTTAATATTTTTATTGGTTTTTTTTTTTTTTTTGAAGCAGTTAATAAAAAAAGAATCAATGTACAAGAAAATTAAAGAAAATAATAAAAACATTTAAAACAAAAATAAAATATTTATTCATATTTTTAATTTAGATGAAATATAGATTATATTATATTAAAATATAGACATAAAATAAATTAGATTAATTCATTGTATCCGTAATAAGGTCTTCTTCTTCTAGTGGCTCCAATAGTAAAGATTGCATCTCTGGATTTAATGTTTTTCTTCTTGAGGTCGTTGGAAGTTTTCGCAAACTACATATATAGGGGTCTGATGAAATCAGCAGTCTATGTAAAAGATCTGTGTTTGTATCGATTCTGGACGTTTTACGGGTGTAGAACTCACGGTAGTTTCTGGTATCTTTGTTCCTTGCTTCTTGGGATTCCTCAGATAATTGACCAATTGGCAGAATACAGGACTCAATTATTTCTTTGCCATGAAATAGAATTTTGTGTACACTTACAGGCATACAATACCAATGATATTTAGACAAATAAAGTTCTCTTGTTTCTTTTGCATAATTCTCAAAGGCAACGGGATTTATTTGGTTGCCGGATCCAAGACAAGACAAAATTACATGGAATCTTTTTAGCAAGTTTATATCTATGCCAGTAATCTCTGATGTTTTTTCAGAATTTTCAAAGAAACGCCTCGCAGTATTTCCATCGTTAGTGTTACCTGCTTTTCCCGTAGGCATATCAATTAACAGACCCACATCTTTTCTAAATCTGGATTGGATATACTCTTTTCTTTTTTTGACTTTATTTTTATTTTCTTCGCCTTTAACTAACCAAACTTGTATGTCTAACCGATAAGCTATGTGCAACATGCATTCCATACAACGAATCCATGAATGAAGTGGTGAAATTCCAAAATTAAGCATTGAACTATCGACACTTTTTCCGGCAAGAGCTTGTACATTGTTCATTTCACTTGGTTTAGAACGACATATATAGCAAACCTGACTTGATCTGTAAGCCGATAATGCATTACATACTTTGCCATCGATCATACATAAAATAAGCGTACTGCTTATGTTAATATTTATTTTTTCATTTCTAATTAGAATTGGCTGTAATTTAGAAATTTGACTGTTAATATTTTGAACCTCTTTAGTAATAAGTTCACGTGTATACGAGCTTAATAGGACGACAATATCGGGTTGAATTTGGAGTTGGATTTTTCCATATTATTTTTTCTTTTCTGTCAATTTTTGAACTTAGTTGCAAAAGTACGATTGATATAGAAAACAAACTACTATCGGATTGGTTTTCTGTTTATAATTGACTTGTGTAGCCCCATCGCAACCCCATTTAAAAACTCAGGATAACATGAAAGTTTTGAAGTTTTAATACAATTATATGACGGACATATTTTTGAACTAATATTTGCCAAATGTTGTCTAAGCAAATCGTATTCATTAGTTGATAAGCCGGTATCTATAATAAGTGCAAGAGCTTGGTCTGAAGACAATACTTTTGAACTTTTTGTGGATGTTTGTGCTTTTTTGAGAGCCGTGCCTTTTGAGGGGGATGCTGTTGATAATTGATGAACTATTTCCGCTGAGTTTCTTTTTCCTGATGATCTCAAGTTCATTTCAGCTGCCATTAACAAGTGTTCAGAATCAAAAGCATTTACAAGATTTTTAGCTACCCGCCTTTTTGAGCGGTGAGATAATTCACTGAACTCCTTTGCAGGTCTTCCTACAGCTCTGTTATTGTATTGGGAAGTACTCGGTCCAACATCAAGAAGGCAAAATGTGAAATCCTGACTTTCAGCCAGCCAAGTAGCTTCCTTCTTAAAAAAACGGGCTTTAAGTCGATGTGATGAATCCCATTTTTTATTAAAACGATAACACAAACGCTCTATACTTTTTTTTAACTTTGGATAGTCAACGTCCTTTCCAATAAGGTTAGTTATATAATTCAACAATGCACATTTTCCGGCACTATTTTTGTTTTCAAGCCAAACCTCAAAAAGTGCACTTCTTGGAATCGCCATTATAATCTTTCTGTAAAACCGAAAGGGGCAAGTAGTTGCAGCCAATTTTTTGTATTTAGATACTAGGTTCCTCGGGTATTGTTTTTAGCAAAATAACTCAGCTGGACTTTGGTGGACTTTTTTTACGCACTCCATTTAATATTTTGTTTATTGATTTTTCCCCTTGTTTTTAGAGATTTTTTGACCAACACAATTTTTTATCAAATATATATTATAATGCAACAAAACTTACAATTTACATTAAAAATCTATTAATTATCAAGAATTAATAATAATATAATAAGTAGTATCGGTACGAAATTTTTTACAACAGCGACAATTTGACTAAATTTTGTACTCTAAAAAACATATTATTTTACAATTTCTCATATTTCAATTTTAAAAGCCGTCATTTTTATTCTTATTGTTTTTGTTGTTTTTTCGCAACATTTTTAAATTACATATACTCTTATGTATTACATGATAAAAAATCATGGAGATCGGCGAACATGAATTTTTCCAATTTTGGCCACCTAAATGTTAAGAAAGTCACAGTGTGCATAGGGGCATAAGTCTTCTCCCTGTCGCCTACAAGAAAGCCTATGGTCAACAAAATAATTGGACCATACCAATGTGGCTTTAGACGTGGCAAGTCCACCATTGACCAGATATTTACCCTGCGCCTAATCCTAGAGAAGACCCAAGAGATGCAGATTGACACTTACATTAACTAATAAAGTGTCATTAACTAATAAATTGTCTTCAGGTAAAATAGGAGGAAAGTGTGGGCAACGATAGTGTTACAAGACATAGGTAAGCAATAAGCAAGCACTCCTCGTTCTGATAAAACCACACTGAACACTTGAGTACTAAAAAAAGGTTTCTGACAAGAAGACGGACTTTCGTCAGATCTTTTCAGCATACTGCTGGAAAATAGCATACTTCTTCTTCTGTCTGTCCCATGATGTCTTGTACTCGTCATTATGTATGTATGTATCTCGTTAATGACGAGTACAATGACATCATGGGACAGACAGAAGACATTTTAAGGTCTTCCCTAGTAGACATAAGACTTTTTAAGGTCTTCTATAATAGACAGAAGACCTTTTAAGGTCTTCTCTATTAGACAGAAAACCTTTTAAGGTCTTATATAGTAGACAGAAATTTTTTAAGGTCTCCTATAGTAGTCAGGAGTCCTTTTAATGTATTATGTAGTAGACATAAGGTCTTCTCTATTATACAGAAGACTTTTTAAGGTCTTCTCTAGTAGACAGGAGACCTTTTATGGTCTCCCATTGTAGACAGAAACCCTTTTAAGGTATTTTATAATAGACAGAAGACTATTTAAGGTCTTCTCTAGGAGACAGAAGATCTTTTAAGGTCTTCTCTAGGAGACAGAAGATCTTTTAAGGTCTTCTCTAGTAAACATAATACATTTAACGTCTTCTCTAGTAGACAGAAGACCTTTTAAGGTATTCTAGGGTAGGCAGAAAGCTTTTTAAGGTCTTGTCTAGTAGACAGAAGACCTTTTAACGTCTTCTATAGTAGACTTAAGACCTTTTAAGGTATTCTATTGCAGACAGAGACCCTTTTAAGGTATTCTATAGTAGACAGAAGTCCTTTTAAGGTCTACTCTAGTAGACAGAAGACCTTTTAGGGTCTTCTATAGTAGACAGAATATCATTTAAGATCTTCTCTAGTAGACATAATGCCTTTTAAAGTTTTCTCTAGTAGAGAGAAGACCTTTTAACGTCTTCTATAGTAGACATAAGACCTTTTATGGTCTTCAACAGTATACAGGAGACCTTTTAAGGTATTCTGTGTTAGACAAAAGACCTTTTAACGTCTTTTATAGTAGACAAAAGACCTTTTAAGGTCTTCTCTAGAAAACAAAAGACCTTTTGAGATATTCTACAGTAGACGGGAAACCTTTAAAGGTCTTCTCAAGTAGACAGGAGACCTTTTAGGGTCTTCTCTAGTATGACAGTGTAACTGATACCTTTAAAAGAGTGAAAGATGATCTACTAAAGTGGATCTGGTATCGATGATCAAAAAGACCCTTTCAGGTATTTTCTAGTAGACAGAAGACTTTTAAGGTCTTCTATTGTAGACAGAAGACTTTTAAGGTCTTCTATTGTAGACAGAAGACTTTTTAGTCTTCTCTAGTATACATAATACCTTTTAACGTCTTCTCTAGTAGACAGAAGGCCTTTTAACGTCTTCTATAATAGACATAGGACCTTTTACGGTCTTCTATAGTAGACAGAAAACAATTGAACAGCGTACGTAAAAATACTAACATGTCCAATCGTTTCGTTTCGTATTTTCCATAGGAACAATACAAAACGAAACATAACCCACGCTGGCGGAGTTCGCTGTTTAGTTTCGTTTTGTTTACATTCTTGAGTGCGAACAAAACGATAAGCGAAAAGTACTCAACAGAAGAAGAGCAGATAGAAAACTAAATAGTACTAAACACATGTGAATAAATCAAAAACGTTTGGTGGTTGATAAAATATTCACTGTGGTATGTTGATGTTACTTTATAGGGTTGTTAAGCAAGCTCTTTTGTATGCTACATTGGGTGTTGAATTTTAGGACACTGGGCTCGTTCCTACTTTATATTTATTCTTTTATTAAATAACTATGCGCAGGGCCTATTTGATAATAGCCATTTATTATACCATCAGCATTTATGCTAACGAAATAATGGTCTTAGACCCCAAGTATGTTTGGACGAAATCCGTTTCAGACAATTTGGAGTTGATTTAGCAATGTCCGTCCGTCTTTCTGTCTGGCTGGCTGGAGCGCACGATAACTCTCGAACGGATCAACCGAGTCGGTCCAAAATTTGGCTTTCGTAATATTTTGCCCAAACTTATTTTAAATTCGAAGATGGGCCATATCGCTCCACTCCATCAGGTACCTCCCCCAAAACAAAGAAAATGTTCGGAAAAATTGTGCGCACGATAACTCTTAAAGGTAGTAACCGATTTGGTCCAAACTTTACACATCATTAAGTTTCTACCAGACGTAGCTGATATTCCAATATGGACTCTATCGGTCCACTCCTTCGGGTACCTCCCACACAAAATGTCGGAAAAGTTCAGTTTAGGACATGCTCTCGAATCGCTTCGATTTTGGTTGTAACAACTTGTATTCGCTTCCCCCATTACGAGGTGCAAGTTTTTTCAGGGGCAAGTCCATACTTCCTGAGAAAATAGTCTGAAAGCTGTAAAAACTCGCTTTAGCACCATGTGTTGTGGATGGAGCGCGCGGTAACTCTCGAACGGATAAACACATTCGATCTAAAATTTGGCTATCGAATTATTTTGCCCAAAGTTGATTCAAGTTTTAAGATGGGCATTATCGTTCCACTCATTTGGGTACCTCCCCCACAAAAGTTCGAGAAAATGAGAAAATGAGCTGAAAACTATAAAAAACCCTACGACCAGCATGTGTGTGGCACGACAACTCCCGAACCTAATATTGCGTTTACCCACACTTTGCATATCGTAATATTTCTTCGATTATTAAATGAAATTCGAAGATGTTGCTTATAGGTCCACTCCTCCCGGTACCTCCCCCACAAAAGTTCGAAAATATTCGCTAAAACGGTAAGCGCAATATCACATAAATGGAGCAATCGATTTGGTCCAAACTTTGGATCTCGAAATATAGGTTCCAAACCCAGTTTAGGCTCAAAAGTGGGTTCTATCGGCCCATTCCCTAGGTTATCACCAACACAAATGGTAAACATTTTTGTTTAAGTGCGGTTAAGGGTCTTTGCGAGAATCCTATGGAAATTTACCGAAGGTACTTCTAGTAGCCCTGTTTACAGCGATGTTTTTCGTGGGCAAGCCCATGTCTCCTGATATAATGGTGCTATCGAGAGGAATGACTCCCAAAATAAGACACACTTCCAAAATAGACTATGTCGGTCCATTTCTTTAGGTACTTCACTCGCAAAACTTTTGAGATCTTATCCTAATCCATATCTTTGTCGGCAGGTTCATACTCCCAAAATTCTGAAGACCCCCTAAATACATATGTTTTTTGGGAAAAAGGTGATTCAATTCATACAGGCTGATGGTATACCTCTTGTCGGCAAACCCGACTGAATCTTTATTACTTGTTTATCTTCAGTTGTTTGGGATGAATACATGTGCAGTTGTATTTACGCATGCTACATTGATTGTTGAATTCGAGGGAATGGTGCCTTTTCCTACCCTATATTTATTGTTTTTCATTAAATTTGAGCATTAAGCAAATCCTATGTGATAGTACCCATTTACTTTGATCTCAAATTACTAACCCCAATTAATTTGCAACGCATGATTAGCATTCACACAAAAAACTTTTTTCATAAATTAAACTCCCCTTTTGAGAAGCTTTTTCGGAATATTCCATAAACACTTGAAACCCAATGACAAAAAATCAAACAAGAAAAAATATAATTCCAAAAGCTAAGTTTAAAACGAAGAAGTAAAAGGCCAACACTCAATATAAATTTAATTGATAACAAGAAATAAATAAATGACATTGCTTTTGTTGAACTTTCGGAAGAAATCTTAAAGTTTTGCAGTGGCATCTTTAGAATCCGAAGTAGAGAAAATAACACTTACAAAGTTTTGGGGGGTTTGTGTGGAAAGTTGAACTAAAGTTCTCATAAACAGACAAAGTTTGTCTAACCCCGCACTACGAGGGTAGGTTAAGAAATGCATGTTTGATAAGTAGGTCCTAGGGCAAGTGCTTTTGGTTAAGTTGGACATTTCTATTGCTTGATAATTGTCAGTAATAATTATCTGCTTTGTGTTGTGTGGTTGCTTTAAATCTATGGTTTCCACTGTGACCACAAAATTCAATTCAATTGAAACCATGAATTGTTGTTTTTAAACGATTTAAATTTCTTTTGTTTTCCTTTTCGTTTGTCATATTATCTTGCCACCAAAGTTTCGTTTTGTGGTCAACGCCATAGTCGTAAATATGAGTCAGACAAATGGTGGGCAATAAATTTGGGGGAAGGTTATGGGTGTACGTATGTAGCGTGTGAAGAATACTAGAAAAGAAGCGATAAGACAGTTTGAATGAATATTTCTAAATAGATTATGGGAGGTCAGGTTTAATGTCGGCAAACTTTTTTCCCAAATCTTTTTTTAAAAGATTAGCAACCTGTGCTACGTCAAAATCCCACTCCTCGAAAAGGCTTTGAAGTATTCTTTGAAAATCCAAGTTTTCTTGACTTGACAAATACTCTAAAATGTATTTTTTTTTTTTAATCCACGATCCCTTGAATTGCTTTGAAATATATTTTTTTTAAATCCACTCCTACGTGACTAGATAAAGACTGAAATATTTTTTAAAAGAATATATTTCCAAAACGTCGTGAATTCTTTTAAAGAATATTTTTCCTAAACTGGTGAAGTTTTATAGAATATTTTTACAAAAATCGTGGATTTTTAAGATATTTTTTACAAAAATCATGGATTTTTAAACAATATTTTTCGTGAATTTTAGATGAAGGATTTTTTAAAGAATATTTTTTCATTAATCGTGGATTTTTTAAAGAATATTTTTTCATTAATCGTGGATTTTTTAAAGAATATTTTTTCATTAATCGTGGATTTTTTAAAGAATATTTTTTCATTAATCGTGGATTTTTTAAAGAATATTTTTTCATTAATCGTGGATTTTTTAAAGAATATTTTTTCATTAATCGTGGATTTTTTAAAGAATATTTTTTCATTAATCGTGGATTTTTTAAAGAATATTTTTTCATTAATCGTGGATTTTTTAAAGAATATTTTTTCATTAATCGTGGATTTTTTAAAGAATATTTTTTCATTAATCGTGGATTTTTTAAAGAATATTTTTTCATTAATCGTGGATTTTTTAAAGAATATTTTTTCATTAATCGTGGATTTTTTAAAGAATATTTTTTCATTAATCGTGGATTTTTTAAAGAATATTTTTTCATTAATCGTGGATTTTTTAAAGAATATTTTTTCATTAATCGTGGATTTTTTAAAGAATATTTTTTCATTAATCGTGGATTTTTTAAAGAATATTTTTTCATTAATCGTGGATTTTTTAAAGAATATTTTTTCATTAATCGTGGATTTTTTAAAGAATATTTTTTCATTAATCGTGGATTTTTTAAAGAATATTTTTTCATTAATCGTGGATTTTTTAAAGAATATTTTTTCATTAATCGTGGATTTTTTAAAGAATATTTTTTCATTAATCGTGGATTTTTTAAAGAATATTTTTTCATTAATCGTGGATTTTTTAAAGAATATTTTTTCATTAATCGTGGATTTTTTAAAGAATATTTTTTCATTAATCGTGGATTTTTTAAAGAATATTTTTTCATTAATCGTGGATTTTTTAAAGAATATTTTTTCATTAATCGTGGATTTTTTAAAGAATATTTTTTCATTAATCGTGGATTTTTTAAAGAATATTTTTTCATTAATCGTGGATTTTTTAAAGAATATTTTTTCATTAATCGTGGATTTTTTAAAGAATATTTTTTCATTAATCGTGGATTTTTTAAAGAATATTTTTTCATTAATCGTGGATTTTTTAAAGAATATTTTTTCATTAATCGTGGATTTTTTAAAGAATATTTTTTCATTAATCGTGGATTTTTTAAAGAATATTTTTTCATTAATCGTGGATTTTTTAAAGAATATTTTTTCATTAATCGTGGATTTTTTAAAGAATATTTTTTCATTAATCGTGGATTTTTTAAAGAATATTTTTTCATTAATCGTGGATTTTTTAAAGAATATTTTTTCATTAATCGTGGATTTTTTAAAGAATATTTTTTCATTAATCGTGGATTTTTTAAAGAATATTTTTTCATTAATCGTGGATTTTTTAAAGAATATTTTTTCATTAATCGTGGATTTTTTAAAGAATATTTTTTCATTAATCGTGGATTTTTTAAAGAATATTTTTTCATTAATCGTGGATTTTTTAAAGAATATTTTTTCATTAATCGTGGATTTTTTAAAGAATATTTTTTCATTAATCGTGGATTTTTTAAAGAATATTTTTTCATTAATCGTGGATTTTTTAAAGAATATTTTTTCATTAATCGTGGATTTTTTAAAGAATATTTTTTCATTAATCGTGGATTTTTTAAAGAATATTTTTTCATTAATCGTGGATTTTTTAAAGAATATTTTTTCATTAATCGTGGATTTTTTAAAGAATATTTTTTCATTAATCGTGGATTTTTTAAAGAATATTTTTTCATTAATCGTGGATTTTTTAAAGAATATTTTTTCATTAATCGTGGATTTTTTAAAGAATATTTTTTCATTAATCGTGGATTTTTTAAAGAATATTTTTTCATTAATCGTGGATTTTTTAAAGAATATTTTTTCATTAATCGTGGATTTTTTAAAGAATATTTTTTCATTAATCGTGGATTTTTTAAAGAATATTTTTTCATTAATCGTGGATTTTTTAAAGAATATTTTTTCATTAATCGTGGATTTTTTAAAGAATATTTTTTCATTAATCGTGGATTTTTTAAAGAATATTTTTTCATTAATCGTGGATTTTTTAAAGAATATTTTTTCATTAATCGTGGATTTTTTAAAGAATATTTTTTCATTAATCGTGGATTTTTTAAAGAATATTTTTTCATTAATCGTGGATTTTTTAAAGAATATTTTTTCATTAATCGTGGATTTTTTAAAGAATATTTTTTCATTAATCGTGGATTTTTTAAAGAATATTTTTTCATTAATCGTGGATTTTTTAAAGAATATTTTTTCATTAATCGTGGATTTTTTAAAGAATATTTTTTCATTAATCGTGGATTTTTTAAAGAATATTTTTTCATTAATCGTGGATTTTTTAAAGAATATTTTTTCATTAATCGTGGATTTTTTAAAGAATATTTTTTCATTAATCGTGGATTTTTTAAAGAATATTTTTTCATTAATCGTGGATTTTTTAAAGAATATTTTTTCATTAATCGTGGATTTTTTAAAGAATATTTTTTCATTAATCGTGGATTTTTTAAAGAATATTTTTTCATTAATCGTGGATTTTTTAAAGAATATTTTTTCATTAATCGTGGATTTTTTAAAGAATATTTTTTCATTAATCGTGGATTTTTTAAAGAATATTTTTTCATTAATCGTGGATTTTTTAAAGAATATTTTTTCATTAATCGTGGATTTTTTAAAGAATATTTTTTCATTAATCGTGGATTTTTTAAAGAATATTTTTTCATTAATCGTGGATTTTTTAAAGAATATTTTTTCATTAATCGTGGATTTTTTAAAGAATATTTTTTCATTAATCGTGGATTTTTTAAAGAATATTTTTTCATTAATCGTGGATTTTTTAAAGAATATTTTTTCATTAATCGTGGATTTTTTAAAGAATATTTTTTCATTAATCGTGGATTTTTTAAAGAATATTTTTTCATTAATCGTGGATTTTTTAAAGAATATTTTTTCATTAATCGTGGATTTTTTAAAGAATATTTTTTCATTAATCGTGGATTTTTTAAAGAATATTTTTCCATTAATCGTGGATTTTTTAAAGAATATTTTTTCATTAATCGTGGATTTTTTAAAGAATATTTTTTCATTAATCGTGGATTTTTTAAAGAATATTTTTTCATTAATCGTGGATTTTTTAAAGAATATTTTTTCATTAATCGTGGATTTTTTAAAGAATATTTTTTCATTAATCATGGATTTTTAAAAGAATATTTTTTAATTAATCGTGGATTTTTTAACGAATATTTTTTCAAAAATCGTGGATTTTTTAACGAATATTTTTTCAAAAATCGTGGATTTTTTAAAGAATATTTTTCCAAAAATCGTGGATTTGTTAAGGAATATCTTTCCAAAAATCGAGGATTTTTTAAAGAATAGTTTTCCAAAATTCGTGGATTTTTTAAAGAATATTTTTCCAAAAATCGAGGATTTTTTAAAGAATATTTTTCCAAAAATCGAGGATTTTTTAAAGAATATTTTTTCCAAAATTCGTGGATTTTTTACAGAATATTTTTCCAAAAATCGAGGATTTTTTAAAGAATATTTTTCCAAAATTCGTAGATTTTTTAAAGAATATTTTTCCAAAAATCGTGGATTTTTTAAGGAATTTTTTTTTCCAAAAATCGTAGATTTTTAAAAAATATTTTTTTCAAAAATAGTGGATTTTTAAAGAATATTTTCCTAAAAATCTCGGATTTTTTTAAGATTATTTTTTTCCAAAAATCTTGGATTTTAAAGAATATTTTTCCAAAAATCGTGTATTTTTAAAGATTTTTTTTTTTTTTCAAAAATAGTGGATTTTTAAAGAATATTTTCCAAAAAACCTTGGATTTTTTTAAGATTATTTTTTCCAAAAATCTTGGATTTTAAAGAATATTTTTCCAAAAATCATGGATTTTTAAAGAGTATTTATCCAAAATTGGCGGATTTTAAAAAAAATCATGAATTTTTTAAAGTTTTTTTTTTAAAAAATCATGGATTTTTTAAGGAATATTTGTTAAAAAATCATGGATTTTTTAAAGAATATTTGTCCAAAAATCGTGGATTTTTTAAAGAATATTTTTCCAAAAATCGTGGATTTTTTAAAGAAAATTTAAAAATTTTGTGTGTGTGTATTTTTATCAAAAATCGTGGATTTTTAAAAGAAAATTTAAAATTTTTTAAAGTGTATTTTTTCAAAAATCGTGAATGTTTTAAAGAAAATTTAAAAAAAATCATGAATTTTTTTAAGAATATTTTTCCAAAAATCGTGAATTTATTTCTTAAAGAACATATTTCCAAAATTCGTGAATTTATTTATTAAAGAATATTTTTCAAAAATTTTGGATTTTTTAAAGAATATTTTTTCAAAAATTATTGGGTTTTTAAGAATATTTTTATAAAATTCGTGAATTTTTAAAGAATTTTTTTCCAAAAATCTTGGATTTCTAAAGAATATTTTTATAAAATTCGTGGATTTTAAAGATTATTTTTATAAAATTCGTGGATTTTTAAGAATATTTTTTTTTTCAAAAATCTATGATTTTTTCATAGATCTTTTTTCATAAATCCTAGATTTTTTATATAATATTTTACCAAAAATATTGGATGTTATGAAGAATATTTTTCCAAAAATTCTTAATTTTTCTAAAAATCATGGATTTTTCAATGAATATTTTCCAAGAATCCTGAATTTTTTTCAAAAATCAGGATTTTTTAAATATAATTGTTCCAAGAATCCTGAGTTTTTAAAAAATCTTAAATTTTTAAAGAATTATATTCCAAAATCGTGAATTTTTTAAAGACTATGTTTTTCAAAATGTTGGATTTTTAAAGAATATTTTTCCATAACTCGTGGATTTTTTAAAGAATATTTTCCCAAAAATCGTGAATTTTTAAAGAATATTTTTCCAAAAATCGTGGATTTTTTAAAGAATATTTTTCCAAAAATCGTGGATTTTTTAAAGAATATTTTTCCAAAAATCGAGGATTTTTAAAGAATATTTTTCCAAAAATCGTGGATTTTTTAAAGAATATTTTTTTTTCAAAAATCGTGGATTTTTTAAAGAATATTTTTCCAAAAATCGTGGGTTTTTTAAAGAATATTTTTCCAAAAATCGTGGATTTTTTAAAGAATATTTTTCCAAAAATCGTGGGTTTTTAAAGAATATTTTTCCAAAAATCGTGGATTTTTTAAAGAATATTTTTCCAAAAATCTTGGATTTTTTAAAGAATATTTTTCCAAAAATCTTGGATTTTTTAAGAATATTTTTTCAAAAATCATGGATTTTTTAAGAATATCTTTCCAAAAATCGAGGATTTTTTAAAGAATAGTTTTCCAAAATTCGTGGTTTTTTTTTAAAGAATATTTTTCCAAAAATCGAGGATTTTTTAAAGAATATTTTTCCAAAATTCGTGGATTTTTTAAAGAATATTTTTCCAAAAATCGAGGAATTTTTAAAGAATATGTTTCCAAAATTCGTAGATTTTTTAAAGAATATTTTTCCAAAAATCGTGGATTTTTTAAGGAATATTATTTTCCAAAAATCGTGGATTTTTTAAAAATTATTTTTTCCAAAATCGTCTATTTATACCCTACACCACTATGTGGGGAGGGTATTATAAGTTGGTTTTGGCCAAAAAGTTTGTAACGCATCGAAATAATGGTCGTAGACCCATACATATATATATCAAAATGAATGTCTCGACGAACTGAGTCGATCTGGCTATGTGTGTCCGTCCGTCCGTCCGTCCGTCTGTCCATCTAAACCTTGTAATCACGCTACAGGTCGCAATTTTGATCGGATCGTCACGAAATTTTGCATGTTGATAGGGGTCCCGGAGGGGAAGAAGCCTACTGATTTAGGTGATGGTCGGATAATATTTAGGGGTCGGAAAGGGCAAAAAACTTAGGTGGATAAAATGACAACGTTTTTTTTCCAAAGCGAATATCTCAGCTTCTATACGGGGTATACCAAAAGCAAAACCTGACAATGAAAGAAGAAAATATCACCTTTCTAATGATGTAAAGCAGGTGCTCGTAGGTAATCAAACAACGAAGATATAACAATAGTAGCAAATAAAAACCCAATTTTCATTTTTGCGATTTTAACTATATTGACGAATATCACAGCTTTGGTTGAAAACTTTCCAAAAGCAAAGTCTGACTATGAAAGTAGAAGATCCCGTCTTCACAGTGATGCAAACTAGGTCGGCGTAGGTAACCAAATAACGGAGATATCGCAATAGTCGGTAATACATCCCATTTTTCTATTTTTTTGGAAATCACGCTACAGGTCGCAATTTTAATCGGATCGTCACGAAAACTTAAGGGTTAATGGGGGTCTCACAGATGAAGAAGCCTATTGATTTTGGTGTTGGTCGGATAATAATTAGGGGTCGGAATGGGCAAACACTTATTTGGAGAAAAGTCAACATTTTATTTTAAAACCAATATCTCTGTTTCTTTAAGAGGTATATCAAAAGCAAAACCTGGCAAGGAAAGTAGAAAATATCACCTTTACAACGATGTAAAATAGGTTGTCGTAGGTGGTCAAATAGCAGAGATATGGCAATAGTCGATAATGCATCCCATTTTCCGATTTTCTTGTAATCACGCTACAGGTCGCAATTTTGATCGGATCGTCACGAAATTTTGGGGGTTAATGGGGGTCCCAAAGAGAAAGAAGCCTATTGATTTTGATGATGGTCGGATAATATTCAGGGGTGGAATGGGCAAACACTTATTTGGAGAAAGGTCAACGTTTTATTTCAAAGCCAATATCTCTGTTTATTTAAGAGGTACATCTAAAGCAAAACCTGGCAAGGAAAGTAGAAAATATCACCTTTACAAGGATGTAAAGCAGGTTGTCGTAGGTGGTCAAATAGCAGAGATATGGCAATAGTCGATAATGCGTCCTATTTTCGAATTTTTTTGTAATCACGGTTTTTTTGTAATCGGTCGCAATTTTCATCGGATCGTCACAAATTTTTTGGGAGTTGATGCGGGTCCCACAGAGGAAGAAGCCTATTTAGTTTGGTGATGGTCGGATAATATTCAGGAGTCGGAATAAGCGAAAAGCTTATGTGGAGAAATGTCAACGTTTTTTTATGCGAATATCTCCGCTTCTGGTTGGAGTATTCCAAAAGGCAGAAGAAAAGATCTCGTTTATATTGATGCAAAGTATGTTGGCGTAAGTGAGCAAACCGAGATATTGCAAAATTCAGTAATATACCCAATATTTCCATTTTTTGTAATCACGCTACAAGTTGGAATTTTGATCGGATAGTGACAAAATTTTTGGGGGTAGATGGGGGCCCCACAGAGGAAGAAGCCTATTGATTTTGGTGATAGTCGGATAATATTTAGGGGTCGGAATGGGGAAAAACTCATTTGGAGACAAATTCAAATTTTTTTCTTTGTGAATATATCGGCTTCTAGTAGGGGTATACCAACGGCAAAGCCTGTCTATGGAAGAAGAAAATATTACCTTTACATTGGTGTAAAGCAGGTTGGCGAAGGTGGTCAAACAAGGGAGATACCACAATAGTCGGTAATGCATCCAATTCTTCCATTTTTTGCAATCAAGCTACAGGTCGTAATTTTGATCGGATGGTCACGTAATTTTGGTTGCTTATGGGGGTCCCAGAGAGAAAGAGGCATATTATTTTTGGTGGTAGTCGGATTATATTCCCTAAAAGAAATGTTTACCAGTGAAAAGCTTATGCACAGGGGTAGTGGTGTAGGGTATCACATGGTCGGCTCCGTCCCGACTATAGCCTTTGATCACTTGTTTTTACATAATATTTTTCTTGAAATCATGGATTTTTTAAAAATTATTTTTCCCAAAATCGTGTATTTTTTACATAATATTTTTCTAAAAATCGTGGATTTTTTAAAGAATAATTTTTTAAAAAATCGTGAAATTTTTAAAGATTTTTTTTGAAAGTCGTCGGTTTTTTAAGAATATTTTTCCAAATTTATTTTAAAAAATTATTTAATTATTTTTAAAAAATATTTATCCAAATATTGTGGATTTTTAAAAAAATATATTTCCCAAAATCGTGTATTTTTTTCAGAATATTTTTCCAAAATCGTGGACTTTTTAAGGAATATTTTTCCAAAAATCGTGGACTTTTAAAGAATATTTTTCCAAAATTCGTGGATTTTTTAAAGAATATTTTTCCAAAAATCGAGGATTTTTTAAAGAATATTTTTCCAAAATTCGTGGATTTTTTAAGGAATATTTTTTTCCAAAAATGGTGGATTTTTTAAAAATTATTTTTCCCTAAATCGTGTATTTTTTACATAATATTTTTCTGGAAATCGTGGATTTTGTAAAAATTATTTTTTCCAAAATCGTGTTTTTTACATAATATTTTTCTAAAAATCGTGGATTTTTTAAAGAATATTTTTCCAAAAATCGTGGAATTTTAAAGGATATTTTTCCAAAAATCGTAGATTTTTAAAGAATATTTTTTTCAAAAATCTTGGATTTTCGATTGTTTGAGTGGAGTATTCCCCCATTGGCTCAACTTCATTTATTACCCTCTATTACAGAGAGTAATGTTTTTCAAAACGAACTGACAGTGTTGCAAAATTTTACTGATCGCTACCAATATCATGATTTCATCCCGGCGAAGGGAATTATCAATTGGCTTCTCAGTTTTTGAAATGATGCCTTTTTAGCGAAAAACCGAACTCTTTAAGTGTCTAGTATTCTCATATGAATGAGAATCATACTCACTTTTCGGCTTTTCCAAAGAAACTCCAAAATCAAAATATTTTGCAACATGTCAGCACGTATCAACTAAGAATTCTTCGAATTCTGTGAGTTGAAAAGAACACCAACACAGTTGCCTGTGAGGTTGTTTATTGGAATTTTGTTTTTTGTTTTTAACAAAGCTCCAATCCGCCCGTGCCTTTTCCAAAAATCTTGGATTTTTTAAAGAATATTTTCCAAAAATCGTGGATTTTAAAGAATATTTTTTTCAAAATTCGTGGATTTTTTAAAGAATATTTTTCAAAAAATCGTGATTTTTTAAAGAATCTGTTTTAAAGAATATTTTTCCAAAAATCCAGGATTTTTTAAAGAATATTTTTTCCAAAAATCGTGAAATTTTTAAAGATTTTTTTGAAAGTCGTGGGTTTTTTAAGAATATTTTTCCAAATTTATTTTAAAAAATTATTTAATTATTTTTAAAAAATATTTATCCAAATATTGTGAATTTTTAAAAAAATATTTTTTCCTAAAATCGTGTATATTTTTCAGAACATTTTTCCAAAATTCGTGGATTTTTCAAAAATCATGGATTTTTAAAGAATACTTTTTCCAAAAATCATGGATTTTTTAAAGAATATATTTCTAAGAATCATAAATTTTTTTAAGTATAATTTTCAAACCTCGTAAATTTTTTAAAGAATATTTTTCCAAAAATCTTGGATTTTTTAGAGAATATTTTTCCAAAAATCGTGGATTTTTTAATGAATATTTGTCCAAAAATCGTGGATTTTTAAAAAGTATCTTTCCAAAGCGATGGATTTTTCTAGGAATATTTTTCCTAAAATAGTGGATTTTTTAAAGAATGGTTTTCCACAAATCGTGTTTTTTTTTTCTTTCTTTGAAATATTATTATACATTGAAATTTTCTGTAAAAAATACACGTTTTATTGGCTCCATACATGCTTTGAAATATTTATTAAAAAATTCACGTTTTATTGGCTCCATACATGCTTTGAAATATTTATTAAAAAATTCACGTTTTATTGGCTCCATACATGCTTTGAAATATTTATTAAAAAATCCACGTTTTCTTCCCCACCTAACGGCTTTGAAATATTCTGTAAAAAAATTCACGTTTTCTTGCCTCCAAAACGGCTTTGAAATATTCTGTAAAAAATTCATGTTTCATTGGGTCTATACAGTCTTTGAAATAGAATTTAAAAATCCACGTTTTCTTGTCAGGATAAGGGCTTCGAAATAATCTTTAAAAGATCCACGTTTCCTTGACACGATAAAGTAATTGAAATATACTTTAAAAACCCCACTTTTCCTTTACTTGATATAGACTTTTCAATTCGATTCAAAACATTTTTACATCCTTAACCTATTTTGGTTTTCGTTGTTCATTTCAGTTCAGCCACAAGTAATCGCCTGAGATGGATCAACGATACCGATCTGCCGAAGACCCTGCAAACCTTGGATTTGCGAGCGAATCCAATTTCTCAAATAATGCCTGGGGCATTAAAAGGCATGACAAAGTTGAGAAAATTGTAAGTAACATGAAATTGTAATAGGTCCCAGAATTACATTTCTTTTCCTCTACAGAATATTATCCGATGTTCGATTTCTAAAAACATTTCCAGACTTAGAAGGCAGCTATTCATTGGAAATATTAAAATTAGATCGTGCTGGTATAGTGGAGGTGCCAGGAAATTTATGCCATCAAACACCAAGACTGAGAAGTTTGTAAGTAAATTAACGAGGAAAATTTTAAGAGAATCGAGAATCCCAAAAAAATAAAAATAGGTTATAATTTACTTAATGAACATAAATTATTTTAGATAAAAAAATGACATATGGACCATTCAAATAACTACTGAAATGAATTTTCGTTTAAACGTTATTCTATCACTGATATCTTTTCTTTTTCAGAGAGCTAAAAACAAATTCCATACGAACCATTCCCTCATTAGCACATTGCAGAGAGTTGAGACTGTTGTAAGTATGATAATCCATGAAACGAATTTCCGATAAATGAGGAATGCTAAATATGTTTCTGTCCAAATTTCAGAGATTTATCAAGCAACCTTATAGACAATTTACAAGGACGTCCATTCCAAGGCTTAAAACAATTACATGATTTATTATTATCATATAATTACATAAAAACAATACCTCATGATGCCTTTCAGGGCATAGCCAAATTACAATTATTGTAAGTGAATTACTTCTGGAACCAATCACATATATGTATGAAACAAATTATGGATATAAGAAACTTTGAAAATAATAAAAAAAATGTGTTTTAAAAACGAAATTTCATAAAGTTTCTTATAACCGAATTTTTGTTACTTATAAACGAATTTAACAAAAAATTATGCTCTTCAACAAAAAAGTCTAAAAGCCATATTTTCATAAAGTTTCCTATAACCGAATATTTATCTTATACATGTAAAGTTTCTTATAACCAAAAATTTTTCTTTCGTGTGTATTTGTATGAAATAAACGAGCGTGAATGTGTTATTCTTTGTTTTAGAGATTTAGAAGGTAATCAAATCTCTTACATCCACAAAGATGCCTTTGTGGGTTTCTCTTCGTTGGAAGATCTAAATTTGGGTAATAATATATTTCCCGAGTTACCATCGAATGGTTTGCAACGTTTGCTGCATTTGAAAACCTTCAATAATCCAAAATTGAGAGATTTCCCCTCTCCCGAAACATTTCCTCGGATACAAACGCTGATATTGTCCTATGCCTATCATTGCTGTCCATTTATCCCGTTAGTGGCAATGTCGGCAAGTAAAAAACCACCACTGGTACAGGAGGCGGTACTTTTTCCGTCCGATGCAGAATTCGATATGAGTTTATGGAACAACAGTATGATGGATATATGGCCGCAATTACGTAAGTATTATACGATTTACAAAAAAATCCTTTTTAATCCACGATATTAAATTATAAAAAATATAAGAATATAATTGTGATTTTTAAATTAAATTTTTTAAATAATCGTGATTTTTAATTTTTAAAAAAGTATTTTTTTTCTATAATTGTGGGTTTTTTTAAAAATATCCTTTTCAATATTCGTGGATTTGTAAAAAATATTTTTTCAATAATAGTGGATTTTTTAAAATATTTTTTTCAATAATAATGGATTTTTAAAAATTATTTTTTCAATAATCGTGTATTTTTAAAAATTATTTTTTCAATAGTCGTGGATTTTTAAAAAATATTTTTTTCAATAATTATGGATTTTTAAAAAATATTTTTTTTTAAATAATCGTGGATTTTTAAAAAATATTTTTTTTTAATAATTATGGATTTCTAAAAAAATATTTTTTAAATAATCGTGAAATTTTTAAAAAATATTTTTTAAAAAATCGTAGTTTTTTTAAGAAATATTTTTTCATTCATCGTGATTTTCAAAAATATTTTTTCATTCATAGTAATTTTAAAAAATATTTTTCTTCAATAATCGTGATTTTTAATAAAAATTTGTTAAATAATCGTGATTTTTAATTTTTAAAAAACTATTTTTACTATAATCGTGAATTTTTAAAAAACTATTTTTACTATAATCGTGAATTTTAAAAAAAATGTTTTTTTAACAATCGTTAATTTTTAAAAATATTTTTTCAATAATCGTATATTTTTAAAAAATATTTTTTCAATATTCGTGGATTTTTAAAAAAATATTTTTTCAATAATCGTGGATTTTTAAAAAAAAATTTTATCAATTATCGTGGATTTTTTAAAAAATATTTTTTCAATAATCGTGGATTTTTAAAAAAATATTTTTTCAATAATCGTGGATTTTTAAAAAAATATTTTTTCAATAATCGTGGATTTTTAAAAAAATATTTTATCAATTATCGTGGATTTTTTAAAAAATATTTTTTCAATAATCGTGGATTTTTAAAAAAATATTTTTTCAATAATCGTGGATTTTTAAAAAATATTTTTTCAATAATCGTGGATTTTTAAAAAAAATTTTTTTCAATAATCGTGGATTTTTAAAAAAAATATTTTTTCAATAATCGTGGATTTTTAAAAAAATATTTTTTCAATAATCGTGGATTTTTAAAAAAATATTTTTTCAATAATCGTGGATTTTTAAAAAAATATTTTTTCAATAATCGTGGATTTTTAAAAAATATTTTTTCAATAATCGTGGATTTTTAAAAAAAAATATTTTTTCAATAATCGTGGATTTTTAAAAAAATATTTTTTCAATAATCGTGGATTTTTAAAAAAATATTTTTTCAATAATCGTGGATTTTTAAAAAAATATTTTTTCAATAATCGTGGATTTTTAAAAAAATATTTTTTCAATAATCGTGGATTTTTAAAAAAATATTTTTTCAATAATCGTGGATTTTTAAAAAAATATTTTTTCAATAATCGTGGATTTTTAAAAAAATATTTTTTCAATAATCGTGGATTTTTAAAAAAATATTTTTTCAATAATCGTTGATTTTTTAAAAAATATTTTTTCAATAATCGTGGATTTTTAAAAAAATATTTTTTCAATAATCGTGGATTTTTAAAAAAATATTTTTTCAATAATCGTGGATTTTTAAAAAAATATTTTTTCAATAATCGTGGATTTTTAAAAAAATATTTTCTCAATAATCGTGGATTTTTAAAAAAATATTTTTTCAATAATCGTGGATTTTCAAAAAAATATTTTTTCAATAATCGTGGATTTTTAAAAAAATATTTTTTCAATAATCGTGGATTTTTAAAAAAATATTTTTTCAATAATCGTGGATTTTTAAAAAAATATTTTTTCAATAATCGTGGATTTTTAAAAAAATATTTTTTCAATAATCGTGGATTTTTAAAAAAATATTTTTTCAATAATCGTGGATTTTTAAAAAAATATTTTTTCAATAATCGTGGATTTTTAAAAAAATATTTTTTCAATAATCGTGGATTTTTAAAAAAATATTTTTTCAATAATCGTGGATTTTTTAAAAAATATTTTTTCAATAATCGTGGATTTTTTAAAAAATATTTTTTCAATAATCGTGGATTTTTAAAAAAATATTTTTTCAATAATCGTGGATTTTTAAAAAAATATTTTTTCAATAATCGTGGATTTTTTAAAAAATATTTTTTCAATAATCGTGGATTTTTTAAAAAATATTTTTTCAATAATCGTGGATTTTTTAAAAAATATTTTTTCAATAATCGTGGATTTTTTAAAAAATATTTTTTCAATAATCGTGGATTTTTTAAAAAATATTTTTTCAATAATCGTGGATTTTTTAAAAAATATTTTTTCAATAATCGTGGATTTTTTAAAAAATATTTTTCCAATAATCGTGGATTTTTTAAAAAATATTTTTTCAATAATCGTGGATTTTTTAAAAAATATTTTTTCAATAATCGTGGATTTTTTAAAAAATATTTTTTCAATAATCGTGGATTTTTTAAAAAATATTTTTTCAATAATCGTGGGTTTTTTTAAAAATATCCTTTTCAATATTCGTGGATTTGTAAAAAATATTTTTTCAATAATAGTGGATTTTTTAAAATATTTTTTTCAATAATAATGGATTTTTAAAAATTATTTTTTCAATAATCGTGTATTTTTAAAAATTATTTTTTCAATAGTCGTGGATTTTTAAAAAATATTTTTTTCAATAATTATGGATTTTTAAAAAATATTTTTTTTTAAATAATCGTGGATTTTTAAAAAATATTTTTTTTAATAATTATGGATTTCTAAAAAAATATTTTTTAAATAATCGTGAAATTTTTAAAAAATATTTTTTTAATAATCGTAAATATTTTTAAAAATATTTTTTAAAAAATCGTAGTTTTTTTAAGAAATATTTTTTCATTCATCGTGATTTTCAAAAATATTTTTTCATTCATAGTAATTTTAAAAAATATTTTTCTTCAATAATCGTGATTTTTAATAAAAATTTGTTAAATAATCGTGATTTTTAATTTTTAAAAAACTATTTTTACTATAATCGTGAATTTTTAAAAAACTATTTTTACTATAATCGTGAATTTTAAAAAAAATGTTTTTTTAACAATCGTTAATTTTTAAAAATATTTTTTCAATAATCGTATATTTTTAAAAAATATTTTTTCAATATTCGTGGATTTTTAAAAAAATATTTTTTCAATAATCGTGGATTTTTAAAAAAATATTTTATCAATTATCGTGGATTTTTTAAAAAATATTTTTTCAATAATCGTGGATTTTTAAAAAAATATTTTTTCAATAATCGTGGATTTTTAAAAAAATATTTTTTCAATAATCGTGGATTTTTAAAAAAATATTTTATCAATTATCGTGGATTTTTTAAAAAATATTTTTTCAATAATCGTGGATTTTTAAAAAAATATTTTTTCAATAATCGTGGATTTTTAAAAAAATATTTTTTCAATAATCGTGGATTTTTAAAAAATATTTTTTCAATAATCGTGGATTTTTAAAAAAAATTTTTTTCAATAATCGTGGATTTTTTAAAAAAAATATTTTTTCAATAATCGTGGATTTTTAAAAAAATATTTTTTCAATAATCGTGGATTTTTAAAAAAATATTTTTTCAATAATCGTGGATTTTTAAAAAAATATTTTTTCAATAATCGTGGATTTTTAAAAAATATTTTTTCAATAATCGTGGATTTTTAAAAAAAAATATTTTTTCAATAATCGTGGATTTTTAAAAAAATATTTTTTCAATAATCGTGGATTTTTAAAAAAATATTTTTTCAATAATCGTGGATTTTTAAAAAAATATTTTTTCAATAATCGTGGATTTTTAAAAAAATATTTTTTCAATAATCGTGGATTTTTAAAAAAATATTTTTTCAATAATCGTGGATTTTTAAAAAAATATTTTTTCAATAATCGTGGATTTTTAAAAAAATATTTTTTCAATAATCGTGGATTTTTAAAAAAATATTTTTTCAATAATCGTTGATTTTTTAAAAAATATTTTTTCAATAATCGTGGATTTTTTAAAAAATATTTTTTCAATAATCGTGGATTTTTAAAAAAATATTTTTTCAATAATCGTGGATTTTTAAAAAAATATTTTTTCAATAATCGTGGATTTTTAAAAAAATATTTTCTCAATAATCGTGGATTTTTAAAAAAATATTTTTTCAATAATCGTGGATTTTTAAAAAAATATTTTTTCAATAATCGTTGATTTTTTAAAAAATATTTTTTCAATAATCGTGGATTTTTTAAAAAATATTTTTTCAATAATCGTGGATTTTTAAAAAAATATTTTTTCAATAATCGTGGATTTTTAAAAAAATATTTTTTCAATAATCGTGGATTTTTAAAAAAATATTTTCTCAATAATCGTGGATTTTTAAAAAAATATTTTTTCAATAATCGTGGATTTTTAAAAAAATATTTTTTCAATAATCGTGGATTTTTAAAAAAATATTTTTTCAATAATCGTGGATTTTTAAAAAAATATTTTTTCAATAATCGTGGATTTTTAAAAAAATATTTTTTTCAATAATCGTGGATTTTTAAAAAAATATTTTTTCAATAATCGTGGATTTTTAAAAAAATATTTTTTCAATAATCGTGGATTTTTAAAAAAATATTTTTTCAATAATCGTGGATTTTTAAAAAAATATTTTTTTCAATAATCGTGGATTTTTAAAAAAATATTTTTTTCAATAATCGTGGATTTGTAAAAAAATATTTTTTCAATAATCGTGGATTTAAAAAAATTTTTTTTTCAATAATCGTGGATTTTTAAAAAAATATTTTTTTCAATAATCGTGGATTTTTAAAAAAATATTTTTTCAATAATCGTGGATTTTTAAAAAAATATTTTTTCATATTAATATTTAAATTCATTGATTTTTTACTTTTTTTTAAATTTTTGCAGATTTAAAAAAAAAAATGTCAATGATAGTGGAATTCAAAAAAAAATATTTTTAAAATTTAAGCATTATTAAAAAAATTTTAAATATAAACGGTTAAAAAAAAATAATTCTTTAAATTGAGAAAAAAAATTAAAAATATGTTATTGAAAAAAAAATCAAAAAAAAAACAAAATAAAAAATATTTTTTCAATAATCGTGGATTTTTTTAAAAAAAAATATTTATTCAATAAACGTGGAATTTTTAAAAAAAATGTTGTTTCAATTATCGTGGATAAAAAATTGTATAATCGTGGATTTTAAAAAAAATACTTTTTTCAGTAATCGTGGATTTTTAAAAAAAATATTTTTTTCAGTAGTCGTGGATTTTAAAAAAAATATTTTTTTCAGTAAACGTGAATTTTTAAAAAATATTTCTCAATAAATTGGGTATTTTTAAAAAAATATTTTATCAATAAATTGGGTATTTTTAAAAAAATATTTTATCAATAATAGTAGATTTTTAAAAAAAATATTTTTTCAATAATCGTAGATTTTTAAAAAAAATATTTTTTCAATAATCGTAAATTTTTATAAAGATATTGTTCTAATAATCGTGGATTTTTAGAAAACACTTTTTTCAATAATCGTGGATTTTTAAAAACAATTTTTTTAATAACCGTGGATTTAAAAAAAATCAATAATCGTGCATTTAAAAAAATTTCAATAATCGTGAATTTAAAAAAAATTCAATAATCGTGGATTGTTAAAAACAATTTTTTCAATAATCGTGGATTTTTTAAAAAAAATTCAATAATAGTGCATTTAAAAAAATTTCAATAATCGTGGATTTAAAAAAAAAATTCAATAATCGTGGATTTAAAAAAAATTTCAATAATCGTGGATTTAAGAAAAAATGTCAATAATCGTGGATTTAAAAAAATTAAATCATTTTGAATTTTTAAAAAATATTGTTTAATAATCTTGAATTTTATTTTTATTTTTTTTTTCAAAATAATTATTTGAAATTTCAAAATGATTTATTTTGAATTTTACTCAATAACTTATTTAAAAAAAGCTGTAATAGTAGATTTTTAAAAAAAAAATATTTTTATCAATAATCGTGGATTTTCTTAAAAAAAATCAATAATCGTGGATTTTAAAAGCTATTTTTTCAAAACGTTACGAAATAAGTCCCCAATGAATAACTCACCAAACTGAAAATGAAATAAAACCCCAAAATTTTATACACATAACAACAACTATAATTTAAATTTTTGGGGATTTATTTCATTTTTCTGGGGATTTATTTCATACAAGAATTTGGGGACTTATTTCATTTTCAGTTTGGGGACTTATTTCATTGGGGACTTATTTCGTAACTCCTTTTTTCAATAATCGCTGATTTGCAAAAATCTATATAATTTTTTGATTATAATAATAATAATTGTTCCACAAACATCCCATGTGGGACAGTGGAGACTTCTCTCATATCAATGAATGCTCCCCGATTCATATTAGCTCAATGATATGGGACATACTGTTTATCGCCGAGTCCGAACGGCGTGTCTAAGACACCACTTGTAGAGAAGTTGTGCAAGGCTTAAATACTCAGAAAATGTCTCCAGCATTACTGAGGGGTATTTTGCCACCGTTGAAAAGTGTTTGAAGTTGACTGATTATCGTGGATTTAAAAAAAAAAATATTTTTTCAATAATTGTGGATATTTAAAAAAAATATATTTTTTTTGTTTGGCGATAGTTTGGCTGAAGGTCATTAAAAAGATTGTTGTTTTATTTTGGTTGATTAAATTTTATTTCCAATATTTCAATTGTCTTCGACAATCATCCTCAGGGATCTATTATTAAAAACACAATTTTATTATTACAAATTATAAAATACAAATGTAACACAAAATATTTTATTTACATTTATTTATGGAAGAAGAGCGACTGTTGTCTTTTTAATGTCAACGTCAACTAAGCTTTTTGTCGGTACTTATGAACTATGTTTCTATACATATGTGCACAGTGGTCTGTGTCAGTTTTATAATTAATTCTTTTGTCAGTGGGAGTGTTAATAATATGAAGCATCTGTAGAGTATATCGTCTTTTGTAATTATTTTCATGTGCAAGAATGTCAACGTTTTTAAAATCTGGTTTGTGTCCCGTTTTCATACAGTGGGCCCCTAAAGCTGTTTTTTGTTCAATAGGTTTGTCCATCTTTTGATCTGATTTGTGTCCAGAGAGTCGTGTTTTAAGTTTGGTTTTAGTCGTGCCAACATATACCTTTTGGCATATGTTGGCGTCGTCTCCATTACAAGTTTACTTTCAATAATAGTGGATTTTTAAAGAATATTTTCTTGAAAAACTTCAGAGCTTTAACCCACTTAAAGCCACTAGTCGTTTAAATGCCACCAAAAATAGTTGCAAAAATTTACACAAAACTTAGATATTTTCGAATATTTTTTTGGGGTTTTTTGCATTTTGTTATAGTATTGTCTGTTATCTGTCATTTCATGCTTATACAGCTTTATTTGGCCTATGCATTTCCACGCAATTGGCCTAAAAAGCAAACAATTCAAAAATCTACTTTTTTGTAATTTTCGACTTTTGATGAAAAATTTAAATATGCGATAAAAATTTAATCATAAATGTTACATTCATATAAAGTCAGGGATTTGTTAGAAATGTTGTAAGTGTATTTTCTCAATCAAAAACCAAGGGATTGGCATGTAAAAATACACCTATATTACCCTTCAAAGTTTTCGGGACTTTAAAAAGAAGGTCCGATTGCAGGAAAACTATACGTTTTAGAGAAAAAAGTTATTGTTTAAAAATATGATTAAAAAGTCTCAAAAATGTCATTTTCATACATAATTTTAAGTTTTCTCACAAAAAAATTCTCGGCGCTAAGTGGGTTAAGAGCTTTAAACGTGGATTTTTAAAGAATATTTTTAAAGAACCTTCAGAGCTTTGTACGTCGATTTTTAAAGAATATTTTTTCAAGAAACTTCAGAGCTTTAAACGTGGATTTTTTAAAGAATAATTTTTGAAGAACCTTCAGAGCATTAAATGTTGATTCTTTAATGAAGAAATCCTGGATTTTTTAAGGAATATGTTTTTAAAAATCTTTAGAGCTTTTAACGTGGATTTTTAAAGAATATATTTGAAGAACCTTCAGAGCTTTTAACGTGGATTTTTTATAGAACATTTTTTGAAGAACCTTCTGAGCTTTAAAAGTTGATTTTAAAGAATATTTTTCAAGAACCTTCAGAGATTTAAACGTGGATTTTTAAAGAATATTTTTGAACAAACTTCCGAGCTTCAAACGTGGATTTTTTAAAGAATATTTTTGAACAAACTTCCGAGCTTCAAACGTGGATTTTTTAAAGAATATGTTTGAACAAACTTCCGATATTTAAACGTGGATTTTTTAAAGAATATTTTTGAACAAACTTCCGATATTTAAACGTGGATTTTTTAAAGAATATTTTTGAACAAACTTCCGATATTTAAACGTGGATTTTTTAAAGAATATTTTTGAACAAACTTCCGATATTTAAACGTGGATTTTTTAAAGAATATTTTTGAACAAACTTCCGATATTTAAACGTGGATTTTTTAAAGAATATTTTTGAACAAACTTCCGATATTTAAACGTGGATTTTTTAAAGAATATTTTTGAACAAACTTCCGATATTTAAACGTGGATTTTTTAAAGAATATTTTTGAACAAACTTCCGATATTTAAACGTGGATTTTTTAAAGAATATTTTTGAACAAACTTCCGATATTTAAACGTGGATTTTTTAAAGAATATTTTTGAACAAACTTCCGATATTTAAACGTGGATTTTTTAAAGAATATTTTTGAACAAACTTCCGATATTTAAACGTGGATTTTTTAAAGAATATTTTTGAACAAACTTCCGATATTTAAACGTGGATTTTTTAAAGAATATTTTTGAACAAACTTCCGATATTTAAACGTGGATTTTTTAAAGAATATTTTTGAACAAACTTCCGATATTTAAACGTGGATTTTTTAAAGAATATTTTTGAACAAACTTCCGATATTTAAACGTGGATTTTTTAAAGAATATTTTTGAACAAACTTCCGATATTTAAACGTGGATTTTTTAAAGAATATTTTTGAACAAACTTCCGATATTTAAACGTGGATTTTTTAAAGAATATTTTTGAACAAACTTCCGATATTTAAACGTGGATTTTTTAAAGAATATTTTTGAACAAACTTCCGATATTTAAACGTGGATTTTTTAAAGAATATTTTTGAACAAACTTCCGATATTTAAACGTGGATTTTTTAAAGAATATTTTTGAACAAACTTCCGATATTTAAACGTGGATTTTTTAAAGAATATTTTTGAACAAACTTCCGATATTTAAACGTGGATTTTTTAAAGAATATTTTTGAACAAACTTCCGATATTTAAACGTGGATTTTTTAAAGAATATTTTTGAACAAACTTCCGATATTTAAACGTGGATTTTTTAAAGAATATTTTTGAACAAACTTCCGATATTTAAACGTGGATTTTTTAAAGAATATTTTTGAACAAACTTCCGATATTTAAACGTGGATTTTTTAAAGAATATTTTTGAACAAACTTCCGATATTTAAACGTGGATTTTTTAAAGAATATTTTTGAAGAACCTTTTGTCCTTTAAAAGTAGGATTTTTAAGAAATATTTTTCAAGAACCTTCAGAGCTTTAAATGGGTTTTTTTTTAAATATTTTGGAAGAATTTTAGTGCTTTAAACATGGGCTTTTTAAAAAATATTTTTCAAAAACCTTCAGAGCTTTAAATGTGGGTTTTTAAAGAATATATTTTGAAGAAACTATAGAGCTTTTTCGCGAAAAAAATTAAACATTTTTTAAGAATTTTTATTTCTTTTTCGTGAAAATTTGCAGGTATATATTTTTTAAGAACTTTTAGAGCTATTTCGTGAATATATTTAAGATTATTTTCCAAAGAACCTTTTAAGAAGTCATATGAGAGAGAAGACAGTAGATTTGGTAGTAAACGAAATTGAACTCCTCATTACAGAAACCTTTCTTAATAAGAATTCTCTTTTTCTCTCTCTATTTTTTAGATAATCTGAGTAAAAAATTTGGCACTGAAATGCATGATATATGGGATAATTTTGGACAAGACTTTACCTATCCGGGAAACATACCCACCTATATGGAAGAGTATTTTGAAGAGGATGGCACCGGTACTGGTACGGGTACCGGTACCGGAAGCATGCAGACAGCCACTGGAACGGCGGGCACATTTGCCACCTCTTTTGGTGGTGGTGGCCTCTTCGCAACAATTGGCACGGAACACACTCCCGGAAGTATACAATGTCTACCCATGCCTGGACCATTTCTACCCTGTGCTGATTTATTTGATTGGTGGACACTGCGCTGTGGAGTATGGGTAGTTTTCCTGCTGGCCCTGTTGGGCAATGGCACGGTGGTATTTGTTTTGATATTCTCACGCTCGAAAATGGATGTGCCACGTTTTTTGGTGTGCAATTTGGCGGCGGCGGATTTCTTTATGGGTGTGTATTTGGGTATATTGGCGATTGTTGATGCCTCCACTTTGGGAGAGTTTCGTATGTTTGCAATACCTTGGCAAATGTCGGTAATGTGTCAAATTGGTGGTTTCTTGGCGGTGTTATCTTCTGAATTGTCAGTCTATACCCTGGCGGTGATTACGTTGGAGCGCAACTATGCCATTACCCATGCCATACATTTGAATAAACGTTTGTCACTGAAACAGGCTGCCTATATTATGGTGGTTGGCTGGACTTTTGCATTGGTCATGGCTGTTTTACCATTGCTTGGTGTATCGGATTATCGCAAATTTGCTGTATGCCTGCCTTTTGAGACAACAACCGGCATTGCCAGCCTCACGTATGTCATAGCTTTAATGTTTATAAATGGTTGTGCCTTCTTAACACTGATGGGATGCTATTTGAAAATGTATTGGGCCATACGAGGTTCACAGGCATGGAACACCAATGATTCGAGAATAGCCAAACGTATGGCATTGCTGGTATTTACAGATTTTTTATGTTGGTCGCCGATAGCTTTCTTTTCCATTACGGCCATATTTGGTTTGCAGTTAATATCACTGGAGCAGGCTAAAATTTTCACCGTTTTCATATTGCCGCTGAATTCGTGTTGTAATCCATTTCTCTATGCCATTATGACGAAACAATTCAAAAAGGATTGTGTTAATTTGTGTAAACATTTCGAGGAAACTCGGGTAACGAGAGGCGCAGCAGCCATAACCAGAGGCCGGGGTATGACCACAGAAAGGTTGCCCAAAGAACTGCCACCTCTTCTGCCGGCAGTTCATCCACCTGGTTGTCGCTGTTTGCGGATGATGCCCAGCGAAATGCCTATTTGGCATCGGATACAAGAAAAGGAGGGCTCTATTTGGTCTCGCAGTTGGCAAAAACTATGGTCATGGTGCTCCTGCTGTGTGGCATGTTGTGAACGCAATAGGCCACAGCGACTGGACAAGCGTCGTGGCCGTGTTAGTCGTGGCAATAAAAATGATCCCTATCAATATCCATTCTCGGAGATGAAACAAAAGAAACAATTGAGGGCCAGTTCCATATCCAGTGAGAATTTTTGTTCATCTCGCTCATCAAGTTGGCGTAATGGTAATGCAACAGGTCAACACATGGCGGGACATACCCACGGTCATACCTGCTCCATACCCATGAAAATGATGGACCCCAATCGAAGAAGACATTCCACATGGTTGATAACAAGGAAAACTTCACAAGACTCGAATTTATCATCATCACGTAATGATTCTTCGGCATCGGCCACAACGGCCAGTACTTCAACATTTCGGCTGTCTAGGTCTAGTGCGGGCAGTACGACACCATTGCCTTCAATAATAAGTATATCAAATATTTTTCTCACATTTTCTCCTCACTAATTCTCCTCCTCTGTTTTTCCTCACAGCCCACCCCAACAAGCAACAGCAACAACATCACTTCTCTTCAACACTACCCAAACCCCGTTTGGTACGCCAGGAAGCTGTCCAAGAGGAAGAAGACTCATCACCACCACGTTTGGGTGTACGCTTTTTACCCACCATTCCCTCAGCTGCTGATAGTTCTGTTGTCATGGAAGATGGTGATTCAGGTTTAAGTCCTGAATTCACAGGCCTCTATGCTGCACTTCAAAAGACACACCATCATCAACAGCCTTTGACTGTTAAGGCGATTGTCATGTCATCCAATACTGGTCCTTCAACATCATCTGCAGCTGCTGCAGCATCAGCAAATACCTCAATTCCTAGTTGTAGTAGTAATAGTAAAAAAGATGTTCCCCAATCACCTCAAACACAAACAACCCCCATTTCACCACCGCCACAACTACAACCACCTGAACCCCAAGATAAGCCACCATGACCTATGGGTCGTAAATATCCGAATCAGAAGGAACAAAAACAACAACAGAAACCGTCACAGCAAAAGAGGACAATATTTTTTAGATCAATCGGTAATACTGAAGCTTTTCTCTAAGAATAAAGTTTCAATTAGTTTTAAGTAAAGCCGAAGGTTAGGGAGTGATTTCTAGATAAGGATGGGGGAATTCAAGGGATAGTATTTTATACAAGTTTTCAAAGAGCTCTCACCTTTTGTTGAATAAACTCTTTAGAGGCTTAGGTCCACAGAATTGTCCATGGAATTTTTTTATTAATCGTGGATTTTCAAGAAAAAGAAATTAATGATCGTGGATTTTTAAAAAAATATAATTTCAAAAATCGTGGATTTTTAAAAAATATAATTTCAAAAATCGTGGATTTTTAAAAAATATAATTTCAAAAATCGTGGATTTTTAAAAAATATAATTTCAAAAATCGTGGATTTTTAAAAAATATAATTTCAAAAATCGTGGATTTTTAAAAAATATAATTTCAAAAATCGTGGATTTTTAAAAAATATAATTTCAAAAATCGTGGATTTTTAAAAAATATAATTTCAAAAATCGTGGATTTTTAAAAAATATAATTTCAAAAATCGTGGATTTTTAAAAAATATAATTTCAAAAATCGTGGATTTTTAAAAAATATAATTTCAAAAATCGTGGATTTTTAAAAAATATAATTTCAAAAATCGTGGATTTTTAAAAAATATAATTTCAAAAATCGTGGATTTTTTAAAAAAAAATATTTCTTCAATAATCGTGGATTTAAAAAAAAAATATTTTTTCAATAATCGTGGATTTTTAAAAAAAAAATATTTTTTCAATAATCGTGGATTTAAAAAAAATATTTTTTCAGTAATCGTGGATTTTTAAAAAAATATTTTTTCAATAATCGTGGATTTTTTAAAAAATATTTTTTCAATAATCGTGGATTTTTTAAAAAATATTTTTTCAATAATCGTGGATTTTTAAAAAAATATTTTTTCAATAATCGTGGATTTTTAAAAAATATTTTTTCAATAATCGTGGATTTTTAAAAAATATTTTTTCAATAATCGTGGATTTTTAAAAAATATTTTTTCAATAATCGTGGATTTTTAAAAAAATATTTTTTCAATAATCGTGGATTTTTAAAAAAATATTTTTTCAATAATCGTGGATTTTTAAAAAAAAATTTTTTTCAATAATCGTGGATTTTTAATAAAATATTTTTTCAATAATCGTGGATTTTTAATAAAATATTTTTTCAATAATCGTGGATTTTTAAAAAAATATTTTTTCAATAATCGTGTATTTAAAAAAAATATTTTTCAATAATCGTGGATTTAAAAAAAATATTTTTTCAATAATCGTGGATTTTTAAAAAAATATTTTTTCAATAATCGTGGGTTTTAAAAAAAATATTTTTTCAATAATCGTGGATTTTTAAAAAAAATATTTTTTCAATAATCGTGGATTTTTTAAAAAAATATTTTTTTAATAATCGTGGATTTTTAAAAAAATATTTTTTTAATAATCGTGGATTTTTAAAAAAATATTTTTTCAATAATCGTGGATTTTTAAAAAAATATTTTTTCAATAATCGTGGATTTTTAAAAAAATATTTTTTCAATAATCGTGGATTTTTAAAAAATATTTTTTCAGTAATCGTGGATTTTTTAAAAAATATTTTTTCAATAATCGTGGATTTTTAAAAAAATATTTTTTCAATAATCGTGGATTTTTTAAATAATATTTTTTCAATAATCGTGGATTTTTAAAAAAATATTTTTTCAATCGTGGATTTTTAAAAAAATATTTTTTCAATAATCGTGGATTTTTAAAAAAATATTTTTTCAATAATCGTGGATTTTTAAAAAAGTATTTTTTCAATAATCGTGGATTTTTAAAAAAATATTTTTTCAATAATCGTGGATTTTTATAAAAATATTTTTTCAATAATCGTGGATTTTTTTTAAAAATATTTTTTCAATAATCGTGGATTTTTTAAAAAATATTTTTTCAATAATCGTGGATTTTTTAAAAAATAGTTTTTCAATAATCGTGGATTTTTTAAAAAATATTTTTTCAATAATCGTGGATTTTTAAAAAAATATTTTTTCAATAATCGTGGATTTTTAAAAAAAATATTTTTTCAATAATCGTGGATTTTAAAAAAAAATATTTTTTTAATAATCGTGGATTTTTAAAAAAATATTTTTTCAATAATCGTGGATTTTTAAAAAAATATTTTTTCAATAATCGTGGATTTTTAAAAAAATATTTTTTCAATAATCGTGGATTTTTAAAAAAATATTTTTTCATTAATCGTGGATTTTTAAAAAAAAATTTTTTTCAATAATCGATTTTTAAAAAAATATTTTTAAAAAAATATTTTTTCAATAATCGTGGATTTTTAAAAAAATATTTTTTCAATAATCGTGGATTTTTAAAAAAATATTTTTTCAATAATCGTGGATTTTTAAAAAAATATTTTTTCAATAATCGTGGATTTTTAAAAAAAATATTTTTTTCAATAATCGTGGATTTTAAAAAAAAATATTTTTTCAATAATCGTGGATTTTAAAAAAAAAATATTTTTTTAATTATCGTGGATTTTTAAAAAAAATATTTTTTCAATAATCGTGGATTTTTAAAAAAATATTTTTTCAATAATCGTGGATTTTTAAAAAAATATTTTTTCAATAATCGTGGATTTTTAAAAAAATATTTTTTCAATAATCGTGGATTTTTAAAAAAATATTTTTTCAATAATCGTGGATTTTTAAAAAAATATTTTTTCAATAATCGTGGATTTTTAAAAAATATTTTTCAATAATCGTGGATTAAAAAAAAATATTTTTTCAATAATCGTGGATTAAAAAAAATATTTTTTCAATAATCGTGGATTAAAAAAAATATTTTTTCAATAATCGTGGATTTTTAAAAAATATTTTTTCAATAATCGTGGATTTTTAAAAAATATTTTTTCAATAATCGTGGATTTTTAAAAAATATTTTTTCAATAATCGTGGATTTTTAAAAAATATTTTTTCAATAATCGTGGATTTTTAAAAAATATTTTTTCAATAATCGTGGATTTTTAAAAAATATTTTTTCAATAATCGTGGATTTTTAAAAAATATATTTTCAATAATCGTGGATTTTTAAAAAATATTTTTTCAATAATCGTGGATTTTTAAAAAATATTTTTTCAATAATCGTGGATTTTTAAAAAATATTTTTTCAATAATCGTGGATTTTTAAAAAATATTTTTTCAATAATCGTGGATTTTTAAAAAATATTTTTTCAATAATCGTGGATTTTTAAAAAATATTTTTTCAATAATCGTGGATTTTTAAAAAATATTTTTTCAATAATCGTGGATTTTTAAAAAATATTTTTTCAATAATCGTGGATTTTTAAAAAATATTTTTTCAATAATCGTGGATTTTTAAAAAATATTTTTTCAATAATCGTGGATTTTTAAAAAATATTTTTTCAATAATCGTGGATTTTTAAAAAATATTTTTTCAATAATCGTGGATTTTTAAAAAATATTTTTTCAATAATCGTGAGTTTTTTAAATCCAGTAATCGTGGATTTAAAAAAATAATTTTTAATAATTGTGTTTTTTTATTTTTTCAATAATCGTGGATTTTTAAAAAATATTTTTTTAATAATCGAGGTTTTTTTAAATCCAGTAATCGTGGATTTAAAAAAAAAATAATTTTTAATAATTGTTTTTTTTTCAAATGTTTTTAAAAAAAAATTCAAAAATTATGTTAAAAAAATATTTTCTAATAATCATGGATTTTTTAAAATATTTTTTCAATAATCGTGGGTTTTGTAAAAAAATATTTTTTAAATAACCCTGGATTTTGTAAAAAAATATTTTTTAAATAATCGTGGTTTAAAAAAAATAAATAATAGTACATTTTAAAGAAAATCTTTTTAAATATTCATAATTTTTAAAAAATTGTTTTTTAAAAAAATATTTTTTCAATATTCGTGAATTTAAAAAACAAATATTTTTTCAAAAATAATATTTAAAAAAAAAATTTCTAATAACTGTGCATTTTTTTAATATTTTTTCAATTACCGTGGACTTTGTAAAAAAATATTTTTTTCAATAATCGTGGATATTTAAAAAATTTTATAGTCGTGGATTTTTAAAAAATTTTATAATCGTGGATTTTTAAAAAATTTTATAATCGTGGATTTTTAAAAAAGTTAATAATCGTGGATTTAAATTTTTTTAATAGTTGTGGATTTTTAAAAATATTTTTTCAATAATCGTGTGTTTTTTGAAATATATTTTCAATAATCGTGGATTTTTTTATAAAATATATTTTTAATAATCGTGGATTTTTTATAAAATATATTTTCAATAATCGTGGATTTTTAATAAAATATTTTTTCAATAATTTATTTTTTATAAAATGTATTTTCAATAATCGTGGATTTTTTATAAAATATTTTTTCAATAATCGTGGATTTTTTTAAAAAAATATATTTTCAATAATCGTGGATTTTTAAAAAATATTTTTTCAATAATCGTGGATTTTTAAAAAATATTTTTTCAATAATCGTGGATTTTTAAAAAATATTTTTTCAATAATCGTGGATTTTTAAAAACTATTTTTTTCAATAATCGTGGATTTTTAAAAAATATTTTTTTCAATAATCGTGGATTTTTAAAAAATATTTTTTCAACAATCGTGGATTTTTAAAAAATATTTTTTCAATAATCGTGGATTTTTAAAAAAATATTTTTTCAATAATCGTGGATTTAAAATAAATATGTTTTCAATAATCGTGGATTTAAAATAAATATGTTTTCAATAATCGTGGATTTAAAATAAATATGTTTTCAATAATCGTGGATTTAAAATAAATATGTTTTCAATAATCGTGGATTTTTAAAAAAATATTTTTTCAATAATCGTGGATTTTTTAAAAAATATTTTTTCAATAATCGTGGATTTTTAAAAAAATATTTTTTCAATAATCGTGGATTTTTTAAAAAATATTTTTTCAATAATCGTGGATTTTTTAAAAAATATTTTTTCAATATTTTTCAATAATCGTGGATTTTTAAAAAATATTTTTTCAATATTTTTCAATAATCGTGGATTTTTAAAAAATATTTTTTCAATATTTTTCAATAATCGTGGATTTTTAAAAAATATTTTTTCAATATTTTTCAATAATCGTGGATTTTTAAAAAATATTTTTTCAATATTTTTCAATAATCGTGGATTTTTAAAAAATATTTTTTCAATATTTTTCAATAATCGTGGATTTTTAAAAAATATTTTTTCAATAATCGTGGATTTTTAAAAAAATATTTTTTCAATAATCGTGGATTTTTAAAAAAATATTTTTTCAATAATCGTGGATTTTTAAAAAAAATATTTTTTCAATAATCGTGGATTTTAAAAAAAAAATATTTTTTTTAATAATCGTGGATTTCAATACTTTTTTTACAATCGACAAGGCAAAGATTGTCGATTTTGAAGAACCTACAGGCCAATAATCGTGGATGTAAAAAATATTCCTAGGATTTAGTTGATACTCCCTTATATAGGAATCACCCCCTGCTTAAGTAATATAGTCAATTTAATTGTATAGAACGTTTAGTTATGGAGTATTGTTTATTAATTTAATTATTTAACAAATGCAATTTTATATATGAAAAATATAGTATTATAATAAAATAATTTAATGCCAAGCATTTTATTTATTATTTATTAAATATGTAAAAACAAACGAAAACAATCGATTATATATAATTCTTTATTATAAATTATTTAAACAAAAAAAAACCGTCGAAAAATGTACTTAAAGTATAAAAAATTGTTAATTTAAATTTAAGTGTAATAATAACGTGTATTTTATGTAATGTAATTTATGTATGTATGTGAATGTATATAATATGTATGTATGGTTTGTAAATTTTAAATTTAAAAATAGCAAAAAATGAAAATATAATATATATACCAAGTGATATACTCAAATATATATAGAGCAATAAATATATAATTTCGAAGAAAAAAATATATAAAAAAATAAGAAAATAAAAACAAAATATTTCAAAAACACAAAAGGAAATTTGGAATTTCGTTTTAATTTCTTTTTATAAAAATTTCAAGCCTTATGTCTCCTAGTGTAAATCGCTAATGTATGAGATCGTTATTTTTATGTACTCATCTCCTGTGTAGTGTCGGTATGCTCTTCTTCCTCATCTTCCAAACGATCATTGGGTAGGAGTACTCCAAATGATGGATTCTCAATCAGACGTACTTGTTGTTTATCATTTACCCTGCGATGAGCTATTTCTCGGAATATCATAATTAGGGCCAAGACGCAAACGGCAAATAGTATTATTGCCACCGTGGCTATGGTCCAGCGGGAAACGGGAACACCCCTAAAGAAAATACAATGAGGTACAAGTTTTAAATTTTTATTCAAATAATCTTTTCAAATAACTTGGATTAAAAAAATACTTTTTCAACAAGCGGAGTTTTTTAAATATTTTTTCAATAATCCTGGATTTTTCGAAAAATATTTTTCAATTATCCTGGATTTTCTAAAAATATTTTTTCAATAATCGTGAATTGTTTTAAAAATGTATTTTAAATTATAGCGGATTTTTTAAAAAAATATTTTTTCAATAGTCGTGATTTTTTTAAATATTTTTTTAATAATCGTGGATTTTTTAAAATATATTCTTTCAATATTATTGAATGTTTTAAAAAATATTTTTTCTATAATCGTGGATTTTTTAAATGATATTTTTTCAACAATCGTAGATTTTTTAAAAAATATTTTTTCAATAATCGTGGATTTTTTAAAAAATATTTTTTCATTAATCGTGGATTTTTCAAAAAATATTTTTTCAATAATCGTGGATTTTTTAAAAAATATTTTTTCAATAATCGTGGATTTTTTAAAAAATATTTTTTCAATAATCGTGGATTTTTTAAAAAATATTTTTTCAATAATCGTGGATTTTTTAAAAAATATTTTTTCAATAATCGTGGATTTTTTAAAAATATATTTTCAATAATCGTGGATTTTTTAAAAATATATTTTCAATAATCGTGGATTTTTTAAAAATATATTTTCAATAATCGTGGATTTTTTAAAAATATATTTTCAATAATCGTGGATTTTTTAAAAATATATTTTCAATAATCGTGGATTTTTTAAAAATATATTTTCAATAATCGTGGATTTTTTAAAAATGTATTTTCAATAATCGTGGATTTTTTAAAAATATATTTTCAATAATCGTGGATTTTTTAAAAATATATTTTCAATAATCGTGGATTTTTTAAAAATATATTTTCAATAATCGTGGATTTTTTAAAAATATATTTTCAATAATCGTGGATTTTTTAAAAATATATTTTCAATAATCGTTGATTTTTTAAAAATATATTTTCAATAATCGTTGATTTTTTAAAAATATATTTTCAATAATCGTGGATTTTTTAAAAATATATTTTCAATAATCGTGGATTTTTTAAAAATATATTTTCAATAATCGTGGATTTTTTAAAAATATATTTTCAATAATCGTGGATTTTTTAAAAATATATTTTCAATAATCGTGGATTTTTTAAAAATATATTTTCAATAATCGTGGATTTTTTAAAAATATATTTTCAATAATCGTGGATTTTTTAAAAATATATTTTCAATAATCGTGGATTTTTTAAAAATATATTTTCAATAATCGTTGATTTTTTAAAAATATATTTTCAATAATCGTGGATTTTTTAAAAATATATTTTCAATAATCGTGGATTTTTTAAAAATATATTTTCAATAATCGTGGATTTTTTAAAAATATATTTTCAATAATCGTGGATTTTTTAAAAATATATTTTCAATAATCGTGGATTTTTTAAAAATATATTTTCAATAATCGTGGATTTTTTAAAAATATATTTTCAATAATCGTGGATTTTTTAAAAATATATTTTCAATAATCGTGGATTTTTTAAAAATATATTTTCAATAATCGTTGATTTTTTAAAAATATATTTTCAATAATCGTGGATTTTTTAAAAATATATTTTCAATAATCGTGGATTTTTTAAAAATATATTTTCAATAATCGTGGATTTTTTAAAAATATATTTTCAATAATCGTGGATTTTTTAAAAATATATTTTCAATAATCGTGGATTTTTTAAAAATATATTTTCAATAATCGTGGATTTTTTAAATATATATTTTCAATAATCGTGGATTTTTTAAAAATATATTTTCAATAATCGTGGATTTTTTATAAATATATTTTCAATAATCGTGGATTTTTCAAAAATATATTTTCAATAATCGTGGATTTTTTAAAAATATATTTTCAATAATAGTGGATTTTTTAAAAATATATTTTCAATAATCGTGGATTTTTTAAAAATATATTTTCAATAATCGTGGATTTTTTAAAAATATATTTTCAATAATCGTGGATTTTTTAAAAATATATTTTCAATAATCGTGGATTTTTTAAAAATATATTTTCAATAATCGTGGATTTTTTAAAAATATATTTTCAATAATCGTGGATTTTTTTAAAAATATATTTTCAATAATCGTGGATTTTTTAAAAATATATTTTCAATAATCGTGGATTTTTTAAAAATATATTTTCAATAATCGTGGATTTTTTAAAAATATATTTTCAATAATCGTGGATTTTTTAAAAATATATTTTCAATAATCGTGGATTTTTTAAAAATATATTTTCAATAATCGTGGATTTTTTAAAAATATATTTTCAATAATCGTGGATTTTTTAAAAATATATTTTCAATAATCGTGGATTTTTTAAAAATATATTTTCAATAATCGTGGATTTTTTAAAAATATATTTTCAATAATCGTGGATTTTTTAAAAATATATTTTCAATAATCGTGGATTTTTTAAAAATATATTTTCAATAATCGTGGATTTTTTAAAAATATATTTTCAATAATCGTGGATTTTTTAAAAATATATTTTCAATAATCGTGGATTTTTTAAAAATATATTTTCAATAATCGTGGATTTTTTAAAAATATATTTTTAATAATCGTGGATTTTTTAAAAATATTTTGTCAATAATCGTGAATTTTTTAAAAATATATTTTCAATAATCGTGGATTTTTAAAAAAATATATTTCCAATAATCGTGGATTTTTTAAAAAATATATTTCCAATAATCGTGGATTTTTAAAAAAATATATTTCCAATAATCGTGGATTTTTTAAAAAAAATATATTTCCAATAATCGTGGATTTTTAAAAAAAAATATATTTTCAATAATCGTGGATTTTTAAAAAAAATATATTTTCAATAATCGTGGATTTTGAAAAAAATATATTTTCAATAATCGTGGATTTTTAAAAAAAAATATATTTTCAATAATCGTGGATTTTTAAAAAAATATATTTTCAATAATCGTGGATTTTTAAAAAAAAATATATTTTCAATAATCGTGGATTTTTAAAAAAATATATTTTCAATAATCGTGGATTTTTAAAAAAAATATATTTTCAATAATCGTGGATTTTTAAAAAAATATATTTTCAATAATCGTGGATTTTTAAAAAAATATATTTTCAATAATCGTGGATTTTTAAAAAAATATATTTTCAATAATCGTGGATTTTTAAAAAAATATATTTTCAATAATCGTGGATTCCAAAAAATCAATAATCGTGGATTCCAAAAAATCAATAATCGTGGATTTAAAAAAAATCTATAATCGTGGATTTAAAAAAATCTATAATCGTGGATTTAAAAAGATCTATAGTCGTGGATTTAAAAAAATCTTTAATCGTGGATTTAAAAGAATCAATAATCGCAGATTTAAAACAAAAAAATTAATAATCGTAGATTTAAAATAAAATTCAATAATCGTGGATTTAAATAAAAGAAAAAAATCAATAATCGTGGATTTAAACAAATTCAGTAATCGTGGATTTAAACAAATTCAGTAATCGTGGATTATTTTTTTTTCAATAATCGTGAATTGTCAAAACGTATTTTTTCAATAATCGTCGATTAAAAAAAAATAAATAATCGTAGATTAAAAGAAAATAAATAATTGTGGATTTTTTAAATAACCGTGGATTTTTTAAAAATATTTTTTTAATAATCGTGAATTTTTTAAAAATTATTATTCCATTAATCGTGAATTTATTAAAAAATATTTTTGCACTAATTAGAATTTAAATAAAAAAATACTTTTTCAACATTCGTCGATTTTTTAAAAATACTTTTTCAATGATCGCTAATTTAAAAAAAAAAATATTTGTTTAACAATCGTGAATTTCTAAAAAAATATATGTCAATGATCGTCAATTTCTAAATTTTTTTATTAATCTTGGATTTTTTAAAAAATATTTTTCATTACGTGCATTTAAAAGAAATATTTTTTCAATAATCCTAAATTTTTTCAATAATCCTGGATTTTTTTTAAAAATATATTTTTAATAATCCTGAATTTTTTAAAAATAATTTTCCAATAAAAAATAATATTTCGTGGCTTTTTTAAAAAATATTTTTTTTAATAATCGTGAATTTCTGAAACAATATTTTTCGTGGATTTTTTTAAAAATATTTTTTTATTAATCGTGAATTTTTTAAAATATTTTTTCAACAATCGTGGATTTTTGTTGGAAATATTTTTTCAATAATCGTGGATTTTTGTTAGAAATATTTTTTCAATAATCGTGGATTTTTTAAAATTATTTTTTTTCAATTATCGTGGATTTTTTAAACATATTTTTTCAATAATTTTTCTCACGCACCCTCAAAAAACCTTTCAGTAAACGCGGATTTTAAAAGAATATTTTTTTTTTGCACATTCAGGGTTCTGATCTTGTATTTTTAAGAAATATTATTAGTCCAAAAACCTTACCCATTAAAAAGTCTCTCCTTTTCCACATTCTCAGCCATGCACATCCCCCGAAGGACATCATAAACTAGACCCGCCGGACATTGACATGTTGTGGAAGAACTGCACGTACCACCGCGACAATTCCATTCGTTGCAGAATCCAACACATTCATTGTAGCCCGTATCGGGATTTATGCGCGACACAAATCCCGACTTACAATTACAGGTATTGGGAGCCACACAGTAGCCATTATCGCAAGATTGTTCACAAATCGGTTCACATTCCACTGTGCTATTGGGCAAAAAACGATATCCTTCCAGGCATACACATTGATTTGGCTTTTGACATTCCGCATTTATACAAGTCTCCTGACATATGGCCTGGCAACTGTGAGGTGTACTGGCATTTGTGACCCTATAACCTTCATTACACTGACATTTATTGGGAGCCACACACATACCATTCTCACAATATGGGCGGCAATGGGCCACACAAAGATTCGGATGTTTTGTCTCTTCATAACCATCCCAACATTCACAGGTATTGGGTTCGACACAATTACTATTGATGCACGTGGGATAACATACTGGATCACAAATTGATTTGGAACCTTCTCGCAATTTATGTCCAGCATAGCAACGACAAATGCCACCAGCCGAACAGATACTGTTTACACATTTCTGGGGACAATGTGGTTCACATTTCCCCGTTAGCCATTTCTTTTCATAACCCGGATCACAGCTACAGGTTCCGGGAGCAATACATTTACCATGTTCACAATCAAAATTACAAATTGGATCACATTGATTTGGAATATTTGGATTGGGTTTATGACCCATAAAACAGCGACAAGTATCCGGAGCTGTACAAGTGCCGTGAATACAAGGCTTACGGCAAATCGGTATGCAGTGATAAAATAGCAGAGGTTGATAGCCCGGATTGCAGGTGCAAACATTGGGTGCAGTACAATTGCCATTTCTGCAACCCTTGCTACATAGAGGCTCACACACCTTTTCCTTGCTATCGGTATAAACATAACCCTCAAGACATTTGCAGGTGTCCGGTGCCGAACAAAAACCATTCACACATTCTTCTTTACACACCGGAGAACAACGGTGCGGTTCTGTTTTTTCATAACCCTCGTGGCATTCACATTTACCAGGTTCACTACAGAACCCATTTTCGCAATCTTTTGGACAAGTCGGGTCACATATGTTGCGTGATCGGTTACGAAAAGCATGGCCATCGAAGCAGGTGCATTGATTGGGCGCCGTACAAAATGAATTTACACATTTATCCTTACACGTCGGAATGCAACCCTGTGATTCAAGACTGCCAAAATTCATATAACCCTCTTTACATTCGCACACATCGGGGGCCTTGCACTCCCCATTGTTACAACCACTGGCACAAACCGGATCACATTGGCTAATCGAACCCAAACGCATTGTGTATCCTGCCCAGCAGGTACATTGATTCGGCCCTGTACACATGGCATTTTCACAGGGTTCTTCACACACCGGCATGCAGCGTTGTTCTTTCTCATCCATGCGATAGCCTTCGTCACAGTGGCATTTACCATTCGTATCACAGTGACCATTTTCACAATTGACACCATTGTCACATTGCGACTCACATTCGTTTGTACTGCCGGAAATGAATTTAAAGCCCACCTTACATTCGCAAACATCCGGTTTGATACAATCGGCATTGATACAGGGTTCACTACACATTGGATCACAAACAGTTCTATTAGCCATATTGCTGTAACCGCTTAGACACATGCAGACGTCGGGATGTATACAGCGACCTCCCTTGCAGTCGACACATTTTGGCAAGCAGGCACTGAAAGGGGAAAAACAACAAAATATAATATTTTGAAAATATGTGGAAGTTGGAAAATAACATTAATGGATGATAAAGCCATTCCTTGGCACCGTCGTGGATAAGACATATAACATTAGTTTTGAAATAAAAAATATTTATCAATAATCATGGATTTTCAAAAAATATTTTTCAAAAATCATGATTTTTTTTAAATATATCTTTCAATATTCGTGGAATTTTTAAAAAAATATTTTTCAACAATCATGGATTTTTAAAAAATAATTTTTTCAACAATCGTGGATTGTTAAAAAAATATTATTAAATAATCGCGGATTTTTAAAAATATTTTTCAACAATCCTGGATTTTTAAAAAATATTTTTCAATAATCGTGAATTTTTAAACAGATATTTTTTCAATAATCCTAAATTTTTTAAAAAATATTTTTCAGCATCAATTTAAAAAAAAATATTTTTTTTAATAATAGTGGAATTTTTTATAAAATATTTTTCCAATAATCGTAGATTTTTTATAAAATATTTTTCCAATAATCGTAAATTTTTTAAAAATATTGTTTCAATAAACGTGAATTTTTAAAAAATATTTGTCAATAATCGTGAATTTTTAAAAAATATTTTTCAATAATCGTGAATTTCTTAAAAAAATTATTTTCAATAACCGAAAATTTTTTTTAGAAAATATTTTTTCAATAATCGTGGATTTTTTTATAAAATATTTTTCGAATAATCGTAGATTTTTTAAAAAATATTTTTGCAATAATCGTAAATTTTTTAAAAAATATTTTTCAATAATCGCGGATTTTTAAAAAAATATTTTTTCATTAATTGTAGATTTTTTAAAAAATATTTTTTTCAATAATCGTGATTTTTTTAAAAAATATTTTTTCAATAATCGTGGATTTAAAAAAATATATATTTTCAATAATTGTGAATTTTTTTAAAAAATATTTTTTCAATAATCGTAGAATTTAAAAAAATATTTTTCAATAATAGAGGATTTAAAAAAATTATTTTACAATAATAGTGCATTTTAAAAAAATATTTTTCTATAATCGTGAATTTTTAAAAAAATATTCTTCAATAATCGTGAATTTTTAAAAATATTTTTTCAATAATCTTGGAATTTTTAAAAAATATTTTTTCAATAATCTTGGTTTAAAAAAATATTTTTTTTTATTAAATAAATATTTTTTTCGATAATCGTGGATTTAAAAAAATATTTTTTTAAATAATAGTAGATATTTAAAAAAATATTTTTTCAACAATCGTGAATTTTTAAAAATATATTTTGTCAATAAACGAGGATTTTTAAAAAAATATATTTTGAATAATCGTGAATGTGTTTAAAAAATATTTGTTCAATAATTGTGGATTTTCTAAAAAATATTTTTTTCATCAATCGTGGATTTTTTAAAAAATATTTTTTCAATAATCGTTAATTTTTTCAAAAATATTTTTTCAATGAGCACGTCGTTGAAAGGAAATATTAATTACATAATTTACATAATCCCAAACCGATGTTGCATTGCTTTAAGTTGTCTAGCCACTTTTTCCGCTTATGCTCGCCTACTAGCCTGTTGACTTCAAGAGTAATTTCCCAAACTCTTGGGTCCTTTGGGTTGGTACGACTAAGCTCATAATGCTCATTTGCTAGTCAAGTCACTTCTGCAGGAAAATTTACCCCCAGTTTTTGTAACTAATTTTTGTTCGTTCGTCTATTTTCGTAATAATTTAGGCATCCATAGCTCTGCCCCCAGATGACATACAGACCTAATTTTTCGTAAACGCGTTCCATATTTAGTAAAGAATTCCTCATATAAAAATCAGCGCGCTACATTTGCGCTTAGCCGAGTAAATCGATCTACAAAATTTGACAATTCGTGTGAGAAGAAAACATTTTTTTACAAAAACAGGGGGTTAGTCTAATTTCGGGTATTCGACCACCAAGTATGTAGCGAATGGCTGCATCTGTGATGATGTTCCGGAAAATTCTCTCAGTTAACCAAGAATCTGAGACAATGGACAGATCGCTGAAGCGGCGATTGGGAAATGTTCTGAACCTTTGGCAATTAGCTTCCCCGTGGAAAGTTCGGATGGTCTGTTAACGGAGACGATGATAGGAAGATTGCCCGAACTTACGAAACTGACGTCATTCATCAGACCGGCGATGTCTGGCGACTTGTGGCAATCTTCACTAATCCTCTTAGGAGCGCTTTCGTTCACCAGTGATGTTTGACGACCTGTGGCAATCTCCTCTTAGCGTCGTAAGAGCGTCTTCATTCACCTTGCAATATGTTGAGCTATCAATTTGTTCGGCCAGCGATATACCCCTTTACCTCGGTCGTCGTAGGATATGTTGGAACTTTCAAACCATTATGTCAGGAGGTATGAACCTGGATACAGGAAAATTATATAGTTATAACGGAGACAATTAGCTCCGACTTTGGTAAACATTTCAGAAACACCTTCGAACAGGCCTAAATTGCACTTTAGATATACCGAAAAGAGTGGACCAAAAGATGCCATTCTCGAACTTGATGGGTGGTGAAAATTTTTCTTTTTTAAATAATGGCTACAGAGGCTATACGAGTATTAAAAACTACATAAATAAATATACATCGTAACATACCAGAGATATAGAACATAAATATATATATATACGCCGTCATTACTGGAAACGTAAGATATTATTTTCAGTATTTTGTAATGTCCAATCGGGGTTTTTCGCTACATATTATTAAAACTAATTAGAAAGTATCAGTCAGCTGTGCCGACGGATATATACCCTCAGCCTCGGACACAAAGAACATATGTAAACTCAATACTTATAACGTTTCTATGTTTTTATACCCTACACCACTATGTGGTAAGGGGTATTATGTGTTAGTGCATTTGTATGTAACATACAAAAGGAAGCGAGATAGACCCATAGTTCCTTCTAGGGATATACATAGAATCACTTTCTGAGTCGATTTATGCATGTCCGTCCGTCCGTCCGTTCGCAACATACAGGTCGCATTTGTTGACCGATTTCGCTGAAAATTGGGGAATACCATTTTTTTAGCCGTCGGAAGATCAAGTTCGAAGATGGGCTATATCGGTCCAAGTTTTGGTATAGCCCCCTCCCGATTTAAGGTATTTTAAGGATCTTAGCCGCATTTGTTGCCCAAACCAGCTGAAATTTTACATTTGAGGTTCCCAATGGCCGCGAAATTGCTCCACTAAAAATTGTCAAGATAGCTAGATATAGATATCGAAATCGGTTTCGATTTGGATATAGCTCCCATATATATTTTCGGCCGATTTCACGTATTTTCTGTACCAAACACGCTATATATTTCCGATTTCGATGAAATTTGGAATGTGTGACCAAATTCAGTCTAGAAATAAATGTGCCAAATTATATCGAAATCGGTTCAGATTTGGATATAGCACCCATATATATTTTCGGCGATTTCGTGTATTTTCAGCTCCAAACACGATATATAAGTCCGATTTCAGTGATATTTGGAATGTGTGACTGAATTCGGTCTGGAAATAAATGTGCCAAATTATATCAAAATCGGTTAAGATCTGGATATAGCTCCGATTTATATTTTACATATTCACAGTGGTGTAGGGTATTATATAGTCGGCCCCGCCCGACTTTGATCCTTTCCTTACTGTTTTTTTTTTGCCAATTTCCCAAGAATAATGGACTTTGACTCCCAACAAAATTGTACCGTCGTAACAAGGGCCACAAAGACAAGAAATTGAAACAATCCAAGGCGAGAAATGAAATATAGACCAAAATTGAATTTGGATATTTTCCCACAAAAGTTCAACCGCTAAAAACTATCCGCTCATATCTAAAATTGTTGACATTTCCTTGACCAAAATTCTTTCATCGTGTAAAAATTTGTCAGTATTAACTGACTGCGAAATCTAGCGTGGGTTGTGGTTTCTATACACACAATTAAAACTGTGGAATTTCTGTATATACTGGGCTGTAACTCTGTCATCTGAGCACACACATCAACGTAATTGGCATCTATGGAAAGGTCGAGATATCGTCTTTCAAAAATAACTCACTTGGGCGGAATGTGTCCACCAGGAATAAAAATATAAGATATATATTGAAATTTTTTCCAATTTTCACACAAAAGTTTCGGTCTATTTCACCCGCTGAACACTATCTGATCATCATGTAAAATTGCAAGCTTCCTTTCTGTCATAAGCTCACATCTTATTTAAAATTTCGCGCTGATCGGACTATGATTGCGACCTACACAGCAGATACAAATTGGGATCAAAATTTTGTTTTTGGTCCATTTCACCCCCTAAATATTCACCATCATCACCAATAATAATAGCGATCTATTTTGATGTGAAACCGACCTCCATACCAAATTTCGTGACTATCGGTCCTTAATTGCGGCCTGGAGTTTGATTACAATTTATAATGGACAGATGGGCACACATCACTATATTATTATTCCCACATTGTGGAGTAGGGTATAATTAGGGGGTAGGAGTTCAAAAAAAAATTGTTTTGGGTCACCTCCAAAATTATTTTTGTGTGCACGCATCGTCCAAGGGGAATGACTGTAACATGTTATTTCGAAAGAGTAGAAAACATGGATGTCTCATTGGTACTAAAACTTGTTTTAAAGAAAGTTACTAAGCTAAGCCTTCATCTACCACAAAAACAACAACCTAATATGATTGATGATCGGACTTAACCACCCGTCAAACGTACCATAACACTGTGCAACATTTTAAAGGTGATCTTGTGCAAACACTTCGAACTGAGGATTTTTTGAAAGCACAGACCCAAACGACAAGAAACCCTAGTTGGGTTTTGTTGTGTCAGATCCAGCTCGGATTTTATGGCCCCATCTAAACATGGCTAAATATTGAGTTTTTAAAGAAATTCGGGGCTATATCTCTGAAACCAATGCGAATCTTCTTCTGACCTCTGAAGCAAATTTGTAGATAAGGACAAGAATAAAATATTTGGAGAAATAATGAACTCGAAAAACTACATTTATTGCCTCAAATTTCAAAATATATGCAAAAATTCTACAATTTTTATACATTTCGCACTGTATCTCCAAAACCGTTAATTTTTTCTGAATATTTTCTTTTGGAAAAATATTCCCTGGAATGTAATACACAACTTCAGAACATGTCATTGTTGTAAAATGCCTCTATGCCGTTGTTTTCAGTACATTTTTCAACGACAATTTAATAAAAATGTCAATAATGTAGTGAAATCCGAAATGCGAGAATAAACTGTTGGTGTGAACTGTGTTTGAAATACGTGTTGTAAAAGATATGATGCAAAATACCGCTGAAACAACATGAAGTAAGCATTTTAGAGTTTCAGAATGTTCTAAAGAATTGTTGAGAACTTTATTTGGAAGGTTTTTGCAAAAGGTTACTTGGTTCAACTGCCAATAGTTTAGCCTATACTGACCAGAATTTCAGCAATTATGTAAAATTTTCTATATTTTATAGATTTTGATGCCCTAGATGGAGTTTTTCGTATGTGGTTTCTTCAAGAGATAAGTTCTACTAGTTTAGGGCTACAATATTGCTAAAGACAGCAAGGCCAAATTCCTATTCCTTTCTGAGATAAAAGCCTGATAAATGCAAAAAAGTGAAGATTTAGCCCGGTTTAGATGAGGCCATAAAATCCGAACTGGATCTGACAGGACAAAACCCAACTAGGGTTTTTGTAGTCTAAATATGTACTTTCAAAAAATCCATGCTAGAAGTTGTTTGCATTTTCAGTGCTGCATAGTGTAATGGTTGGATGTGTTAGACTCCTAATTTGTCAATGTACCTCTTAGGTCATAACAGCTCAACTCGAAAGAAAGTTAATTAAATAAACATATTACTATAAGTGACCATCGCCTTAATAAGCCAAAAACAAAACGAAAGTGATCTTCTTCAGATATCATATTCCACTTTTTCAGGAATAAGCTTAGACGTGGTGGTACAGCTTAGTACTTTAATACAACTCCTGGTGAAGGGTAAACAGTTCTGTCCGTTTAAATAATTTTTAAAAAGCCTGCACAATATACCAGGTGGATATGCCGAAATTGAGGATTTTGTAAAAAAGTTTCCTACCCGCCAAGGCGAAAGGAAGCTCAAAGGACTATGATGCGGTTTTTCATGCCCATTCTATAACAACATATTACAGAATTTAATGTACAAAGAACACAATATGTAGAAAAAATTCCGCACACCCAATTTCATGACTCATAATTCAGCGATAAGACTAAACACCGACAACAACAAAACAATAACAAAATAGGAAATTTCTATTAGTTTTTTTTTATCAGGCATTAGATGCCAGCACAATAGCAGTCATCATGACCAACACCACCACTACTTACATACCCAGATTCACTTTCTCGTTCATAACCTTCACAGCAGACCTCTTCCATATCGGTATAGGTTTCCCTAACGGGACGCAATACGAATGGATTTAACCCAGAAGCACATTCAAATGAATCACAACGGTCTGAATATTTGCGCATTGTAACCAAGGTGACACGATATTTGGTGGTTCTAGGTTGAAAGAAAAATGGGAACTTGATAAAAAACGTTTCTTCATTGGATATTCACATTATTAGCTTACGGCACTTTTTCGGTGCAACCGTTTACTGCCTCAATAACACCCCACAGGGCTAATATGAGTAAAAATACTTTGATTTTCATTGCTTTAATTTCTCTATTTATTGCTGTTAACTGTTTGTAAGGCAAACAACAATAACAACACCACACGTTAAATCTATTTCACAACCGTTCTTCAGAATAGCTTACAAGAAATTGATTCAATCTAAAAAAGATGACTTAAAAAGAATTTCCATTCAATCTCTTCGGATTTTTTCATTGTTTAATGCATGGTGTTGTTCTTCTTATCTACTCGACTGGGTCGATGTGTCCAAAAGGCAATTGGGTTGTTTGCACTCGCGAGAGTGCTTGTTGGGATCATCATAATCATCAGCTTCATAGTCTATATCAGAAATAACAGTATCATTATGGTGGTGTTCACGTTGCTATTATTGTTGTTTTTATTGCCTAGACGATACATTGACCCATAGAAAGAAATCAGAAGAACATTATGATCCACGCTAATTTTTAAAGACGTCTTGAAAGGTTTAATCCTAAATTTCGTACATATGTATATGTATTTGAATGTGAATGTGCCGTCGTTCTTTCAAGACAAGTGTGCCAAAGTTGAGATCATTTATACAAGTTTTATTAAATTTTCTTAAACAACAAATACAATGACCGAAGAACTGTCGCAATCAATAACAAATGAGTTTATTTGCCAAAGGAGGGAATATTGGCGTTGCCAGTTGGAACTTTATAATTTATGATTTGGTCGGTTTATATTTTGGACGTTTTTTATTCAACATTTCGTTTGTGTAGTCTTGAGTTGAGTAGCCCAACTGTAAAAAATACAAAATACATACGAAGTTGTTTTTCTTGGCACCGGAATGACACCGAACACCACTACATCAGCGTTACGGCCAGCGGCTGCCACATCATTGCACATATTTTTGTGTTAGTATTTTTTATTCTCTGTTGGAATGCCTGGATGCCCGGATTCTTTTGGTTCGTGTCAAGATGAAAGAAAACTCAGAACAAATTTGGATGTGTAACGGTTTTATACCCTCAGCATTTATGCTAACGAGGATATATACTAGGGTTATGACTTTTTGACATTTTTTCTCAAAAATGATTTCCTGTAGCAGGGATGAATGAACTTTTGCCTAATAATCACTACGCTATCGTTTATTCCATTTAAAAAGTAAAAAAAAGTTCACGCACAAATCGATTTTAAAAATATAATTTTTTGAAAAAATATATGAAATGAAAGAAAAAAATTTTTTCAAAAATTATTTTTTTTTTGCACGTATGAATAAATGTAAGCCTACTAATAACTATAATAATGTTTATTTCATTCAAATGTTAAAAAAGATCATGCACCACAAACCACTTTGAAAAAATTTTAGATTTTTTTTTTATTTTTTTAAATTATATCTTTAAATAAAAGCGTTTACGACATTTTTATGATTCTCAGAATTGAAGAAAATTAGTAAGAAATAAATGTTATGTCAGTTTAACTATCTCATGTGACTCTAAAGTTTAATTTATATTGTATATCTGCTTACAGTGACTTCAAAAAATTGTCCATAATTTTGATAAATTCAAATTTTAAAATTATTTTGTGCGTGAGGTTTTTTCACCGAATCACCTTATAATTATGATTTTATGTAATCTTATGGCAAAACTCATCACGCTATGATACAGGGATATGAGGTTGTAAAAAAGTCATAACCCTAATATATACACTTTCATACTGACAAAATGTTCCTCATCGAAATAATGGTCTTAGATCCCAAATTTGTTTGGACGAAATCCGTTTCAGACAATTTGGAGTTGATTTAACCATGTCCGTCCGTCTGGCTGGCTCTCGAACGAATCAACCGATTCGGCCCCAAATTTGGCTTTCTTAATATTTTGTCCAAACTTAGTTTAAGTTCGAAGATGGGTTATATCTGTCCACTCCTTCAGGTACCTCCCCCACAAAAGTTCAAAAATGTTCGGAAAAATTGTGCGCACTATAACTCTTGAAGGGAGTAACCGATTTGGTCCATTCATTGCACGTCGTGAAATTTCTACCAAAATTAGATTAGGTTCCAATATGAATCGGAACCTAAACCTAAATTTCGGAAAAATTCAGTTTAGGACTTGTGATCGAATCGCTTTGATTTTCGTCGTAACAACATGTATTCACTGCCAGCCATACGACGGTACAAGTTTCATCAGGGACAAGTCCATACTTCCTGAGAAAATACCCTGAACGGTGCAAAGAACCACTGTGACACCGCGTGTAGTGGTTGGAGCGCAAAATAACTCTCGATTCGGTGTAAAATTTGGCCTTCGTAATTTTTTGTCCAAAATTAATTTAAGTTCAAAGATAAGCCATATCGGTCCACTCCTTCAGGTACCTCCCCCACATATGTTCAAAAATATTCGGACAAAATTTGGCCACGATAACTCTTAAAGGGAGTGACTGATTTGGTCTATACTTTACACATCCTAATATATCCACCAGATATAGATAAGGTTCGAATATGGACTATATTTGTCCACTCCTTCGGTTACCTCAGACAAAAAATGTTGGATAAGTTCACTTTAAGAACTGCTCTCGAATCACTTTGATTTTTGTTGAAGCAACTTGCATTCGCTGCCTCGATTATGATGGTAAAAGTTTTTGTCAGGTGCAAGTCCATACTTCTTGTGAAAACCGCTCAAAAGTTGTAAAAAACCCTATGGCAATATATGTAGTGTCTGGAGAGCACGTTAACTCTCGAAGTGATCAACCGATTTGGTCCAAAATTTGGCCTTCGTCATATTTTGTACAAACTTAGTTTCAGTTCGAAGATGGGCAATACCGGTCCACAACTTCCGGTACTTCCCCCAATATTTAAGAAATGTCACTAAAATGGTACGATATCTCTTGAACCGTTCAATCAATTTGGTCCAAACTTTGGATTTCTTAACATTGCGTCCAAATATAATTTAACTTCTAAAATGGTCCATATCGGTCCTTTCCTTAGGGTACCTCCCCCGCAATAGCTCAACATTTATGTCTAAGTGCAGTTAAGGGTCTGTTCGAAGATCCTTTGGAAATGTATAACGATGCTGTTCGTTGTGGCCCTGTTTACAGCGGTATTATATTTTCCGTGGACAAGCCAATGCTTCCTGGCATATTGGTCCCAAAGTTATACAATGACCTACTGAAATGACTAGTGGGCCGATATCTATCGAAAAGATATGACTCCCAAAATAAGATCAACTTCCATAATAGACATTCCTTCAAGTACCTCCTCCGCAACACTTTTGAACTTAAATCCTAATCCACATTTTTTTCGGCAAGTTCAAATGTCCAAAAGGGCCACAAAATTCTGAAAAGAACCTAAATACATTCGATCTGTCCGTAGATGAAAGTTTCAATTCACATAGGCTCAGGGTATATCTCTGTCGGCAAAGCCGACTTATATTTTTTTACTTATTCACATTCGCATCCACCACACTGAAACTTCTGTGAGATGCAATATATGTCTGAAGTTGGTGTATCTCTGGTGCGACATAGTACTGATATCATCGTAACATCGTGACATCGTAACGAAGTCTGGAAAATGGACAGGGTAGTCCAGCTACTGAAGACAGGCAAAAATTCTATCAATCGCACAGACCGAATTCGCTTTTGTCGCCCTTAAGAAAAACTCTTGAGGCTTTACTCCTTCCTAGTATCAGAAATAGCTATCCAGTGGCCAGTAATCAGCATATTAATTGAGGAGAGGAGAATAATCAGTGCGCTCGACTCATCAAAAATGTTTGAAGCTGATAATCACTCCACGCCTTTTTAAGACATTGTACAGACTACCCTCCGGCTAAAGTTTGAAACGTTGGATAATCAATTATATGTGTGAACGTCAGTCGTACATGGAAGTCAGGAAAAAGAAGTCGAAGCCCCGCTGAAAGTTGTATACTACCAACGAAGACTAAATACAAAATTTCGCCCATTTCGGTGGAATATTGAAGCCACAACCTTCAAAATACCGAAAATTGGAATGTTCTGTTATATGGGGGCTATATGAAGGCGTGGACTATACCGACAAATTTAGAGGGGAATGTTGAATACCCCCAATTAAGACCAAATTTAAAATACCGAAAATCGAGAGGTACACTTCTATCCGGGTAATATGAAGGCGTGGACCTATACCGACAAATTTCATATGGAAAGTTTTATACCCCAAATGAAGATTAAATACCAAATTTCAGCCATTTCGGAGGTATATTGGAATACAACCATCAAAATAACGAAAATCTGGGGGTATTGCTTTATGGGGGCGGCGTGGACCTATACTAACAAATTTCATATGGAAAGTTTTATACCCCAAATGAAGATTAAATACCAAATTTCAGTGGAATATTGAGGCCACAACCTTCAAAATACCGCAAATCGGCAGGTACTGTTCTATGGGGGCTATATGAAGCCGTGGACCTATACCGACAAATTTCATATGGAAGGTTTTATACCTTAAATGAAAACTAAATACTAAATTTCAGCCATTTCGTAGGAATATTGAGGCCACAACCTTCAAAACACAGGAAATCGTGAGTTACCGTTCTATGGGGCTATATGAAGACCTGGGCCTATAGCGACAAAATTCTGGAGAAAAGTTGTATACCCCCAACGAAGACTAAGTACCAAATTTCAGCCATTTCGGTGTGATAATAAAGGTAAAAAATTAAAAATACCGAAAATCGGGTGGTACCGTTCTATGGGGGCAATATCAAAACGTGGACCGATATAGCCCATGTGCAATACTAGAAGTAATATAAATAATATAAATAAATAAATATTGCAAAGCTCTATCGTAAAAATTGCGAGCTGTATATTGATTTCAACAGACGGACGAACGTACAGACGGACATTGTTTTATCGACTTAAAATGGTATCTACCATTCTCCTTATAATTGGAATCGAATTTGTTCTTCTTCTTTATACCCTCCACCATAATATGGAGGGTATAATTTTATTTGCCATTCCGTTTGTAACACATCGCAGAAATTCTAAGTCAATATAACCATGCCCATCTGTACGTCCGTCCGTCTGTTGAAATCAAGATACAAGTCGCAATTTTTAAGATAGAGCTATGTAATTTGTTATAGAAGTATCTGTTACTCCTAGGATGTTTTGGTATTGAAAATGGGCTATATCGGTCCACGTTTTAAACAGTCCCCATAGAACGGTACCACCCGATTTTCGATATTTTTAAGGTTTTAGCCTCACTATCACACCGAAATGACTGAAATTTGGCATTTAGTCTTCGTTGGGGGTATGAAACTTTCGACTTGAATTTTTTTCATATAGCCCCCGTAGAACGGTACATCCCGTTTTTCGACATTCTCTAGGTTTTAACCTCAATATCCTACCGAAATGACTGAAATGTGGTAGTCTTCGTAGGGGGAATACAATTTTCCGCTTGAAATTGGTCGGTATAAGTCCACGTCTTTATATAGCCTTCATAGAAGGAAACCTACCAATTTTCGGTATTTTCAAAGTTTTAGCCTCATTATCCCAACAAAATGGCTTAAATTTTGTATTTAGTCTTCGTTCGAGGTATAAAACTTTCCACCTGAAATTTGTGGGTAAAAGTCCACGTCCTTATAGAACGGTTTTTGATTATTTTGTAGGATGTGACCTCAATATCCCACTGAAATGACTGATATTTGGTATTCAGTATTCGTTGGGGGTATAAAACTTTCCACCTGAAATTTGTCGGTATAGATCCATACTCTCTGTTAGCCCCATGGAATGGAACCTCCCGATTTTCGATATGTTTAAAATTGTGTCCTCAATACCCTACCAAAACGGCTGGAATTTGATGTTTAGTCTTCATTGGGGGTATACAATTTTCCACCTGAAATTTTTAGCTATAGGTCTACGACTCTATTACACCTAAAATTTGTAGGTATAGGTCCTCGCCTCTATTGCACCTGAAATTTGTAGTTATATGTCCACGCCTCTGTTCCACCTGAAATTTGTAGGTATAGGTCTACGCCTCTATTGCACCTGAAATTTGTAGTTATATGTCCACGCCTCTGTTCCACCTGAAATTTGTAGGTATAGGTCTACGCCTCTATTTCACTTAAAAGTATATCCACGCCTCCATTCCGAAGGAAATTTGTAGGTGCATATACGGCACGCCTCTATTCCACTTAAAAGTATGTAGGTAAATGTCCACGACTCTATTCCATAGGAAATTTGTAGGTACATATACATATGTCACGCCTCTATTCCACCTAAAAGTTGTAGATATATTTCCACGTCTCTATTCCACCTACAAGTTTGTAGGTATATGCCCACGCCTCTATTCCACCTGAAAATTGTGGGTATATGTCCACGCCTCTATTCCACCTGAAAATTATGGGTATATGTCCAAGCCTTTATTCCACCTGTAATTTTTTGGTATAGGCCCACGTCTTCATATAGCTCCTATTGAACGGTACCTCCCAAATTTTCGGTGTTTTTAAGGTTTTAGCCTTCAATTAACACACCGAAATAGCTGAAATTTTGCATTTCGTCTTCTTTGGGGGTGTAAAATGTTCCCCCTGCAATTTGTCGGTATAGGTCCACGTCTTTATATAGCCCCCATAGAACGGTATTTAGTATTCGGTATTTCGATAATGGCTGAAATTTGGTATTCGGTCTTCGTTGGGGGTAAAAAAAAACTTTCCACCTGAAATTTGTCGGTATAGGTCCACGTCTTCGTATAGCCCCATTGAACGGTACCTCCGGATTTTTGGTATTTTGAAGGTTGTGGCCTCAATATCCCATCATAGAACGGTGCCTCCCGATTTTCGGAATTTTGAAAGTTGCGTCCTCATTATCACCCGGAAATGGCTGAACTTTTACATTTAGTCTTCGTTGGCACTATAAATTTCCTCGCAAAAAGGCTATCCATATATATCCAGCAGAAAATCAAGCCCGTGTTGCCCAATTTCATGTATTTCGAAGGTTTTTCGTTAAATTTTCGAACCGAGATAGCTGTAACTAAATATTTTGTGTTGTCAAAGGATACAAAAGCTAAATTCGGAAAATTGTAAATATTGGACCATGGTCCATATGAGCCGTTTTAAAGGGAGTATTTAGAGTTAACTCTGCTCCTGCAAGGAATATGAGGAAGGGTTTATTTGTTCCTTTTTACTACATAAAAAGGTCGGACCGGCCGAATTTAACGTCATTCTTACTTGTTCCTCTATAACTTTATTTTCTCCAGCACTTTATCAGGATGGACACGGTGCTCTTGAAACAAATTTAAATGGAAGGTGCTGGGAAGTTTTTGCGGACTCTGAAACTACAATGTTCATAGATGAGAAAAATCAAAAAATCGCTGTAGAGCTTTTAAAATAAATCACGATTAAAGTTGACATTTTTAAGGGTTTTTTAGGTTTTCACGATTTTGCTTGCAAGTCCTATCGAAATGGGACTAAAGAAAATGTTGTGGCTACAAAATTCTCTACAAGATTGGCTTTTTAAATATCTTCGTAGTTTTTGCCGTTATTAAAATATAGAAGTTATAATTAGAACTATGAAATGACTGTATCGCCTCCTTATAAAACAATGTCATGTATAGTACGCCCAAAACTAACTTTAAATGAAAGCCGCTTACACCTTGGAAATTTTTGCGGATTCTGAAATAAAAATGTTTATAGATGAGAAAAATCCAAAAACAAGAAAACATAGCTGGATGGATTTTTTTAATAAATCGCGATCAAAATTCACAGTTCTAGGGTTTTTTTTTTAAGTTTTCACGATTTTGCTTGGAAACCGCAAGTCCAATCAAAATGGGACTAATTAAAATGTTGTAGCAAGGAAAATTCTGGCTGATTGACATTTTCCTATGTTTTACCATTTTTAAGATATAGAGGTTCAGATCAAACTTTCAGATTTTTTTTTCTTAGGTTTTCACGATTTAGCTTAAAAACGCCAAATCCTTTCGAAATGAGACTAAGGAATATGTTGCAGCTGTAATAATTTTTTACAAGATTGGCTTTTGTAATTTTTTCCTAGGTTGTAGCATTTTTGAGATATATAAGTTTAAGTTGGGAAATTGCAGTCATGCCCTTGTTTAATAAGGGTGCGATACAATCAATTCATTGTTCTAATTTTAACTAATATATCTCAGTAACTGTAAAAACTACGAAGATATTAAAAATATTCAGTCTTGTAGAGAATTTTCATAGCTACAAAATTTTCTTTAGACTCATTTCGATAGGACTTGCGGATTCCAAGCAAAATCGTGAAAACCTAAAAACCCCTTAAAAATGTCAACTTGAATCGCGATTTATTTAAAAAGCGCTCCGGCGATTTTTTGGTTTTTTTTTTTTTTTGATTTTTCTCGTCTATGAACATTTTAGTTTCAGAATCCTCAAAAACTTCCTAGCGTAAGCACCTTCCATTTAAATTTGCTTCAAGAGCACCGTGTGGACCCAATGGACCGCAAGGTCTCCAAATGAAGTAGCTGCCTACTACATCAACTACGAGTCTTTTGACCTTACCTAATATTAACATTTCAAAATAATTATTTATATTTTCGCGAAAAATATTCAAAGGCATTCTTCAAAGCTTTTTATACCCTCAGCCTTTAGGCTATGAAGGGTATATACACTTTCATACGGGCAAAATGTGCCTCATCGAAATAATGGTTTTAGACCCCAAGTATGTTTGGACGAAATGTGTTTCAGACAATTTGGAGTCGATTGAGCAATGTCCGTCCGTCTGTCTGTCTGTCTGTCTGTCTGTCTGGAGCGCACGATAACTCTCGAAGGGATGAACCGATTCGGTTCAAATTTTGGCTTTCGTAATATTTTGTCCAAACTTAGTTTAAGTTCGAAGATGAGCTATATCGGCCCACTCCTTCCGGTACCTCCCCCCAAAAGTTCGAAAATGTTCGGAAAATTTGTACGCACGATAACTCTTGAAGGGTGTAACCGATTTGGTCCATACTTTGCCCATCGTGGAGCGTGTACCAGACTTAGATCAGGTTTTAATATGGACTCAATCGGTCCACTCCGTCGGGTACCTCCCACACAAAATTTTGGAAAAGTTCAGTTTAGGAACATCTCTCGAATCGCTTTGATTTTTGCTTTAGCAACTTGTATTCACTACCCTCCATACGACGGTATAACTTTCATCAGGGGCAAGTCCATACTTCCTGAGAAAATAGCCTGAAAGTTGCAAAAAACCCCTATGACACCGTGTGAGGAGGTTGGAGGGCAAAATAACTATCGAACAGGTCTGCCGATTCGGTCCAAAGTTTGGCCTTAGTAATATTTTGTCCAAACATAGTTTAAGTTCGAAGATAAGCCATATCGGTCCACTCCTTCAGGTACCTCCCCCACAAAAGTTCAAAAATGTTCGGAAAAATTGTGCGTACGATAACTCTTGAAGAGAGTGGCCGAATTGGTCCATACTTTACACATCCTAATATATCTACCAGATATAGATCAGGTTCAAATATGGACTATATTTGTCCACTCCATCCGGTACCTCCCACTCAAAATTTCGGATACATGTTCACTTTAAGACCTGCTTTCGAATCACTTTGATTTTTGTTGATGCAACTTGCATTGCTGCCTCAAATGCGATGGTAAAAGTTGTTTCAGGGCAAGTTCATACTTCTTGAGCAAACATCCCTGAAGTTCTAAAAAACCCCTATGGTACCATATGTAGTGGCTGGAGATCCATTCTTTTTAGTATCTCCTCCGCAAAACTTTTGATATTAAATCCTAATCAACATTTTTGTTAGTTCAAACGCCCAACATTTTTAAAACTCCCTAAATACATGCGTTTTTTGGAAAAAAATTGTTTCAATATACACAGGCTGAGGGTATATCTCTGTCGGCAAAGCCGACTGATACTTTTTTACTTGTTTCATAATAAAATGGACCCACAACAATGCAGACAACCACATACAAATCAAATAATTTCCCATCGTTGAACTTATTGCAATACTTATAAGGAAATAAATGAATCAGTACAATTCAACTCTCTCAGCAGGAGCTCTGCTTTTAGTATTCCAAAATCGGCTGTTTTTCTTCACAATACGACGATCAGCTTTGTTTTAATTCAGTCAACCCAAAAGCAAGTGTTATCTGGAGATGCGACGAAGTTGCATATAATTCGCAAACTACAAATGAGTGGCGACAAAAAATCAAAACTTATGAAAGAAAAACAAAACACAAATAAAGAATTCCAATGACATATTTAAATTTATTAAAGAAATCATTTATTTATAAGTGAAGAAAAAAGTCAGATGATAAGTCGATACCCTACGCAGGCAGTTGGGGAAATTTTGAAGTTTCTGTCAAAAGAGAGTTTATCTTCTTAAATATGAAAATATAAAAACATGATATGGTGATGATGAATTATCTGGGAGGAACGAAAACTTTTAGCACCCTTAATGCAATAATACAAAACTTCTTGAAGAACTTATAGCTTATTTTTCAGATCCCTTTCATCATACATATTTTTAGAAACAATTTCCCAAGTATGCAACTAGGTCGTACCAGCTGAATCATTATTGGCGCTTGCAGATAGTAGCAATAACGATAAGTTTTTTCATTTCATTTATTTTTGTTTTTTTTTTTTTTTTTTGCAAGGAGCCACTATCACAATACTTGAAAGGGGAAAAACAATGAGACGAAGAAACAAAAACAAAACGATCTACTCAGCAGCGCAGTGAAGAAAGACGGATATGACGCTAAAGTGTCTTAAATTTGCCCATTATTTTATAGACTTGCATCAAAACTATGCTGATTCAAATGCAGCTGAGCATTTTTTGAATTAAGCATTGAGTTTTAATTCTCTTCAAAAAAAAAAACGAAAAATAAGTTTTTAAATCTCAGGATACGAACTTAATATTAATGATTTGTGCAACAGTTTGCGGGCAACTTTATAAGAATCAACAACAACGTCTAGAAAATCATTCGTCAACGTCAGCACCCACTTATGGTGGTTATATCTGCGAATTATGGACATTCAATAAAAATTAACAAGTTATTTTAAATATTGAAAAGAAATTAATAGTTCAATTATGATTTTGTGTAGAGCGTTTTTGTTTGTAAGCTTTTTCGCGGTGGTCTTGGCTAATGCCAATAATCTGTGTACGCGTAAAATATCCCGACCTGTCACAAAAACCGTTATGAAAAATGGTCAAATTGTCAAAGAGGTAAGAGTGCAATGTGAATATGCAGGATATGCGGGAAAGACTGATGGACATTTTGCACCATTTTAAAATAAAGGAATTAAATTAAGTCTGTAAAAAAATTGTAAATCTTTGATGTGTTCGTGTTTCACATTTCTTTCGTTATCAAAAGCCACAAATTTAAAAGAAGAAAATTTTCATTCTATGTTCAATTTAAAAAAAAACATTTTTTATACATAAAGATATAAATAAAGATATATTGAATACATCGTCAAGTGAAATAAGTATGCCAAAGGAAAATAACTAATAACCGAGAATTTAGTATTGGAAGTGATATTGGATTTGTTTTACTGTACATATGATAAGAAATTTAAAAACGGTATTGAATATAAATATGGGTCAGCCCATAAGCAAGTGAAGTCGTTTCACATACGAGGGCTGCACGATAACTTTCTGGCCTAACAATGAAAATGCGTATATTTACCATAAAAATAGTTTTAGAGATTTAATATTCAAGATATATTTTATTGAGACTTTTACAAAATTATAGGGAAATATTCTCCATTTAACAAAGATAACTTAAAATTTTTTATTATTATTTTAATTCGATAATAGGTTAATAGTTATTTGCTTCGGAGCGGTGATTTCATAAAAGAGCATGTATTGGTGTTGTATCAGTGTTTGCTCCCGACAATTTGTCTGATAAAAAAAGTGAACATCGCCATAAAAACAACTTCAATAATATAGCTATATATTCGGTTCGAGCCCTCCAGCCACTACATATGGTGCCATAAGGGTTTTTTACAACTTTCGGGCTGTTTTCTCAAAAAGTATGGACTCGCCCCTGAAAAAAAAACTTTTACTGTTGTAATTGAGGCAGCGAATGCAAATTGCTTCAACAAAAAACAATGTGATTCGAGAACAGGTCTTAAAGTGAATTTATCCAAAAATATGTGTGGGAGGTAACCCAAGGAGTGGACAAATATAGTCCATATTCGAACCTGACCTATATCTGGTAGATATATTACGATGTGTAAAGTATGGACCAAATCGGTCACTTCCATCAAGAGTTATCGTGCGCACAATTTTTCCGAACATTTTTGAACTTTTGTGGGGGAGGTTCCTGAAGGAGTGGACCGATATGACTTATCTTCGAACTTAAACTAAGTTTGCACAAAATATTACAAAGACCAACTTGTGAACCTTATCGGCAGATCCGCTCGAGAATTATCTTTCGCTTCAACCACTACAAACGGTGTCATAGGGCTTTTTGTACCTTTAAGGCTATTTCCTCAGGAAGTATGCACTTGCCCCTGATGAAACTGACACCGTCGTATGGGGGGCAGTGAATACAAGTTGTTACAACAAAAATCAAAGCGATTCGATATCAAGTACTAAACTGAACTTTTCCGAAATTTTGTGTGGGAGGTACCCGAAGGTGTGGACCGATTGAGTCCATATTGAAACCTCATCTAAGTCTTGTAGAAGTTTCACGATATACATAGTATGGACCAAATCGGTTACTCCCTTCAGGAGTTATCGTCCGCAAAATTTTTCAGAACTTTTGTGGGGTAGGTACCGGAAGGAGTGGACCAATATAACCCATCTTCGAACATAAACTAAGTTTGGACAAAATATTACGAAAGCCAAATGTTGGACCGAATCGATTGATTCGAGCGAGAGTTATCGTGCGCACCAGCCAGCCAGACAGACGACGGACATTGCTAAATCAACTCCAAATTGTCTGAAACATATTTCGTCCAAACATACTTAGGGTCTAAAACCATTATTTCGATGAGGCACATTTTGCCCGTATGAAAGTGTATATACCCTCGTTATCATAAATGCTGAGGGTATAATGAAAGGTGCTTATACCTGTGAAGTTTTTGCGGATTCTGAAACTTCAATGTTCATAGATGAGAAAAATCAAAAAAAAAAAAAAAAAACAAAAACAAATCGCCGGAGGTATTTTCAAATAAATCGCGGTCAAAGTTAAAATTTTTAGGGCTTTATTATGTTTTCACGATTTTGCTCGGAAACCGCAATCCCTATCGAATGGAAATAGAGCAAATGTTTTAGCAGTGGAAATTCTCTACAAGATTAATGTTATTTTCTTAGGTTTTACCATTTTTGAGATATAGAAGTTCAAATTGAGCAAATTTTACAGCTATAAGATTTTCTCAGGTCCCATATCGATAAGTCTTGCCGTATTCAACAAAATCGCGAAACGCTAACAAAAACCTAAAAATACAACCTTAGCTTCTTTATCTCATAAATAGTTCAACCTGGGAACAAATCAGAAAGGCGAATCCTCTAGAGAATTTTCACAACTAGCTTTGCGATTTCCAAGCAAAATCCTGAAAACCTAAAATAGACCTAAAAATGTGAACTTTGACCGCGATGTATTTCAAAATCCTGCCAGCAATTTTTCTTGTTTTTTGATTTTTCTCATCTATTAACATTGCTGTTTCAAAATCCGCAAAAACTACCCAGGTGTAAGCGGGTTTCATTTTAAGTTAGTCATGGTTTTATAAAGAGACTATTCAGTCAGTGCATTGTCCCAATTTGAACTTATATATGTCAAAGATGGTAAAACCTACGAAAATAATAATTTAAAATTAGTTAAGGCGCACCGTGGTTACCGTTATTTGAGTTTGTATATTCACAAATTCAATATACGCCATTTTTAGCATTCTGATTATTAGTGACGCTGAGTTAAAATCCATGATATTACCACAGAATAAAGTAGGTTATAGGAATACTATACACGTTTTGGCCTCGTAGAAAAATAGTTTTAAGGGCATTGATATAAGTCTTATATAACAGTACCACACTTGAGTTCTTTTGAAGCTTTAGCTAACGTATTTCCTCTTTAATAATAAGGATAGGGTAGCATGGGGAAGCTTCGCCAGTGCGCCGATTTAATTAATGCTACATGAAGATCGTCCATGGGAAAGTTATGAGTTAATCGAATATCTATAACATTCCCTTTGGTGATCTTTATGCTGCTTCAATAAAATCAGCGCTGGCGAAAGCACAATAGTGGCGAAGCTGCCCCATGTTATCCTACATAGTTAACCCTTATGTAAATGCCTTAAGAAGATTTTTCTCAATAACATGGAAGTTGCATTGTGTACCCTCCATATAAATATAACAGATGTTCATATAAAAAACGCCGCTGTTAAAAGAAATCAGCTAAATATAGCAATAATGTAGTGTCGTTAAGACTTAACGACAACTTTTTTTGGGTGACGTAGGGGATGGAAGATTACAAGCAACGGTCCTGACCGGTTTTAACATGGCAAACCCAGGACACTGACCTCCCAGTGGTGTCACCTGGGGAACTGCCTTTAACACCCGTTAAAGGTAGTGAGCTAACATGTGCCGCGGGTTCACCCATAAGAACGTTAAAAACTTGGGTTTGGGCGTCGGGTTAGTAACCCTCCCCAAGAAAAAACAGCCTACTATGAAAAAACGAAAGAAAAGAAAAACAAACCCCTCTGAAGTTGACGAACCCAGCAAACGTTTTAAGGACCGTGATCTGCGAATCTGCACCTGGAATGTTCGCACTCTTTATAGAGATGGTGCAGTTTCCGCATTGGCAGATGTACTTGAAAAGTACAAGGCCAACATTACCGCCATACAGGAAATACGATGGAATGGGAAAGGCGTCACAACAACACCTAAAGGTGACGCCCTGTATTATAAATGCCATGACACGAAGCATGAGTTTGGTTGCGGATTTGTAATTGGTCGGTTAAAACATCTGGTCTCCAGCTTCACCCCAGTGAATGAAAGACTTGCTGCAATTCGAATAAAAGCTAAATTCTTCAACATCAGCTTTATTTGCGCTCATGCTCCCACTGAAGAAAAGGACGAACAGACCAAAGATATATTTTACGAGCGCTTAGAAGAAACATATGACCGTTGCCCTGCCCATGACATTAAAATCATTTTAGGCGATTTTAATGCCAAAATTGGAAAGGAGAATATATTTGGCCCAACAGTCGGGAAATTCAGTCTCCACAGTGAAACATCTGACAATGGTATGAGGCTGATAGACTTTGCAGCTGCAAAAAACATGGTAATTAGCAGTACCAGATTTAATCATCTCGATATTCATAAGGACACTTGGCTGTCTCCAGATCAAAGAACAAGTAATCAAATTGATCATGTTGTGATAGATGAAAGAAATTCATCCAGCGTGTTGGATGTACGATCGTTCCGAGGCGCAAACATTGATTCGGACCACTATCTTGTTGCAGCAAAGGTACGTACCCGTCTAAACGTTGCAAATAAAGCACGAACAGACACAACGCGGAAGTTGGACATCGATAGGCTGCAAACACAACAGATAGCCACAGCCTATTACACTCAACCAATTGCTTAATCAAAGCACTCCTCATCCCGATAACATATCAGCGCAATGGCAAAATATTGTCCATTCCATGCAAACAGCCGCAAAATCCATACTTGGATTCCAGAGACCTCCACCAAGGAATCCATGGTATGATCAGGAGTGTCGTGCTGCCACCGAAGAGAAAAATGCGGCATATAGGGCTACTTTGCAATCCGTAGAACCGCGTAGAGCACGTGAGAGATACAGGAGAGAGGAAAAACGTCTTTTCCGCAGGAAAAAGAGAGAATGGAAAAGCGGGAGTGTATAAAAATCGAAATGTACAGGATCCAGAATGAAGTCCGAAAATTCTACCAAAGAGTGAAGCATCAAACTGATGGCTTTGGTACAGGCACATCTTCCTGTAGAGACCAGCAAGGTAATTTGGTAACTGATACAGATAGTGCACTCAGGATATGGAAAGAACATTTTTCAAAACAGTTGGTATCCAATAGCAGCGAAGACGACGAAGATAACACAGTCCCAATCCCAGAAGATGGTATTGAATGTATACCGCCCAGCCAAGATGAGATAAAGACTGCAATAAATCGGCTGAGCCGATGGCTTACCAGCGAGCTGTTCAAAACCTGAGGCGTATTCATCAGCTAGTTGGCACCATCTGACAGAAAGAACGAGTACCCGACGATTGGAACCTGAGCATCCTATGTCCCGTCCACAAGAAAGGAGATAAGACTGTATGCTCCAACTATAGGAGCATAAGTCTACTCCCTATTGACTACAAGATCGTGTCAGGGATATTGTGCGAACGACTAAAGCCTATGGTCAACGATATAATTGGAACATACCAATGCGGCTTTAGACCTGGCAAGTCCACCATTGACCAGATATTTACCCTGCGGCAAATCCTGGAGAAGATCCAAGAGATGCAGATCGACACCTACCACCTTTTTGTCGATTATAAAGCAGCCTTCGACAGCCCGCTGCGTTCAAAGGTATTCCAAGCCATGTCTGAATTTGGTATCCCGGCTTTGTAAAATGACTTTAACTGACACGAGGTCCTCAGTTAAAATAGGAAAGAACCTCTCCGAAGAGTTTGGTAACAAAAGAGGTTTCAGACAAGGAGACAGCCTTTGGTGTGATCTCTTCAACATCCTGCTGGAAAAGGTTATACGAGAGGCAAACGTCAAAAGAAGTGGCACAATCTACACCAATAGTCACATGTTACTTGCTTATGCTGATGATATAGACATCATGGGCCGATCAGTAAAAGAAGTAACTGATACCTTTATGAAGGTGAGAAGACCAAGTTGATGGTGTCGACGCGCAATGCGTCCATTGAGCTCGGACCGACTGTGGAAGTTGGTTCCTATAATATTGAGGCAGTAAAAGACTTCGTCTACCTCGGCACCTCCGTAAACACAACAAACGACATCAGTTGTGAAATAAAAAGAAGAATTGTATTGGCCAACAGATGCTACTTTGGTTTAAGTAAGCAGTTTAAAAACAAAGCCACATCTCGTCAAACAAAAATAACGCTCTACCAAACACTGATACTACCCGTGCGGAAGCCTGGGTACTTGCGCAAGCAGACATAGCAGTGCTTGGTGTGTCTGAGAGAAAAATTCTTCGAATGATCTACGGACCAATCTGCGTTGACGGTGAATATCGACGTCGCATGAACCACGAGCTGTATCTGCTGTACAACGACATCAATATTGTTAAACGTATCGAGATGCAGCGATTGCGTTGGCTAGGCCATATCATATGAATGAGCGATGATGAACCCGCTAAAAAGGCGTATAAATACGGACCGCTTGGTGGTGCACGCAGAATTGGCAGGCCAAGGAATAGATGGCGCAAACAAGTGGATGATGAGATGAAATGGCGCGGTATTCCAGATTTCGAAGCAGCAAATAGAGAGAAATGGAGATCTTTTCTTAGTTCGGCCTATGGAACAAATGTTCTGTAATGGGCCAGCTAAGTAAGTAAGTAAGTAACTTAACAATAATTTTCGGTAATTAACGACAAAATTTACCGAACAAAATCGTTAAAATTGGTATATAGAATAGCACATACCGAAAATTATCGTTAACTACCGAAATTCGTCGTTAATTTTGTCGTTAAGGAGTTACAGATTTAATTTGATTCTTGTACAGCCTGCGTAGAAAGGTACTCTAGATTTTCGTTTTTTTTTTTAAGTTTTAGTCACATAATTCAGCCGGAATAACTCAAATTTGGCATTTAGTCTTCGCTTACCTTATAAAACATCCCGTTCAAAAAATCAGACAGTGTAGGTCCAACTTTTGGTGGTATAAGAGTAGCCCCCATTTAAGATTTTTTGAAGATTTTAGTCACATTTTTCTACCGAATTGGTTGTTATTGGAATTTTGTGTTCCCAGAAAATAGAAAATTTACTCAAAAAAAAAAAAAAAAAAAAAAACAATCCATAAGTATCCTGCTTTAAGTCTGGTCGGTATTGCCCAATTTTATGTATTTCGAACGAATTTAATATCTCAATCACATCGGCCCGGCTGAACTTAACGATTTTTTTCTTGTTTCTAACTTTTAATTTCACAATACGATGATCGGTATTGTGAAGGATTGAAAAAGAATTTGCAAACTACAAATAAGTGGCAACAAAAATGAGAACTTATGAAAAACTAGTAAGAAGGTATCCGTCAGCTGTGCTGAAGAAAATATACCCTGAATATACACTTCTCCCAAATTGTGTGTGGGAGGTTCCCTAAGGACGGGACCGATATAGTCGACATTTCAACCTGATACATGAATACGATATGCAAAGATTGGGCCAATCAGAAACTTGGGACCGTCCGGGTTTCTTGGGGCTTTTAGGCCAATATCTCAAGAGGTATGAACTTGCGCAAGAAAAAAAGTACCATCGTAAAGGGAGCCGCAAGGACAACCTACTGAAAGACATTACAAGACGGTCCGATTGGAGCTCTTAAACTTCACTTTATCCGAATTTTTTGTGGGAGGTGCCCGAAGGAGTGGACCAATATAGTCCATATTCTAACCCGATATATATCTGGAGGGAATAATACGATGTGCAATGTTTGGACCATATCGATTGCTCCCTTTGAGAGTTATCGTTCACACCATTTTACAGAACAATTTTGAACTTTTGTGGTGGAGGTACCCGAAGGAGTGGACCGATATGGCCCATCTTCGAACTTAAACTAAGTTTGGACAAAATATTACGATATCCAAAATTTGGTTCGAGTTGGCCTCCGTAATAATTTGTCCAAACTTAGTTTAAGTTCGAAGATGGGTTATATCGGCCCACTTCTTCCGGTACCTCTCCCACAAAAGTTCGAAAATGTTCGGAAAATTTGTGTGCACGAAAACTCTTAAAAGAAGTAATGGATTTGGACCTTATTTTGCACATCGTGAAATTTCTACCACACTTAGATGAGGTTCCAATATGGACTCAATCGGTCCACTCCTTCGGGTACCTCCCATACAAAATTTCCCGAAAGTTAAAAAAAACCCTATGACAGAGTGTGTAGTGGTTGCAGCGCAAAATAGCTCTCGAACGGATCTGCCGATTCGGTCCAAAATTTGGCCTTTGTAATATTTTGTCCAAACTTAGTTTAAGTTTGAAGATAAGCCATATCGGACCACTCCTGCAATTACCTCTCACGGTGCGCCTTAACTAATTTTAAATGAAAGGTGCTTACACCTGGGAAGTTTTTGAGGATTCTGAAACTTCAATGTTCATAGATGCAAAAAATCAAAAAACGAAAAAAATCGCGGGAGGTATTTTCAAATAAATCGCGGTCAAAATTCACATTTTTATACCCTCCACCATAGTATGGAGGGTATATTAAGCTTGTTTTTCCGTTTGTAACGCATTGAAATACTCATTTGCGACCCTATAAAGTATATATTCTTGATCAGGTTTAAATTCTGAGTCGGTCAGTGCACATCCGTCCGTCCGCCCGTCCGTCTGTGGTAATCACTCTAGCATCCACAAAAATGGAGATAGGACGCTGAAATTTTGGGAAAATGCGTCTTTTGTTTGCAGGCAGGTCAAGTTCGATGATGGGCTATATCGGTCCACGTTTTGGTATAGCCCCCATATAACGGTACCACCCGATTTACGGTATTTGGACGTTTTTAGCTACATTTTCAGACCGATGTAGCTATAATTTGACATTTAGGGTTCTTAAGTGTCAGTAAACTTATATAACAAAAGTTGTGGACATAGGTCCACGTTTTGGTATAGCCCTCATATAACGGTACCCCCGATTTACGGTATTTTGCTACATTTTCAGACCGATTTAGCTATAATTTGACATTTAGGGTTCTTAAGTGCCAATAAACTTATATAAGAAAACATGTGGACATAGGTCCACGTTTTGGTATAGCCCCCATACAACGGAACCACCCGATTTACGGTATTTTGACGTTTTTAGCTACATTTTCAGACCGATTTATCTATAATGTGACATTTAGGGTTATTAAGTGTCAATAATCTTATATAACAAAAGTTGTGGACATAGGTCCACGTTTTGGTATAGCCCCCATATAACGGAACCACCCGATTTACGGTATTTTGACGTTTTTAGCTACATTTTCAGACCGATTTAGCTATAAATTGACATTTAGGGTTCTTAAGTGTCAATAAACTTATATAACAAAACTAGGGGACATAGATCAATGTTTTGGAATAGCCCCCATATAACGTTACCTCCCGATTTCAGATATTTTGACGATTTAAGTCGCATTTCTAGACCGAATTAGCTATGATTTGATACTTAGGGTTCTTAGTGACCAAAAAACTTATATTCGAAAAAATTATGAACATAGGTACATGTTTTGGTATAGCCCCCATATAACGGTACCCCTGATTTATGGCATTTTGACGTTTTTAGTTACATTTACTGACCGATTTAGCTATAAATTGACATTTAGGGTTCTTAAATGTCAATAAACTTATATAACTAGTGGACATAGGTCCATGTTTTGGAATAGCCCCCATATAACGTTACCGCACGATTTCAGGTATTTTGACGTTTAAATTCACATTTCTAGACCGAATTAGCTATAATTTGATATTTAGGGTTCTTAGTGACCAAAAAACTTATATTCGAAATAATTATGAACGTAGGTCCATGTTTTGGTATAGCCCCATATAACGGTACCTCGGTATAACGGATTTCGGTATCCCCATACAACGGATTTTCGGTATTTTGAGAATTTTACCTACAAGTTTTAACCAAATTATGTGTAATTTGAACATTTGACATTTGAAATTCTTAGTGCTCACCACACCTCTCTACCAAAAATTGTCAAGAAAGGTCGATGTATTGATAAAGCTCCCGTATAAAAGTACCTCCGTTTTTCCGTAATTTGATGATTTTAACTACAATATTAAACCGAACTAGCAGTAATTTGACATTTGAAGTTATTAGGGGTCACAACACCTCTCCATAAAAAATTGTCAACATAGGTCCATGTTCGGATATAGCTCCCATATAACGGTACCTCCCAAATTTCAGTAATTGGCAATTTTAGCTAAAATTTTAACCGAACTAACTGTAATGTGACATTTGAAGGTTGTAGTGGTCACCACACATCTGCATCAACAATTTTCAACATAGCCCCAATATAACGATACTTCCCGATTTTCGGTACTTTGAGGATTTTACTTAAAATGTTTAACCGAACGGTCCATGTTTTGGTATAGCCCCAAAACAAACCTCCCGATTTTCAGTACCTTAGCTTTATTTTTTGGACGAACTTTCTGTAATTTGAAATTTAAAAGCCAACAAAAATTGTTCATTTCAGTTCATATTTTCGTATAGACAACATACCTCCTGTATAAGTTCGATACATTGGTTACGCCAATGTATATGTTCGATGCATTGTTTCCCCTTCGGCAGCATTACAATTAACCGCATTAATTGGCCGCTCTTTCGAGCTCAAATGGGGAAATCTTCTCTGCCTTTCTTTTAGGAGTCACATTCGCCTGGTTCGGATTGTGGGAGAGAATATTCCTTCTTTCCCACGCTCTCTCCTAAAAGTCATATTCGCTCAGTTCGGATGCAGAAGGGGCGCTTTCCAATGCTGTCGTCGTCGTTGTTGATCACAACCTTGTAAGCGCTATTATGCTCATCTGCAACTTCACTTGTTTTTTCGCTCTTGTCGTTAACACACACCAAAGGTAAAGTCTTGTTTCTCTGAAACCCACCAACTTTACAATAAAGATTTGAAAATAAACATACAACAAAATTACATACACCAATTGTTTTTATTTTTCTTTCTTTTTGGGTTTCAAATACACTGGTATCACGCCAACATTTTGATCCAATCGAGCCGGATCAATAACCTGCATATTGAAGTTGTTGCTAATCTTGGTTTCTTTCCCTATTTTTAAAAGGAGAAAAATCATCAACACCATCATCCCCCCTCATCAGTGCGCATCGTCTTTTCATCATCCACATCAAAAATCACCAAATAAACTAAACATCATCCACAAACAACATCATACATTCAAAGGTACGTAGTTCAGTTTCTTTTATATTGAGCATACCGCGAGTGTTTTTGTTTTTGCATTTGTTTCGGTTTAAAAAATATTGATTTTTGATAATTTGTTCGCTACGTCGCGTACTGGTCGCCCTACAATTGCCTTAACGCGTGTGTTATAAACAAAAATCATCATACAGTCCACTTATCGTCGTACAATTTGCTAAATAATCGTATTAAAATAACCAATAATCCCAATATTGTGCTTTTATTTTAATACATTCGCTGATTATTTACAAAAATCTAAATTATTCTAATTTAATTTCTGCCTAATTTGCATTTGTTCGCATTCTATTGCTTTAATTTGTTTGCCGGTGATCGATTCTGTAGTGCTTGTTTATTATTTCTACCTAAGGGCTTACATACACACATTCCCTTAATCGTTGAAATTGTCAGCCACTAGTGAGAAAAAACAATAACAACACTACTATTCTCCATCGTGCCCTTTTATTTGCAATTCTAAAAACTACCAACAATTTTCTAATCTCATTTGTCGTTTGGGTTTTTGTCGTTTAATCGCAACAACAAAAATACCCAAAAATTCCAGCATCCATACAAGCTAGCAACAATTTATTTCTTTTTTTTCCAACTCTCTTGTCGTTGGTTGGTTTGTGTGTGGTTTGACTAACATACGTTGATCGCTCTGCCGACGCGACGCTGCTTGTGTTTTCCTTTCTTTTATTCGTTTTCGTTGCTGGCTGTCGCACCTTGGGCACCAGTGTAAAAAATAATATTTTTTTGATAAATTTTTAATAAAATTTTGTTTGTTATTTTTTTCGAATATAATTTCGTGTCGCGATTAAATATTGATTGTTCGTGATATTATTCGAATAAAGCACCCTACAATCGGCATTATTGATAATATTTATATATTAAATTCACATTTTATTGATTTTTTTTCAATTATTTATAAATATTTATTTATAAATTCAATTTTAATTTTTTTTCGAAACATTTTTGGATAAATTCGTTTTTACCACATAGTGTGACGTGCACCCTACTGTTGGTAATAGACGATTTTCTCATTAATTTGTCAAGAACTTGTGATTTTTCGAAATTTTTCGTACTTTTTTTAAGCTTTTCGTTGCTATTAGCCATCGTGCTTATTTCTCCCGATCTTTTTCTGCAAATTAGACCGTGTGCACCCTACATTCGGGTCTAGTTGACTTTCTGAAATAGTTAAAAAAGTGATTTTTTTTGAGATTTTTGAATTTTCTGTCGATACTTTTTGGTTTTTTCTTGTCTTAAATCATGTCGGTCACTCCTGTCACACAATTTATTCGTGCTTCTGACAATGTTGTCAAATTCATTGCTGGTTTTAATCTGATTAGGCCAGAAAACCACACTGTTTTCAATCTTGAGATTCGTAACACGGAACTCCAAGATTTGTGGAAGAAAGTGAAGGATACTTATGATAAGTATCTGGATCATCTTATTACCGTAGAGGGTACTAGTTCAAATGACATTTCGTCGGCTGACGCAAAGTATCAAACTACTTGCGAAAGCTACGTCGCTTGTTTGTCGACAATTAATGAAAAATTGCAGGAGCTTAAGTCAGTAAAGTCTCCCCCTGCTTCCCCATCTGCCTTGCTCGTTAGTACTCCTCAAAACAGTCCATCTCAACAGAGTCAACATTTCGATTCTGCGATTCGTGGGTCTAATAGACCTAACATTGGTCAACCACCAGCTTCTAATGGTGGCAATATCTCTATCCGTAGTTCGATTCCTCCACATTTGTCGAATACTGCTCTTCCAGATGTCCAAAACTCTTCGGACATTTCTATTGCTAATTGGAGCTTACCACCATACGTTTCGAATAAAATGCATCATCTTCATTTACCACCGTGTGACGTTGAAGATTTCCATGGTGACTTCTTATCGTGGCCCACTTTCCGGGACCTTTTCTCAGCCATGTTTATTAATAACGCTGGGCTAAGTGACATTGAAAGGCTTTGTCACTTGGTGCAAAAAACAAAAGGTGAGGCTAGGGAAATCGTGGCAAAGTTTCCGCTCACCCATAGAAGTTTCGCTTTAGCTTGGAAGTCGTTAACGGATACGTACGATAATAAACGTATTCTAGTCCATAACCATCTCATGCTCTTATTTGATCTTCCTGCCTTTGAAACCGAAACTAGTTCTAATTTGAAAACTTTACAGCGTGGAATAAATAGTTGTATTTCTGCTATGTCAGTCTATGATGTAGTCACGGATCATTGGGATCCAATTTTGGTTTTCATTTGTCAACAACGTTTGCCTAGACTAACTGTTTCTTTGTGGGAGCAGAGTATTAAGGACAAATCTTCATTATCCTCGTGGGAAGAATTAGACAAATTCCTCACAGAAAGAATTCAGACATTAGCTTGCCTTAGAGACATGAGAGGTTCTTCTTCTATTTCAATTCCGAAAAGTAGAGCCAAAACTAATCTAGCTACTTCTTCGGTTAAAGATAAATCTAAATCGGCCTGCATACTTTGTAGAAAAGAATCCCATTCACTGCGTTCTTGTCCTAAATTTAGAGCACTTTCGTTTGAAAAGAGATTTGAAGCTGCCAAAAAGCAAGGTTGTTGTATAAATTGTCTTTCGGTGGGACATTCAGTCAAAGACTGCTCTAGTACCCACAATTGTAGTATTTGCAATAGTCGCCATCATACTATGCTACATAGGCCTTCTTCATCTTCTTCGCCTAGACCATCCACATCTCTTTCGTCGTTGACCAATAGCCATCCTCCACAAGTAGATGGAAACATAGCTTCTACTTCCACCGGCGCTAATCCTAGAGCCATGAATAGTCAAGTGTTCCATACATCCCAAAATCGGAATGTCTTGCTAGGTACTGCGATGGTCAACATTGTTCATTTAGGAGTTTCGTATCCTGCTCGGGCTCTTATAGACCCAGGTTCAGAAGCTTCTTTTATTACTGAACGTTTGCAAAAGCGCCTTAAATTACCCACCCAGTCAATCACTGCTACTGTTTCTGGTGTTAATAGTTCAACACATGCCACTTCGAAGAAAAATTGTTCGCTTCGCATTGGTTCTCGCTTCGATTCCTCCTTAATTGTAGAAACTTGTGCGTTTGTTCTTCCAAAAATTTCCGGAAGCCTTCCCTCATGTCCCCTCAGTTCAAACATCACTTCTCGATTGCCTAATATTAGTTTAGCCGATGATCGTCCTTTTGATTCACGACCTGTCGATTTATTGTTGGGGGCAGATTTGTATCCACAGATTTTGCGGGAAGGGACGCAAAGAAACATTCTGGGTTCTATGTTAGCCCAAAACACGATATTTGGCTGGATTCTGACTGGTCCCATGCCTTCTTCCTCAGTCCAGGTCTTTACGACTGTGTTGGATATAGCTGAGGAGGAATCTCTCAACGAAACACTACTCCGGTCACCATCGGACATGTTTCGTGAGAGGAATTATCGTGCCACGACCGTGCGAGATTCGGAGGGTCGTTACGCAGTAACGCTTCCCTTTAATTCCGGATTTCCGCAAACATTGCAACTGGGGGATTCTCGTAGAAACGGTTTGAAACAGTTTTGTCGGTCGAATAAATCTCTTCTTCGAAGACCTCGGTAAAAAGTCGTTTATGTTCAACCCCCAAAATCTTATTCCAATTCTCTCGCTTGCTGCATTCCACATTCATTAACCTCGACAAACCGTCCACAAAACTCGTAGTATTTTATTTTTTTTAACTTTCAATGGTATTATTCTGAATCATCTTCTTCCAACTCTTCAGGTAGATGTAATTCTATAGATAGTGTCGATCCCAAGCATTTTCCTTTCCAAATCATTTGGTGTAGAACTTCTTCTTCTGACCCTATTCAAAATTTAAGTTGCAAACGGTCACATGTGGGATACACTGTGCGCCCTTCCTCGCCATTCGTACACCTTGTCAATTAGTAGATGACACTCAGTATCATGATTCACTCACATTATTCGTCGATGATTATCCATCACAAACTTTGAACTGAGGAAGTGGACATCAAATCATATTTCTCCTTTGTCTCGCTTTTCTCCTGGTAAACTGGTTATATCCACATTCTTCCTTTGTATAATTCAACAGTTTCAAGCCATTAGGACTTCGATTAAAAGCTAATTCCGATTCTTTCATTTCCTAGATACTTCCGAGATTAAAGCGACCAAGCTTCGTTTAGTAAGTCTTGCCCAAAAATTATATTTTGCTGAGGATAAAAGCTCACTTCTGTCACTAAACCTTCGTTTGGACTAAGACCCTCGTTCGCGTCTTGTTAAGTTTCCAACACGGTCCTACACTGAGCGCCACCCGATTTTATTGCCGTATCGTTGTCGATTTGTTCGTCTTATTGCAGAATTCGTTCACGCTATTTCCACTCATGGTGGAAATCAGTTGATGTTTCGTATACCTCGTATCACATTTGATATGAAGACATTTACGGGTAAAGCGTGTCGAATTACCCAAGGTTACGTACTTGTCTTCACCTGCTTTTTAGCTAAAGCAGTTCACTTAGAAGCCACTTCTGACCTATCTGCTGCTTCATTTCTGGCATCTTTCGGTTTTATTTTCATCGTGGTTGCCCTAGGACATTGTTTTCTAATAAAGGAACCATTTCGTCGGAATTTCTCGTATCATTGAAAATTTATTTCTTCGCACAACGAACAACCAATATCCTTCCAATGCCGTGTAAAATGCAAAATCGCGCGTCATGGCTCAACCTTGTTAGCCCACCTCAGAATATACTTCGTTTTCCTGGGTTATTTTAGTCGCAGTACACCCCTAAATTGAAAAAATCGTGCTAGTCGAATTAAGTAAAAATTTAATTACACCTAAAATGCTCAATAGAAACTGAACTACGACACCTCTCACTTGCAACATACTCCACTACTAACTCTAGTTTAAGTTTGCTCGCGAATTAGTCTAACCCTGTTGCCTCGCAGATAGCGCGTCAAGGTGGGCGGCAAATGTATAAGTTCGATACATTGGTTACGCCAATGTATATGTTCGATGCATTGTTTCCCCTTCGGCAGCATTACAATTAACCGCATTAATTGGCCGCTCTTTCGAGCTCAAATGGGGAAATCTTCTCTGCCTTTCTTTTAGGAGTCACATTCGCCTGGTTCGGATTGTGGGAGAGAATATTCCTTCTTTCCCACGCTCTCTCCTAAAAGTCATATTCGCTCAGTTCGGATGCAGAAGGGGCGCTTTCCAATGCTGTCGTCGTCGTTGTTGATCACAACCTTGTAAGCGCTATTATGCTCATCTGCAACTTCACTTGTTTTTTCGCTCTTGTCGTTAACACACACCAAAGGTAAAGTCTTGTTTCTCTGAAACCCACCAACTTTACAATAAAGATTTGAAAATAAACATACAACAAAATTACATACACCAATTGTTTTTATTTTTCTTTCTTTTTGGGTTTCAAATACACTGGTATCACGCCAACACCTCCGAACTAGCTGTTAATGACATTTGAAGTTCCCACGTTATGTACCGATTTTCGGTATTTTGAGGATTCTAGCTACAATTTTTAACCGAATTAGGAGTTATTTGACATTAAAGGGTCCCATCAAAAACTGTCAACATAGGTCCATGTTTTATTATAACCCCTATATAACGGTACCTCCCAATTTCTAGCCCACCAAAAATTGTCAACATACATAGTAAGATATAGGCACCATAAAAAAGGGCTACCGAATGAAACATTTTATGTACATTATCTGACATTTTAACGTACCCACTTAAAGTTGGGGACAGGAATGAAAACTAATTATTCCATTTTAGTTCAGAATATTTTATGGTGGAGGGTATGAAAAGTTCGGCCCGGCCGAACTTAACGCTTTTTTACTTGTTAGGTTTATTTTAGGTTTTCAGGATTTTGCTTGGAAGCAGCAAGTCGTTTCGCAATAGGACTAAAGAAAATGTTGCAGCAGTGAAAATCGTCTACAAAATTTTCTTTAGTCCTATTTCGATAGGACTTGCCGTTTCCAAGAAAAATCCTGAAAACCTACAATAAACCTAAAAATGTGAACTATGACCGCGATTGATTTCAAAATCCCTCCAGCGATTTTTTCTTGTTTTTGGATTTATCTTATCTATGTACATTGCTGTCTCAGAATCCGCAAAAACTTTCCAGTTGTAAGCGGTTTTCATTTAATGTTAATTAAGGTGCACCCTTCATGTCATGTTTTATAAGGAGTCGATACAGTCTGTGCATTGTCCCAATTTGAACTTCTGTATCTCAAAAATGGTAAAACCTACGAAAATAACATTAAGGCCAACCTTCTAGAGAATTTTCACTGCTATAAGATTTGCTCTAATCCTATTTCGATAGGGCTTGAGGTTTCCGAGCAAGATCGTGAAAACATAATAAAGCCCTAAAAATTTGAACTTTGACCGCCATTTATTTGAAAATCCCTCCGGCGATTTTTTTCGTTTTTTGATTGTTCTTATCTAAGAATATTGAAGTTTCAGAATCCGCAAAAACTTCCCAGGTGTAAGCACCTTTCATTTAAAATTAGTTAATGCGCACCGTGCTCTCCCATAAAAGTTTAAAAATGTTCGGAAATATTGTTCGCACGATAACTCTTGAAGGTAATGATCGCTTTGGTTCATACTTTACACATCCTATTATTTTAAGCAGATATAGATCAGGTTCGAATATGGACTATATTGTCCACTACTTTGGGTACCTCCCACACAAAATTTTGGATAAGTTCACTTTAAAACCTGCTCTCGAATCACTATGATTTTTGTTGAAGCAACTTTCATTCGCTGCCTCAATTACGACCGTAAAAGTTTTTTCAAGGGCAAGTCTATACTTCCTGAGAAAACAGACCGAAGGATGTACAAAACCCCTATGGCACCATATGTATGTAGTTGCTGGAGAGTACGATAACTCTCGAACTGATCAACCTATTTGGCCGTCATATTTTATCCAAACTTACACAGAAAAAACAAGTAAGCAAAGGCTATAGTCGGATGGGGCCGACCATGAGATACCCTACACCACAACCTGTCGGAATTAGGTATCTGCAACCGCCTTGCACGCCAAATGTCGGGGTTCGATTCCCATCAAATTGTCAATGGTGGCAAAATACCCCTTAGTAATATTGGCGCTATTTGCTGAGTATTTCAGCCATGAAAAACGTCTCTACAAGTGGCAACTTAGGACACTATCAATAACTTAATATGAATCCATGGATATAAGAGAAGTCTCTTAGGAATACACTTAAAATAAATACATGTATACCACGCAACTTGGTATATTTCATAATTGGGAAAATTGGAAGTTTATTGAAGGTCTATCGTCCAAAATGGTGCACTTGACCTCACATATGCTTCGAAAATAGTTCATTGTGGGCATATATTGTGATATCTGAAATATATTTTATACCGGTAGAAATAACTAACAATGAATAGAAATTCAAAAATTTTGCATGCAAACAAATTTATAAATCCCAAAATTATTCATATTCAATTAAACAGCAAAGAAGGGAGTATAAGTCAGCGGCGCTAACCGTGATATACTTTTAGCCTCTAAAAATATATTTATTTTGTAACTCGAGTTTGCTTCAAAATACGTGGAATCTGTAGGTATCGTAATATGGGGATATACCAAATCAATTTTAGTAAGCTAAATTCTAAGTTTTGGAAATATTTGAGAATTATTTTTTCAAATTTGTAATTTTAGTTGGAGCCGACAGGGGTTTTTGGAACTTCTGAACGATTATTTCAGGAAGTATGACTTACCCCGGGAAAGGGACCAGAATACGGAACGTAAAAAGAACCTTCTTCAAAAAGAAAATAATAATCAAATAGATCCGATACGGGCCTTCAAACTGCACTTTCCCAAATTTTGTGTGGGAGGTACTCGAAGGACGGACAGATATACTCGTAGTCCATATTCCGACCTGACACATGGCTGGATGAAATAATACGATGTGTAAAGTTTCGACCAATCAGAAAATCCCCTTGAGAGTTAACTTGCGGCGCAAGTACAATCTGCTGAAAAAATTCATAACGATTCAAAGGGACTCTTAAATTTCCCTTTTCCGAATTTTGTGTGGGAGGTACCCTAAGGACCGATATAGTTTTATCCGATCTATATCTGGAAGGAATAATAATATATGGAAAGTTTGGAGCAAATCGATTGCTCACTTCGCCAGTTATCGTTCACACAAATTTTCGAAAACAATTTTGAACTTTTTTGGGGATGGTGTGGACCAACATCGAACTTAAACAAAGCTTGGGCAAAATATTACGAAGTATAAAATTGGGTTCTAATCGGTAGATCCGTTCGAGAGTTATCGTGCGCACCAGCCAGCTAGACATTAAGAGAGACAGATGAACGGACAGGGCTAAATATACTCCAAATTGTCTGAAACGAATTTCGTCCAAATATACTTGGGGTCTAAAACCTATATTTCGATGAGACACATCTTTGGTCGTATTTTGTTTGTATCCCCTTTACCCTAAATCCTGAGGTATAAAATAGGTGGCGAGGCGACCCCATGTTGCAATATTTGTATAAAAATCCAATTTGACAACTGAACTGAAAATTTCTCTGTCATGATAGAGACAATTTGTAGCATGGGAGGAAATTGTGGTTCTCTACACAAAACACATTATATATCAGGCAGAAGGTGCGTTATCTAGCAGACACATTATTGCAATTTGCATCATTTTTCCATATGTAGGCTCCTTTGCCGGTATATGCCCTCCAGGAATGAAAATATGGACCAAAAATAAAATTTGTATATTTTCATACAAAAGTAATGGTCTATGTCAACCGCTAAATAATATCAGATAATCATGCAAAACTATAGGCATTTTCTTCAACCTAAACTCTTTCCTCGTGCAAAATTTCGTGACTATTGAGCTATAATTGCGACCTCTAGCGGTTTATGATTACACTACAAACAAAAAACTGGATATATTAGGCTGTAACTCTGTTATCTGATCACGTACATCAACATAATTGACATCAATTGAAGGGTCAAGAGATCGTCTTCCAAATATAACTCACGAGTGGGGAAGGTTTCTTTCAGGAACAAAGATATAAGCTGTTTATTAAAAATGTTCACAATTTTCACACAAAAGTTGTGGTCCATTTAACCATCTAAATATTATCTGATCGCCATCTCAAATTGCAAGCTTCTTCTTTGTCATATACTCTTACTTTATTTAAAATTTCGAGGCGACCGGACTATTATTGCGACCTACAGAGCAGCTACAAAATCGGATAAAAATTATGTTTTTGGTCCATTTCACCCGCTAAATATTTCACGATCATCACCAATCAAAATAGCGATCTATTCTGATGTGAAGCCGACCTCCATACCAAATTTCGTGACGATCGGTCCATAATTGCGGCCTGGAGTTTGATTAAAATTTATAATGGACAGACGGACACACGGACGGACGGACACACATCTCAAAATCGCTTTATCTCGCCGAGATATGAAGATTGGTATACCACCTTGGGGGTCTCCGACGAATATTTCGCGGTGTTACATGAATTTTTCCCAAAACAAACTTATAATACCCTTTCCACATAGTGGTGTAGGGTATAAATACTGTATTTTAGGAATAGTGTTCATAAAGTCTTGCCAAGCATCAAATTTATACATTTCAAGAACGCCTTTCAGAGATTGAAGACTATCTGATCTTCCAGGAGAATCGATATTTAGTCTTACGCTATAGAAAATGTTTGCAGGGATGTGATGTTGAGACATTGGTGCGGGTTGTTTTGTGGTTTCTTGTTACTGTGTCAATGTAATGGTAAGACGATGTGACCATTCAAAAGAAAACTAGAACAAAGTTGAGAGCATTTACCAAACAAGAGAGGAAAAAATGGTAATATAGGGAAAAATAGGAACGTGATTTTGCATCACATGAAAATCTTACATATTTTTGACAAAATAGTGGCGGATGGATATAAGGTACATGAGCAGTTCCTTATACGAATATATGTAAAAATTCTTGAAACATTTTTTTCTGTGTAGTTTCTGTTCGAAGATGGGCAATACCGGTCCACAACTTCCGATACTTCCCCCCAATATCACTAAAATAGTATGCATAATATCTCTTGAACGGGCAACCAATTTGGTCAAAACTTTGGATCTCCTAATATTTTGTCCAAATTTAGTTTAACTTCTAAAATGGTCCATATCGGTCCTTTCCTTAGGTAACCTCCCCCACAAAAGTTCAACATTTGTGTCTAAGTGCAGTTTAGGGTCTGTTCGAATATCCGTTGGAAATGTTTACCGATGCTGTTCGTTGTGGTCCTGTTTACAGCGATATTATGTTTTCCGTAGACAAGTCCCTGTTTCCTGGCATACTGGTCCAAAAGTTATCTATCTAGAAGATATGACTCTAAAATAAGATCCAATCCCATAATGTACTATGTCGGTCCATTCCTTCAAGTACCTCTTACTTAACACTTTTGAACTTTAATCCTAATCCACATTTCTGTCGGCAAGTTAAAATGTCCAAAAAGGGCCACAAAATTCTGAAAAGACACTAAATACATTCGATCTGGCTGAGGCTATATCTCTGTCGGTAAAGCCGACTGATGCTTTCTTACTAGTTTTGTCACATTTTCGAACGATTTTAATATCTCAATCACCTGGGGTTGAAAACCTCCACGCAGAACCTCCCGGCCGAACTTAACGTTTTTTTACTTGATTCTAATTTATTTGACAATACGATGATCGGCATTGTGAAGAATTGCAAAAGAATTTGCAAACTAAAAATAAGTGGAGACAAAAATGAGAACTTATGAAAAAAAAACCATAAACAGTTTCTCAATGACATACCTATTATGCAAGAGATTATTTTATTTTAAAATCATTAACAAGGGGAATAGGGTGAAATTTACATTTAAAATTTAGATCAAAGGAAATTTCTCTTCCACAACACGGAAATAAACGAATATGAAATTGTTCTTGAGCCTACGGTCTACGGAGGCTTCAAACTGTTTCCTTTTCGTCCATCCCTCATAAGGAGCGTGTCGGATATGCAGTGTTTAGTATATGTAGCCTTGGTTAATTCCGCGAATTATAATGATGATTTTTACTGACATCAAAATCGCTCCCTTAAATAACGAATCAGAAATTCAATATTTTATTATTACCCCTTATGTATAGACGCGTAATATTTTTTAATAAAATGACAACCTGAAATCTGAACCGATTTCAAAATAATTCAGCACAGATTTTACAAATCTTGACAAATTTCAATATAATTTTTCAAACTGAATTGCACATACATAGCGTGTTTGATGCATCAAATACATCAAATCGGCCGAAAATATGTTCGGGAGCTGCAACAAAATCTGACACCAACAGCGACTATAATACCAAATTTCAGAATTCCGCCGTTATTCGTATGCCATTTAATACTTTTCCTACGAAAGTTCGAATTTCAATAACTATCTCAATCCTCCACTCCAAATTGTACCATATTGTACCCATATCCAAATGGTACCAAATTTAGTACCATTCGAAAATTCGTACTTATGTGTACAAAAAGTATTTTGTACACATAAGAACGAATTTCCGAAATCTGTCTCAATCCTCCACGTAAAAGTAATCATAATTCCAAATTTCACGATACTTTTCGTACACATAAGTACGAATTTCCAAAACTACCTCAATCCTGTACTCCAACAGTAATTATTATTACAAATTCTAGGTTCCCAGCTCTATCCGTTCACCCGAATCCAAATTGTACCAAATTTATTACCATTTAATATTTTCGTACACATAAGTACAATTTTCCAAACCTATTTCCATAACCCAATCCTACCCTAGAACAGTAATCGTAATTCCAAATTTCCGGTTTGCAGCTCTATCCGTTCACCCAAATCCAAATTGTACCAAATCTAGAATAGTTTAGTACTTTTCGTACACATAAGTGCGAATTTCCAATCACTACCACAATTCTATACTCCAATAGTAATCACTATTCCAAATTTTACACTTCAACAGTAATCCTAATTCCAAATTTCAGGTTTCCAGCTCTATCCGTTCACCCAAATCCAAATTGTACCAAATTTTGAACAGTTTAGTACTTTTTGTACACATAAGTACGAATTTCCAAAACTACCACAGTCCTATACTCCAGCAGTAATCACTACTCCATATTATAGGGTTCCGCCTCTATCCATTTATTCAAATCTAAATTGTGCCAAATTTAGTACCATTGAGTACTTTTCGTACACATAAGTACGAATTTCCAAAGCTACCTCAATAATCCACATTTCAGGTTTGCAGCTCTATATGTTTACCCAAATCCAAGTTGTACCAAATTTAGTACCATTTAGTACTTTTTGTGAATATAAGTAGGAATTTACAAAACTACTCCCATATCTAATTCTTACACTTTAACAATAATCGTAGTTCCAAATTTCTGGTTTCTAGCTCTATCCATTCACACAAATCCAAATTGTACTAAATTTAGTACCATTTAGAACTTTTCGTGCACATGAGTACGAATTTCCAAAAAAACATTTTTTTCTATAAACACCACTTCCCAACCTTGATTTACATACCAATTTCTAGGATTCTAGCTATATTCGTTGAAAATATACAACTGGTACTAAATTTAGTAACTTTTGGTACACTTATATGTCGAATTTCCAAAAACCTATAGAACCTATAACCTATAGAACCCTACAATGTTAAACGCGTAAAAATTTTGTTTCTTGCGGATAAGTTGTTAAAAATTAAATAAATTACGATTCAATAGTAGTTTTTATGTTCAATTAATTAAATTATTTGTTCCTCGTGGACATACTATTGGAGTTTTTACTGTTTGGTCTTTCCCAGCAGAATTAAACAAAATTATTATAAATTAATTTGTTGCTGCAGTTGGTGTTGTGAAAAGCATTACCGCAATTTGGATTATCATTTGGAGACGTGGTTATACGTTAATTAAAATACGTCTTGAGACCCTTTTTGCCGAAAGCAGTGTTATTGGAGGCGATTTGTTTACAACTGAGCTCCTAAAACCCGTGGCAGAGCGTTTTTGTTTTTTGGTTAACAACCTGTTACCACCTGTTTGCCGATTGTGTTCCAGTTTTTGTTTACTATTGCAGAGCTGTATCTTTTTAATTGACTAAAATGGCACCAAAAAGGAAGGTATATAAATGCCCAATATGTAATGTTACAGTGACTGGCAATAGCATTGGCTGCGTTTCTTGTGATGATTTTTATCACATTGCATGTTAGAAAATTACCAAGGAACAGCATAATTTTTTATTTAAAAATAAGAACTTTTCTTATAAATGTACCAAATGCATGAATGTTAAAAATGATTCTGTGAATATGTCGGCGGGTGATGATCAACGAATGATTGCAGGTGTCAAATCAGCTGTGTTGCCTGATTTGCAAACCGAGCTAAAACAGTGCTGCTCGCAATTCAATTCCACACTTGAAAAACCGCAAGAGATGTATAAATTGCAAATTCAGGAGCAAATCAAGTTATTCGAAACCAAAGTATGGGAAGCAATTGATGCGTTTCGGACAGACTGCTTGGAGAGAATTCAAAAGTTAGAAGACGAGCTTAAAAACAGCTATGACATTGCTAAACATATGGATAGCAACAGGGCCAATGAATTGCGTGATCTTCAGCTGAAAACAGACATTTGGCAAAGAAGACTTAATAGGGCTGATATCGTTGTTAATGGGTTGCCCAGAAGCATACATGATTTGAGGCAGCCTATTGTCAAGATAGCTGAGCTGTTGGGTTTACATTTAAGCCCAATTGATATACAGCACTGCTGTTATTTTCTGAAGGGGAAGTCGGTGTTAGTAAAATTTAATTCAATTTATGTGCGGGACCAAATAATGGCCAGGTATCATAAGGCAAATCCGTTGAGACTTTCCGATGTTGACGGTGGTGACATTGGCAGTCGAGTATATCTTAATGATCACCTTAATGCTGCTTCGTCAAGACGTGTTTTTATTTGTCGGAAGTTGAGGCAAATAAATATAATCAGCAGATTTAAATTAATTAGTGCGGACCGCCCTAAAGTTGAAGTTGAATTTCCTGGTGGTGCTTCAGAACTCCTTGATATTGAAAGATGTGGTCAACTTCTTGATGAATCTGGTGGTGCTTTTTCCCCAACAGGCGTTGGGAGTAGTTAATATTAAATTAATATATAAATTACAAATATTATTTTTTTAACAATTTTCCGCTGGCTTTTAACGTAAACATTCAATGAGCAATCCTACAATAGTTAATGATAACAGTTTTTTATCTTCACAATTGTGCAATTATAGGAACAATTTAAATGTTGGGCATTTTAACTGTCAAAGTTTTTGCGTAAATCGCTCTACCTCTAAAATCAATGAAATTAGAGATATATTAGATGGAAGATTTTTAGATATTATTGGTGTAAGTGAAACTTGGCTAAAGCCACATATGTCTTTAAACGTTACTGATATTCCGGGTTATGTTTGTCGTAGAACTGATCGTCCCAATAGGAGGGGTGGTGGTGTTGCTATGTACCTGAAAAGAGAAATCAGACATAAGGTTATTGACATTGGGAGCGTTTTTGGAGAAGTAGAACTCATATTTGTTGAAGTCTTGGTTGGTGCGTCGAAAATTTTAGTTGGTTCGGTCTATTTGCCACACGGCGACTTTGCAAAATTTGAGGAAATAGTTTCTGATTTAGTGGTGAGTTATTCTACAGTTGTTCTTATGGGTGATTTCAATAATAACCTGTATGATCTAAGAAAGTCGAGTCTGGGTAGGAATGCTTGTAGCAATATGAATCTCTCCGTAGTTCATAACAATATACCGACACATGATATCAGTCATGGTTCCACGTCGCTCATAGATTATTTTTTGCTGTCTTCTTTTGACCTTATTCAATTTTCCAATCAATTTCAATGTCCTGGTATTTCACACCATTCGTTTATATTTATGTCTCTGAACATTGTATATGCATCAACTCCACAATATTATGAGTTTGTCGATTATAGTGCCTTGAGTCCTGATGCTTTGGAAGAAACGTTGATTGGCAATTGTCTACTCTACATCGAAATCTGATCGAGGTTCATAGTAGTTGTCCCATTCGTAGATGTAGGAAGATTTTTACTCGTAAGGATGATTGGTATAATTCACCTGAGGTTCAACATCGGATATCCCTTCGTGACTTGGCATGGGGTGCTTATTTAGAGAATCCAACTCCTGATAATTGGAGAGTTTTTTGCAAACATAGGAATAAAGCAAAGAGGGTTGTCAGGAGAATTAAGACCACTGTTCATGACAACTTGTTTCGTGGGAGTACACCAAAAGATTTATGGAAAGTTTTGAATGATTACGGTGTTGGGAAAAGCAAAGAAGTCGTTGATGTGGACGTTAATGATTTAAATAATATTTTCTCTTTATTCCAAACTACGGGTTCGGATGTTTCAGATATTTCCTTAGAAGATGGTAGCTTTGGTTTTCGACCAGCAACTTTTAATGAGATGGCTGATGCTTTTTCGTCCATTAAGTCATACGCTGTGGGGTCTGATGGCTTTACACCTAAATTTCTACGACTTGTTTTTCCTTTTATTGCTGACCATTTTCTGCACATAATCAACACAATATTCATGACTTCGTCTTTCCCGACTTTATGGAAGATTGGGAAAGTAATACCTATTTTAAAAAATGACGCTAGTGGTAGTTTTAGGCCGATCTCTATAATGCCCATTTTGTCCAAGGTAGTTGAGCGTCTTATAAAGCTTCAAATCATGGATCACGTTTCGTCTTCTGGCATGCTTCATGACTGTCAAATGGGATTTCGAAGTAATCGCAGTGCGACCTCCCTTTTAATTGGGCTTACTGACTCTATAAGGAGTTTTGTAAGTAATGGCGACTGTTGTGTTCTCCTTTCTTTGGATATTGAGAAGGCCTTTGATCGTCTAGATCATTCTGTGTTGGTGCAGAAGCTTAACTCTGTCTATGGTTTTTCTCGAGATGCATGTTGTCTAATGTCTTCTTATATTTCATCTCGTTATCAGTATGTATCCTCCAATGGGCGTACTTCCGGATTGTCTCCTGTGTTAAGTGGCGTCTTAGGACCACTGTTGTTCATTTTATATACGAATGATCTTTTTGATGCGGTTGCTTCCCATAATTGTATTCCGTATGCATATGCTGATGATATACAAATTTTGTTTAGGGGTAGATCTGTATTTCCTGATGTTTTACAGTCTATTATAAACCATACAACGGACACAATGGGTCAGTGGATGGGATTGAACAAGCTTTCAATCAGTGTGCCTAAGTCCAAAGTTTTGAAGTTCGGTTCGTGCGCCAATGTGCCATTGTCAGTTCGTATTAATAATCATGATATTGAGTTTGTCAATCATATTAAGTGTTTAGGTGTTATGCTTGATAACGATTTGAACTTTCTTCCTCATATTAATTCCGTTGTCTCGAAAGTTAATTTTGTTTTGATGAAATTGTATAGTGTTGAGCTTTCCTTATCATTAGAAATAAGGAAAAAGCTAGGGCATGCGTTGGTTATGCCTATAATTTTATATTGCGTTGAAGTTTATTCTGGGACTTTAGGGTATGTATTTCGCAAACTTCAGCACGTATTTAATAGACTTATTCGTTTTGTTTATTCTCTTAGAGTCCGTCAGCATGTGTCTTCGTTTGTGTGTGATTTCCTTGGTTGCAATTTTCGTGATTTTATAACGTTGCGTAGTATGTTACATTTTTATAAAGTGTATCAATGTGAATCTCCGCAGTTTTTGATGGATGAGTTTGTATTCTCAAGGTCAATAAGGAACCCCCAATTAAGAATTCCGTTGATACCACCTTGTCTGGGAAGATCATTTCTTGTGCGAGTTGCTAGAACGTACAATTCATTGCCAATATGTTTAAGAAGCTTCACTTCATCACCTGCTATCTACCGTACTAAACTTTGTTCCCATTTACGTTCTGTATCTGACGCCTTTAATGTAATGTTATAATGATTGCACAATTGTTATACCCTCAGCCTTTAGGCTAAAGAGGGTATTTACACTTTGATACGACCAAAAATGTGCCTCATCGAAATAATGGTTTTAGACCCCAAGTATGTTTGTACGATATCCGTTTCAGACAATTTTGAGTAGATCTAGCAATGTCCGTCCGTCTGTCTGTCTGTCCGTCTGTCTGTCTGTCTGTCTGGCTGGCTGGTGCGCACGATAACTCTTGAACGGATCAATCAATTCGGTTCAAATTTTGGGTATCGAAATATTTTGTCCAGATTCGATTTAAGTTCGAAGATGGGCCATATAGGTCCACTCCTTCAGGTACCTCCCAAACAAATGTTCAAAATTTGTCGCAAAACTTGCGCGCACAATAACTCTTGTAGGGAATAACCGATTTGGTCCATACTTTGCACATCGTGTAATTTCTACCAAACTTAGATGAGGTTCCAATATGGACTCAATCGGTCCACTCCTTCGGCTACCTCCCACACAAAATTTCGGAAAAGTTCAGTTTAGGACCTGGTCTCGAATCGCTTTGATTTTTGTTTATGCAAGTTGTACTCGCTGTCCTCTATACGATGCTGTAAGTTTCATTAGGGGCAAGTCCATACTTCCTGAGAAAATAGCCTGAAAGTTACAAAAACCCCTATGACACCGTGTGTAGTGGTTGGAGCGCAAGATAACTCTCGAACGGATCTGCCGATTCGGTCCAAAATTTGGCTTTCGTAATATTTTGTCCAAACTTAGTTCAAGTTCAAAGATGGATTATATCGGTCCACTCCTTCCGGTACCTCCCCCACAAAAGTTCGAAAACGTTCGGAAAATTTGTGCGTACGATAACTCTTGAAGGGAGTAACCGATTTGGTCCATACTTTGCACATTATGAAATTTCTACCAGACTTAGATGAGGTTCCAATATGGACTCAATCGGTAAGCTCCTTCGAGTACCTCCCACACAAAATTTCGGAAAAGTTCAGTTTAGGACCTGCTCTCGAATCGCCTTGGTTTTTGTTGTAACATCTTGTATTCACTGTCCCCTATACGAAGGTACAAGTTTCCTCAGGGGCAAGTCCATACTTCCTGAAAAAATAGCCTGAGAGTTGAAAAACAAACCCTATGACACCATGTTTATGGGTGGAAGCGCAAGATAATACTCGAACGGAAATGCCGATCCCGGCCAAAAATTTGGCCTTCGTAATATTGTTTCCAAACTTAGTTTAAGTTCGTAGATAAGCCATATCGGTCCACTCCTTCAGGTACCTACCCCACAAAAGTTAAAAAATTGTGCGCACGATAACTCGTGATAGGAGTGACCGATTTGATCCACACTTTACACATTCTCATAATATATACCAGATATAGATCAGGTTCGAATATGGATTATATTTGTCCACTCCATCCCGTACCTCCCATACAAAATTTTGGATAAGTTCACCTTAAGACCTGCTATTGAATCACTTTGATTTTTGTTGAAGCAACTTACATTCGCTGCCTCAATTACGATGGTAAAAGTTTTTTCAGGGGCAAGTTCATACTTCTTGAGATAACAGCCCGAAGGGTGTAAAAACCCCCTATGGCACCCTCATGGTCTATGTCAGTCCATTCCTTTAAGTACCTTTTCCGCAAAACTTTTGAACTTTAATCCTAATCAACATTTTTGTCGGTTCATAAGACCAAAATTTTGAAACCCCCTAAATACATAAGTTTTTTGTAAAAAAAAGTGTTTCAATTTGCACAGGCTGAGGGTATATCTCTGTCGGCAAAGCCGACTGATACTTTTTTACTTGTTTTATTGCCTTTTGGCAGTTGCTGGAGTAGTTTTTCAATTCTTTTTCCAAAAATTTGTATGGCTAAATTTATTGCCTTTTTGTTTAAGATTTATTTATTTATTTTTATAATTCATTTAATGATGGCTAATATTGTAGTAATTTATACTTTGATATTTTATAAATTATATTAAGTTTATTATTATTATTTTTTGTCCAGTTGATTTGATAGTCAGGATATGTTTTACATGATGCGTGTTCTATGTTGTGTTTATCTTATGTTGAGAGCTATTTCTGCTCGGTTTTTCGAGTAGTTCTTAGTTGTTTTTTTTTTTTTGTATTGTGATCTATATTACTGCTATTTTCGCTAATTGTAATATTATTAGTGAAATGTAGTTGTATATAGTTATCCCAATGCCTGCTAGTTTTGTGTTTTAATGACTTATCCTCTCTATCAAGTCTTCTCAAATTGTATTAAATATTCTGTTATTTTACTTTTTTAATTTTTTATGATATTGTATTCCTTACATAGTTGTATCTCAATTTCTTAAATGTGGCCCTTGGGCTTTGAAATTATGAATAAACATTTAAATGAAATGAAATGAAAAACCCTTTGTACATCTTTTTAACTCTCCATTAGTGACCCACATTCCAAATTTCAGAATTCCTACATAGATTTTCTCACTTCACATAATATGCGTGTTCGTTTACTCAAAATTTGTACAAATTGTTACTGGATGTTGTTCGTTTACAATGCGATTACAAGAAGTTACTGAACTTGTACAAATTTGTACAAATTGTTGAGTAAACGAACACACCTAATGTGATTCCTTCTCTTGTATATATTTTTAGTACCAGTGTTAATGTTTTTTGTAAGAAGTCGCTATCACTAACTTGAAGGGGAAACAATAAAACGAAGAATGAAAAAAAAACAGAGAAAGTCAAAGAAGCAGCAAAAAATACGAATTTTACGATAAAATGTCTTAAATTTGGCAATTTTTTTTTTTTTTTTTGACTTGCAACGAAACTAAGCTGATTCAACAATAACTTGGTAATTTTTATTTGATAACAAGAATAAGAATAAATAACAAACGGGAACAAATTTTAAAATCTCAGGATACTAACTAAATATTTATGGATTGCGCAACAGTTTGCGGTCAACTTTATAAGAATCAACAACAACGTCCCGAGCGTCATTCATTCGCCATCGTCGCCAGCCAATTATGATGGATATATATTTCAATTATCGACATTAAGGAGAAAAATAAACAAATTAAATTATATATTATTAAAAATTGGAAATTGAAGAAAATTTAAAAGTCGAATTATGATTTTGTGTAAAGGCTTTTTGTTTCTAAATCTTTTCGTGGCGGTATTGGCTAATACCAATAATATGTGTACGCGTACAAAATTGAGACCAGTCACAAAAACGTATATGAAAAATGGTAATATTGTAAAAGAGGTAAGAATGCAAAGTGAATAGGGAGAAAACGGAAGAAGGACTAAAAAAATTTTTCTAGTTTTGATAGAAAGAGAGTTACGCTGCTTAAAGAAAAAACGCAAATTTTGATGCTTTAGTGTGTGTGGTGTGTTCGGTTTCACATTTCATTTGTTATCGAAAACCTCAAATTTAGTAGAAGAATATTTTTGTATTCTATGTTTGAACTTCGATATTAAAAATTATAATATTCTAGTTACAAAGATACAAGTAGAGGTGGATTTCAACACTGAAGACATCGCCAAGTGAAATAATCATGTCAAAAAACAAGTAGTATTGAATGTGATTTTAGAATTGTTTGGATAAATTTTTACTGAAAATATGATAAGAAAATTGAAATTTTGAAGTAAGAAAGCCGTTAAGTTCGGCCGGGCCGCACTTTTTATACTTTATATTGAAGTAAGTTTGAACAATTAGCTTCGTTTAGTTTATGTTCTTTTATCTGGCGACAGCCAGGTGCCTTTATGAATATAGAGATGCTTAAATCTGGTACTGCTAACTACCATGTTTCTTGCAGCTGCAAAGTCTATCAGCCTCATACCATTGTCAGATGGCCTTGTACTTTTCAAGTACATCTGCCAATGAGTAAACTACACCTTCTCTGAAAGAGTGAGAACATTCCAGGTGCAGATTCGCAGATCATGGTCCTTAAAACGTTTGCGGGGTTCGTCAATTTTAGAGGTATTTGTTATACCCTCCACCATAGTATGGAGGGTATATTAAGTATGTCATTCCGTTTGTAACACATCGAACTAATCATTTGCGACCCTATAAAGTATATATATTCTTGATCAGGATAAAATTCTAAGATGATCTAGCCATGTCCGTCTGTCTGTCCGTCTGTCCGTCTGTTGTAATCACTCTAGCGTCCGCAATAATTGAGATAGAGTGCTGAAATTTTGCACCCGAGGGTCTTTTTTCCATAGGCAGGTCAAGTTCGAAGATGGGCTATATCGGTCCACTCTTTGGTATAGCCCCCATATAACGGTACCTCCGGATTTGAGGTATTTTGACGTTCTTCGCCACATTTGCAGACCGAATTAGCTATAATTTGGCACTTAGGGTTCCTAGAGATCAACAAACTTTTATCCCAAAGGATATGGGCATAGGTCCATGTTTTGGTATAGTCCCCATATAACGGTACCTCCCGATTTTCGGTATTTTGAGAATTTTAGCCACAATTTTTAACCGAACTATCTGCAATTTGAGATTTGAGGTTCTCAGTGGTCGCAAAACATTTCCACGAAACATCGTCGACATAGGTCCATGTTTTGGTACAGCCCCCATATATCGGTACCTCCCGATTTTCGGTATGTTGAGAATTTTAGCTAAAATTTTTAACCGAACTAGCTGTAGTTTGCCATTTGAGGTTCTCAGTGGTCATGAAACATCTCTACCAAGCATCGTCAACATAGGTCCATGTTTTGGTATAGCCCCCATATAACGGTACCTCCCGATTTTCGGTATTTTGAGAATTTTAGCCACAATTTGTGACCGATTTATCTGCAATTTGACATTTGAGGTTCTCAGTGGTCATGAAACATCTCCACCAAACATCGTCAACATAGGTCCATGTTTTGGTATAGCCCCCATATAACGGTAACTCCCTATTTTCGGTATTTTGAGCATTTTAGTTACAATTTTTAACCGAACTAGCTGTAATTTGCCATTTGAGGTTCTCAGTGGTCATTAAACATCCCCACCAAACATAGTCAACATAGGTCCATGTTTTGGTATAGTCCCCATATAACGGTACCTCCCGATTTTCGGTATTTTGAGAATTTTAGCCACAATTTTTAACCGAAATAGCTGTAATTTGACATTTGAAGTTTTCAGTGGTCATAAAATATCTCCAACGAAACATCGTCAACATAGGTCCATGTTTTGGTATAGCCCCTATATAACGGTATCTCCCGATTTTCGGTATTTTGAGAATTTTAGCTGCAATTTTTAACCGAACTAGCTGTAATTTGACATTTGAAGTTCTCAGTGGCCATAAAACATCTCCAACGAAACATCGTCAACATAGGTCCATGTTTTGGTATAGCCCCCATATAACAGTATCTCCCGATTTTCGGTATTTTGAGAATTTTAGCTGCAATTTTTAACCGAACTAGCTGTAATGATCGGTATTTTGAGAATTTTAGCTACAATTTTGTCTATTCAAAAATAATCGTCAATATAGGTCCATGCTTTAGTATATCCCCCATATAACTGTACCTCCCGATTTTCGGGAATTTTCAGTGGTCACGAAATTTTTTCACTAAAATTCGTCAACATGGTTCAATTGTTGAGGGTCTACATTGTTTTGATGAAACTACCCTCAATTTGACTCTTGAAGTTCCCTGCAGCTATAAAACTTTTCCGCCAACAAAATTTAAAGATAGGTTGACTATTTGATATAGCCCCGTAGGTGGTACCTTTCACCTAGCTGAACACATTTTTTTTTAGATTAGATTAGATAACACTGTGCAACAAAATGGAGGTGAAAGTCTGGGGCACGGAAAATTCCTCTTGGGGAAGAAAGGCCTTGGTGGGTATATTATGAACCCGAAGGACAGATCCGTCGTGAGTCGAACTTCCGCGTTATGGCGTGAAGAAATTTTTGTTAGAGACCCTGTGAGCCATCAGGAATTAGCGTTATATCTTTGTTCACTGTTGCTTAAGTGCTCTAAAAAACAACAAACAAAGATATAATGATAATTGATGATGGCTTACTGGGTCTCTTGCAAACACTTCATCACGCCATAACGCTGAAGTTCGACTCACGGCGCATCTGTCCTTCGGGGTTTTCATTTACACACACCAAGGGCTTTCATATCCAAAAGGAATTATCTCTGCCCCAACATTTGTGTTCACAGTGTAATTCATGCAATAGTGGGAGGCAGTAGGAGTCTATCCATTGTCGAAAAGTTGTTCCACCTAAAATTGTAAAAGGACCCTAATTATTCCATTTTAATTAAAACTATTTCATGGTGGAGGGTATAAAAAGTTCGGCCCGGCCGAACTTAACGACTTTTTACTTGTTTTTCTTTTCTTTCGTTTTTTCATGGTAGGCTGCATTTTTCTAGGGGAGGGTTACTAACCCGGCGTCCAAACCCAAGTTTTTAACGTTCTTATGGGTGAACGCGAGTTATGATACATTGTTATTGTATCAAACCTCCTTTAAAGTAAATATTGTTATCCCATTACATTCCCTCGTATTCTATTTATAGTTATTCTTTATTTACTTTTACTTAGTTTTAGTCTTCATTCTTATTATAATTCTCTAATTATCCATACTTCTTTATTCCAACATTTCTCCATATTCAATTACTCTCATTTCCAATTTTTAGTACTAAACATCAGTTATAAATTTGTGTATTCTTAGATTAAAGTTAGTCTAATTGTAACTCTCAAATGATAATGTTGAATTTGGTCTTTAATAAAAATATTAAAATTGAAATAAAAAGACTTTGATTTTACAATTACTTAACTGGCGCAGTCGTTAATTCGAACCGATTTTAAACCAAAGTTTAATGAAAAATAAGTGAACTTTCTAAAGTTTACAGCCAAAAAATATAGTGTTCAAATTTAAAAAACAGTTTATGTTAAAAATCACAAAAATACAAATCGTACAAGTGATAACAAATATTGTGTGTAATGTGATTACATAACAACGTTGAAAATATTACGAAAAAATAAATAAAACAATAATTACAAGAAATATAAACCATTCTAAACATAAGTTTATAATAACATGAACAATTATAACTCAATTTATTTGAAAGAAAACGTTTATCACTATTTGGAAAACCTGAATATTTAAGGAATGTAAAACATTACAAAGTGAATAAATTAAATTAATTAAAGAAACTCTAAAACAATTCATATGTCTATAACAAATCCAAATAAACAGTCATCAAACAGAAAATCTAAAAAATATTAATTGTTTAACAAAATTACATCATCGAACTTAGTGATTGCATAATCACATTGAAAAAATATTACAAAAACAAAAAATAGAAAAAGAAGAAGAAAAGTATTATTCTCACCTGAAACAACAAGAAAAATAAAAAAGAAACCTAAAAAACATTTTTTGTACTACTCTCGCCAAAAAAGTACTGAGAAATAAGTAACAACGATTTAATATTAAAACAACAACAGAAAAAATTACAACAACTAAATAACAACAACAAAACATCTGCAACAGAATATCAACAACAACATATCAGCAACACCTAGTTATCAACAACAATCAAATCTCACAATGCTGTCAATCAATGATGTTCTAAAAGACGCTCAGAGAATTCATGAATTCAGAGGAGATGATAGTTATGCTCTCTCATCATTTTTAAGAGAAGTCGAGACTGTTTTCATGCTTGTACAATCAAATACAGAGGTGCAGCAGTACATATATCAAAGAGTGGTTTTAAATAAACTACAGGGAGAGGCTCTCCACGTTCTGAGAACATTGGGTCTGAATCCAACGTGGGAGGAAACTAAGGAGGCGCTTATTAGTAATTTTGGAGTAAGAGAGACTTATCACCAACTTTATCAACAGGCATTCGCTGCTAAAAATACAGATATAGTGAGTTATTATAATAAGTTAAGAGAAATATTGTGCAAAATTAATGAAAAATTTGAATACGATAAAGAAAAACCAATAGAATTTAATAATAGTAATGCAGAGAAAATAATTTTAAAGACTTTTATGAATAATATAGATGTAAACTTAGCATCAGTAATAATTAATAGAAATATTGTTAAGTTAAGAGAAGCTTATAATCTACTAGAAAGAGAGGGATTAATACGTAATAATTTTACCGAATGGAATAGTAGTTTTAGTAACAACAACAGCCACTATAGCTCTGCTAACAAAAGTACAAAATCCCAGCAGAGTAACTTTGGAAATCACAACAATGTACATAGCTCAGTTCAACACTCAACATCGTATAATAATTATGGACAACAAAATAGTAATTATCAGAACAAATTCAGCAATAACAACAATACCCCAAATAATAGTTTTTTTAATAGACCTAATAATAATATTCAAGCTTACCAAGCTCAAAGTAATCAAAAACAGTACCCCAACACATATAATAATCAAAACACTTATCAAGGAGCAATACCTAAACGTAATTTAAACAGTACAAGTTATTCGAATAGCCGAAATTCCCGACGCAGCAATAACATGCAAATGGATGTTGAACATGTTCAAGAAGGCTTTCCTAACCAAGTTCAAGATGAAGTAAATTTTCTCACAAGTGCCCATCGAAAGCACTTCCAATAGTAATGCTTTCTATAGGTGCTCATAAAATTAGGACATTAGTTGACACTGGATCAACAACATCATTGTTAGATGAGGGTAAATTATTAGAATTTAAAAGATTGCCATTAAAAACGCCTTTATTCTTTTCATCGTTGAATAGTAAGACAAATATAACTCATGAAATTATAACTGACGTGCCAATTGAATTTAATGAATCAGCCACTATGTCCTGGAAGTTGACAAAATTTGATGGTAAACAGTTCGATGCAATTCTTGGACAGAATCTCTTAAAACCACTGGGGGCAATAATCAACATGGAATTAGAAACGCTAACAATAAATCAAAACACAATAGAATTTATAAAGACATGTCCATACACAGATCAGGAAATTCATCAGTTAGAGACAACAGAAACAACCAGTAGAATATTATATCAACTTTACGATGGCTTAAATAAAGAAGAATCCTCTCAAGTAGAAAGTTTGTTAGAAACATATAATGATTTAGTGTATACAGAAGGTCAAACTTTAACAAACACAAACTTAGTTAAACATGAAATACGTACAACAAATGACAGACCAGTATATACAAAAATTTATCGCTACCCACAAATCCACGAAAACGAAATATATAGACAGATAGATGAAATGCTTAAGCAAGGTATCATAAAGGAAAGCAACTCTCCATACAATAGCCCATTATGGATTGTACCAAAAAAAATCGATCATTCAGGGGAACAAAAATGGCGTATTGTAATAGATTACCGAAAATTAAATGAAATCACAGTAGATGACAAATTTCCTATCCCCAATATTGAAAATATATTGGATAAGTTAGGACGTGCTCAATATTTTAGCACAATTGATTTGGCAAAAGGATTTCACCAAATTCTTCTCAAAGAAGAAGATCGGTCGAAAACTGCTTTCTCCACGCCACATGGGCACTACGAATATGTGAGGATGCCTTTTGGGTTGAAGAATGCTCCAGCCACTTTTCAAAGGTTCATCAACGCTGTTTTACGGGAACATATAAATAAAATTTGTGTTGTTTACCTAGACGACATACTGATATTTTCCACAAGCCTAGAGGAACATATTTGTAGTATAAAACAGGTTTTTAATAAATTAAGAGAAGCTAACCTTAAAATTCAAATTAATAAGTGTAAATTCTTTTCTAAAGAAACGTTGTATCTTGGTCACATTTTAACTTCCGAAGGAGTCAAACCCAATCCGGCTAAAGTCGAGACGATCCAGAATATAAAGCTTCCAGACACTGTTAAAGGTATTAAATCCTTTTTAGGGATGACTGGGTACTATCGAATATTCATAAAAGATTATTCCCGGGTGGCTTACCCCATGATTAGATACCTAAAGAAAGATATTAAATTGAATAGCAGCGACCCAAATTACATACATGCTTTTGAAAAACTTAAGACTATTGTAACGGAGGCACCGGTACTTAAGTACCCGGACTTCAAAAAGACTTTTCAGCTGGTTACTGATGCCAGCCTAAATGCCTTAGGAGCCGTTTTGCAACAGAACGGTCATCCCATTTCTTTTGCTAGTAGAACACTCAGTGACCATGAAAAAAACTATTCCGCGACAGAAAAAGAACTCTTAGCAATCGTTTGGGCTACAGCATATTTTCGTCCATCTTTATATGGATCCAAATTCGAAATTTTATCCGATCACCAACCATTACGATGGCTGTTTGTTAAGTCCCAGAGCAAAGATTTAAATCCCAGATTATACAGATGGATGATAAAGTTGAGTGAATATAACATAACGGTAAACTATATCAAAGGAAAAGATAATGTCGTTGCCGATTTTCTAAGCAGAATCAACGACAATGGAGAAATATATTTATTCAGTTCTTCCAATGATATAGACTCAATGTACAACAACGTGGAAAGTGAAATGGAGACCATTCACTCACAGGAGGAGGAGAGGAATAATCATATAGCCCTTTTGGACACTGTAGTTAACAGGTTTAAAACTCAAATCATCCTGACGAATAATAAGATAAAGGATATAGAAAATATTCACGGAAATAAAAAAATATTTATTAATTCGGCAGATATCAGTGAAAATTTAGATAATATATTAACTCAGAATTTAGAAAAAGGTAAAGTGGGAATATATACAGAGCTTGATGACCATAGATACAATATTTTACAAAAAAAGATCATAGATTTGTTTGAAGGAAATAACAAAATAAAGTTTATTAGGTGTTCTTATCATGCTGTTACCAACTGAGGAAGAAACTTTTAACCAGATACATCAATATCACAAAAACGAAACAGGACATACTGGTATAACCGAAAATTATGAAGGGTTGAAAAGAAGGATATACTTTCCGAATTTAAAGCTATTAGTTCAAAAATATGTTGATAATTGCGATGTATGCAATAGAGCGAAATTCGATCGCAAACCAATAAAACCGCATTTCATCTTGACGGAGACTCCAACCGATGTTAATCAAATCATTCATATGGATGTCTATACTAATTCGAAGTTCAATTTTCTTACATTTATAGACCGTTTTTCAAAATTTGCCTCAGCTTTTTATCTAGAGGATAGAAATAATCAAACCATTATAGAAAAAATCAGACAATACATTTCACAAAAAGGACACTTCATAAAACTTATAACAGACAATGAATTTAAGAGCATCAACATTAAAGATTTTTTGAAAAATGAAAATATTATACGTCATTTGTCGAAACCGAATAGTCACACTGGTAATAGTGACATTGAAAGACTTCATAACACAATTAGTGAAAAACTAAGGGCACTGACGATTGAAAATTCAACGATGAATATAAAGGATAAAATAAGCAAATGCATTGAGTTTTATAATAATAGTCTTCATTCTGTTACAAAAGAAAAACCTTTTGATATCGAACATGGCAACTGCGAAAAAAATAAGATCTATGAGAATATTTTAAAAACTAAAAGAAATTGTATTGATAAGAGAAATAAAACTAGAGAACATTATATTGAAAACAGAGAAAAAGGCTATATTAAAAATTACAGAGCTGTAAGACATAAAGAGCAACCGAAATTTAGACTAAGTGAATTGAAAAATGTACATTGTACAAACATACAAAGAAGAAAGAAATATAGTGGCATAGTTGATACAAAAAATTTTGATAATGATAAAAACTGAAATTCTGTACAAAATAGGTTATGTATAAAAAAAGTTTATTGAAATCTACCCTAGTATAAGTCAATATTTATTTTTAAAATCTGTTTTAAGACACAGGACTGTCATAATATTAGCGGTGGGGTAGTTATGATACATTGTTATTGTATCAAACCTCCTTTAAAGTAAATATTGTTATCCCATTACATTCCCTCGTATTCTATTTATAGTTATTCTTTATTTACTTTTACTTAGTTTTAGTCTTCATTCTTATTATAATTCTCTAATTATCCATACTTCTTTATTCCAACATTTCTCCATATTCAATTACTCTCATTTCCAATTTTTAGTACTAAACATCAGTTATAAATTTGTGTATTCTTAGATTAAAGTTAGTCTAATTGTAACTCTCAAATGATAATGTTGAATTTGATCTTTAATAAAAATATTAAAATTGAAATAAAAAGACTTTGATTTTACAATTACCTTACTCGCGCGGCACGTTTTAGCTCACTACCTTTAACGGGTGTTAAAGGCAGCTACGCCAAGTGACACCACTGGGAGGTCAGTGTCCACTTGAGATGAGACAGGACTTTGCCATATTAAAGCCGGTCAGGACCGTTCCATTTTATATTTCATCCCCTACGTCACCCGACATAATGAAGATTAGGAAGCTATATGAAACTTTAACTTGTTACGAGAAATTTCTTGAGGAAAGTTTTGTAACTCCAATGAAGACTAAATACCAATTTTCAGACATTTCCGATCTATGGGTGTCTCTATGAAGACGTGGGCCTATACCGAAAAATTTCATTGGGAAAGCTTTATGCTCCCAATGAAGAGTAAAAACCATATTTCAGGCATTTCGTGCTATTGGGCCTACAACCTTCAAAAACCGAAAATCGGAAGGTACCGTTCTATGGGACTATATGCAGACGTGGACCTATGTCGACAAGTTTCAGGTAGAAAGTTTTATACACTCAACGAATACTTAATACCAAATTTCAGCAAATTTTGATGGGATATTAAAGTCACAACATTCAAAATATGGGCTATATGAAGACGTGGACCTATACCGAAAATCTTCAAAATACCGAAAATCGAATGGTACCGTTCTATGGGGGCTCTATGAAGATGTGGACCTATATCGACACGTTCCAGGTGGAAAGTTAATTACCCACAACGAAGATCTAATTCAAAATTTCAGCCATTTCGTTTGCATATTGATGGCACAACCTTCAAAATACTGAAACTCGGGAGGTACAGTTTTATGGGGGTTATATGAACACGTGGACCTATATTGTGATAAGTTTCAGGTGGAAACTTGTATACCCCCAACGAAGACTTAATACCAAATGTCAGCCAATTCGGTTAGGGATTGGTACCACAACCTTCAAAATACCGAAAATCGGAAGGTACCGTTCTATGGGGCTATACGAAGTCGTGTACCTATACCGACACATTTCAGGTGAAAAGTTTTATACACTCAACGAAGACTACAAGTTTCAGCCAATTCAGTGGAATTTTGAGGCTACAACCTTCAAAATACCGAAAATCGGGAGGTTCCGTTCTATCTGGGCTATATGAATGCGTGGACCTATACCGACAAATTTTAGGTGGAAAGTTTTATACCCCCAACGAAGACTAAATACCACATTTCAGCCATTTCGATTGGATAATGAGGCTAAAACCTTCAAAATACGGAAAATTGGGAGGTACCGTTCTGTGGGAGCTATATCAAGACTCGTACCGATGTGGCCCATTTTCAATACTGAATACTTCTATACCAAATAATAAAGCTCTATCTTAAAAATTGCAACCTGTATCTCGATTTCAACAGACAGACGAACAGGCAGACGGACATACTTATATCGGCTTATAATTGTAAGCTGATCAAGAATATATATACTTTATAGGGCCTCCAAAGAATATATCGATGGGTTACAAACGGAATTACAAATTTAATTATACTCTCCATATAACGGTGGATGGTATAAAAATGCTGTTTAACCCGTGCGCCCGTTCATCTGTCAGTCTGTTCCCGCTGTCCATCTCGTAATATGTTTTCAAAACTCGCCACCAAAGTTCCGAAATGTTTGCTTAAATTGTGGGTATCATAGCTCTCTATTTGGTCTAGACTTTGCGCAACGTAATAGCTCAGATTTTAATGTGAACTGTATCCGACCACTCTTTCGGGTACCGCATACACAATTGTCAAAAGTCTCAGATAGTTCTGAAGTTTTTTGACCTACCGGTCCCTATTTTGGCGGTAAGTTTTTTTCTGTGGTAAGCCCATACTACCCGACATAAAGCTCCAAAACACTCTGTCGGCACCAACTAAAATGACTGATTGGCACGATTAGTATCCGATTTGGCCGAAATTGTGCACATCGCAAACATTTTTGCCAAACCTTCATCAAGTTCCAAGAAATTCTATATCAGACAACACCTGCGTGTACCTCACTCCAAAGAAGGAAAAAAAAATCAAATGCCCGCCTATGTGCATTTTAAGGGCTGTTCCAGGATCATTTTAAGATTTTTACTGAAGTTACTCGCTGTTGTCCGTTTTGAAGCGAAAAATGTTTTTTTTTTCGTGGGCAAGTCCATGCCCCTTCATATAATGGTCCAAAAGCTTTAAAAAATTCTACGATGACCCAATCAAATGATACTCGTGAGAAAAACTATTATTGCGCATCGTAATATTTCTTTCAAATTTAAATCAATTTCGAAGATTTTTTTATATCGGAAAAATCTTTCAGATATCTCCGTCACAGAAGTTCAAAAAGCTTGGATTGTATTATAAAACAGATCGGCCCCTACCACCTTTAAGTCGACTATAAGGCCGGCTTCGACAACCCAATGAGGGCAAAAGTGTTCCAAGCAATGTTAAGCGAACTTTTTTGAACTTTTAAAAATTTAAAAAAAAAATTAAAAATTGAAGTGCAATTAGGCGGTCTATTTCTTTTTTTCGAAGGTAGGTACACGATGGTATTGTCTGATTAGAACTCCTTGGAATTTGATGTACGAGTACGTTCGGGATAAATTTTTCGATGTTCAAAGTTGCGGCCATAGTCAATTCGTAAGTAGTTCTTTAGGAATTTGCGCAGAGTGAAAATTTGGACCTGATAAGGTCATAGCAGACTGCAGTTCCAATTGTTGGGTTTACATTCCTCCAGCCAAATTTTGCTAATCAGTATGTCGCCACCGGTCTAGAACAGTTTGGCAGGCTCCTACTGCCTCAATGTTCTTCATCCGATTAATTGTTGTCGTGATCTCACGTTGAATAGGAGGCAAACACTCAATGCGTCGTTTGGAATTGGGTTTGGGGTATTTTCATCGCCACCCATGTGAAATGCTCTTTCCTGGTCCTCAGGTTCCCTTCATGACCTTTGGTATTTTACGCTCTTGTAAAATTTTCGAACTTCATTCTGACACCGCAACACATCGAGTTTCTAACACTTACGTTTTTCTTGCTCTTTCTTCTTGCTGGGATTAGTAGCGAATTGATTTATGCAGAGGGAACGTCTGGATATCATGGCGTTATCCACTATTGTTTTTTATATTTACAGGTAGAACTTAGGAGTTATATAAATAAAGGAAGAAACTCCGAGACACGTGTCTTCTTTTTTTGGTATTTTATCACGCTGCGGTGTCAGAATATGGTAAATTTTTCAATTTCGGAAATTCAGGTGTTCAATCGTTGTTATTGTCTTAAAGAACCCAATTGTAGTTATTTCCGTAAAGATATTTTGGTGCCCAATCACAAAGAATTTCTGAAGGCCGATAGTAGTTTTCTTGATAGAGAACTAGTGCTAAGCAATAGTGAGGATGTCACCATGAAATTCTAGCACCCAATCACGGGTATGTAAATGACAAATTCTGTCGCCCAATCGTGCATCTGTTAATAGACTAGTTTTGGAGTCCAATCGTTTGACTTCTCTTATAGAAATTTTGGTTTCCTATCGTGGTTCTTCTCATAAATGCATCAGGATCAAGGAAAACTCTGGGAACCAGTCTCGAAGACTTTCAAAATGAAATTCTGACGCCCAATACAAGGTAGGTAGGAGTCCTCAAAGACGTGATAGACACTGTAGAGGCAGTCAAATTGGAAATCATCACTCCCGGTCTATTATATTGTTAGCCACACTGGATGTAAAAAACGCTTTCAATAGCCTGCGCTGGGTCGACGTTATAGAAGCTTTAGATACAATCTTCAATATTTCGAAATACTTACTCAGTATCATCCGAGATAACTTAAGAAATAAAACGCTGTTGTATGATACCAAACAAGGTAATAAAAACATACAGGTCACGTCGGGAGCAGCCCAAGGGTCTATACTCGGACCTGACTTGTGGAACGCAGCCTACGACGAAATTCTGAGAATTGAAATGCCACATGACACCTACCTTGTGGGATACGCAGATGCCATTGCAACAGTTATTAAAGCCAGGAGCACCCATGAAGCCCAAAGCAAACTGCGACAAACTATGATTCGCACAAAACATTGGCTTGATGAACACGGCCTTCAATTAGCACTGCAAAAAACAAAACTTCTTTTGCTTACCAGACGACATATCCCCACCGAAATAGAGATGAACATAGGGGACATTGTACTCCCCACAAAGCAATTCCTTACATACCTAGGTATGAGATTGGACTCAAAGTTGACATACTCAAAGCAAATTGAGTATGCAACCACTAAAGCTGTAAAAATAACCCCACAATTGAGTCAGTTGATGGCAAATATTGGCGGCCCTCTGCCAAGTAGGAGGAAGATTCTCATGGAGTCGTGCAATAGTTTAATGTTTCACGGCTCGGAAATTTTGGTCTCCGGCTCTAAAAACCCACTCGAGAGCAAATAAACTATTATCGGTGCAAAGAACAGCGGCACGCAGCAGCCGTACTTGTAATAGCTGGAATGATTCCTTTCGATCTACAAGCAATGGAGCGCCATAAAATCTTTACCGAGAAGCAGCAAAATGCATTACAAACTGAATACGCCCTGGCTTTTCGACAAGAAACAATGGAAGTATGGCAACAACGGTGGCAAGCCGAAAATAGTGGTAAATGGACACGGAGGTTAATCCCAGACGTACAGAGCTGGTACAAGAGGAAGCATGGGGAAGTTAACTATTATGTAACGCAGATGATAACAGATCACGGATATTTCCCCAAGTACCTATATAGAATGGGTAAATGCAGCACACCCTATTGCATATACGAAGAGGATGAGGTGCTTGACGACGCGGAACACACGTTCTTTAAGTGTAGCCGATGGTCAGAAAGACGACAAACACTAGAAACCGAGATTGGTGAAGTTGGAATCAGAAACATCACAACGAAAATGATCGAAAGAGAAGTAGTGTGGAAAGAGGTATGTGGAATACGTTCTCCACAAGAAAAAGTTTGATCTTGATATTAACCACTAAAATACAATAGCGGTGCCTGGACGCAGGCAATAGGTAAAGATGTTGGTGCGAGACACCAAATTAGGGGTCCACCTCGAAGTAATGCGAGAGCGGTTCCGAGGTGGAGCCGACCCCGAGGAGGAAGGTGGTGGGTTTTTAGCCGGTAGAAATCTGAGTCCGGCATACGACGATTGTGACGACATCGCCGGATGCGTAACGCATTTTCCCATCCCTAACCGCAAAAAAAATCAATATTATTAATATTGCTTTTTTTGTATAGCCATAAGCTGAGGACATTTAACTACCCGCAAAGCTGACTCTATTTTACTTGTTATAATACTTTATATTGTGGAGATATGAAAATCGGTATACAATTGATGGTCTAGGACAGGGGTGCTCAGAGTAGTTGGTGTATTAGTAGTGGTAGGATACTCTCCCCATTGCTAAACAATGGCAAATCAGAAATAGTGAGTGAATACGTGTGGTTTGTTTTTACGCTACTGTAAGGACGCACCAATGGTCTAGGACGAATATTTCGCGGTGTTACTGCAAACAAAGACACAGACAAAGTATCTTAAAATTGTCCATTGTTAATTAGACTTGCAACCAAGCTGACTCAAAAATATGTATATGAGTATTTTTTGATTAAATATTGAGTTTTATTTCTAAAATAGAAATACTTTACAGTATTTCACTATGCTTTAATATTTCAGCCCACAAACTGAATATTAATGGTTTGAGAACAGTTTGCGGGCAACTTTATAAGAATCAACAACAACGTCTAGAATCCGTCATCAGCCACTTTTGGTGGTTATAAATGTGAATTATGGACATTTAAAAAAATAAAATAATTTGAAACATTGATTCATGAAAAGAAATCGAAAGTTCAAGTTATATTTGAATTATTAAATAAGTTTTCAATTTTCTATATTGAAAATAAATTATAAGTCAAGTTATGAATTTGTATAAATGTTTCTTGGTTCTATGCATTGTCGCCGTGGTCTTGGCAGATGACGAACATGAATGTGCACGTAACACATCCCGACCTGTTACAAAAACAGTCATGAAAAATGGCCGAGTTGTCAAAGAGGTAAGGGTGCAGGATGAATTCGCAGAGAACCCGTGAAGAAGGACTAAAAGAAATAATGTTCGTTTTTAAAATAAATTAAGTTTCCTTTAAAAACACACAAAATGTGACACATTAATGTGTTTGTATGTGTTCGTGTTTCTTATTTGTTTGTTATCAAAAAACCACAAATTCAAAACAAAACTATTTTTATTCTGTGTTCGAATTAAAAATGCCGTAACCTTTTATTTACAAAGATACAAATCAAGTGGTGTAGATCGTAGTATTGAACAATTTCTCAAATGAAATAATAACCGAGAATTTACTATCAAAAGTGATTTTGGAATTGTTTGGATAAAGATTTATGTAAATATGAAAAGAAATATAAAACAAATAAGAACGGCTTTATATCCCCAAAGAAGGCAACTTAAAGATCTTTACATATTCCTCACTGTGTGCCTTAACCAAATTTAAATGGAGGGTGCTTACACCTGGGAAGTTTTTGCAGATTCTGAAACTACAATGCTCATAGATGAGAAAAATCAAGAACCAAAAAAAATCGCCGGAGGGATTTTAAAATAAATCGCGATTTAAGTTCACATTTTTATGGGTTCTTTAGGTTTTCACGATTTTGCTTGGAAACCGCGAGCCATATGTAAATGGGCCTAAAGAAAATGTTGTAGCTGTAAAAATTCTCCACAAGATTGGCCTTTATGATATTTTCGTAGGTTTTACCGTTTTTGAGATATAGAAGTTCGAATTGAGACAATGCACTGACTGTATCGCCTCCTTATAAAACAATGTCATGAAGGGTGCGCCTTAACTAACTTTTGATGAAAACTGCTTACACATGGGAAGATTTCATGGATTCTGAAAAAGCAATGTTCATAGATAAGAAAAATAAAAATGAAAAAAAAAATCGCCGGAGGGATTTTTAAATAAATCGCGATCAAAATTCACAATTTTAGGGTTTTTTTAGGTTTTCACGATTTTGCTTGGAAACCGCCAGTCGCATCGAAATGTGTCTAAAGAAAATGTTGTAGCTGTGAAAATTCTCTACAAGACTAACCTTTAGGTTTTTTCGTAGGTTTTACCATTTTTGAGATATAGAGGTTCAGTTCAAATTTTAACGTTTTTATCTTAAGTCTTCAAGATTTTGCTTGGAAACCGAAAGTCACCGACGTAGCCAGGGGGGGGGGGCCCGGGGGGCCCGGGCCCCCCCCGAAATGATTTGCGTTCCCATAGGATATTGCTTATCTTACACATTTTTTTAATTTTTGAGTAAAATTTTAAAATGTTTTTTTGGATTTTTAAAGAAATATGTAAAGTATTTGGGTTACTTATTGAAAGTATGAAATAATGAAGAAGTTAGGTTTTTTGAGCAATTTTCTGCATAGTTGTTGTTCTATTTACTGCATATTATTTCCAATATTTCGAAATTACATTGATTACACTGTGCAACATTTTAAATGTGATCTTGTGCAAACAATTCGAACTGGTGATTTTTTTAAAGTACAGACCCAAACGACAAGAAACCTTAGTTGGGTTTTGTTGTGCGAGATCCAGCTCGGATTTTATGGCCCCATCTAAAAATGGTTAAATATTAAGTTTTTAAAGAAATTCGGCGCTATATTTCTGAAACCAATGCGAATCTTCTTCTGACCTCTGAAGCAAATTTGTAGATAAGAACAAGAATAAAATATTTGGAGAAATAATGAACTCGAAAAACTGCATTTATTGCCTCAAATTTCAAAATATATGCAAAAATTCCACAATTTTTATACATTTCGCACCGTATCTCCACAACCGTTAATTTTTTCTGAATATATTTTCTGTTGGAAAAATGTTCCCTGGAATGTAATACACAACTCTTCAGAACATGTCATTGTTGTAAAATGTCTCTATGCTGTTGTTTTCAGTAAATTTTTCAACGACGATTTAATAAAAATATCGATAATGTAGTGAAATCCGAAATGCGAGAATAAACTGTTGGTGTGAGCTGTGTTTGAAATACGTGTTGTAAAAGATATGAAATAACATGAAGTAAGCATTTTAGAGTTTCAGATTGTTCTAAAGAGTTGCTGAGAACTTTATTTGGAAGATTTTTGCAAAAGGTTACTTGGTTCAACTCCCAATAGTTTAGCCCATACTGACCAGAATTTCAGCAGCTATGTAAAATTTGCTATATTTTATAGATTTTGATGCCGTAGATGGAGTTTTTTTATGTGGGTTTTTCAGAAGATAAGTTCTACTAGTACAGGGCTACAATATTGCGAAAGACAGCAAGGCCAAATTCCTATTCGTTTCTGAGATAAAGGCCTGATAAATGCAAAAACGTGTAGATTTAGCCCGGTTTAGATGAGGCCTTAAAATCCGAACTGGATCTGACAGGACAAAACCCTACTAGGGTTTTTGTAATCTAAATATGTATTTTCAAAAAATTCATACTATAAGTTTTTTGCATTTTCAGTGTTGCATAGTGTTACTCTTTGAATTGTATTTTGGGAATTATGGATGCACATTTGTAGAAATGCTCCTTTTTCCTGCTTTGACAAAGGACTTTGTGACGACAAACGAAATAAAAAAAAAATGATCGGAAACAGATTCTCTTCTTCGTCAAAATCTCAACAAGAATCAGTCGGCTTTGTGGACAGGAATATACCCTGAGTCTGTGTGAACTGAAATTGTCATCTATGGACAGATCAAATAGGGGACATACAACCAAAATCCTTCAACCCAAAGCTATGTATTAGGAGATTTTCAGAATTGTGTAGCCATTTTCGGACGTATGAACTTGGCGACAAAATGTGGATTATATCATTGATCACAAGTGTTGCGGAGAAGGTACCTAAAGAAATGGACCGGACCGACATAGTTCATTTTGGAAGTAGATTTTATTTTGGCAGTCATTCCTTTTAAAAGATTTTGGTCCCACCAGTCATTTCATTTCGTCACAGAATATTTTTCAGTTTTTTTCAGGAAATATGGACTTTCCCACGAAAAACACAATACCGTTCTAAACACAAGGAATACATTCAGTAAACATTTCTAGGGATCCTCGAACAGACCTTAAACTGCATTTAACAACTATTTTGATGGTTTTTGAAAGTTGTACTGCAGTATAAGGTTCGAAAGTTGTCGTGCGCACCAGTCACTACACATGACGGCGTTCTTTACAGCTTTCGGGCCATTTTCTCTGAAAGTATGGACTTGCCCCTGAAAAACTTGTACTGTAGTAATAGTGGCCCCGAGAACACTTGTTGCAAAAAAGGAAAGCGTTTCCAGAGAGGTCTTTTTATTTATTAATTTATTTATATCATATTTTTACTTATAACTAAATTATTAGCAAAAAGAAAGTAAAGCCATGACTACTTAGGCCTTCAGCTTACACTTATCCACTTATTTATTGTCGAGAGAGGTCTTAAACTGCACATCTCTGAACATTTGGGAAATACTCTCTGAAAGGTTACCGAAAGAATGGATTGATATGGTCCATCTTCGAAGTTGATCAAAATTTGGACAAAATAAAACGTGTCCTCCACCAAGACGGACGAACATAGCTAAGTCGACTTCAAGTTTTCTGAAACAGATATCTTCCAAACACACTTTGGCGCTAAAACGATTATTTCGATGAGGTTTACGAGTATTTTGACTAAAGGCTGAGAGTATAAAAAATATAGATTGGGAAACATTTTGTTCATGGATTTTTGCTAAAAGAATATATACATGTATTGATCTTGGATTGGACGCCAGAATTTCATTTTAAAAGAATTCAAGACGTGTTGCCAGAGTTTTCCTAGTTCCTGATCAATTTATGAGAAGATCCACTATCGGAAACCAGAATTTCTATAAGAGAAGTCCGACGATTGGACGCCAAAATAGTCTATTTACATGCACGATTGGGCAATAGAATTTGTCATTTACATAGCCGCGATTAGGTGCTAGAATTTCATGATTGATAGACTCACTATTGCTCAGAATATTTTTTTTTATCAAGAAAACCATTGTCGGCGTTCAGAAATTCTTTGTGATAAGATCTACGATTGGACACCAAAATATCTTTAGGGAAATAACGACAGTTGGTTTCTTTATGACAATAAAAACAATTGGACACATGAACTTCCGAAATTGAAAAATAGACCATACTCTGGAGTGGAAAATTGAAGCCTGAAACAAGGGGAAATTGGCCAAGAAATATTACGCCATTTTAATTAAAAAATAGTAATGAAAATTATTTCATCAGTAAAATAAGTCTAGAATAAAGTTTAAATCATTGCTAAATAATAAATTTTCGCTAACATTAACTTTAAAAATTTTGGTCAGGTGGGCCCCCCCCGAAATGAAATCCTGGCTACGTCCCTGCCGAAAGTCATATCAAAATGAGACTAAAGAAAATGTTGAAGCTGTGAAAATTCTTTACAAGACTGGATGATTTATATTTTCCTACGTTGTACCTTTTTCATGATATATAACTTTTATTTGGGAAATTGTAGTAATGACATTGTTTTATAAGGAGGCGATACAGTCAGTGCATTGTCTCAATTTGAACTTCTATATCTCAAAAACGATGAAATCTACGAATGTAACATAAAGGTCAATCTTGTGGAAAATTTTTAAAGCAACAACATTACTTTTAGGCCCATTTACATAGGGCGCGCGGTTTCGAAGCAAAATCGTGAAAACCTAAAAAAACCCTAAAAATGTGAACTTAAATCGCGATTTATTTGAAAATCCCTCCGGCGATTTTTTTTGTTTCTAGATATTTCTCATCTATTAGTTTCAGAATCTGCAAAAACTTCCAAGGTGTAAGCACCTTCCATTTAAAATTAGTTAAGGCGTCAAAACCTACAAAATACCGAAAATTTGAAGGTGCTGTTCCATGGGGGCTATATCAAAACGTGGACCTATGTGGACAAATTTTCGGGGAAAAGTTGTTCCCCCCAAAAAAGACTAAATAACAAATTTCAGTCATTGCGATGGCTAAAACCTTCAAAGTACCGTTACATGTGGGCTATATCAAAGCGTGATAAACTTCCAAAGGAAAGTTTTTATATCCCCAAAGTAGACTAAATGGCAAATTTCACTCATTTCGGTGAAAAAGTTGGTTGCAATCTTCAAAATACCGAAAATCGGGATGTGCCGTTCTATGGAGGCTATATCATAACGCGGACCTATAGTGTTTCTGTGGGCAAGTTTTTTTTGGTCCCAAGGAGACTTCAACCATTTTGGTATGATATTGAAACTAAAACTTCAAAATACCAAAATTTGGGAGATACGCTTCTATGGGGGCTGTATGAAGACGTGTACATGTACTGATAATCCTTTTCTGGAATATTTTATACCCCATTGAAAACTAAATACCCAATTTCAGCCGATTTGGTAGGAAATATGAGGATGTGGACTTATACCGACAAATTTCAGGTGGAAAGTTTTGTACCCTCCAACGATGACTAAATACCTAATTTCAGCCATTCAAGTGGGGTATAGAGGCCAAAACCTTTAAAACACCGAAAATCGGGAGGTACCGTTATATGGGGCTATATGAAGGCGAGGACATATACCGATACATTTCTGCTGGAAAGACTAAACCAAGACTAAATTCTAAAAATTCAGCCATTTTGGGGTGCTATTGAGGCCACAACCTTCAAAATACGGAAAATCGAGAGGTATCGTTATATGGGGCTATATCAAAACGTGGGCCTATACTGTCAAATTTTTAGGAAACATGTTTTATATCCCCAACGAGGACTGAATACAAAATTTTAGCCATTTAGGTGGGATATTGATGCCACAACCTCCAAAATACCAAAAATTGGGAGGTACCGTTCTATGGGGGCTATATGAAGATGTGGGCCTATACCGACAAATTTCTGGTTAAAGGTTTACCAGCCCCTACGAAGATTAAATACAAAATTTCAGACATTTTGGTGTGCTAATAAGGCTAAAACCTCCAAATTACCGAAAATCGGGAATTACTGTTCTAGTTGGTCTATGTTAAGCGTGGACCAATACAGCCCATTTTCAATACCAAACATCCTATAGGAGTAATTGAAACTTCTATACCAAATTATAAAGCCCTATGTTAAAAATTGCTCGCTGTATCGTTATTTCAACCGACGAACGGAGTGACGGATATGGATATATTGACTTGAAGCTTTTGCTGAAAAAAATATATACACTTTATGGGGCATCCGACGAATATTTCGATGTGTTACAAATGGAATGACACCATATTATGGTGGAAATTTTCAAGAAAATCGAAGAGTCAATCATTGCTAAAAATTTATTTTAAATATTTAATCGCGAAAAATGCATCCAAGCCCACTGTGGAAAAATTTTTATTAAATAGCTGATTAAAAAACCAAGAAATACAAAAAAAAAAAAAAAATTCTACCAATTTCGACCGATTTTAAAGAAGTTGTGAATTTGTTTATAGAATTCGTCTTTTTCAAAGCGGTATATCTCCGCAACCGTTAGCCAAAAAAGAATCTGAATATTTACTGAAATGTTTTACTGGGAAGCATGAGCATCAACGAAGCAAAAATAAGGAAATCAAAAACCACTTTTTTCAAAACAGTACGATTTTCCTCAGAACTCCCCATATAAAGTTTCATACGACCAAAAATGTGCCTCACCAAGATAATGGTTTTAGACGTATGTTTGGAGAAAATCCGTTTCAGACAAATTCAACTTTGGCCATGTCTGTCCGTTTGTCTGGCTGGACCGCACGATAACTCTCGAACGATTCAAGCGATTGGGTCCAAGATTTGGCGTTCGTAATATTTTGCCCACTAATTCGGGTAACTCCCCCACAGAAGTTCAAAATTGTTGGTTAAAATGGTACGCGCGATAACTTCCGAAGGGAGTGAACGATACTTTGAACATTGTAATATTTTTACCAACCATAGATGAGGTTCGAATATGGACTATATCGGTCCTTTCCTTAGGGTACCTTCCACACAAAATTTAAATTCAGTGCATTTTAAGATCTCCTCTTGCAACGTTTTGATTTTTTTCACTTTTTGGAATACCGCGTCTTTCCATCTCTTTTTCCACGTGTTCTCCCAATCGTAGCCTTGGCCTGCCAGTTCTGCGTGTACCGCCAGGACCGTATTTAAACGCCTTTTTAGCGGGTTCATCATTACTCATTCTTGTCGTATACCAGATACAGCTCGTGGTTCATCCGACGTCGATATTCACCTTCAACACAGATTGGCCCGTAGATCTTTCGAAGAATTTTTCTCTCAAACACACCAAGCACTGCCTTATCTGCTTGCGCAAGTACCCAGGCTTCGGAACCATACATACATTAACACGGGTAGTATCGGTGTTTTCTAAAGCGTTGTTTTTGTTTGACGAGATGTGGCCTTGTTTTTAAACTGCTTACTTAAGCCAAAGTAACATCTGTTGGCCGACACAATTCTACTCGTTTTTTCACAACTGATGTCGTTTTTTGTGTTTACGGCGGTGCCGAGGTAGACGAAGTCTTTTACTACCTCAAAATTATAGGAACCAACTTCCACTGTTGGTCCTAGCTCTATGGACGCATTGCGCGTCGACACCATGAACTTTGTCTTTTCGCCGTTTACTGCAGACCCACTTTTGCTGATTCGCCTTCGACCCTCTTGAAGTTATCAGTTACATCCTTTACTGATCGTCCCGTGATGTCAATGTCATCAGCATAAGCAAGTAACATGTGGGTGTGTCAGTTCTTTTGGCATTTTCATCTCGTGTAATCTTTTCCAGCAGGATGTTGAACAGGTCACATGAAAGGCTCTCTCCTGAAACCTGTCTGAAACCTTTTTTTGGTACTGAATTGTTAGGGGAGGTTCTTTTCTATTTATAAAGCTGAATGAGCTATGTGGGGATACCAAATTCAGACGTGGATTGGAATACCTTTGGGCTTGTAGGCAATAGAGGCATAATAGTTAGAGCATACAATCTTGTCTTTTTTCTTGTGGACGGGACACAGGATACTCAGGTTCCAGTCGTCGGGTACGCGTTCTTCCTGCCAGATGGTGCTAATTAGCTGATGAATACACCTTATCAGCGTGTCGTCTCCGGTTTTGAACAGCTCGGCTGGTAAGCCATCGGCTCCTGCTGATTTATTATCCTTTAGCCGGTTTATTACTGACCTTACCTCATCTTGGCTGGGCGGAATACATTCAATACCATCTTCTGGGATGGGATCTGAGGTATCTTCGTCGTCTTCGCTACTATTGCACACCAACAGTTTGGAAAAATGCTCTTTCCATATCCTGAGCACACTATCTGTATCAGTTACCAAATTACCTTGCTGGTCTGGATGTGCCTGTACGAAAGCCATCTGTTTGATGTTTTACTCCTTGGTAGAACTTTTGGGCTTCATTCTGTCTCATGTACATCTAGATTTTTTCACACTCTTGCTTTTCCTTCTCTCTTTTTCCTGCGGACAACACGTTTCTTCTCTCTCTCCTTTTTTCCCAATACCTCCCTCGTGCGTTACGGGTTGCTACTGATTGTAGTGTAGCCCTATATGCCGCATTTTTTTCTTCGGAAGCAGCGCGACACTCCTGGTCATACCATGGATTCCTCGGTGGAGGTCTTTGGTATCCAAGTATTTTGAAAGTTGTGGTCTCAATATTGCACTGAAATAGCTGAAATTTGATATATAGTATTCGTTGTGGGTATGGTAGCTCTACATTTTCGGTATTTAGATGTTTCAGAGTCATTATCAAATCGAAATTGGGGGAATAAAATACTCCAAAAGAGAATTATCTGTATAGGTTCACATTTTCATGCAGCCCCAAGAATGGTTCCTCCCAATTTAAGGTATTTTGAAGGTTGTGGCCCGATTATCGCACCGAAATGCCTGGTAGTTGGTCTTTTTTGCGGTTACTCCAGTAGTTTGTCAGTACAGGTCCACGTTTTAATATTGCCCCAATAGAACATCCGGAAGAGCCAGTTAGTATGGACTTACTGCCAACGAAAATTATACTGTCGTAATATGAGACAGGATAACTACCGTTTTTAACCATCTCAAAACGATCCTAGCATGTCCCTAAACTGCACAATTGCGAAAAATGTTTAAATTTTGTGTGAGAGGTACCAGAAGGAGTGGACCGATATAGTCCACATTCGAACCGGGTTACGATGCACAAAGGTTGGACCAATGTTTGTCACTCCTTTCGAAAGTTATAGTGCCCATCACTTTAGGTGGTCACCGTGGAAAATATTATATAGCTGTAAGCAAGACCACAAGAAGTACTTTCGGTAAAACAATTTCCAATGATCTTCAAACAGCCCTTAAACAGCATTTAAGCAAAAATTGTGAACTTTTTTGAGGGATGTACCCGAAAATGTTTTCTGATATAGACCTTCTTGGAATGTGATGAAATTAAGCAATGTGCGAAGTTCCTGTCAATTCGGATTTTTAATTCGTACGTTTTTGTGCTTACCAGTCACTTGTGTTCGTGCAGGCAGGGTTATTTAGACCATTTGTACATTACCTAAGGAATTATGGACTTGCGCCAAAAAATGTACCGCCTTTAAAGGGACCGCGAGTACAAACTGCGTAACCAAATTTCATGACGATTCGAGAAGAGTTCCTTAGTTACGCTTGTGTCAAAAGTTTTGAAATTTTGTGAGGAAGGTACACGATGTAGTGGACCGATTTAGTCCATATTCGAAGCTGATGTTGAGCAAATATTACGATGTGCAAAGTTTGGACCAAATCGAAGTTATAACAAGGTTGAACTTTGGCTGAGGGCATAATAAAGAGGAATATCTTTCTTTTTTTTGAGAATTTTTGCTATTTCGAATTTTGGTTTATTTTTTATAAAAAAAATAGCACTAATATGTCATTTGAGGTTCCAAATGGTCTGAAACATAGGCGCCATATGTCCATATTTTCGTATTACTCCCATATCACGATACCTCACGATTTTAGTTATTTTGAGGACTTTAGATACATTTTTTATCAAATTAGCTCTAATGTACAATTCAAAGTTTCTAGTTTTTAAGAGACTTATCCCAAAACGGTTCCTCCCGACACATGTTGCTTTACGTTCGTAATTTCGACCCCCCAAATCGAAAGGTCGATACAGCCCAATTTGGTGTCTTTTAAGTTATTTTCTTCTGCTGAAGTGGCTGTAACTTGTAATTTCAAATTATAAATGGGTAGAGAACCTTCAGGGATCAATGTAAGTTAATATTTTGGTATATACATCATATGAAGGTACCACATGGACCAAATAGAAAACATTGATGTCTCAGCCTATGTGATACTTTAAAAGGAAGATATCTCGGTCCTCGGTCTCAAGTGGCAAACAGTAATGGGAAAGACTGTAGCTATAGATTTATCGAGAACTTTCGGACCTCTGATACGCTAAATAAACGTCAATGCAAGAGACCTTGTCGGCTTTCTCTGGAACTGTAGGTGTATCGACAACTTCCGGCATTTAAAAAGGCAAAATAAACTGCACTGATACTCTGAAAAAAACCTCTCGGTGCTCGGACTCAAAGAACAAACTGTAATGCAAGACTATTCGGTCTTCTCTCCAACTATAGCTCTAGCGAGAACTTGCGGGCCTCTGATATGCTAAATAAACGCCAATGCAAGAGATCTGTCGACCCTCCCTGTGACTATAACGTTATCGAGGCCTTTTATTCCTCTGTGTAACTATAGCTGTATCGATAACTTTCGGACCTATAAAACGCTAAATAAACTACACTGAAAGAGACCTGGCAGTCCTCTCTAGAACTATGACTAAATGGTAAATAAATTGTGATACAAGAGACCTGTCGGCCAGAGTTTCTGATTCTTGGGATTGTACTGAACAAAAAAGCAATTTTCCGAAAAATGTGTACCTTCTCGAGGCCATAACTACCTGAAGGAGCGTTCCATGCTTTTGCGATGTACTAGAGAGTTCTTAATTATTGTCTTAGCTAAAATTGTTGTCTTTGTGTTGGGTCGAAAATCTCTGTGGTTTGGTTGTTATATGCCAAAATATTCAAAAATCCTTGAAAAAATACTTCAACTCGAAATCCGGGGGCTCGATTTTCACCGTAGACATGTGGTCTAGTTGACTTTTTGCTCAGTACAATCCCAATAATAAGAAACTCCAGGCGCCAGTTAACACTTTTTTCCTTCCATACAAATCGCTTCGGCCTACTGTCGGCACTCTCTGTAGCTATAACTGTATCGAGAACTTTTGGCCCTCAAATATGCCAAATAAGCTTTCATACAAGAGACCTGTCGGCTCTCACTGTAACTATATCGATACTTTTCGGCCCTCGAATGCGCAAAATAAACTTCAATGGAACAGTCCTGTGGGTCCTCTCTGGAACTTTGACTAAATCGACACCCTCGGATACGCGAATTAACCTCAGATGGAAGAGACTAGTCGGCCCTTGAATAATAAACGTTAGTATATGAGACCTGTCGGCCCTCTCTGTAAGTATTTCATTATTAAACTATAGTATACACAATCACCACTGGTCTTACCCATAAATCCGTCGGTAGAGGGGTGAGAGAGAATAATTTAGAAATAACAAGTAAAAATTCAGTGCGGATTTTTTGTGAGAACTGGGAACCTCAAATACCACAAAATATGGAGGGTATAATTAAAATTTTCATTCCGTTTTGTAACACATCGAAATATTAATCGGAGATTCTAAGTTGATATAACCATGTCCGTCTGTGCGTCCGTCCGTCCGTTGAAATCAAGATACAGCTCGCAATTTTTCAGATAGAGCTTTGTAATTTGGTTTCCGTAACTCCTAGGATGTTTGGTATTGCAAATGGGCTATATAGGTCCACTTTTTGATATAGACCCCATAGAACGGTACCACCCGACTTTCGCTATTTTGAGGGTTTTAGCCTCATTATCACACCGAAATGGCTGAAATTTGGTACTTAGTGTTCGTTGGAGGTATACAACTTTTGTATATAGCCACCATAGAACGGTACCTCCCGACTTTGGGCATTTTGAAGGTTGTGGCAACAGCAACCCACCGAAATGGCTGAAATTTGGTATTTCGCCTTTGTTGGAGATAAAAGCCTTTCTGACTCGGCGGTATAGTTCCACGTTTCGATGTAGCCCCATAGAAGTTTGTGACGTCAATGTCCCACCGAAATATCAGAAATTTCGTATTTAGTCTTCTTTGAGTCTAAAAACTTTCCGCCTGAAATTAGTAAGTATAAATCGACGTTTTGATATAGCCCCAATGAAACGGTACCTCCCCAAATTTCGGTATTTTTAAGGTTAGTCACATTGTTTTACCGAACTTGCTGAAATTTGGTACTTAGTCTTCTTCATAAACGAAAGGAAACTAATTGTCCAATTTTACTTCGTTACAACTCGTGGTGGAGGGTATAACAAATTCGGCCTGGCTAAACTTAACGCCGTTCTTACTTGTTTTAGTTAATTCGGTCAGGTAAAATCGGGAAGTACCGTTATATGGGGGGGGGGGGGGCTATACCAGAACATGAATCTATGTTGACAATTTTTGATGGATATGTTGTGTGACCTCTGTGAACCTCAAGCGTCCAATTACAGGTAGTTCGGTCAAACAATTTTGCTAAAATCCCCCCCAACCCAACGAAAATAGGACGGTACCGTTATATGAGGACTATACCGAAACAAAGACCTATATTGACAATATTTGGTGGAGATGTTTTGTGACCTCTGGGAACCTTAAGCGTCAAATTACAGGTAGTTCGGTAAAACAATTTTGCTAAAACCCTCAAAACACCGAAAATATGCGGTACCGTTATATGGGGCCTATACCGAAATGTAGACCGATGTTGGCATATTTTGGTGGGGATATTTAGTGACCTTTGGGAACCTCAAGCGTCAAATTACAGGTTGTTCGGTCAAAAGTTGTAGCTAAAATCCGCAAAATATCGAAAATCGGGAGGTAACATTATATGGGGGCTATACCCAGACATGTACATATATTGACGACTTTTAGTGGAGAAGTTTCGTGACCACAGGGAACCTCAAACGTCAGTTACAGTTACAGTCAGTTCGGTTAAGAATTGTAGCTAAAATCCTCAAAATACCGACAATCGGGTGGTATTGTTATATTGGGGCTATAGCAAAACGTGGGGCGATATAGCTTATCTTCGAAATTGATTTGCCAATGGTAAAAATACAAAAATATTGCATTCTAGCTCAACTATTGTGACCGCTAGGGTGATTACAACAGACAGACATGGCTATATCGACGCAGAATTTTATCCTGATCAGGAATATGTATGCTTTATAGGGTCGAAAATTATTACTTAATATACCCTCCATATTATGGCGGGGGTAATAAAAACTATTACCGGAAATTCGTCCTTTGATTTTTCCACACACTTTTAAAGCTCACCGACCTTACTTTACTTAGATGGCTTTTATATTAAACAGAACGTCTTGTTCCATAAGCCGAACTAAGAGTAGATTACCAAACGCACCGATCTTTTACTTTACTTCTCCAATTTTGGATGCCATGTTTTGTGATATCTTCTTCAACTTGGTCTTTCCATCGGAGTTTTGGCCTTCCCTTGGGGCGTATACCGTTGAGTGGCTCGTATTCAAATGGCTTTTTGGCGGGGGCATCATTATCCATCCTGCTGACATGGCCAAGCCAACGCAATCGTTGTAGTTCGATACGATTTACTATATCGATGTCGGTCAGCTGGTACAGCTCGTGGTTCATACGACGTCGGTATTCACCGTCAACGCATATTGGACAATAAATCTTTCGAAAAATTTTTCTCTCAAACACACCAAGTTCTGCCTCATCTGCTTTCGCAAGTACCCATGCTTCAGATCCATACATAAGTACGGGTAGTATCAGTGTCTGGAAGAGTGTAAGTTTTGTTTGACGAGAGGTGGTTTTACTTGTAAACTGTTTACTTAAACCAAAGTAGCATCTGTTGGCCAATATTATTCTTCTTTTGATTTCAAAACTGATGTTGTTCGTTTTATTTATGGCGGTGCCGAGGTAAATAAAGTCATTTACTACCTCAAAATTGTAGTTCTGAACATCAGCAGTTGGTCCGAGTCTACTGGACGTCATGCGTGTTGAAACTTTTTAATTTTCGCAAAGGTGGCTGTTACGGATCGAGTTGATCGACCTATTATGTCAATATCGTCTGCGTAGGCCAGTAACATTATATCCTTATTGTATATAATGCTATTTTTATCTGTATCGGTATATACATTCGCTTCTCGTATGACCTTTTCCAATAGAATGTTAAATAGGTCACACGATAAGCTGTCACCTTGCCTGAAACCTCGTTTTGTTTCAAAAGGTTCCGAGAGGTTCTTTCCTACTTTAACAGCTGATCTTGTATTAGCCAATTTCATCCTGCATAATCTTATAAGTTTTGCAGGGATACCAAACTCAGACATGGCTTGAAACACCTTTGATCGAATTGGGCTGTCGAAGGCGGCCTTATAGTCGACGAACAGGTGGTATTTGTCAATCTGTCTTTCGTGGATCTTCTCCAGTATTTGCCGCAGTGTGAAGATTTAATCAATTGTCGATTTACCAGGTCTAAAACCGCATTGGTATGGCCCGATTATGTTATTGACCATGGGTTTTAAACGTTCACACAGCACACTCGTCAGCACTATGTATGCGATTGGGAGCAGACTTATGCCTCTGTAGTTTGTACACACCGTCTTGTCTCCTTTCTGGTGTACGGGACATAGGAGGCTGAGGTTCCAATCGTTGGGTATGCTCTCTTCCTGCCAAATTTCGGTAATTAACTTATGCATACTCCTTTTCAGCATTTCGCCACCGGTCTTGAACAGTTCGGCGGGCAGCCCATCAGCTCCTGCTGCTTTATTGCTTTTCAGACGATTAATTGCTGTCGTGACCTCGCTTTGGCTAGGTGGAAGACATTCAACGTCGTCGTTTGCGATTGGTTCTGGTGTATCTTCATCGCCGCCCTTATTCGATACTAAGAGCTTCATGAAATGCTCCTTCCAGATCCTCAGTACGCTATCTGTATCAGTTCCCTTCATGATCTTTGCAGGAGAATGTGCCTGCACCATACCCTTCAGACTGGTGTTTTACACTCTGGTAAAATTTGCGGACTTCTTTCTGACTCCTGAACATCTCGAGTTTCTCACGCTCACGTTTTTCTTGCTCTTTCTTTTTTCTTCTGAAAATACGCTTCTCCTCTCTCCTCTTCTCCCGATATTTTTCATTCGCGCTTCGTGTTGCTACTGAATGCAGGGTTGTTCTGTATGCCGCGTTCTTTTCTTCAGTAGCCTTCCGGCACTCCTGATCGTACCATAGATTTTTAGGTGGTGGTTTTTGGTACCCAAGCACAAGCGGTCATATGCTCTCTCAAGGCGCTCGTAGAATATATCCTTGCTCTGTTCATCTTTCTCTTCGGTCTGGGCATTGGCGCAGATGAGACTGATGTTAAAAAAACTTTGCTGGCAATTCTCTCATCAACTGGAGTGAAGCTGGAGACGAGATTTTTAAGCCTCCTATTTACTATAAATCCAACACCTAGCTCATGTTTCGTTTCATGGCAGCTATAATACAGAGCGTAATCGTTTGTTTTTTTTTACGTCTGCCCGGTTCCATCGCACTTCCTGTAAGGCGATAATATCAGCTTTGTACTTACCAAGTACATCCGCCAGTGCGCAAACTGCACCTGCTCTGTAGAGAGTCCTGACATTCCAGGTGCAGATTCGCAGATCATGGTCCTTAAAACGCTTGCGGGGTTCGTCAACTTTGGAGGGGTTTGTTTTTCTTCTTTTTCTTTGTTTCTTCATAGTAGGCGGTGTTTTGACAGGGTGAGTTACTAGCCCAAGGCCCAACCCAAGTTTTAGTCATCTAGTGCCAGACTATAAATGGTGGGTCGCTGACTAAAGCTGCCCTAGAATAGGCTTTCTATGGATATATTAGCGTATAATTCTGTTATCTGACAAGATGACGAAATCTTCTTCCAAATTTGTCTTACGTTGGCGGTACGTGCCTTCCAAGAAGAACGCTATAAGATCTATGTAAAAAATTTTACAACTTTTTAAACAAAAATTTTACAATTTTTAGACAAAAATTTTGATTTTTTTATCCGTTAAATTGGTTGAATATTATGTTGTTTTGGAGATTGTTTTGTTTCCCCAAGGCTATTTTTGCATTATAAGATAATCGGGAACTTTGTTCATGTCATTTTATATTAACAGCATAAAACAATTCTTAACGTATACCCCCTCCAGAGGGGAAAGGAGGGAGAATGTTACGCTCGTGGTTTCTTAAAACACTCTACGCAGCAAAGGTGTAAACGGCGCAGTGGCTTGATTTTTACACTCAAAATATTTTCAAGTGGATCCACTGTGAGTTGGTGAATTTTTGGTCGGTTTCATATTCTTGTTCGATTTTTGTGTTTAGTATGGTCTCTTGCACGACTTCTAAAGGGAACCCAAAAATTTAGCACTATCGTGGCAAATAGTGCAGATCGTGTTTGGTCGTGTCGTGCAAAATCGTGCCTTGAAAAAAAGCACGATCACGCACGGCCAAAAATTTATTTCGTCACGACACGCACAAATACGGCGATTTTCGAGAAGGCAAGATCAAACACTATTCACGGCACGACACGCGCCCGCCTCTAAATCGGAATGGTTGGATTTTTCCTAAGACCTCAGCTCGTATTATTCGTTGATTTCGTAGCATAGTAGTGTACATACTTAGCTTTTTCTAGTTAACTTGAGGTAATATTCGCCATTTAAAATGTCCAGAAATTTGTATCCCAATCTTCGATTTGTCCCGAGCCTACTTCTTTAAGAGCTTTCAATAAAGACTCATTTGATATAGTCAATTTTCTTTTCGAATCCTTAACAGAGGTTTTAATACTACAACAACTTTATTTTCCAGACAACAAAAGTTACGCGATTGGTGAAGTTTTGCTGCGAAGGTTACCGCAAGATAAGCGGTAAATGTGAACCGTTTTGCCGTAAGGGTTGTGCAAATGGCAAATGTGTTAAGCCCAATGAATGTGAATGTTTGCCAGGCTATAAATTTTTCAGCAATCTTGAAAAGTCCAGGTGAGTTCTTCTATTCAACTTCTTGAAGATTTCTTAACAATCTTACTTTGTGTTTATATCCTTGCCCCCAAAACAAGGTGTGTTCCCGATTGCGGCAAGTGTAAGGGAGGCTTTTGCAGTGCTCCTGGAAAATGCAGTTGCTATGAAAACTTCGAGCTACATGGCGATACCTGTCAACCGGCCTGTAAGAACTGTGAAAATGGCTTCTGTAAAATGCCAGGTAAATGTGAATGCAATACAGGCTATGAAATGTCTGCGGAGGGAAAATGTGAACCGATTTGCGATCTGCCATGTACCAATGGTCGGTGTACTGCACCAGGCGTTTGCACTTGTAATGAAGGCTATCAAATGGATACGAATCAAAAATGTCAACCAATTTGCCGTGAGGGTTGTACAAACGGCCGTTGTGTGGCCCCAAATTTGTGTGAATGTACCCGAGGATATGGCAAAATAACGCCCTCGGTATGTGAACCCATATGTCATTCGAGTTGTAGGAATGGTAAATGTGTGGCACCCGATACATGTGAATGCAATGTGGGATATGAGAAATCTGAGGAGGAGGGAGAGTGTAAGCCTATATGTCGTGCAGGTTGTCAAAATGGTGAATGTGTGGCCCCTGAGACATGTGAATGCGTTAAAGGTTACCAAATGTCGGCAGAGGGAAAATGTGAACCACATTGCGAAACAGGTTGCCCTAACGGCAAATGTACGGCTCCTGATGTTTGTGAATGTAATCAAGGTTACCATATGAATGCTGAGGGTCATTGTGAACCCATTTGCTCGGGAGGATGTAAAAATTCAAAATGTGTGGCTCCCAATCAATGTGAGTGTCTTAAGGGTTTTGAGCCATCCTCTTCCTCTGCTAGTGAATGCCAACCAATTTGTAAATCAGGTTGTCCAAATGGCCACTGTGTTGCTCCGGGTAAATGTGAATGTAGCAAGGGATATCGTGTAATGGGTCCGGAGTTGTGTGAACCAATTTGTGACAACAATTGTCCACATGGCAAATGTGTGGCCCCCAATCGCTGTGAATGCCTCTCGGGCTATGAAAATAAATCACCCACAGTATGTGAAGCCGTTTGTTCAAAAGGCTGTCCGCATGGCAAATGTGTGGCTCCAGAAAAATGCGAATGCTTGGAAGGTTATGCAATGATAAGTGGCGAATGCAGACCCCAGTGTCCTGGTGGATGTGAAAATGGTGAGTGTATAAAACCCAATACCTGTCAGTGCCTTAAGGGGTATTCGCGTGAAACGGAAAACAAGTGCCAGCCAATATGCTCTGGAGGTTGCTTAAATGGCCTTTGTGTGGCCCCAGAAAAGTGTGCTTGTCTTGAAGGTTATTCAACCAAATCGGCAAAGGAATGTTCACCGATTTGTGCGACAAATTGTCCTCATGGTGTTTGCGTGGCACCTGGCAAATGCCAATGTAATCCGGGTTATAAACAAGTTTCTAGTGAGCTATGTGAACCCATCTGCTCACGGGGTTGTCCTAATGGTAAATGTGTTGCCCCTGAGATCTGTGAATGTTTAGATGGCTATGCCATGGAGGGAGCGGAGTGTAAGGCCCAATGTTCGCCAGCCTGTAAGAATGCCACTTGTACTCAACCAAACACCTGTGAATGTTTTGAAGGTTATGCTGCCATCTCCAACAATGAATGTGAGCCGATTTGTAATTCCAAATGCCCCAATGGTTTGTGTATTGCTCCTGGAAAGTGTAGCTGCCATAAGGGTTATCGATCTGTGGCCGATGAAAAATGTGAACCAATTTGTGACAATAATTGTCCGCATGGCCGTTGTATTGCTCCGAATATGTGTGAGTGCGAACAGGGTTATAGAAATGCAGATAATATGACGTGTGAACCAATTTGTGCTAAAGGTTGTCCTCATGGTGTGTGTGTGGCTCCGGAAAAATGTGAGTGCCTGGAGGGCTATCAAATGTCATCTGACAGTAGATGTGAGCCGGTGTGTGAAAATGGTTGCCTCAATGGTAATTGTGTGGCGCCCAATGACTGTCAATGCCTACAGGGTTATACAAAATCCGCAAACGATACCTGCGAACCTTACTGTACATCAGGTTGCATCAATGCTGGCTGCATTGCTCCAGAAATTTGTTCCTGTTTCGAGGGTTATGGCATGGTGTCACCCAATCGCTGTGAACCTGTATGTCGTGGTGGTTGCCACAATGGCAACTGTGTGGCGCCCAATGTTTGTGAATGTTTTCCTGGTTATGCCAAGGATACACCTTATATTTGCCTACCAACATGTGAAACGGGTTGTCCATTTGGCCGCTGCATTGCCCCCGAAACCTGTCAATGTGATGAGGGTTATAAAATGAATGCCCAAAATAAATGTGAACCCATTTGCCCAGATGGTTGTAAGAACGGAGAATGTGTGGCGCCCAATACCTGTGCCTGTTTGCAGGGTTATAAACTACTTTCGCCCAAGGAATGTCAACCAATTTGTGAGACGGAGTGCGCGAATGGTGAATGTGTGGCTCCTGGAGTTTGTGCGTGTCTGAAGGGATATCAAATGTCAGCAGACCAGCAATGTGAACCAGTGTGTGAACCCGCCTGCGTGAATTCCAAATGTATTGCTCCAAATACCTGCGAGTGTCATGAAGGTCATGGGAAATACTCAGAGCATCAGTGTAAGCCAATTTGCCCATCAGGTTGTGTTAATGGAGAATGCGTTGCCCCCGGAGTTTGCGAGTGCCACCAAGGTTATCAAATGTCGGATGAACAGAAATGTGAACCCATTTGTGAACCCGCCTGCGAAAATTCCAAATGTATAGCTCCAAATACCTGCGAGTGTCATGAAGGCCATGAGAAATATTCTGAGCATCAGTGTAAGCCAATTTGCCCATCAGGTTGCGTGAATGGAGAATGTGTTGCCCCCGGAGTTTGCGAGTGCCACCAAGGTTATCAAATGTCAGCTGATCAGCAATGCCAGCCAGTGTGTGAACCTGATTGTGTGAATTCCAATTGCATTGCACCAAATACCTGTGAATGTTTGCCAGGTTATGCCAAATCAAATATTTCGGCTGAACAGTGTGAACCAATTTGTCAATTAGGTTGTGCGAATGGTGATTGCATAGCTCCGGATGTTTGCCAGTGCCATAAGGGCTATCGATTGAATACGAGCGGAACATGTGAACCCACTTGCTCGGGCAACTGCCTTCATGGAAAATGTATTGCCCCAGATACCTGTGAATGCGATCGGGGCTTTAAGAATTTAAATGCAACCCTGTGTGGCCCCATCTGTGAACCGGAATGTCAAAATGGTAAATGCATTGCCCCCGGGTTGTGTGAATGCTTCACAGGTTATGAAATGGCCAGTGAAAACAAGTGCCTACCCGTGTGTTCGGAAGGTTGCGAGAATGGTTTCTGTGCGGAACCAAATATTTGTGAATGCAACGAAGGTTATGGCCACAGTTTGACCAGCAAATGTGAACCCATTTGCCTGAGAGGTTGTTCGAATGGAAGGTGTGTGGCCCCCGAGAAATGTGAATGCCTTGAAGGCTTCAAAATGAACTCCACGGAGAGATGTGAACCCATATGTGAATCGGGTTGTCCAAATGGTATTTGTGTTGCCCCGGGACAATGTTTGTGCCAAGAGGGCTATGAATTCAATTCCGCAGGAGATTGTCAGGCAGTTTGTCCGGAAAATTGTTTAAATGGTCATTGTGTGAGGCCGAATATTTGTGAATGCAATGAAGGCTATGGAAAACTGAGTGCAGATGATCAATGTTCGCCAATATGTGAACCACCGTGTGGTAATGGTACCTGTATCGCTCCTGGTAGCTGTGAATGTAGCGAAGGCTTTAAATTGAATGCCAGCAAACAATGTGAACCACATTGTGAGGGGGGATGTGAACATGGCTTATGTGTCTCTCCCAATGTCTGTGAATGTAATGAAGGTTTCACCAACTTAAGCGCAAATAATTGTACCCCTACCTGTGAACCCCCTTGTCACAATGGTGTCTGTATTTCCCCATATGTCTGTGAATGCAACGAAGGTTATCTGCTAAACCCAATGAAGCTGTGTGAACCCCAATGCACCAATGGTTGTTCAAATGGCAATTGCATAGCACCCGAAAAATGTGAATGCTCTGAAGGTTATCAAATGTCCGCAGAAGGCCAATGTGAACCCCATTGCGACAATAGCTGTACCAATGCCAAATGCATTGCCCCAAATGTCTGTGAATGCTTCGAGGGATTTGCCAAAGTATCGGATAGCATATGTGAAGCAGTTTGTGACAAGGGTTGTGTTAATGGTTTGTGTACTGCACCCGGAATTTGTGAATGCCTGGAGGGTTATGGGCGCATTGAAGATGACGCTGATAATGAATGCAAGCCCCAATGTAATCCTGCTTGTGCGAATGGCAAATGTGTGGCCCCCAACTCATGTGAATGTGATGAGGGTTATGAAAAATCTCCTGAAGGAATATGTGAACCTGTTTGTGATGACGCGTGTCCCAATGGCAAATGTGTGGCGCCCAGTAGCTGCAGTTGTAATGAAGGATATTTAATGAATGACTCTGGCGAATGTGAACCCCAAATAATGTTGAGAAAAACAATAACAACAACTTCAGCAGAAGAAAGAAATTCCCCATGTACCCCTGACTCTTGTCTCAATGGAGTTTGTGACAATGATATCTGTAACTGTCCCGAAGATACAATACTCGTTGTTGGTGACAAACAATCTGGCTGTGTGATTCGGTGTAATGAAGACTATCAATGTGGTTATGGTTACTGTCGGGCAAATGGTAGCTGTTCTTGTGGCGAAGGATCAGTTTATTCCATAACTGCAATGCGCTGTGAGGCCCAGTCTCTTTTGGCTGGTAGTGGTCCGTTTACATCGAAGCCCTGGTTGAAATGGTTCTTTATACTAGCTCTGTTGGCATGTGTGGTGGCATTTAACATCCTGATCATTATGTGTATCTATGCGAGAAGAAAAATTTCCTATAATGTGGATGATAAAGGTGAGTAATAGCTTGAATCTGAAGAATATTTTATTCTTTTATAGGTCGAAAACAGATAAATCGCTTTGTAGTGAGCGGGACATTCTGTGTTGCCAACAAAAAACATATAAAGATACAAACTTTTTGGTTTACAACGCCAGAAACCATTCCCATGACGATTTTCTGTTTTCAGTTTTAAGGAATTTTTTAAACGGTTTTGAAATATTTATTGTTTTCTTTTTTCATTTCAGAAACTCAATTGGGTCTTGTGAAATTGTCAGCACATAAAGCAGATGTAATTCGAAATCCAGAAACAGCGGAAGTCTAAATCGTACATATTTTTTTATGAATTAGTAACAGAAATTATTTTAACTAGATGTAAGCGATAGCTATTTAAATTACACTTTAGTATTATAAAATATTTTAAATAAACAAAATATACGATGTACGTGCTTGTATATAGGAATCTAGCTGAAAACAATTTTAAAATAAAGTCCAGCAACAATTTTGGAATCATATAAGGTGGAAATGCCATTACAAGCTATTGAGAACAAGTAAGCAAAGCAACACTGTGCTCTTGAAACAACATTAAATGGAAGTGCTTACACCTGGAAAGTATTTGCCGATTCTGAAACTAGAATTTTCATAGATGAGAAAAATCAATAAACCGAAAAAATCGCTGAAGCACGATTTTGCATGGAAACCGCAAGTCCTATCGAAATGGAGGCAATAGTAGGGTTTTCAAGAAAATTTACGCATCAAATTTTGACCTTTGGATTCTAATTACTAGGATGCTGTACGGAGCACACTCCTGGGAAATACTTAAAACGATGTAAAATCACGAGTTCTATAATCCACTTATGAGGTTTGAATATAATCCAGTTGCGCTCCGGATTATTACAAAAATCAAAAAACCCCGAAATTCCGGCTTCAAAATGTCAGAATTAAATCCTTACAATTTCTTCTGTCTACTATAGAAGACTTTAAAAGTCTATTGTCTACTATAGAAGACCTTAAAATGCGTTCTGTCTGCCTTAGAATAGATTCTGTCCACTACAGAAGATTTTAAAAGATCTTCAAAGGTCTTCTGTCTGCTATAGAAGACCTTAAAAGATCTTTTGTCTACTAAAAAAGACCTCAAAACGCCTTCTGTCTACTAGAGAAGATATGCAAATGTCTTCAACCTGATATATGTAGAAGGCCTTAAAAGGTTTTCTGACTACTATAGAATACTTTAATAGGTCTTCTGTCTACTACAGAAGACGTTAAAGGACCTTCTGTCTACTAGAGAAGACCTTAAAAGGTCTTCTTTCTACTATAGAATACCTTAAAAATATTCTGTATACTATAGAAGTCCTTAAAACGACTTCTGTCTACTACAGAAGACCTTACAAAGTCTTATGTCTTCTAGGAAGACCTTAAAAGGTTTTCTGACTACTATAGAATACTTTAAAAGGTCTTCTGTCTACTATAGAAGACGTTAAAGGACCTTCTGCCTACTAGAGAATACCTTAAAAGGTCTTCTGTCTACTATAGAAGACCTTTAAATATCTTCTGCCTAATAGAGAAGACCTTAAGAGGCCTTCTCTCTTCTATAGAATACCTTAAAAATATTCTGTCTACTATAGAAGACCTTAAAACGACTTCTGTCTATTACAGAAGACCTTACAATTTCTTATGTCTTCTAGGAAGACCTTAAACGGTTTTCTGACTACTATAGAATACTTTAAAAGGTCTTCTGTCTACCATAGAAGACATTAAAGGACCTTCTGCCTACTATAGAAGACCTTAAAAGGTCTTCTGTCTACTATAGAAGACCTTTAAATATCTTCTGCCTAATAGAGAAGACCTTAAGAGGCCTTCTGTCTTCTATAGAATACCTTAAAAATATTCTGTCTACTATAGAAGACCTTAAAACGACTTCTGTCTATTACGGAAGACCTTACAAAGTCTTATGTCTTCTAGGAAGACCTTAAAAGGTTTTCTGACTACTACAGAATACTTTAAAAGGTCTTCTGTCTACTATAGAAGACGTTAAAGGACCTTCTGCCTACTAGAGAATACCTTAAAAGGTCTTCTGTCTACTATAGAAGACCTTTAAATATCTTCTGCCTAATAGAGAAGACCTTAAGAGGCCTTCTCTCTTCTATAGAAAACCTTAAAAATATTCTGTCTACTATAGAAGACCTTAAAACGACTTCTGTCTACTACAGAAGACCTTACAAAGTCTTATGTCTTCTAGGAAGACCTTAAAAGGTTTTCTGACTACTGTAGAATACTTTAAAAGGTCTTCTGTCTACTATAGAAGACGTTAAAGGACCTTCTGCCTATTAGAGAAGACCTTAAAAGGTCTTCTGTCTACTATAGAAGACCTTTAAATATCTTCTGTCTAATAGAGAAGACCTTAAGAGGCCTACTGTCTTCTATAGAATACCTTAAAAATATTCTGTCTACTATAGAAGACCTTAAAACGACTTTTGTCTATTACAGAAGACCTTACAAAGTCTTATGTCTTCTAGGAAGACCTTAAAAGGTTTTCTGTCTACTATAGAAGACGTTAAAGGACCTTCTGCCTACTAGAGAAGACCTTAAAAGGTCTTCTGTCTACTATAGAAGACCTTTAAATATCTTCTGCCTAATAGAGAAGACCTTAAGAGGCCTTCTCTCTTCTATAGAATACATTAAAAATATTCTGTCTACTATAGAAGACCTTAAAACGACTTCTGTCTATTACAGAAGACCTTACAAAGTCTTATGTCTTCTAGGAAGACCTTAAAAGGCTTTCTGACTACTGTAGAATACTTTAAAAGGTATTCTGTCTACTATAGAAGACGTTAAAGGACCTTCTGCCTACTAGAGAATACCTTAAAAGGTCTTCTGTCTACTATAGAAGACCTTTAAATATCTTCTGCCTAATAGAGAAGACCTTAAGAGGCCTACTGTCTTCTATAGAATACCTTAAAAATATTCTGTCTACTATAGAAGACCTTAAAACGACTTTTGTCTATTACAGAAGACCTTACAAAGTCTTATGTCTTCTAGGAAGACCTTAAAAGGTTTTCTGTCTACTATAGAAGACGTTAAAGGACCTTCTGCCTACTAGAGAAGACCTTAAAAGGTCTTCTTTCTACTATAGAAGACCTTTAAATATCTTCTGCCTAATAGAGAAGACCTTAAGAGGCCTTCTCTCTTCTATAGAAAACCTTAAAAATATTCTGTCTACTATAGAAGACCTTAAAACGACTTCTGTCTATTACAGAAGACCTTACAAAGTCTTATGTCTTCTAGGAAGACCTTAAAAGGTTTTCTGACTACTGTAGAATACTTTAAAAGGTCTTCTGTCTACTATAGAAGACGTTAAAGGACCTTCTGCCTATTAGAGAAGACCTTAAAAGGTCGTCTGTCTACTATAGAAGACCTTTAAATATCTTCTGTCTAATAGAGAAGACCTTAAGAGGCCTACTGTCTTCTATAGAATACCTTAAAAATATTCTGTCTACTATAGAAGACCTTAAAACGACTTCTGTCTATTACAGAAGACCTTACAATTTCTTATGTCTTCTAGGAAGACCTTAAACGGTTTTCTGACTACTATAGAATACTTTAAAAGGTCTTCTGTCTACCATAGAAGACATTAAAGGACCTTCTGCCTACTATAGAAGACCTTAAAAGGTCTTCTGTCTACTATAGAAGACCTTTAAATATCTTCTGCCTAATAGAGAAGACCTTAAGAGGCCTTCTGTCTTCTATAGAATACCTTAAAAATATTCTGTCTACTATAGAAGACCTTAAAACGACTTCTGTCTATTACGGAAGACCTTACAAAGTCTTATGTCTTCTAGGAAGACCTTAAAAGGTTTTCTGACTACTACAGAATACTTTAAAAGGTCTTCTGTCTACTATAGAAGACGTTAAAGGACCTTCTGCCTACTAGAGAATACCTTAAAAGGTCTTCTGTCTACTATAGAAGACCTTTAAATATCTTCTGCCTAATAGAGAAGACCTTAAGAGGCCTTCTCTCTTCTATAGAAAACCTTAAAAATATTCTGTCTACTATAGAAGACCTTAAAACGACTTCTGTCTATTACAGAAGACCTTACAAAGTCTTATGTCTTCTAGGAAGACCTTAAAAGGTTTTCTGACTACTGTAGAATACTTAAAAAGGTCTTCTGTCTACTATAGAAGACGTTAAAGGACCTTCTGCCTATTAGAGAATACCTTAAAAGGTCTTCTGTCTACTATAGAAGACCTTTAAATATCTTCTGTCTAATAGAGAAGACCTTAAGAGGCCTACTGTCTTCTATAGAATACCTTAAAAATATTCTGTCTACTATAGAAGACCTTAAAACGACTTTTGTCTATTACAGAAGACCTTACAAAGTCTTATGTCTTCTAGGAAGACCTTAAAAGGTTTTCTGTCTACTATAGAAGACGTTAAAGGACCTTCTGCCTACTAGAGAAGACCTTAAAAGGTCTTCTGTCTACTATAGAAGACCTTTAAATATCTTCTGCCTAATAGAGAAGACCTTAAGAGGCCTTCTCTCTTCTATAGAATACATTAAAAATATTCTGTCTACTATAGAAGACCTTAAAACGACTTCTGTCTATTACAGAAGACCTTACAAAGTCTTATGTCTTCTAGGAAGACCTTAAAAGGCTTTCTGACTACTGTAGAATACTTTAAAAGGTATTCTGTCTACTATAGAAGACGTTAAAGGACCTTCTGCCTACTAGAGAATACCTTACAAGGTCTTCTGTCTACTATAGAAGACCTTTAAATATCTTCTGCCTAATAGAGAAGACCTTAAGAGGCCTACTGTCTTCTATAGAATACCTTAAAAATATTCTGTCTACTATAGAAGACCTTAAAACGACTTTTGTCTATTACAGAAGACCTTACAAAGTCTTATGTCTTCTAGGAAGACCTTAAAAGGTTTTCTGTCTACTATAGAAGACGTTAAAGGACCTTCTGCCTACTAGAGAAGACCTTAAAAGGTCTTCTTTCTACTATAGAAGACCTTTAAATATCTTCTGCCTAATAGAGAAGACCTTAAGAGGCCTTCTGTCTTCTATAGAATACCTTAAAAATATTCTGTCTACTATAGAAGACCTTAAAACGACTTCTGTCTATTACAGAAGACCTTACAAAGTCTTATGTCTTCTAGGAAGACCTTAAAAGGTTTTCTGACTACTATAGAATACTTTAAATACTGTCTTCTATAGAATACCTTAAAAATATTCTGTCTACTATAGAAGACCTTAAAACGACTTTTGTCTATTACAGAAGACCTTACAAAGTCTCATGTCTTCTAGGAAGACCTTAAAAGGTTTTCTGTCTACTATAGAAGACGTTAAAGGACCTTCTGCCTACTAGAGAAGACCTTAAAAGGTCTTCTTTCTACTATAGAAGACCTTTAAATATCTTCTGCCTAATAGAGAAGACCTTAAGAGGCCTTCTCTCTTCTATAGAAAACCTTAAAAATATTCTGTCTACTATAGAAGACCTTAAAACGACTTCTGTCTATTACAGAAGACCTTACAAAGTCTTATGTCTTCTAGGAAGACCTTAAAAGGTTTTCTGACTACTGTAGAATACTTTAAAAGGTCTTCTGTCTACTATAGAAGACGTTAAAGGACCTTCTGCCTATTAGAGAAGACCTTAAAAGGTCGTCTGTCTACTATAGAAGACCTTTAAATATCTTCTGTCTAATAGAGAAGACCTTAAGAGGCCTACTGTCTTCTATAGAATACCTTAAAAATATTCTGTCTACTATAGAAGACCTTAAAACGACTTCTGTCTATTACAGAAGACCTTACAATTTCTTATGTCTTCTAGGAAGACCTTAAACGGTTTTCTGACTACTATAGAATACTTTAAAAGGTCTTCTGTCTACCATAGAAGACATTAAAGGACCTTCTGCCTACTATAGAAGACCTTAAAAGGTCTTCTGTCTACTATAGAAGACCTTTAAATATCTTCTGCCTAATAGAGAAGACCTTAAGAGGCCTTCTGTCTTCTATAGAATACCTTAAAAATATTCTGTCTACTATAGAAGACCTTAAAACGACTTCTGTCTATTACGGAAGACCTTACAAAGTCTTATGTCTTCTAGGAAGACCTTAAAAGGTTTTCTGACTACTACAGAATACTTTAAAAGGTCTTCTGTCTACTATAGAAGACGTTAAAGGACCTTCTGCCTACTAGAGAATACCTTAAAAGGTCTTCTGTCTACTATAGAAGACCTTTAAATATCTTCTGCCTAATAGAGAAGACCTTAAGAGGCCTTCTCTCTTCTATAGAAAACCTTAAAAATATTCTGTCTACTATAGAAGACCTTAAAACGACTTCTGTCTATTACAGAAGACCTTACAAAGTCTTATGTCTTCTAGGAAGACCTTAAAAGGTTTTCTGACTACTGTAGAATACTTAAAAAGGTCTTCTGTCTACTATAGAAGACGTTAAAGGACCTTCTGCCTATTAGAGAATACCTTAAAAGGTCTTCTGTCTACTATAGAAGACCTTTAAATATCTTCTGTCTAATAGAGAAGACCTTAAGAGGCCTACTGTCTTCTATAGAATACCTTAAAAATATTCTGTCTACTATAGAAGACCTTAAAACGACTTTTGTCTATTACAGAAGACCTTACAAAGTCTTATGTCTTCTAGGAAGACCTTAAAAGGTTTTCTGTCTACTATAGAAGACGTTAAAGGACCTTCTGCCTACTAGAGAAGACCTTAAAAGGTCTTCTGTCTACTATAGAAGACCTTTAAATATCTTCTGCTTAATAGAGAAGACCTTAAGAGGCCTTCTCTCTTCTATAGAATACATTAAAAATATTCTGTCTACTATAGAAGACCTTAAAACGACTTCTGTCTATTACAGAAGACCTTACAAAGTCTTATGTCTTCTAGGAAGACCTTAAAAGGCTTTCTGACTACTGTAGAATACTTTAAAAGGTATTCTGTCTACTATAGAAGACGTTAAAGGACCTTCTGCCTACTAGAGAATACCTTACAAGGTCTTCTGTCTACTATAGAAGACCTTTAAATATCTTCTGCCTAATAGAGAAGACCTTAAGAGGCCTACTGTCTTCTATAGAATACCTTAAAAATATTCTGTCTACTATAGAAGACCTTAAAACGACTTTTGTCTATTACAGAAGACCTTACAAAGTCTTATGTCTTCTAGGAAGACCTTAAAAGGTTTTCTGTCTACTATAGAAGACGTTAAAGGACCTTCTGCCTACTAGAGAAGACCTTAAAAGGTCTTCTTTCTACTATAGAAGACCTTTAAATATCTTCTGCCTAATAGAGAAGACCTTAAGAGGCCTTCTGTCTTCTATAGAATACCTTAAAAATATTCTGTCTACTATAGAAGACCTTAAAACGACTTCTGTCTATTACAGAAGACCTTACAAAGTCTTATGTCTTCTAGGAAGACCTTAAAAGGTTTTCTGACTACTATAGAATACTTTAAATACTGTCTTCTATAGAATACCTTAAAAATATTCTGTCTACTATAGAAGACCTTAAAACGACTTTTGTCTATTACAGAAGACCTTACAAAGTCTTATGTCTTCTAGGAAGACCTTAAAAGGTTTTCTGTCTACTATAGAAGACGTTAAAGGACCTTCTGCCTACTAGAGAAGACCTTAAAAGGTCTTCTTTCTACTATAGAAGACCTTTAAATATCTTCTGCCTAATAGAGAAGACCTTAAGAGGCCTTCTCTCTTCTATAGAAAACCTTAAAAATATTCTGTCTACTATAGAAGACCTTAAAACGACTTCTGTCTATTACAGAAGACCTTACAAAGTCTTATGTCTTCTAGGAAGACCTTAAAAGGTTTTCTGACTACTGTAGAATACTTTAAAAGGTCTTCTGTCTACTATAGAAGACGTTAAAGGACCTTCTGCCTATTAGAGAAGACCTTAAAAGGTCGTCTGTCTACTATAGAAGACCTTTAAATATCTTCTGTCTAATAGAGAAGACCTTAAGAGGCCTACTGTCTTCTATAGAATACCTTAAAAATATTCTGTCTACTATAGAAGACCTTAAAACGACTTCTGTCTATTACAGAAGACCTTACAATTTCTTATGTCTTCTAGGAAGACCTTAAACGGTTTTCTGACTACTATAGAATACTTTAAAAGGTCTTCTGTCTACCATAGAAGACATTAAAGGACCTTCTGCCTACTATAGAAGACCTTAAAAGGTCTTCTGTCTACTATAGAAGACCTTTAAATATCTTCTGCCTAATAGAGAAGACCTTAAGAGGCCTTCTGTCTTCTATAGAATACCTTAAAAATATTCTGTCTACTATAGAAGACCTTAAAACGACTTCTGTCTATTACGGAAGACCTTACAAAGTCTTATGTCTTCTAGGAAGACCTTAAAAGGTTTTCTGACTACTATAGAATACTTTAAAAGATCTTCTGTCTACTATAGAAGACGTTAAAGGACCTTCTGCCTACTAGAGAAGACCTTAAAAGGTCTTCTTTCTACTATAGAAGACCTTTAAATATCTTCTGCCTAATAGAGAAGACCTTAAGAGGCCTTCTGTCTTCTATAGAATACCTTAAAAATATTCTGTCTACTATAGAAGACCTTAAAACGACTTCTGTCTATTACAGAAGACCTTACAAAGTCTTATGTCTTCTAGGAAGACCTTAAAAGGTTTTCTGACTACTGTAGAATACTTTAAAAGGTCTTCTGTCTACTATAGAAGACGTTAAAGGACCTTCTGCCTACTAGAGAAGACCTTAAAAGGTCTTCTGTCTACTATAGAAGACCTTTAAATATCTTCTGTCTAATAGAGAAGACCTTAAGAGGCCTTCTGTCTACTATAGAATACCTTAAAAATATTCGGTATACTATAGAAGACCTTAAAACGACTTCTGTCTACTACAGAAGACCTTACAAAGTCTTATGTCTACAAGGAAGACCTTAAAAGTTTTTCTGACTTCTATAGAATACTTTAAAAGGTCTTCTGTCTACTATAGAAGACGTTAAAGGGCCTACTGTCTACTAGAGAAGACCTTAAAAGGTCTTCTGCCTACTATAGAAGACCACTAAAAGTCTTCTGTGTAATAGACAAGATCTTAAAAGGCCTTCTTTCTACTAGAGAAGATCTTAAAAAACGTCAGTCTAATAGAGAAGACCTTAAAGGGCCTTCTGTCTACTAGAGAATACCTTAATATATCTTCTGTCTACTAGAGAATACTTAAAAAGTTTTCCGTCTACTATAGACGGCCTTAAAAGGTGTTCTGTGTACCAGAGAAGATAATAAAAGGTCTCATGTCCTTAAATGGTGTTCTTAGAAGACCTTAAATGGTGTTCTGTCTACTATAGAAGACCTTAAAATGACTTCTGTCTACTAAAGAAGACCTTAAAAAGTTTACTGTCTACTATGGAAGACCGTAGAAGGCCTACTGTCTACTAGACAAGGCCTTAAAAAATCTTCTGTCTAATAGAGAATACCTTAAAAGGTCTTCTGCCTACTAGAGAATATCTTAAAAGGTTTTTTGTCTACCAGCGAAGTCCTTAAACGGTCTTCTGCGTACTATAGAAGACCTTAAAAAGTATTCTGTCTAATAGAGAAGACTTTAAAAGACCTTCTGTCTACTAGGGAATATCTTAAAAGGTCTTTTGTCTACTAGAAAGAGAATACATTAAAAGTTTTCTATCTACTATAGAATACCTTAAAAAGTTGTCTGTCTAATACAGAAGACTTTAAAAGGCCTTCTGTCTACTAGAGAATATCTTAATAGATCTTCTGTCTACTAGAGAGAGAAGACCTTAAAAGGTTTCGGACTACTATAGAAGTTCTTCTGTCTAATAGAGAACACCTTAAGAGGCCTACTGTCTTCTATAGAATACCTTAAAAATATTCTGTCTACTATAGAAGACCTTAAAACGACTTTTGTCTATTACAGAAGACCTTACAAAGTCTTATGTCTTCTAGGAAGACCTTAAAAGGTTTTCTGTCTACTATAGAAGACGTTAAAGGACCTTCTGCCTACTAGAGAAGACCTTAAAAGGTCTTCTGTCTACTATAGAAGACCTTTAAATATCTTCTGCCTAATAGAGAAGACCTTAAGAGGCCTTCTCTCTTCTATAGAATACATTAAAAATATTCTGTCTACTATAGAAGACCTTAAAACGACTTCTGTCTATTACAGAAGACCTTACAAAGTCTTATGTCTTCTAGGAAGACCTTAAAAGGCTTTCTGACTACTGTAGAATACTTTAAAAGGTATTCTGTCTACTATAGAAGACGTTAAAGGACCTTCTGCCTACTAGAGAATACCTTACAAGGTCTTCTGTCTACTATAGAAGACCTTTAAATATCTTCTGCCTAATAGAGAAGACCTTAAGAGGCCTACTGTCTTCTATAGAATACCTTAAAAATATTCTGTCTACTATAGAAGACCTTAAAACGACTTTTGTCTATTACAGAAGACCTTACAAAGTCTTATGTCTTCTAGGAAGACCTTAAAAGGTTTTCTGTCTACTATAGAAGACGTTAAAGGACCTTCTGCCTACTAGAGAAGACCTTAAAAGGTCTTCTTTCTACTATAGAAGACCTTTAAATATCTTCTGCCTAATAGAGAAGACCTTAAGAGGCCTTCTGTCTTCTATAGAATACCTTAAAAATATTCTGTCTACTATAGAAGACCTTAAAACGACTTCTGTCTATTACAGAAGACCTTACAAAGTCTTATGTCTTCTAGGAAGACCTTAAAAGGTTTTCTGACTACTATAGAATACTTTAAAAGATCTTCTGTCTACTATAGAAGACGTTAAAGGACCTTCTGCCTACTAGAGAATACCTTAAAAGGTCTTCTGTCTACTATAGAAGACCTTTAAATATCTTCTGCCTAATAGAGAAGACCTTAAGAGGCCTTCTGTCTTCTATAGAATACCTTAAAAATATTCTGTCTACTATAGAAGACCTTAAAACGACTTCTGTCTATTACAGAAGACCTTACAAAGTCTTATGTCTTCTAGGAAGACCTTAAAAGGTTTTCTGACTACTGTAGAATACTTTAAAAGGTCTTCTGTCTACTATAGAAGACGTTAAAGGACCTTCTGCCTACTAGAGAAGACCTTAAAAGGTCTTCTGTCTACTATAGAAGACCTTTAAATATCTTCTGTCTAATAGAGAAGACCTTAAGAGGCCTTCTGTCTACTATAGAATACCTTAAAAATATTCGGTATACTATAGAAGACCTTAAAACGACTTCTGTCTACTACAGAAGACCTTACAAAGTCTTATGTCTACAAGGAAGACCTTAAAAGTTTTTCTGACTTCTATAGAATACTTTAAAAGGTCTTCTGTCTACTATAGAAGACGTTAAAGGGCCTACTGTCTACTAGAGAAGACCTTAAAAGGTCTTCTGCCTACTATAGAAGACCACTAAAAGTCTTCTGTGTAATAGACAAGATCTTAAAAGGCCTTCTTTCTACTAGAGAAGATCTTAAAAAACGTCAGTCTAATAGAGAAGACCTTAAAGGGCCTTCTGTCTACTAGAGAATACCTTAATATATCTTCTGTCTACTAGAGAATACTTAAAAAGTTTTCCGTCTACTATAGACGGCCTTAAAAGGTGTTCTGTGTACCAGAGAAGATAATAAAAGGTCTCATGTCCTTAAATGGTGTTCTTAGAAGACCTTAAATGGTGTTCTGTCTACTATAGAAGACCTTAAAATGACTTCTGTCTACTAAAGAAGACCTTAAAAAGTTTACTGTCTACTATGGAAGACCGTAGAAGGCCTACTGTCTACTAGACAAGGCCTTAAAAAATCTTCTGTCTAATAGAGAATACCTTAAAAGGTCTTCTGCCTACTAGAGAATATCTTAAAAGGTTTTTTGTCTACCAGCGAAGTCCTTAAACGGTCTTCTGCGTACTATAGAAGACCTTAAAAAGTATTCTGTCTAATAGAGAAGACTTTAAAAGACCTTCTGTCTACTAGGGAATATCTTAAAAGGTCTTTTGTCTACTAGAAAGAGAATACATTAAAAGTTTTCTATCTACTATAGAATACCTTAAAAAGTTGTCTGTCTAATACAGAAGACTTTAAAAGGCCTTCTGTCTACTAGAGAATATCTTAATAGATCTTCTGTCTACTAGAGAGAGAAGACCTTAAAAGGTTTCGGACTACTATAGAAGTTCTTCTGTCTAATAGAGAACACCTTAAAAGGCCCTTTTCTTTACTACAAAAGACCCTAAGAGGTCTTCAGTCTTTTATACTACACCTTAAGTTTTCAGTTTACTATAGAATACCTTAAAAGGTCTTCTGTCTACTAGAGGAGACCTTAAAAAGTTGTCTGTCTACTAGGGAAGATCTTAAAATATTTTCTGTGTACTAGAGAAGACGTTAAAAGGTATTATCTCTACTAGGGGAGACTTAAACGTTCTTCTGTCTACTTACCTTAAAACGTTTTCTGTCTTCTATAGAAGACCTTAAAAAATATTCTGTCTACTATAATAGAGACCTTAAAAACTCTTATATCTACTAGGAAAGACCATATAAGGTCTTCTGTCTATATAGAAGACTTAAAAGGTCTTCCGCCTATTATAGAATACCTTAAAAGTTCTTCTGTCTACTAGAGAATGCCTTAAAAAGTTGTCTGTCTACTAGGGAAGACCTTAAAAAATCTTCTATCTACTAGAGAAAACCTTAAAAGATCCCTTGTCTACTAGAAAATACCTTAAAAGGTTTTCTGTATACTATAGAAGACATTCAGGTCTTCTGTCGAATACAGAAGACCATAAAAGGACTTCTGTCTATTAGAGAATATCTTAAAAAGTCTTCTGTATACTGTATACTAGAGGAGACATTAGAAGGTGTTGCATTTTGTGGGGTTTTTAGTAATTTCAGGTGGAATGTTTTAACTGAGGATTTTTTGAAAGTACAGTCCCATGTTGGGTTTTGTTGTGTCAGATTCAGCTTGGATTTTATGGCCCCATCTAAACATGGTTAACTATTGATTTTGTAAAGAAATTCGGGGCTATATCTCAGAAACCAATGCGAATCCTCTTCTGACCTCTGAACAAAATTTGTAGATAAGGGCAAGAATAATATATTTGGAGATATGATGAACTCGAAAAATTTAATTTATTGCCTCAAATTTTATAATTTACTAGCTGAACCCGGTGCGCTTTGCTGCCCCGACTACGATAAAATATAATGGAATGGCAGAATTATTTTAACGTTCTTAATATTTTAACGAATAAATGTAGGAGATATGAAGGCGTTATATACATATTCAGGGTTGTTATGGAGCTACTATGGTATTTTTGTATTTTTCAGGAGGTAACACTCCTCCGAAAGCCTTTCCACCTATAAGTATTCCTAATGATTTAGATATATCATAATAAAACATAAATCTTAAGAAGTCTCTCAAAGACATGATACTTAATAGCTGTAGCCTTGGTCAATTCCTTCCCGACTATAAGTACTTCTATAAATAATGATGACTTTTACTGACTGCTAAGTCTTCAAAATTTCATTGAAATTGAACATACGTAACAAAAACATGAAATCGACCTAAAATATATATGGGTAGCTATATTCCTATATGAACCGCTCTCGATATACATAATTTGTCAAATTTATATCTAGACGGGATTCATATTCACATTTTGTGCATAAAATACAGAAAATCAGCCGAAAATATATATGGGAGCTATATTCTAATCTGAACCGATTTCGGTATAATTTGTCCCATTTATTTCTAGACCGAATTGCGTCACGCTTTCAAAATTTCAGTGAAATTGGACATATGTAGTGTGTCCAAATCTGAACCGGTATCGATATAATTTGGCACATTTATATTTGGAACAAATTTCGTCAGACATCCCAAATTTCAGCGACATTGGACACATATAGCGTGTTTAGAGCATCAAATACAGAAAATCGGCCTAAAATATAGATAGGAGCAATATCCAAATCTGAACCGATTTCGATATGATTTGGCACATTTATGTCTAGACCAAATCCCGTTACGCATTCCACCGAAATTGGACATAAATAGCGAGTTTGGTTCATAAAATACAGGAAATCGGCTGAAAATATATACAGGAGCTATATCCAAATCTGAACCGATTTCGATATAATTCGGCACATTTATTTCTAGACCTAGTTCTGTAACACATTCCAAATTTCAGCGACATTGGACATATATAGCGTGCTTGGTGCATAAAATACAGGAAATCGGCCGAAAATATATATGGGAGCTATATTCAAATCTGAACCGATCTCTATATAAGTTAGCACATTTATTTCTGGAACAAATTCCGTCAGACCCTCCAAATTTCAGCGAAATTGAACATATACAGCGTGTTTGGTGCATAAAATATGGGAAATCGGCGGAAAATATGTATTGGAGCTATATCCAAATCTGAACCGTTTTCGATATAATTCGGCACATTTATGGCTAGACCAAATTCCGTTACACATTCCAAATTTCAGCCAAATTGGACATATATAGCGTGTTTGGTGCATCGAATGCGGAAAATTGGCCGAAAATATATATGGGAGCTATATCCAAATCTGAACCGATTTCGATATAATTCGGCACATTTATGTCTAGACCAAATTCCGTTACACATTTAAAATTTCAGCAAAATTGGACATATATAGCGTGCTTGGTGCATAAAATACAGGAAATCGGCGAAAATATATATGGGAGCTATATTCAAATCTGAACCGATCTCTATATAATGTAATGGATGGTATAAAAAGAAGAGTAAACAAGCTGATCCTCTTCAACTTTGAAATAATTCATAACCGGAAGTGGTCCGCCAACACCACTGTTAAACCTTTTTTTTTGCTTCAATAATATTTAATTATTAATTTATATTTTGTTATTTCTTAAAATTATATTTACACATAATTTTTTTTTGTACATAAATTATACGTAACGAAGTGATACTGTAAAATCCAGGTCAATCAACCAGGCAACAACATTCTGCTTCCCAATAACATGTGCTTCACTCATTGCAAAGTTGATCAACCCAGTCATTGTTAAGTGCAAAAAATTAATAAACCATTATTTGATTACGATCTATGAAATGTTCACAAAAATACTCGGGAGCTGCAGGGTAGCAGTTGTAACATTCTAGAACAAAAAGAGGAAAATACGGGAATTATCTTGAAAAACAATGTTTTAAAAATGAATTTCCTCCAACCTTACCTGTTCTTGTGTGTCGTTGCTTTTGTATTTGAACTTGCCTCATAATTAGCCCCAAAGCGACCAGCACGGCCAGAATACACAGGGTTATAATGATGCACCAGACATTCAACCATGATGGTACATGTAGCTTACACACGGCAGGACTTTCAGTGATGTCATCATCACGTTGGAAATTTTCCATGAAATTTAAAAGTGAAGACTCAAAAGTTGGCTGAATGGTGCTGCCAAAAGCGGCGGCTTCATTTTCAACACCTTCGGCAGGTGGTGGATTGAACATATATTCAGTTAGGCGACCCATATCCAAAGATTTTAGATATATGTGTTGTTTTAAATGGCAACTAATTACTGCTACGAACTGGACGTTTAATATCTTCAACTAACTATCACTGAATGAAGCAAAAATTATGTTGTTGGAGTTCTTTTGTTGCTGGTGTAGCAGCAACAGCTGCTGCTACTGTTGGGCCGGGCAACAATTCTACATGACTATGGGAACGTTCAACGTTCAGCATCAGCAGCGGCCGGTATCATTGCCAGCTTACCATGCATACAGCCCCAAAGTAAGTTTCTTAGTCACATTATCTGTAGCTCAATACCTCCTTAGCCCAATCCGCCACCATTTGCGAGTCCCCTCATCCACAACAGCAGCATGTGACTTCAAGTACGAACGAATCAAATCGGTGAAATTATCTTGTGCGTATTAAAGAACAACAATATAAATCAGCCAGCAGCCAACAACAACAATAATAATTTCTAGAATATTATATAGTTAATTGTATTAAAAATAGCTTGAGTTCTTGTTGTTGTTGTTCTTGTTTTTAATAATTATCAATGTTTGTTGGTTTGTTTTTTCCCTACACCACCCAACCATCCATCAATCATTCATCCATTTCATTCTGGAAGCAAAACAAAGAGTTACACGGACTTGGGTAATGTTTTTATTGTTGTTCATGTTGTTGTTGTTCTTGATTTTTGTATTTATTTTTATAGATTGTCTTGAAAATTTTCCAAGCTTAAACAAAACAAAAATAAGGAAAAGTGACATAAAAAAAATAAAAAGGTCCATCAACGAAGTCAGACGACATGGTGAATGTAGTTCAAAACAATATCTGATCGGAGATGGGCTAACTATCAGCAGCTGTGGTTGGAAAAGATTTTTGGGTTCACTAAAGACCAGAATAAAGGTTGCTTCTTTAAAAATGTTACGAAAAGAACGCAGACTTCAGTAAACGTTGATGTTCTTTCAAGATTATTGGGATCAACCACAGACACCCATATGCATAAACATTAAAAACCGCACAAGGTTAGCTTACTAGTTTTTTCACATCGGGAGTATTTGTCCCGACAACACATATGTAAATCACTGTGAGTTTTGAGAATTATTCTTATCAAAATTATTTACATCGCTCGTTCCCTCAAAGAGTGTCTTAACTCAAAACAAGTAAGCAAAGGCTATAGTCGGACGGGGCCGACCATGTGATACCCTACACCACAACCTGTCGGAATTAGGTATCTGCAACCGCCTTGCACGCCGAATGTCGGGGTTCGATTCCCATCAAATTGTCAATGTTGGCAAAATACCCCTTAGTAATGTTGGCGATATTTGCTGAGTATTTCAGCCATGAAAAACGTCTCTACAAGTGGCAACTTAGGACACTATCAATAACTTAATATGAATCCATTGATATAAGAGAAGCCTCTCTTGTCTTTACTGGGATGTTTGTTGAAAAATATATAAATTATACATTTCTAAATAATATTCGAAAATTGGAAAATCCACATTGATTAGTCCCTCCAGCTACATCTTCAAATTGTCTGTGAGTATCAGGTTCCTATTTGGAATAAACTTAAAATAAATACATATATACCACGCAATTTGGTATATTTCATAATTGGGAAAATTGGAAGTTTATTGAAGATCTATCGTCCAAAATTGTGCACTTGTACCTCACATATGCTTCGAAAATAGTTCATTGTGGGCATATATTGTGATATCTGAAATATATTTTATACCGGTAGAAATAACTAACAATGAATAGAAATTCAAAAATTTTGCATGCAAACAAATTTATAAATCCCAAAATTATTCATATTCAATTAAACAGCAAAGAAGGGAGTATAAGTCAGCGGCGCTAACGGTGATATACCTTTAGCCTCTAAAAATATATTTATTTTGTAACACGAGTTTGCTTCAAAATACGTGGAATCTGTAGGTATCGTAATATGGGGATATACCAACTCAATTTTAGTAAGCTAAATTCTAAGTTTTGGAAATATTTGAGAATTATTTTTTCAAATTTGTAATTTTAGTTGGAGCCGGCAGGAGTTTTTGGAACTTCTGAACGATTATCTCAGGAAGTATGACTTACCCCGGGAAAGGGACCAGAATACGGAACGTAAAAAAACCTTCTTCAAAAAGAAAATAATAATCAAATAGATCCGATACGGGTCTTCTAACTGCACTTTCCCAAATTTTGTGTGGGAGGAACTCGAAGGACGGACAGATATAGTCCATATTCCGACCTGACACATGACTGGATGAAAGAATACGATGTGTAAAGTTTCGACCAATCAGAAAATCCCCTTGAGAGTTAACTTGCGGATTTGGGGCGCAAGTACAATCTGCTGAAAAAATTTATAACGATTCAAAGGGACTCTTAAATTTCCCTTTTCCGAATTTTGTGTGGGAGATACCCTAAGGACCGATATAGTCTTATCCGATCTATATCTGGAAGGAATAATAATATATGGAAAGTTTGGAGCAAATCGATTGCTCACTTCGCCAGTTATCGTTCACACAAATTTTCGAAAACAATTTTGAACTTTTTTTGGGGGAGGTGTGAACCAACATCGCCTACATTCGAACTTAAACAAAGCTTGGGCAAAATATTACGAAGTATAAAATTTGGTTCTAATCGGTAGATCCGTCCGAGAGTTATCGTCCGCACCAGCCAGCTAGACACTAAGAGGGACAGATGAACGGACAGGGCTAAATAGACTCCAAATTGTCTGAAACGAATTTCGTCCAAATATACTTGGGGTCTAAAACCTATATTTCGATGAGACACATCTTTGGTCGTATTTTGTTTGTATCCCCTTTACCCTAAAACCTGAGGTATAAAATAGGTGGCGAGGCGACCCCATGTTGCAATATTTGTATAAAAATCCAATTTGACAACTGAACTGAAAATTCCTCTGTCATGATAGAGACAATTTGTAGCATGGGAGGAAATTGTGGTTCTCTACACAAAACACATTATATATCAGGCAGTAGGTGCGTTATCTAGCAGACACATTATTGCAATTTGCATCAGGGGAAAGGTCAGTAGTTATTATTCCATATGCAGGCTACTTTGCCGGTATATGCCCTCCAGGAATCAAAATATGAACCAAAAATAAAATTTGCTTATTTTTCATACAAAAGTAATGATGTATGTCAACCGCTAAATAATATCAGATCATCATGCAAAATTATAGGCATTTTCTTCAACCTAAACTCTTACCTCATGCAAAATTTCGTGACTATTGAGCTATAATTGCGACCTCTAGCGGGTTTCTGATTACACTGCAAACAAAAAACTGGATATACTAGGCTGTAACTCTGTTATCTGATCACGTACATCAACATAATTGACATCAATTGAAAGGTCAAGAGATCGTCTTCCAGATATCACTCACGAGTGGGGAATGTGTCTTTCAGGAACAAAGATATAAGCTGTTTATTTAAAATTTTCACAACTTTCACACAAAAGTTGTGGTCCATTTAACCCTCTAAATATTATCTGATCGCCATCTCAAATTGCAAACTTCTTCTTTGTCATATACTCTTACCTTATTTAAAATTTCGAGGCGATCGGACTATTATTGCGACCTACAGAGCAGCTACAAAATCGGCTAAAAATTATGTTTTTGGTCCATTTCACCCGCTTAATATTTTACGATCATCACCAATTAAAATAGCGATATATTCTGATGTGAAACCGACCTCCATACAAAATTTCGTGACGATCGGTCCATAATTGCGGCCTGGAGTTTGATTACAATTTACAATGGACAGACGGACACACGGACGGACGGACGGACGGACGGACACACATCTCAAAATCGCTTTATCTCGCCGAGATATGAAGATTGGTATACCACATTGGGGGTCTCCGACGAATATTTCGCGGTGTTACATGAATTTTTCCCAAAACAAACTTATAATACCCTTTCCACATAGTGGTGTAGGGTATAAAAAGTAAAAATGCGTTGAATCTTGACAATTTTTGGTGGAGAAGATTTTTTACCACTGGGAACCAAAAAATATCAAATAACAGGTAGTTCGGTTAAAAAATAGTTAAAATTATCGAAATGCCTATAACAGGAAGGTACCGTCATATGGGGCAGTACCAAAACATGGACCTATGGTAAAATATTTAGTGGAGTAATTTTGTGACCACAGGGAACCTGAAACGTCAAATTACAGGTACTTCCGTCAAAAAAACAAATCCCTCTAAAGTTGACGACCCCCGCAAAAGTTTTAAGGACCATGATCTGCGAATCTGCACCTGGAATGTTCGCACACTTTATAGAGAAGGTGCAGTTTACGCATTGGCAGATGTACTTTGAAAGTAGAAGGCCGACATTACTGCCATACAGGAAATACGATGGAACGGGAAAGGCGTCACAACATTAACTAAAGGTTACGCACTGTATTATAGCTGCCATGACATAAATCATGAGTTTGGTTGCGGATTTGTAGTTGGTCGGAGGTTAAAACACCTGGTATCCAGCTTCACACCCGTGAATGAAAGACTTGCTACAATTTGAATAAAAGCAAAATTCTTCAACATCAGCTTTATTTGCGCTCATGCTCCCACTGAAGACAAGGACGAACTGAACAAAGATATATTTTATGAGCGCTTAGAAGAAGCATATGACCGTTGTCCTGCCCATGACATTAAAATTATTCTAGGCGATTTTAATGCCAAAATTTGAAAGGAAAATATCTTTGGCCCAACAGTCGGAAAATTCAGTCTCCACAGTGAAACATCTGACAATGGTATGAGGCTGATAGACTTTGCAGCTGCAAAAACATGGTAGTTAGCAGTACCAGATTTCAACATCTCGACATTCATAAGGACACCTGCTGTCTTCAGATCAGAAAACAGAAATCCAAATTGATCACGTTGGGATAGATGGAAGACATTCATTGAGCGTGTTGGATGTGCGTTCGTTCCGAGGAACAAACATAGACTCGGACCACTACCTTATTGCAGCAAAGGTACGCACCCGGTTGAAAGTAGCAAACAAAGTACGAACAGACACAGCATGAAAGTTAGACATCGGTAAGCTGCAATCACAACAGATAGCCACAGCATATTCCACTCAACTAGCCCAACTGCTTAATCAAAGCACTCCTCATCCCGATAACATATCAGCGCAATGGCAAAATATTGCCCACTCCATGCAAACAGCCGCAAAATCCATACTTGGATACCAGAGACCTCCACCAAGGAATCCATGGTATGATCAGGAGTGTCGTGCTGCCACCGAAGAAAAAAATGCGCGACATATAGGGTTACTTTACAATCCGTAGCAACGCGTAGCGCACGAGAGAGATATCGGGAGAAAAGGAGAGAGGAGAAACGTCTTTTCCGCAGGAAAAAGAGAGAGACGAAAAAGCGGGAGTGTGAAAAAAATCGAGATGTACAGGAGCCAGAATGAAGTCCGAAAATTCTACCAAAGAGTCAAGCATCAAACTGATGGCTTTGGTACAGGCACATCCTCCTGTATAGACCAGCAAGGTAATTTGGTAACTGATACAGATAGTGTACTCAGGATATGGAAGGAACATTTTTCCAATCTGCTGGTATCCAATAGTAGCGAAGACGATGATACCACAGATCCAATCCCAGAAGATGCTATTGAATGTATACCGACCAGCCAAGATGAGGTAAGGACAGCAATAAATCGGCTGAAGAATAATAAGGCAGCAGGGGCCGATGGCTTACCAGCTGAGCTGTTCAAAACCGGAGTCGACACGCTGATAAGGTGTATTCATCAGCTAGTTAGCACCATCTGGCAGAAAGAACGAGTACCCGACGATTGGAACCTGAGTATCCTGTGCCCCGTCCACAAGAAGGGAGATAAGACCGTATGCTCCAACTAAAGGGGCATAAGTCTTCTCCCTATTGCCTATAAGATAGTGTCAGGAATATTGTGTGAACGACTAAAGCCAATGGTCAACGAAATAATTGGACCATACCAATGTGGCTTTAGACCTGGCAACAGGGTCGTACGCAGGGGGGGGGGGGGCACGGGGGGCCCGGGCCCCCCCCCCCGAAATGGTTTGGTCGAACAAAATTTTTTAAACTACTGTAACTAGTTATTATATTTTTTTCTCATAAAAATGTTTGTATATTTGAAGATTTCAAATTAAAACTTATACTTTCATAAGTTTCTGAACAGAAAATGTACATCATTAACAAGTTTTGTAAGAAAATATTTTAAAAATTTTTGTTTGTAAGCTGTTTTTGAGAGAAACTTCCAATAAAATCTGAATTACTTCTTCATGTCATATCATACCACTATCAAATGCTAATTCCTTAATGAATATACCCCCTGTCTATTATTTATTCGAACTGTATAGAGCTCTCGAGGCTTAAAACTCATCCGGTTATAACAAAAAAAAACGAGTTCAGTATTATGGGAATGGAAATATATAAAAAAAATCTAATGAATAAAATGTATGAAGGGTCGGTCCTTCGTGGACTACATATTGAAAGCCAATTAGAAATTTGTTTTACTGCCATCGCCAAAATGTTGTTATTCTGTTTTAGACAAATTTGCTGCTAAACATTAGGAGAAAATAATGAAGACAAATGAATTTTTGTGCGTCACTTGATTTTTACTTATCATTACCGAAGTATAATTGTAACCTCAGACTTTAGATTACGAGATTATATACACTTGGATTGTATCGTATAGATTTCATCAAAATAATGATTTAAGACTTCACATATGTTTGGACGATATTCGTTTCAGACAAGATGGAAGTACTTACCACCGTCCGTCCGTCTGTATCTCTGTTTGTCTGGCAGGTTGGAACTCATGATAACGCTCGGTCCAAGTTATGGATCTCGTAATGTTTTGTCCAAATTAAATTTAAGTCATATCGGTACCTCCGCCATAAAAGTTCAAAAATGTTCACTAAAATGGTCGAAGGGACTAACCGATTCGGTCTAAAATCGAACCTAATATGGTTCGCAAGATTACTTCCAAAAGTACATCAAGGTCCAAGAGAATATGTTTGGACAACATCTTCAGGTCTCTTACACAAGTCTAACATAACTGCAGTTTAAAGACTGTTCGATGATTTTTTGGACATTTTGTAGTCTTGTTTACAGCGATATCCCACTTTTCGTGGACAAGTTTATGCTTCCTGACAAAGCTCTAAATACTACGGTGGCCAACTAAAAAGCTTATGGGCGCGGTAACTATCGAGAGGAGTGCCTCTCAAATAATTATTAGTGAATATTTATGTGGTGTTCAATAAGGATCGATTGTTATTTGTCAAAACTATATAGAACTAAGTCCATCAAAGTGTTTGCCATCGAGTCCAAAAACTTCTAATTATACAATTAAGAAAACAAATTATAACGCTTCTTTTGTAACATAATATTAGAAGTAAAAATAATCCTGGTATCAGAATCTATCTCTTTCGGTAAATAACACTGTGCAACATTTTTAAGGTAATCTTGTGCAAATAATTTGAAGTGAGGATTTTTTGAAAGTACAGACCCAAAGTACAAAAGCCCTAGTTCCGTTTTGTTGAGTCAGATACAGCTTGGATTTTATGGCCCCATCTAAACATTGTTAAATATCGACTTTTTAAACAACTCGGGCTATATCTCTGAAACCAATGCAAATCTTCTTCTGACCTTTGCAGCAAATTTGTAGATAAGGGCCAAAATAAAATATTTGGAGAAATGGAAAAAAATAAATTTTATAATATATCTAAAAATTCCATAATTTGTATACATTTCGCACCATATCTCAAAAACTGTTAAATTTTTCTTAATGTTTTCATTTGGAAACATATCAACGACAACGACAGCCGATATTCTTAAAAATTATGCTAAGATCATCGAAATAGTGAAAATCTTGCTATAGCAAAGACAACGGCAATTCTTTGTGGTTGTAAAATTCTGCGATAAACCATAACGTGGACCTGTATGATTAAAAACTTCAATATACTTCAATAAATTTTACATGGCGACCATTACCGAACGTGGCCCGATATTGTCTATTTTCAATTCTAAATATCCTACTTTGTAAATATTTAAAATTGTATCCTTAGTCCCAATTTACATTAAACGATTTTTCTTGCGGCAATTTTTCTCGTTCTCTTTTAAACTTGCCTCTTGCGTTTATACAGGCAATTCTGTTTTCAAAACTATGAAAATAATGTCAAAAACGAAACATATAAAAGGAATTGCCTGAAAATTGCCGGTACGAGCAATTTTTTTCCACGTCCATACCCCTTACGTGTGTCTCCTACAAACTGAGACTTGCCGCAAGTAAACTCGCCTAATGTAAATTGGGACTAAATATTATGAATTCTTTCTATTGAATTTATATACTTTGTACCATTATTTCATATAAAATATAGAATAGAATATAGAATAGAATATGTGCCAAAATTTCCAGTCCATCGGACAAAAATTGACCGAGATATGAGCTTTCGAAGGGAAACATTTATTGTGTTTTGTATGTAGCATAGAAACTAAAAACGTTTTTTCCTCGAAGTGGCACTTTATATGTTTTTGTGGGACTATTGTACACATAAATCATGTTTTTAACCAAGAGAGTCTTTAAAAAAACTGCTGACGGAGTCAGAAAATATATAAATTTTTTACAGTGTTTTGTTTTTGTTAAAATCGACATTTTGATTATAACTGTCCAAAATTTTTAAAAATTGATTTTTTTAATTCCTTTTCGATAATGGACAAGATTATTAGGTTCGTAATGATCCCACAAAAATATATGCTGATCGGTTTATTTTTTTTTTAACTACAGTGGGTACCGCAAACTGCTTTAGTAAAAACAGTGCTTTATAAGCGGGCATTTGAATGTAAGATTTTTCAAAAAAAAAAAAAATAGAAGGTAACATAAGGTTTAATAGATTTTTTATAAAAAATGCCTGAAATGGCTTTTCTCATGCTTATAAGTGGCCATAACCCTTTAAAATAGCTTTACGTAACGCTACACAACATTTGAATTTTTCATGATTTTTGGTCAAGTTGTGCCCCCCCCGAAATGAAATCCTGCGTACGTCCCTGCCTGGCAAGTCCACCATTGACCAGATATTTACCCTGCGGCAAATCCTTGAGAAGGCCCAAGGGATGCAGATCGACACATATCACCTTTTTGTCGATTATAAAGCAGCCTTCGACAGCCCGCTGCGTTCAAAGGTATTCCAAGCCATGTCTGAATTTGGTATCCCCGCAAAGCTCATTCGGCTTTGTAAAATTACTCTAACTGATACAAAATCTTCAGTTAAAAGAAAAGAACCTCTCCGAAGAGTTTTGTACCAAAAGAGGTTTCAGACAAGGAGACAGCCTTTCGTGTGATCTCTTCAACATTCTGCTGGAAAAGGTTATACGAGAGGCAAACGTCAAAAGAAGTGGCACAATCTACTCAATAGTCACATGTTACTTGCTTATGCTGATGATATAGACATCATGGGCCGATCAGTAAAAGAAGTAACTGATACCTTTATGAAGGTCGAAGGAGAATCTGCTAAAGTAGGCCTGGCGGTAAACAGTGAGAAGACCAAGTTGATGGTGTCGACGCGCAATGCGTCCATTGAGCTCGGACCAACTGTGGAAGTTGCTTCCTATAATTTTGAGGTAGTAAAAGACTTCGTCTACCTCGGCACCTCCGTAAAGACAACAAACGACATCAGTTGTGAAATAAAAAGAAGAATTGTATTGGCCAACAGATGCTACTTTGGTTTAAGTAAGCAGTTTAAAAGCAAAGCCGCATCTTGTCAAAGAACACATTGATACTACACGTGCTGATTGGTACTTGCGCAAGCAGACATGGCAGTGCTTGGTGTGTTTGAGAGAAAATTCTTCGAAAGATCTACGGACCAATCTGCGTTGACGGTGAATATCGACGACATCAATATATTTGAACGTATCGAGATGCAGCGATTGCGTTGGCTAGGCCATATCATAAGAATGGGCGAAGATGAACCCGCTAAAAGGGCGTATAAATACGAACCGCTCAGCGGTGCACGCAGAATTGGCGGGCCAAGGAATAGATGGCGCAAACAAGTAGATGAAGAGATGAAAAAGCGCAGTATTCCAGAGTGCGAAACAAATAGAGAGAAATGGAGATCTTTTCTTAGTTGGGCCTATGCAACAAATGTTCTGTAATGGGCGAGCTAAGTAAGTAACTATGGGAATACAAAATTTTTTTTATTCCTTTAACTCCCACTGGAGCATAGGGCTCTAACAATAGCCGTTTTCCATCTCACTAGGTTTGGAGCTATATATCTAAGTTGATGCCATGTTTTCTTTGGTCTTCCAACCCTTCTTCCTTCTTGGCTGAAAGGATTCCAGCGTATAGCTTGTTTTGCTATATTATTGTCTTCACGGCGTAGAACATGTCCAATCAATTACCATCTACGTTTTCGGATTTAAAATCTCACATCCATCTGATTTACTTGGCGTAAGAGCCCTGCGTTTGTTACTACACGCGGCCAAAATATACGTAGAATCCGGCGAAGGCAGGAATTAATAAAAACTTGTAGTCGTTTGTAACCCCAGGTGGAGACCATCCACATCGTACATCCATACAGCAAGACAGATTTGACATTGGATTGGAATAAACGGGTTTTTGTTCGTAGGCTTAAGCTGTTGTTTTGCCAAATCGGTGCAAGCATTCCAAATTCTACTTTAGCTTTACTAATCTTTGCTTCTACATCTACTTCTGTGTCACCATCCGGGTCCAAGCTTTCTAAATAACAGAGTTGGTCTATTAAGGCAAAGCTTTGACCTCCTGTCTGTAACTGTTGTTCGTTGTTTGTCTTAATACTCATGTATTTGGATTTTTATTGAATTTATCTGTAGGACTCTGTCCCTCAGATTATCTTGAAGGTTTGTGACAGGCATATGTCATCTGATTAGGCCAAATAATTTAAAAATGTCCCATCGATTCGCCATTTTATACCTTTCCGATCAAACGGATTTGCAGATAATACGTCCTCGATGAAAAGCAGAAATAAGATAGGCGAGAGAATGTAACCTTGTCTTACTCCACTCACAACTTGAAAATATCGAGACAATTTTCCTTTATGCAAAACGTAGCAGTTTGCGACATTGTAGCTTTCTTTTATGAGGTTTATAAGCTTAGGCGGGATATCTCATTTCTGCAGTGAATTCCAAATGCAGGTACGGTTAATGCTGTCGAAAGCCTTTTCAAAATCGATGAAAAGTAGATGCAGCTCTGAATTAAATTCAACACTTTGCTCAATAATTAATCCGGCTTGTGCAGAGTTTATGGAATCCTCCAGGTGATCTTTGATACGGTTGAGTGGTGGTGCTCTTGCAATATATTTTTTGTAGGCTGTATTGGTTGAATCTGTTAGTGGAATAATACCTACCTACCAATACCTATCGCCTAACGACTAAGTACACCCATTTTAATACTTTTATTAAATATTCGTCGGAGCATAAAATTCTAAACATTCACTTCGGAATCCGGCTTGTGCTGAGCTTATGGAATCCTCCAAGTGATCTTTGATTAGGTTGAGGATAATTTTGTCAATTATTTTTGTTATTTTCGCACACAAATACCACGCCAATTTCCACATTCCTTTAAATCTCCCTTTTAAGCAATTTTTACAATTATGCCATCTTTCCATTCGGAAAGGTCTCTTCGGAAAGGTCTCTTGCTCCCAGACTTCAGATATTAAAGGGAGAAGGATTTCAGCACTAAGATTTTTTATCGGCTTTGTATAATCGGTGTGTATACCATCACTACCGGCTGCTTTTTCATTAAGTAGTTGCTTGATGATAGCGGAGACTACACTTAAGCTCGGTGTTGTTGGTCGTATTCTTGAATTTACAACATAGATGGTGGGATTAAAATCGATATGATATTGTTCAGAATTAATTTCCACATCCAAAATGCTTAAAGAGAGTCGCCTCCAGCGAGAAAGTTGATCTTCGTCGGTGTTGAGAAGATTTTCTGCCTCATCTTTTATGGGGAATACTTTACGGGAGTCACCAATGTTTGCTGCATTTTCAGCTTCATTCCTCAATGTGCCAATATGACTACGTTTGTCTCTTCTGACTGAGCGCTGCACTACTTTATGGAGGGATCCATAATCCAACTCGTACTGGGCTAATGTTGCGGGACTCATGTTTTCTTCCGAGTGAAACACAAAACAACATTGTTCCACAACATCCCATACGGGACAAGGGAGACTTCTCTCATATCAATGAGTGCACCCCGATTCATATTTAGCTCAATGATATGGGACCTACTGTTTATCGCCGAGTCCGAACGGCGTGTCTTAAGACACCACTTGTGGAGAAGTTTTTCAAGGCTGAAATACTCAGGAAATGTCGCCAACATTACTGAGGGGTATTTTGCCACCGTTGAAAAATGTTTGATGTTGATTGGCCGGGGAATCGAACCCCCGACCTTCTGCGTGCAAGGCGGGCGTGCATACCATTGCACCACGGTTGCACCCTCCGAGTGAAGCTTCTCCTTTATCTCCAATCAATTCTGAATGATGTTCCATGTTTCGTCCAGAGCTCTTAATGCTCGCTCAAATTCGCTCGAATTCCACTCGCGAGTGAAACTCTTCTTGAATTTGAGCAAGTTGAGGGGGAAAATTGCCCCCCTTCCCACACCCAAACAAAAACTTAACTCACCCTCAAAAAATTTGCCTCATTCCCACCAAAAAAAATTGCACCCAAAAAAACTTACAACCTCCCTCCAAATCTTCACCCGCGAGTAAATCGGAGCTCTGGTTTCGTCCGACATCCATATTTCTCTGCCTTTAGTCAGAGGATCCAGAGTATCTTTTGTGCATTTCATAATTATGCCTCTGGTTTTATTCCATTTTTCTGCAGCTGTAGATTCACGTTGAACAATTGATCTAGATGTTACTTCCCGCAGTTTGCCATCAATCTGGTTTTTTACCGAGTTAATGTTCATTTGGTACACTGCAAGCTTCTGCGAACGCTTCAGCTGGTCATCTTTCTGTATAGCAGCGGTTCGGAGGCGCAATTTACCTACTACCAGAAAGTGGTCCCTTGATTGACCAATATCGGCACCGAGATTATTTCGTACATCCCATAAGCATTTCTGGAAACATCGGCTAATGGCAAAATTATTATATATTATACCGATCATGCGAGGTCCAAGTAGTCTTGTGGCAGTCTTTATGTTCGAAGATGCTGCCACCAATAACCATTCTTCGTGCGTTGCAAAAGTCCACAAACCTTTCTCCATTATCATTTCGTATAGTGCTGTATTGTCGGAGCCAACATTTTCATTTAAATCGCCCATGGCGCATATTATATCTCTACGAGGAATTTTATCATAGACTGCATTTGGTTGGTCCTTTAGAAGAGGTCCTTCGTATCTTCGGAGGTGCACTCGGTTGGGGCATAGCACTGAACGATGGTAATGTTTCTCATTTAAGATTTAAAGCGGTGGTCATAATTCTGTCTGAAAATGGTGTCCATGACATTAAACTTTTTCGAACCTCTGTTATTAATAGCAGCCTCACACCCGATTCATGGTTACTGCCTATAGGTTTCCCAGAATATAGGAATTTGGTATAACCGTTGGGGGAGACTTATTGACCTGAACCGTTCCAATGTACTTCACTGAGACACAGTATGGAGAACCCATATCTTAACCTTTCACATTCAACTTGGAGAAACTTGGAATTCATATTTGTCACGTCATCGTCATAGCTGTCTCTGAGCGTTCTCACATTCCAGAATCAAATCATAGTCCTTATACGATATCCAAAGGTCGTCAACGAGTATTCCGGTTTATTTCTGCAATTTTTGATTATCGATTCGGTAGCAAGAAAATTTCAGCAAAATGGGTTGCCGGCTATCTATGCGTCCAAACATAAAGCCATGTGACGGGAATATTTGGGACTCTGCTTCAGTGACTTTCTCCACAAGTTTTCACTTACTTAGCTGAGATGCCACGCATCATCGTGACCATACAGGCTACAGAGTTCCAGGTGCTGCATGACATTTCTTCCATACAGCGGTTTTAGGGTTATACCGCCCATGATCGGTAACGTGGGGTCCGCAGGATCGTTAAGCCCGTAATCCCTATTTTAAGGAATGCCCCTGGGGAGGCTGTAGGTGGCTATAACTTATTATTTCATATTTTCAATGGGTAGAAAATCTCCCCTTATCAATATAGGCTCATATTCATATGGGGTATGAAAGGACCTCTCAATTTTACGAATTTAATGGTTATACACACACAATCCAAATGGAATGGTTGTAACAGGTTATTTGGGATTTTGGATGGGTAGTAAACATCGATTCGAATTAAACCTTGTTTAAAAGTAGACGATATTCTTCAGTTAGCAATTACACTTATGCTACGAATTAGCATTGACGTGACGGAAGAGCTTTGTACATTTGTACATTCATAAACGAAAACTAAAGGCCTGGGTATATAAGCTGCCTCGCCTGGTTCCCTTGCTTTTCTACTTCATTTCTGACATAACATAAAATAAAAGAATAAAGAAGGCCGAGCCAATTTCGAACTAGGTTGCGCTTTTCTTCTTTATTCTTTTGTTTTTGTTATGTCAGAAATGTAGCAGGAAAGCAAGGCAAACAGGCGAGGCAGCTTATGTACCCAGACCTTTATATTAACATTTTTATTATTTATTTTATATTTTTATTTCATTTACCGAACTATGCTCTCACAGATTACTTCATAATACTTTATACAACTCTTGGTGGAGGATACATAAAGTTTTCCCGGGCGTACTTGTATTGGTTCGGGACACTTCTTGAGTTAACCGATAAGTACCTCGTAACATGTGAATGTTAAATTTGCTGATTTCTTGCTTTGTTGTATTTCTTTACGTTAAAAGCTTTGTTGTGTGCTTTAATATTTGAAAATGCTGTAACAGTTCTATTCTATACAAACGCTTACATTAACAGAAGCTTACAGAATAATTTTATTTTAAGTTTATACTTATTGAACTTTGAAGTACACTATACAACATTTGCATAAGAGCAGTCATTATGGCGTAACATGATAACGAATATTTGATGTATGTCTGTATATATTGTGTTAAAGATGTTAGTAAAGTGGATATTGTAGGTGGTCTTTCCGAAGGAGGTCACTATCGCGACAGTGATGGACCTAAATGTCTGTCCTGTGATGAAATTTCTAGTTCTAGACCGAAATACGATGTTCTTAGGTTACAAAAGAAGTGTTGGAAGTTGCCATAAGGACAAAATCGTAGATCGTGCTATAAGTCTAGGGAAGTATAACGAATAAAATAATAGCACTGTAATGGACATCCAACAACGGTGGAGGAGGTATATCAGAAAGTAGACCGATATAGACCATCTTCGAACTTGTTCTAAGTTTGTGGAATATATTAGGGGTTTCAAATTTTAAGCAAATGTCAGTCACTCGTATCAAAATTTATCGTCGATAAAAAAATATTTTTAAAAAATTCACGTTTCTGTTTATCGAGGAAAAATATTTTTAAAAAATTCACGTCTCTGTTAATCGATGAAAAAATATTGTTAAAAAATTCACGCTTCTCTTAATCGATGAAAAAATATTTTTAAAAAATTCAAGTTTCTATTAATCGATAGCAAATATTTTTTTTTACTTTGTATATAAAGACAAAGTATTTGACCAATTAAAAGGTATGCCAATGGGATCACCCATTTCGCCCATAATTGCGGATATTTTAATGGAAAAACTACTTGACGACACAATGAGTAAACTGACTACGAAACCTAGGATACTAACAATATATGTTGACGACATATTTTGCATTATAAAGAAACATGAAGTCGAAAACACCTTAATGACATTAAATGCTTTTAACAGACAAATCCGTTTCACTATGGAGTGTGAATCAGATAACAAATTGCCATACCTGGACTGCATAATATACAGACAAAACAACATATTACTAATGGATTGGCACGGCATCCGAGCGTAACATAAACTACCACTCGAAACATCCGCGTAGAATCAAAATAAACACGGCAACAAATTTTATCAAAAGAGTATTGACTATCAGTGACAACCAACTCCATGCTACAAACAAAACCAAAATACGATTAATACTAAAAATGAATGACTTCCCAAATAAAACCATCAATGAATTGATTAAACACGCAGAACGTAATAGACCAGATCAAGCTCCGCAAAACTCTGAGAAGACATACAAGAGGGCAACGGCGACGGGTCCAACGTATGTCAAAAGACATATCGCTCATTTACTCAAAGAGTGACACATTTGACTTTCCCAACTAAAAAGATTGTTGCACAAAAACTAAAATAACTACTTGGACCATATTTGGCAAACAGCTAGCCAGATATCAGCGTTAAATTTCTGTGCAAGATCAAGCATGATTTGAAATGTTTCAGTGCTTCATAAACTCAAAAAACGTTTGTGTTGAATTATGCGAAACGCGTAATAAATGAGCTGTAACTCGTTGAGTTTTTAATATATCAGTATGAAAATTTGACACAAGATAAATTAGAAGAAATTGCTAACTCAAAACACGCATTTTTTGATTTATGTCACTCTTTGAGTAAATGAGCGATATGGTGGTACAACAAGGTCAAAACTAAAAGCTAGACTCAGTGCCCATCTTCTTCTTCTTTATTTACTCATCCGTTATTCGGATATTGGTGATCGTACAATAATATTTCAATGATACATATATGATATTAAGTATATATTTATAATTGTTTGTTGTTACACAATGATGTTCGTCTCCCTGTTCTTAGCGGCTTGTAAAAGAGTGTATTCATCATTATAGCTGGTCCATGTCTGGATATTTTTGAGCCAAGTTGTTTCTTTTCTACCTCTTCCGCGCTTTCCGTCGATTTTTGCTTTAAGGATTGTTTGTAGAATCTTGTATTTGTTATTTCTAAGTATGTGTCCAAGGAATGAGACTTTACGCTTTTTTATTGTTGAGATTAGCTGTCGGTTCACATTCATCCTTCTAAGTACTTCGTCATGTGATATTTTTGAAGTCCAGGGTATTTTCAGTACTCGTCGGAATGTCCACATTTCAAAAGCTGCCAATTTTCTTTCATCGGACATTTTTAGTGTCCAGACTTCGGAAGCATATAAGAGGACTGACCAAACATAGCACTTGATAAATCTTATTTTTGTTGTCACATTTATGTCGTGACTTGTTAATACTTTTTTGTGTTTAAAAAAGGCATCTCTCGCTATTTCTATTCGTCTGTTAATTTCTTTTGAGTAGTCCCAACGGTCATTTATTAGTACTCCCAGATATTTAAATGTGTGTACCCTCTCGATTTCCGTTTCCTTTATAGTAAGCTTCACGTTGCGATGGTCGTTTTTACAGTGTTTTATTTAACTTGCTTTGGTGTGTGTTTAGTTCAAATCTGGTAACTCATTTTTAACACAGTTGCAGTTAACCAATCGAACTAAAACTTTGCACACTTTTCAGATGTGAATGACAATACATGAATATGAAATCAAAACCAATATTGGTCCATTTTTACACTGCTTTACAGTGTTTTATCTAATTTGCTTTTCAAATCTGGTAACTAATTTTTCACATAGTTGCAGTTGACCAATCGAACTTAAAATTTGCACACTTTTTAGATTTGGATGACAATACATGAATATGAAATCAAAACTAATATTGGTCCATTCTTACAGTGTTTTTACGGTGTCTACCTTGACCCCCTTTTCAAATCCGGTATCTGATTTTTAACACGGTTGCAGTTGACCAATCGAACTAAAACTTTGCACACCTTTCAGATTTAGATGACAATACATGAATATGAAACCAAAACCAATATGGGTCCATTGTTTCCTATAGCCCCCATACAACGGTACCACCCGATTTCCGTTATTTTGATTTTCAAATCTGGCAATTCATTTTTCACGCAGTTGCAGCTGACCAATCGTACTTAAACTTTGCACACTTTTCAGATTTGGATGACAATACATGAATATGAAACCAAAACTAATATTGGTCCATTCTTACAGTGTTTTTAAAACCTGGTAACTGATTTTTAGCACGGTTGCAGTTGACCAATCGAACTAAAACTTTGCATATTTTTCAGATTTAGATGACAATACATGAATATGAAACCAAAACCAATATGGGTCCATTTTTTCCTATAGCCCCCATATAACGGTACCACCCAATTTCAAGCATTTTAATCTACATTTTCTGCTCAAATGGACTGTAATTCGCCATTTGGGGTTCTCAGTGGTCCGAAAAATGTATTTACTAAAAAGTTTAAAATAAAAAAATAATTTAAAAAAATTAAGTTTCAGTGTTTTATTTAGAAATACACTTAAAACTAAAAAATAATTTGTCGCATAGCCTTAATAAATATGTGGCATCTCCGTCCCCGCAGTTAACAAATAAGATGAGTGATGGTAACTCTGCCAAGAGGCACAAAAAAGAAAACAGAAGTTAGTTGCTCGCGAAATCTTCAACACCACAGTTGTGGCAAATCGACCTAATTGAAATTGTATTCCTTTTTTTACAGTGTTTTATTTAACTTGCTTCGGTGTGTGTTTAGTTCAAATCTGGTAACTCATTTTTAATACAGTTGCAGTTTACCAATCGAACTAAACCTTTGCACACTTTTCAGATGTGAATGACAATACATGAATATGAAATCAAAACCAATATTGGTCCATTTTTACACTGTTTTACAGTGTTTTATCTAATATGCTTGTCAAATCTGGTAACTCATTTTTCACATAGTTGTAGTTGACCAATTGAACTTTAAATTTGCACAGTTTTTAGATTTGGATGACAATGCACGAATATAAAATCAAAACTAATATTGGTCCATTCTTACAGTGTTTTTACGGTGTTAACTTGACCCCCTTTTCAAATCTGGTAACTGATTTTTAACAGGGTTGCAGTTGACCAATCGAACTAAAACTTTGCACACTTTTCAAATTTAGATGACAATACATGACTATGAAACCAAAACCAATATAGGTCCATTGTTTCCTATAGCCCCCATATAATGGTACCACCCGATTTCCGGTATTTTGCTTTTCAAATCTGGTAACTCATTTTTCTCGCAGTTGCAGTTGACCAATCGTACTTAAACTTTGCACACTTTTCAGATTTGGATGACAATACATGAATATGAAATCAAAACTAAAACTGGTCCATTCTTACAGTGTTTTTACGGTGTCTAACTTGACCCCCTTTTAAAATCTGGTAACTGATTTTTAGCACGGTTGCAGTTGACCAATCGAACTTAAACTTTGCACATTTTTCAGATTTAGATGGCAATACATGAATATGAAACCAAAACCAATATGGATGCATTTTTCCCTATAGCCCCCATATAACGGTACCACCCGACTTCTGGTATTTTGGGGATTTTGTCTTCATTTTTAGCCCGAATTTGCTGTAACTTGGCATTTGGAGTTCTCAATAGTCCAGGAACTTCCCCACTAAAAATTGTGGACGTAGGTCAAGGTTTAATATAGCCTCCATATAACGGTACCACCCAATTTCAAGCATTTTAGTCTACATTTTCTGCTCAAATGGACTGTAATGCGGCATTTGGGGTTCTCAGTGGTCAAAAAATGTATTAACTAAAAAGTTAAAAATAAAAAATAATTTAAAAAAATTAAGTTTCAGTGTTTTATTCAGAAATGCACTTAAAACTAAAAAATAATTTGTCGCTTAGCCTCAATAAATATATTCTTTCTGATAGAATCTCTCAAATAAAACGCTTGCCGTTTAATTTTGCCACCATTCATAATTTAAATGCAAGCGTTTTATTTGAGAGATTCTATCATGAGAAAGAATATATTTATTGAGGCTAAGCGACAAATTATTTTTTAGTTTTAAGTGCATTTCTGAATAAAACACTGAAACTTAATTTTTTTAAATTATTTTTTTTCTGCTTACTATCATGTATTTAGTTTTTTCATATTAATTTTTAACCCATACTTTTCACTTGTGAGTGCCAATTTTTCTATAAGTTTCTGTAGACCTGATATGCTCTCAGCCAGTAGTGTGGTGTCGTCTGCATATCTTATACTCTTTGAGTAAATGAGCGATATGGTGGTACAACAAGGTCAAAACTAAAAGCTAGACTCAGTGCTCATAAGTCGGACCAAAAAGCTAGAAATAAACCATCAGAACAAAAAACAGCACTTGCTGCCCACTGCATGCATGAAGGACATACACCCAATTTCGAAGATGTGGAAATTCTGGCACAAGAGAACAACTTTAAACGTAGATACATGCTAGAAGTGTTACACATTATAAATGTACCAATTAAAGAAAGTATGAATTATAAAACAGACACCGATCACTGTGCCCAAATATACAGGAATGTCATCGAAAAGCATAATAAAAATTATTTGGAAAATTCCTGTCAACAAAAGAGGATGTGAAAAGCTGTCCGAGTAATAACAAGTAAAAAAGCATTAAGTTCGGCCGGGCCGAACTTTTCATACCCTCCACCATAAAATATTCATTCCTGTCCCCAACTTTAAGTGAGTACGTTAAAATGTCAGATAATGTACATAAAATTCTTCATTCGGGAGGACCTTTTTTATGGTGCCTATATCTAACTGTTGACAATTTTTGGTGGGCTAGAAATTGGGAGGTACTGTTATATAGGGGTTATAATAAAACATGGGTCAATGTTGAGAGTTTTTGATGGGAGCCTTTAATGTCAAATAACTCCTAATTCGGTTAAAAAATTTAGCTAGAATCCTCAAAATATCGAAAATTGGTACATAACGTGGGAACTTCAAATGTCATTAACAGCTAGTTCGGAGGTATCTGGGCTATACGAAAATATGAACTTAAATGAACAATTTTTGTTGCAGAATTTTTGTTGACTTTTAAATTTCAAATTACAGAAAGTTCGTCCAAAAATAAAGCTAAGGTACGGAAAATCGGGAGGTTTGTTTTGGGGCTATACAAAAACATGGACCTACGTTCGGTTAAACATTTTAAGTAAAATCCTCAAAGTACCGAAAATCGGGAAGTATCGTTATATTGGGGCTATGTTGAAAATTGTTGATGCAGATGCGTGGTGACCACTAAAACCTTCAAATGTCAAATTACAGTTAGTTCTGTTAAAAATTGTAGCTAAAATGGCCAAATTACTGAAAATTGGGAGGTACCGTTACATGGGAGCTATATCCGAACATGGACCTATGTTAACAATTTTTGATGGAGAGGTGTTGTGACCACTAAGAACTTCAAATGTCAAATTACTGCTAGTTCGGTTTAATATTGTAGCTAAAATCATCAAATTACTGAAAATCGGGAGGTACCGTTATATGGGGGCTTTCTTGACAATTTTTGGTGGAGAGGTGTGGTGACCACTAAGAATTTCAAATGTCAAATGTTTAAATTACAGATAATTCGGTTAAAACTTGTTGGTAAAATTCTCAAAATACCTGAAATCGGGCGGTAACGTTATATGGGGGCTATTCCAAAACATGGACCTATGTCCACTAGTTATATAAGTTTATTGACATTTAAGAACCCTAAATGTCAATTGATAGCTAAATCGGTCTGAAAATGTAGATAAAAACGTCAAAATGTCGTAAATCATGGGTACCGTTATATGGGGGCTATACCAACACGTGGACCTAGGTCCACAACTTTTGTTATATAAGTTTAGTTACACTTAAGAACCCTAAATGTCAAATTATAGCTATATCGGTCTAAAAATGTAGCTAAAAACGTCAAAATACCGTAAATCGGGGGCTACCGTTATATGGGGGCTATACCAAAACGTGGACCTATGTCCACAAGTTTTGTCACATAAGTTTTTTGGCACTTAAGAACAATAAATGTCAAATTATAGCTAAATCGGTCTGAAAATGTAGCTACAAACGTCAAAATACCGCAAATCGGGGGGTACCGTTATATGGGGGCTATACCAAAACTTGGACCTATGTCCACAACTTTTGTTATATAAGTTTATTGACATTTAAGAACCCTAAATGTCAAATTATAGCTACATCGGTCTGAAAATGTAGCTAAAAACGTCAAAATACCGCAAATCGGGGGGTACCGTTATATTTGGGGCTATACCAAAACGTGGACCTATGTCCACAACTTTTATTATATAAGTTTATTAACACTTAAGAACCCTAAATGTCAAATTATAGCTACATCGCTCTGATAATGTAGCTAAAAACGTCAAAATACCGCAAATCGGGGGGTACCGTTATATGGGGGCTATACCAAACCGTGGACTTATGTCCACAACTTTTGTCGTATATGTTTATTGATACTTAAGAACCCTAAATGTAAAATTATAGCTAAATCGGTCTGAAAATGTAGCTAAAACCGTCAAAATACCGTAAATCGGGGGGTACCGTTATATGGGGTTATACCAAAACGTGGACCTATGTCCACAACTTTGTTATATAAGTTTAATGACACTTAAGAACCCTAAATGTTAAATTATAGCTAAATCGGTCTAAAAATGTAGCTAAAAACGTCAAAATACCGCAAATCGGGGGGTACCGTTATATGGGGGCCATACCAAAACGTGGACCTATGTCCACAAGTTTTGTTATATGTGTTTATTGATACTTATGAACTCTAAATGTCAAATTATAGCCAAATCGGTCTGAAAATGTAGCTAAAAACGTCAAAATACCGTAAATCGGGGGGTACCGTTATATGGGGGCTATACCAAAACGTGGACCTATGTCCACAACTTTTGTTATATAAGTTTATTGATACTTAAGAACCCTAAATGTTAAATTACCGCAAATCGGGGGGTACCGAGTGATTACCACAGACGGACGGACGGACGGACGGACGTGCTCAGATCGACTTAGAATTTTACCCTGATCAAGAATATATATACTTTATAGGGTCGCAAATGAGTATTTCAATGCGTTACAAACGGAAAAACAAACTTAATATACCCTCCATACTATGGTGTAGGGTATAAAAATAAAAACTTTTCTCTACAAAACCCTCACATTGTCATTAATAACCAAAATATTGGCATAGTTTCCAGTGTGAAGAACTTAGGTGTGGTGTTTAATAGTACATTAAGTTGGTCAAACCACGTTGATCTGGCTGCTGGGCAAACGTATGCCAAACTGCGAGTATTATGGGCCACACAGTCTTTTACACCAATTAAAATTCGAATCCTGTTGGCAAAAACTTTCTTGGTTCCCAGTTTAATTTATGGATGTGAACTTTTTGCAAGCTGTGACTCATTGAGCCAGAGGAAACTGAATGTTCCATTTAACAACATTATTCGTTATATCTATGGATTGAAAAAGAATCAACATGTGTCTCATCTTGCACAGTCCCTTTATGGTGTTAGTTTCAATACACTTCTGCGGATAAAGTCTCTATTATTTCTACATAAAATTATTGTTAAGAAGAAACCAATATATCTCTTTGAGAAATTACAATTTACACGGTCCTTCAGAGGCAAAAAACTAGTTCCATTTTTTCGTCGATTCACTGTATCTGATTGGCAGTTCTACATTAACTCGATTAGTCTTTAGAAATCTCTTCCCCACGAAATTCAAACCATCAGCAACGCGTTTTCTTTAAAAAAACAACTTTTCAATCTTTTTCGTGCCTATTTTTGTTATATAATTCCTTTAATAACCATTGTTTTTCTTTTTGGGAATATTTACATATTGTTAAATTAAAATTTATAGATTTAATTATGTTAACTTATGCTTTTAAATTACCTTTGTAATATTATAGTATTAAAATAAGATAATTATTAAATAGTAAATTGGATAGTTCATGATACAATTAAACCTGTACTGTAATTATAAGTTTTATCTTGTTGTGCAGGTGTTCAAGTAAATAAATAAATATATAAATAAATAAATTCACGTTTCAGTTAATCGATGAAAAAATATTTTTAAAAAATTCACGTTTGCCTTAATCGATAAAAATATATTTTTAAAACATTCAATTAATGAAAAGATATTTTTAAAAAACGCACGTATATATATTTTATCGATGGAAAAATATTTTAAAAAAATTCACGTTTCTGTTAATCGATGAAAAAATATTTTAAAAAAATGCACGTTTCTGTTAATCGATGAAAAAATATCTTTAAAAAATTCACGTTACTGTTAATCGATGAAAAAATATTTTTAAAAAATTCACTTTTCTGTTAATCGATGAAAAAATATTTTTAAAAAATTCACGTTTCTGTTAATCGATGAAAAAATATTTTTAAAAAATTCAGGTTACTGTTAATCGATGAAACAATATTGTTAAGAAATTCAAGTTTCCGTTAATCGATGAAAAAATATTGTTAACAAAATTCACGTCTCTGTTAATCGATGCGAAAATATTGTTTAAAAATTCACGTTTCTGTTAATCGATGAAAAATATTTTTTAAAAATTCACGTTTCTGTTAATCGATGAAAAAATATTTTTAAAAAATTCACGTTTCTGTTAATCGATGAAAAAATATTTTTAAAAAATTCAGGTTACTGTTAATCGATGAAACAATATTGTTAAGAAATTCAAGTTTCCGTTAATCGATGAAAAATATTTTTAAAAAAATCACGTTACTGTTAATCGATGAAAAAAATATTTTTAAAAAAATCACGTTTCTGTTAATCGATGAAAATATATTTTTAAAAAAATCACGTTACCGTTAATCGATGAAAAAATATTTTTTAAAAAATTCACGTTTCTGTTAATCAGTGAAAAAATATTTTTAAAAAAAAATCACGTTTCTGTCAATCGAAAAAAAAATTATTTTAAAAAATTCACGTTTCTGTTATCGATGAAAAAATATTTTAAAAAATTCACGTTTCTGCTAATCGATGAAAAAAATATTTTTAAAAAATTCACTTTTCTGTTAATCGATGAAAAAATATTTTAAATAATTCATGTTTCTGTTAATCGATGAAAAAATATTTTAAATAATTCATGTTTCTGTTAATCGATGAAAAAATATTTCTAAATAATTCATGTTTCTGTAATTCGATGAAAAAATGTTTTTAAAAAAAACACGTTCTGTTAATCGTTGAAAAACTGTTCTTAAAAAATTCTCGTTTCTGTTAATCGAAAAAAAAAATATTTTTAAAAAATTCACGTTTCCGTTAATCGATGAAAAAATATTGTTAAAAAATTCACTCTTCTCTTAGTCGATGAAAAAATATTTTTAAATAATTCATGTTTCTGTTAATCGATGAAAAAATATTTTCAAAAAATTCATGTTTCTGTTAATCGATGAAAAAATATTTAAAAAAAATCCGCTTTTCTGCTAAACGATAAAAAATATTTTTAAGAAATCCACGTTTAGATAAAAATACTTAATTAATTAATGGGTCTTCCATTGATAGCAGGCATTCTATGGGTCTTTAGAGATAGCATGGATCGTCTATAGACAGCACTCATTTTATCGGTCTTCTGCGTATATAATTTCTATGTATGTATATAATTTCTTCTGTAAAATTCATTGAAATATAACTTAAACACTATATGTTGCAAATTTAAAATTCATTCCACGAACAAACACCCTTTGCCTTCCACAAATTCCGCAACTGCTTATGCAACCAGCGACTTTTAATATTTATTTTTATCAACAATGAAAAGAGCAAAAAAAAAATATATTTTTTTTCAGCTAAACCATTTCTGTGGTCAAACTTGAAAAACAAACCGATTTGCGAAATAGTTGATAACGAACTTTATCCGAGAGCGCACTAACTAAGTCACACACCGCCACAGTATGGCCACGGACACCGCATTACATTCAATGATCTTAAAGATCGTCAGTATTTTGCCGCTTCTAATGATGGCGGTTCATTGTCAAATGTGTTTGCAGGAAAGAACCAAAATTATGACCGTGAAAAGGAATGGCCGCTTGGAGCGTGTTCCGATGAAGACAATGGTCAAGGATTGTTGTGAAGGTTATGTAATGGATGAAAATAACCCCACCGCATGTGTATCCCTGTGTCATGATGGTTTTGTTTTGGTCGACGGAGAGTGTATACCAAATTGTGAGAATTGTGAAAATGGTGAATGTCTGGCACCGGATGAATGCAAGTGTAATGATGGTTATATGGAGACCACCAAAGGTTGTCAGCCCATATGTGATGAATGTATAAATGCAGTTTGTATTAAACCGGGTATATGTGAGTGTAAAGAGGGGTTTGTATCAACACCCAATGGTTGTGTACCCTCACCGTGTCAAGGTTGTGAAAATGGCATATGCCTGAAGACAGGTGAATGTCAGTGTTCCATGGGTTATAGATGGTCGAATCGGGATCACAAATGTAAGGCAAAATGTAAACATCGTTGCCGTAATGGCTATTGTTCGGCACCAAATCAATGCAGTTGCTATGAGGGTTATCAGAAGTTGCCCAACAAGGATTATGTTTGTATACCCAAAAAATGGTATGACGAAACGACAAATGATGAGAATAATGACGGTGATGATGATGATGCTGGTTTTGGTAATGATTATGATGACAACTTTTATGCTGCCAATTTAATAGATGAACGAAAATGGAGAAAATTTTTAAAAATTGCCCCCGAAAAATCGCCGCTATTAGTTATTTTGAAAGTATTGTAAATAGAATGTGTGTATTTAAGAATATATTTTTAAAATAATAAAAATACATAATTTATTTGACAAAAATTATACAAAACGTGTTTTTATTTATTCATTTATTATGTTTGAGACTTCTTAGGACATCTTCCATTCTACCGAAGGCCTCTTTAAGACGACTTACTATTTTATCGAAGACCTTTTAAGGCATCTCCCATTCTATAGAATACCCCTTAAGGCGTCATATATTCTATAAAAGACCTCTTAATTCGACTTCTATTCTATAGAATACCTCTTAAGGCGATTTCTATTCTATAGAAGACCTCTTAAGGCGATTTCTTTTCTACAGAATACCTCTTAAGGCGATTTCTATTCTACAGACGACCTCTTAAGGCGATTTCTATTCTATAGAAGGTCGCTTAAGGCGATTTCTATTCTACAGAAGACCTCTTAAGGCGATTTATCTATATATATAAAAGAGTAGTGAGGTGAGTGACTGACTGACTGCCTGACTGACTGATTGACTGACTGATTCATCAGCGCCCAGACGAAACCGCTGAAGCTAGAAAGTTGAAATTTTGGGTGTAGGTTGCTGTTGGGGTGTAGGGGTGAGATAAGGCTGGGTTTTTGGAAATTCGACCTAGAAGTGTACGAAAAGTACTAAAAGGTACTAAATATGGTACCCTTTGTATTAGGCAAACGGTAAGAGCTAGAATTCTGGAATTTGGAATGAGGGTAACTGATGGAGAGCTAGAAAGATGTACCAAAGGGTTTTTGGGAATTCGAACTATAAGTGTACGAAAAGTTCAAAAGGGTACTAAATTTAGTACAATTGAGATTTGGGTGAACAGATAGAGCAGGAATCCTGAAATTTGGAATGAAGGTCACTGATGAAGAGTAATGACGAAAGGTTTTTGGAAATTCGAACTATAAGGGTACGAAAAGTACTAAATGGTACTAAATTTAGTACAATTTCGATTTCGGTAAACGGATAGAGATGGAATCCTGAAATTTGATATGAGAGTCGCTGATGAAGAATAACGATGAAAGGTTTTTGGAAATTCGAACTATAAGGGTACGAAAAGTACTAAATGGTACTAAATTTAGTACAATTTGGACTTGGGTGAACGGATAGAGCTGGAATCCTGAAATTTGAAATGGAGTTACTAATGGAGAGTAACAAAAAAAGGTTTTTGCAAATTCTACCTATTAGTGTACGAAAAGTACTAAATGGTACTCAATTTAGTACTATTTGGATTTAGGTGAACGGATAGAGCTAGAATCTTGAAATTTGGAATGAAGGTCACTGATGGAGAGAAGCGATGAAAGGTTTTTGGAAATTCGAACTATAAGGGTACGAAAAGTACTAAATGGTACTAAATTTAGTACAATTTGGATTTCGGGGAACGGATTGAGCTGGAATCCTGAAATTTTGAATGAGGGCCACTGATGGAGATTAACAAAAGTACTAAATGGTACTAAATTTAGTACAATTTGGATTTAAGTGAACGGATTGAGCTGGAATCCTGAAATTTGAAATGAGGGTTCACTGATGGAGATTAACAAAAGTACTAAATGGTACTGGATTTAGTACAATTTGGATTCGGGTGAACGGATAGAGCTGGAATCCTGAACTTTTGAATGAGGGTCACTGGTGGAGAGCAACAAAGAAAAGTTTTTGGAAATTTGAACTGTATGTGCACGAAAAGTACTAAATTTAGTACAATTTGGATTTGGGTGAATGGATAGAGGTGGAATCCTGAAATTTGAAATGAGAGTCGCTGATGAAGAATAACGATGAAAGGTTTTTGGAAATTCGAACTATAAGGGTACAAAAAGTACTAAATTTAGTACAATTTGGATTTCGGTAAACGGATAGAGATGGAATCCTGAAATTTGAAATGAGAGTCGATGATGAAGAATAACGTTGAAAGGTTTTTGGAAATTCGAACTATAAGGGTACGAAAAGTACTAAATGGTACTAAATTTAGTACAAATTGGATTTGGGTGAACGGATAGAGCTGGAATACTGAAATTTGGAATGAAGGTCACTGATGAAAAGTAACAATCAAATGTTTTTGTAAAGTCTACCTATTAGGGTACGAAAAGTACTAAATGGTACTAAATTTAGTACAATTTGGATTTGGGTGAACGGATAGGACAGGAATCTTGGAATTTTGAATAAGGTTGACTGATGGAGAGTAACAAGGACAGGTTTTTGGAAATTCGAACTAAAAGTGTACGAAAAGTACTAAATATAGTACAATTTGGATTTGAATTAACGAATAGTGCTGAAATTTGGAATAAGGGTCACTGATAAAGAGTAAGAAAGGTGTACCAAAGGTCGAAAAGTCCTAAATGGTAGTGAGTGAAACTTGGAATTAAGATAACTGTTAGAATTAGAATTGAGATATGGAGGTAACTTTAGAAAATCATACTAATGTGCACGAAGCAGTACTAAATGGTACTAAATTCGATACAATTTGTATTTGCGTGAACAGATTACTGTTGGAGTGTAGGATTGCGGTTACTTTGGAAATTCGTACTTATGAAAAAGTGCTAAATGAAAGTACATTGGCTATAATTTGGATTTAGGTGAACGAAAGAAGTGAGTTATGCAAGTTGTTTTTGTAAAGCCGTGTACGATAAGTGGCAAATGGTACAAAATTTGGTACCTTTTGGTATTTGCTATATGGTACAGAATTTTGTACAATTTGTGATTTTGTAAAGGGGTGGAATTTTTAAATTTGAAATTCGGTATTAGATTAGCAATTGTTGTTTAGAGTGGAAGTGGGGTGAAGTTTTGAAAATTCGCACTTATTTATACAAAAAGTACTAAATAGTAATATAATTGCTTTCAGCGGAACATATAAAGCTGGAAAAGTGAATTGCGGTCGGGATATATGTTGAGTATAAGGAAGTAAGCTTTGAAACCTTTAATTATGTGTACGAAAAGTTTGGTAACATGTTGGTACCAAAACCATTTTGGTATTGTGTAAACGGTTAAAGTGAGTAATACCTACTATAGGTGAACGAAAAGTACTAAATGGTACTAAATTTGGTGTTGGGTGTAGGAACAAAGCTTGGATTATATAATTTGGACAAAAAATACGAAATGGAAAAATATTTGTTATGAAGATCATTCTGAACTTGGAGATAAAGTTCGGAGTTCGGTTGGAAAATGTGCATAAAATCTTCAAAATGCTCTAAGTCTTCAAAATACCTCTTCTAATAAAAGTGAATTGAAGTAGACATTTTTTAAATAAAGCTTTTATATCCTCTGAGTATTCAATGTCCAAATGTAAAGAAAATTGGACAGTATAGATTTGTTCTATTTTTAAAAAACACTAAGTCGTGGGGTACCGTTATATGGGGATATATTTCGAAAATTTTACGAACCTATTCGGGTTCTTGGCGAAACCGCTGAAGCTAGAACCTTGAATTGTGAATGTTCGTTATTGTTGTTGTGAAGGGGTGTTTGTGTTGGAAATTCGTATTGGGAGGGAATGCTGTGTAAGTGAAGGAGTAAAACCAGAAGTCAAGTCTGAAATTTGCAATATGAGTCGCGGTTGGTGTATGTCTGTGATATGAGGTCGTAGTTTTGGAAATCCGAAATAAAAAATATGGTAGCTGTGTAGGGGTGCGATACGGCAGATATGTTTTTTTTTGGAATTAAATCGATTAAATGTTGGTATTTAAAATAGATTTTAATACAACAGAACAGAGTTCATATATATTTTATGCCCTTTCCGCATACGAAGTAGCGGGTATTTGCTAGTATTCTATAAAAGACCTCTTAAGGCGATTTCTATTCTATAAAAGACCTCTTAGGGCGATTCCTATTCTATAGAAGACCTCTTAAAGTGATTTATATTCTATAGAAGACCTCTTAAGGCGATTTCTATTCTATAGAATACCTCTTAAAGTGATTTATATTCTATAGAACACATCCTAAGGCGATTTCTATTCTATAAAAGACCTCTTAGGGCGATTCCTGTTCTATAGAAGACCTCTTAAGGCGATTCCTATTCTATAGAAGACATCTTAAGGCGATTTCTATTCTATAGAAGACTTCTTAAGGCGATTTCTATTCTATAGAATACCTCTTAAAGTGATTTATATTCTATAGAAGACCTCTTAAGGCGATTTCTATTCTATAGAATACCTCTTAAAGTGATTTATATTCTATAGAACACATCCTAAGGCGATTTCTATTCTATAAAAGACCTCTTAGGGCGATTCCTGTTCTATAGAAGACCTCTTAAGGCGATTTCTATTCTATAGAAACCTCTTAAGGTGATTTCTATCCTATAGAAGACATCTTAAGGCGAGTTCTATTCTATAGAAAACCTCTTAAGGCGATTTCTATTCTATAAAAGATCGCTTAGGGCGATTCATATTGTATAGAAGACCTCTTAAGGCGATTTCTATTCTATAGAATACCTCTTAAAGTGATTTATATTCTATAGAACACATCCTAAGGCGATTTCTATTCTATATAATACCTCTTAAGGCGACTTCTATTCTATAGAAGACCTCTAAAGGCGATTGCTATAATATAGAAGACCTCTTAAGGCGACTTTTATTCTATAGAAGACCTCTTAAGGCGATTTCTATTCTATAGAAGACCTCTCAAGGCGACTTCTCCTCTATAGAAAAACTCATAAGGCGACTTCTATTCTATGGAAGACCTCTTAAGGCGACTTCTGTTCTAAAGAAGACCTCTTAAGGCGATTTAAAGTCTATAGAAGACCTCTTAAGGCGATTTCTATTCTATAGAATACCTCTTAAGGTGATTTCTATTTTATAAAAGACATCTTAAGGCGATTTCTATTCTATAGAAGACATCTTAAGGCGACTTCTATTCTATAGAAGACCTCTTAAGGTGATTTCTATTCTATAGAATACCTCTTAAGGAGACTTTTATTCTATAGAAGACCTCTTAAAGCGACTTCTATTCTATAGAATACCTCTTAAGGCGACTTCTATTCTATAGAAGACCTCTAATGGCGACTTCTATTCTATAGAAGACCTTTTAAGGCGATATCTATTCTATAAAAGACCTCTTAAGGCGATTTCTTTTCTATAGAAGACCTCTTAAGGCGTCTTCTATTCTATAGAAGACCTCTTAAGGTGACTGCTATTCTATAGAAGGCCCATTAAGGCGATATCTATTCTATAGAAGACCTCTTAAGGTGACCGCTATTCTATAAAAGACCTCTAAAGACGATTTCTATTCTATAGAAGACCTTTTAAGGCGATATCTATTCAATAAAAGACCTCTTAAGGCGATTTCTTTTCTATAGAAGACCTCTTAAGGCGACTTCTATTCTATAGAAGACCTCTTAAGGTGACTGCTATTCTATAGAAGACCCATTAAGGCGATATCTATTCTATAGAAGACCTCTTAAGGCGACTTCTATTCTACAGAAGACCTCTAAAGGCGATTTCTATTCTATAGAAGACCTCTTAAGGTGACTGCTATTCTATAAAAGACCTCTAAATAGGATTTCTATTCTATAGAAGGCCTTTTAAGGCGATATCTATTCTATAAAAGACCTCTTTAAGCGATTTCTTTTCTAAAGAAGACCTCTTAAGGCGACTTCTATTCTATAGAAGACCCATTAAGGCGATATCTATTCTATAGAAGACCTCTTAAGGCGACTTCTATTCTACAGAAGACCTCTAAAGGCGATTTCTATTCTATAGAAGACCTCTTAAGGTGACTTTTATTCTATAGAAGACCTCTTAAGGCGACTTCTATTCTACAGAAGACCTCTTAAGGCGACTTCTATTCTATAGAAGACCCCTTAAGGTGATTTCTATTCTATATAATACCTCTTAAGGAGACTTTTATTCTATAGAAGACCTCTTAAGGCGATTTCTATTCTATAGAAGACCTCTTAAGGCGACTTCTATTCTACAGAAGACCTCTTATGGCGACTTCTATGCTATAGAAGACCTTTTAAGACGATTTCTATTCTACAGAAGACCCGCCTTAAAAGGTCTTCTATTCTATAAAATACCTCTTAAGGCGATTTCTTTTCTATAGAAGACCTCTTAAGGCGACTTCTATTCTATAGAAGACCTCTTAAGGTGACTGCTATTCTATAGAAGACCCATTAAGGCGATATCTATTCTATAGAAGACCTCTTAAGGTGACTGCTATTCTATAAAAGACCTCTTAAGACGATTTCTATTCTATAGAAGACCTTTTATGGCGATATCTATTCTATAAAAGACCTCTTGAGGCGATTTCTTTTCTATAGAAGACCTCTTAAGGCGACTTCTATTCTACAGAAGACCTCTAAAGGCGATTTCTATTCTATAGAATACCTCTTAAGGAGACTTTTATTCTATAGAAGACCTCTTAATTCGACTTCTATTCTATAGAAGACCTCTTAAGGCGACTTCTATTCTATAGAAGACCTCTTATGGCGGCTTCTATTCTATAGAAGACCTTTTAAGACGATTTCTATTCTACAGAAGACCCGCCTTAAAAGGTCTTCTATTTTATAAAAGACCTCTTAAGGCGATTTCTTTTCTATAGAAGACCTCTTAAGGAGACTTCTATCCTATAGAAGACCTCTTAAGGTGACTGCTATTCTATAGAAGACCCATTAAGGCGATATCTATTCTATAGAAGACCTCTTAAGGCGATTTCTATTCTATAGAAGACCTCTTAAGGTGACTGATATTCTATAAAAGACCTCTAAATACGATTTCTATTCTATAGAAGACCTTTTAAGGCGATATCCATTCTATAAAAGACCTCTTAAGGCGATTTCTTTTCTATAGAAGACCTCTTAAGGCGACTTCTATTCTACAGAAGACCTCTAAAGGCGATTTCTGTTCTATAGAAGACCTCTTAAGGTGACTGTTATAAAGGCGATTTCTATTCTATAAAAGACCTCTTAAGGCGACTTCTATTCTATAGAAAACCTCTTAAGGTGACTGCTATTCTATAGAATACCTCTAAAGGCGATTTCTATTCTACAGAAGACCTCTCTAGGCGACTTCTACTCTATAGAAAACCTCATAAGGCGATTTCTATTCTATAGAAGACCTCTTACGGCGACTTCTATTCTATGGAAGGCCTCTTAGCCGACCTCTACCTCTTAAGTCGACTTCTATTCTGTAGAAGGTCTTTTAAGGTGTCTTTTAGTCTATAGAAGAACTCTAAAGACGTCTTCTGATCTATAGAAGACCTCTGAAGGAGTCTTCTATTTATAGAAGACATCTTCTAATCTGTACAAGACCTCTGAAGACGTCGCCTAATCTATAGAAGACCCCTGATGACGTATTTTATTTTATAGAATACCTCTGAAGATACCTTTTATCCCGTAGAAGACCTACAGAGAGATACTCTTAACACGTCTTCTACTCTGTAGGAGACCTCTGAAAACGTCTTCTGTTCTATGCAAAACCTCGGAAAGACTTCCCATAGAAGACTTTCGAAGACGACTTCTATTCTACAGGAGACTTTCGAAAACGTCTCTTATTCTATAGAAGACGTCTATAAAAGACTTCTGGAGCCGTCTTATATTCTATAGAAGTCATCTGGAGACGTCTCCTATTTTATAGAAAATCTTTGAAGACGTCTTCTACTCTATAGAAGACCTCTGAAACGTTTTCTATTTTATAGAAGTCCTCTGAAGGTGTCTTCTATTCTATAGAATACCTCTGAAGACGTGTTCTATTCTGTAGAAAATATGTGAAGACGTCTTTAGAACCATGACCAAATCATGGATGTTAGGACTCGTAAGTGAGATATATTCAATGGAGAATAGCCGTAGACTATCCCCGCATTTTCACATACAATATTAGGAACCTATGACTTATACAGATGACGTTATTTTAGTTTATAGTACTAAAATACGTAATTTTTTAAAGTCCGATCTGGGTTATCAATATTTGCCCTATATATATTCACCATAGATATTTCAAAAACAGTTTGGATTGAGCACACATAATCTTCTGAAAATTTGATTATAAAAAAACATCAATAAAATATATTTTGTGACCGCAGATAACGAAAATGTGAATAAAAACGGTAGAATATGGTCCCAAATCATATATGAAAAGCGAAAGCTTCTGGAGATGTTAAATATTATAGCTAATAATTTCTTTTGTTCAGAGACTCATAATGAAATTTGATTCGGAACATTTATTCTTTTAACACAATCCCCAAAAAGTGAAAGATTTTAGGACATTTTGACTCAGTATGGAATAAATTTTAATTAAGAGTCTAAAAGTTAAACAAATAATTTCTACCTATAATATCTAATTTTGTTACGTAATTTTCTTAACAAAGTATTTTACTTAGATATCTAGTTTGTTCTGCGACCTACAGTGAAATTTTTTGTAGAACATTTCTTCTTTAAACACCTTTCGTCTAAAACTAAATTTCATGTTAATTTCATGCATCAACTCGAAAATAGAACAAAACAAATTTATTCAAAAAAATATTTGGGTGTTTTGTTGGCAAAATTGATGTATATATTTTTGTGATATATATTGTAAATACAAGTCTCATTTATTCAGCGACTTATAGTGAAATTTGATGGAGAATATTTTTGTCTTTGACGTCTTCTATCTAGAATGAAGTTTTGTGGGACAGATTCCTGGCGTTTATGTACGGTTTAGAGTTTAGGTGTATTCTGGAACCTATAGTAAAATTTTATGACAAATAATTTTGTAGAATATTTTGATCTGATACGATCACATTTTAAAGGATTTTTTAAAGTTTTTTTGAAAAGGGAAAGGTAATTTTAAAAAAAGTTCAATTTTGTTGTACAGTGTTATTAGACAGCGGAATCCTGTGCAAATGCACATACGGTTAGGATGGTCGTAGAGAAAATCTGATTAGACAGAAACTTTTTTATCACAAAATAAAACGAATTAGTCCCAGAAATTTTTGCACACTTTGCATATCGTACATATTTTTAAATATTCGTAAATTTAGTATTGTCTTCGTTAGGGGTATAAAACTTTAAACTTGAAATTTATCCGCATATGTCCACGTCTTCATATAGCCCCCATAGAACGGTAACACCCGATTTCTGATATTTTGAAGGTTGTGACCTCAACATCACACTGAAGTGGCTGACATTTTGTATTAAGTCTTTGTTGAGAGTATAAAACTTTTCACCTGAATTTTGTCAGTGTAGGTTCACGTCTTCATATAGCCCCCATAGAACGTTACCTTCCGATTTTCGGTATTTTGAAAGTTGTAGCCTCAATATCCCTCAAAAACGATTAAAATTTGGTATTTAGTGTTCGTTTAGGGATATAAAACTTTCCACATGAAATTTATCAATATAGGACCACCTCTTCATATAGCCCCCATAGAACGGTACCTCCGGATTTCTGGTATTTTGAAGGTTGTGGTCTCAATATCCCTCCAAAATGGCTGAAATTTGGTATTAAGTCTTCCTTGGGGGTATAATATATTCCACCTGAAATTTCTCGATTTGGGTCCACCTCTTCATATAGCCTCCATAGAACTGTACCTCCGGATTTCTGCTATTTTGAAGGTTGTAGCCCCCACAGAACGTTAACTCCCGATTTTCGGTATTTTGTAAGATGTAGCCTCAATATCCCACCGTTATGACTGAAATTTGGTATTTAGTCTTCGTTAGAGGTATAAAACTTTCCATCTGAAATTTCTCGGTATAGGTTCACGTCTTCATATAGCCCCCATAGAACGGTACCTCCGGATTTCTGGTATTTAGAAGGTTGTGGCCTCAATATCCCGCCAAAATGGCTTAAATTTGGTATTAAGTCTTCCTTGGGTGTAATCAACTTTCCACCTAAAATTTGTCGGTATAGGTCAACGTCTTCATATAGCCCCCATAGAACGGTACCTCCGGATTTCTGGTATTTTGAAGGTTGTGGTCTCAATATCCCTCCGAAATGGCTGAAATTTGGTATTTAGTCTTCGTTAGAGGTACAAAACTTTCCATCTGAAATTTCTCGGTATAGGTTCACGTCTTCATATAGCTCCCATAGAACGGTACCTCCAGATTTCTGGTATTTTGAAGGCTGTAATCTCAATATCCCTCCGAAATGGATAAAATTTGGTATTAAGTCTTCCTTGGGAGTATAAAACTTTCCACCTGAAATTTGTCGGTATAGGTCAACGTCTTCATATAGCCCCCATAGAACGGTACCTCCGGATTTCTGGTATTTAGAAGGTTGTGGCCTCAATATCCCGCCAAAATGGTTAAATTTGGTATTAAGTCTTCCTTGGGTGTAATCAACTTTCCACCTAAAATTTGTCGGTTTAGGTTCAGGCCTTCATATAGCCCCCATAGAACGATACCTCCCGATTTTCGTTATTTTGAAGGCTGAGGCTGTGGTTATAAATTTCTCGATTTTATTGACTTGTCTTAAAAGAAATTTTAAGCAGAGAAATTTTACATACAAACATTTTTGTACCTGTTATTGAAATATTTGTTGCATAAGAGAATATGTAAAATGCATAAATTTTGCATATGCAAAAATTTATGCATTTTGATAATTTTGCAAATGTCATATGTTTCGATTTCCATTGAGTCAGAAGCCAAAATATGCCTAGTCCCAAAATTTGACATGAATCGGACCAAAAACAGGGGTTGCATAAAATTCCGCTGTCTAGTTATGGGCTACGAGGGCTGCTCTAATAATAAAAGTTAAAAATGGTTAAGTCGAATTCTTCTGCTTATTGAGACTTACATGTTTTAGTTTTTTCCGGGACCGTAGGAAATTTGTAAATATATCGTTTTTCTTAATGGGAGAGATTAGAGAGATTTTTTAAGAATATTTTTTTTTCAAAAATCGTGTTTTTTTTGAGAATACTTTTTAAAAAAATCGTGGACTTTTTAAAGAATATTTTTTGAAAAAATCGTGGATTTTTTAAAGATTTTTTTTTTTTCAAAAATTGAGGATTTTTTAAATAATATTTTTTCAAATATCGTGGATTTTTTAATGAAAATTTTTTTAAATATCGTGGATTTTTTAATGAAATTTTTTTTAAATATCGTGGATTTTTTAATGAAAATTTTTTTAAATATCGTGGATTTTTTAAAAAATATTTTTTCAAAAATCGTGGATTTTTAAGAATATTTTTTCAAAAACCGTGGATTTTTTAAAAAATATTTTTTTTTCAAAAACCGTGGATTTTTTAAAGAATATTTTTTCAAATATCGTGGATTTTTTAAAGTATATTTTTTCATTTCATTTAATTTATTATTCATACATTATTATTTTTTCAAAAGTCTTAGATTTTTTTTCTTAAACCGTGGATTTTTTAAAGAATATTTTTTAAAAAATCGTGGATTTTTTATAGTATATTTTTTTCAAAAATCTTAGATTTTTTTATGAATATTTTTCAAAAATCGTAGATTTTTTAAAGTATATTTTTTCGCGTGCCACCTTCGGAATTCATGCCTATATGTACCACGGCACTTTCCACAAAATTTCATGAAAATCGGTTCGTTAGTTTTCGAGATATAACATACTTAAAAACTGGCCGTGGTCGGGACTTCGGAAACCAAGAAAGAACATTTGATCGGGGGCGCAAACACCGTTGTCTCGAAAATGAATTTGCAACCCGATGCATGCATAAGTTTAGTAAATATAGCGATTATAAAACAATAGGCCCCCAAAATTCTTCAACAAATATATAGCATAGCAAGTCCTATGCAAATGGGACTAAAGAAAATGTTGTAGCAGTGAAAATCCTGTACATTCTCCCATCAAAATGGCTGAAATTTTGTATTTAGTCTTTGCATGGGCTACATACAATTTTTGCAGAAATTTGCAGGTCCACGTTTTGATAGCCCCCATAGGACCGTGCCTTCATATTTCGCGTTTTTTAAAGATTTTAGCCTCTTTATTCCATTAAAATCGCTGAAATTTGGTATTTAGTCTTCGCTTGGTTTACAAAACTCTTCTCTCGGTGCAGATCAGCGTAGGTATGTGTACCACATATTGATTTCGACATTTGAAGGTATAGAATGTTCTTACCGGCCGAACTCAACTCCGCTTTAACTTATTTTAGAGGGTATTGCAATATCCAATGCCATTGATGGACATTAAGGCTATAAAATATATAACTAATTGGGGTTCGAGATTCATATATAATTGATTTCTGTTCGAGATTTATATTTGATCGATTTCAATTCAATCTTCTCTTGTGTTTATTATATTGTATGTGGAGTTCAAAGTTCACAATAGTCTCTAACTAGCGAAGATAGAAATTCAGCGGCTGCAAAATTTCAACATTATGATTCACATAAATGCTCAGGCTGTCGTTTTTTCAGAATTTGTCAAAAAATGTTTATAAATATTTTATCAGCTATAACACAAATACGGTCGGTTCCCAATATTATTTCTCCACGTTATTATTTTCTCGTCAACACAACAAACAATAAAATTGAAGATAAAAACACAGAAAATGCCCAACATTCGATGAGATCCTATGAATTTTTATTTCATTTCATCCAAATAATTTTAAGTCAAATCCAAGTATGAATAACATTTCGATAAACTTCCAAACAATAATGAATCACTTGAATCATACTCTTTTCGAAATCATGCAAATGAAACACCAAATATGCCAAAAACAAAACTAATGGAACTCAATACAGTCACCCCGAAATCTTTCAGTCCTTCAAACAAATGTCAAAAACATATGAAAATTAAGTCTACTTAAAGTCCCCGAATTGTTGTTGTTCGCAGATTTCCGCTCAAAACGCATATCGAGCAGTGAACTTAATTCGTTCATATTTTTAAGGTCAGGAACAAGCATTGTCGCTTTGATACCACCCAGTAACATAACATCACTGACCGCATTTTAGAGGTGACGAATTAAGTACAACCCTTAAGCGATAAAAGCTAAGTACAAGGTTGTCCAAACGTTAATTTTATCAACAGCTTTAATATTCATAAACACTAAACAAATTCAAAATGCGAACCACAGAAGAATTTGCAATTTAGTTTTTGTTTACCTTCTGAAGAGAAAACATTCGTTGTTTGCATTACAGATACGAGTATGTCGAACAAATTCCCCTTCTTGTGTATTCTACTGTCGGTGTGTTTGTTCACCACGGCTCAAACAAAAATCTGCAAATACAATGTTACAAAATTGATGCCCGTAAAAGTTAATAATTCGTGGTCCAAGAAATATATAACCAAAACAAAATTTGATTGCTGTGAAGGTTACAAACCGGATCCAAGTAAAAAAGCTTCTTGTATACCGATATGTGAAGAAGGATTTGCGTATTCCATAGATAAAGGATGTTTACCCAACTGCCCGGAAAATTGTACAAACGGTATTTGCCTACAGCCTGGAATTTGTCAATGCGAAATAGGTTTTCAGTATTCATCAACGGAAGGATGTGTGCCAGAAATTGAAGGCATTATTAGAATCTCGGGACTGAAACGTCATTTCATTGGCCGTTTTATTAATGACTAAGAGTGTTATGTATATTTGATAGAAAATATTAAAAAATATGTTTATATATATTTTTTTAATTAAATACTAATAAATAGCACAGTACAACAAAATGTTTTTTTTTAATTACAAGAAACCCTGTACAGATTATGAAAGAGGTCGAAAAAAGAAGACACGTGTATCGAAGTTTTGAAGGTTTACATCTGGAAGTACCCTAAATGCGTAGGGGAAGTTCCACCTATTTGTACATTTTTGGAAATATTCGAGTTAGGATTCCTTGGAATCCTTGCTTTTTAGGCATATAGTGTAAAAATTGCCGAAAGAAGAAAAATAATAATTTCACTACAAATCTCAGAATAAATTACCTATCTAGGTTTAATATTTTTTATGAAAATTACATCAGAAATTTACGTATTAAAGGTAGAAATTATTTGTCCAAATTTTTATACTCTAAGCATTTATGCTAACGAGGGTATATACACTTTCATACAGACAAAATGTGCCTCATCGAAATAATGGTTTTAGACCAGGGACTTACGAAGGGGGGGGGGTCCCCCGTGCCCCCCCGAAATGGTTTGGTCCGACAAAATTTTTTGAGCTACTTTAACAAATTATTAAAATTTTTTCTCTAAAATAATTTTTGTTTTTGAAATTTCAAATGAAAACTGATATTGTTCTGAAGGTTCTGTACTGAAAATGTGCTTTATCAACAAGTTGTCTGAAGAAATATTTAATTTTTTTTGTTTGAATACGCTCTTTGAGAGAAACTTCCAGTAAAACTGAATTCCTTCCTTATGCAATGCCTGTGGTTTGAAATTCGTATTCAAAAGGATTACAAATTCATTATTGTGCGGATTAGAAGTACATAAAATGAAGTGCCTATTGGGCAATATGTACGACATATCAAGGGTTATCCGTGGAGTATATCTCGAAAACCAATTAGAAAATTGATTTACTGCCTTAATCAAAATTTTGTTTTGTATTAACTTATTGCTAAATAGTGGGGGAAAATAATAGAGAAAAATGTATTGTTGTGCATCATAAAGTGATAATATCTGCTATAAATAACATGCCCATCTGATTTTATTCCTATCAGTAACAAATTTGTAGCTAAAAAAAAAACAACCGTAAACGAAATTAAAGCTCAAGCTATTGTATTAAAATCTGCTGTTATTCGTATTGCATATTGTATATCACGGTGCTTTTGGACCAACTTCAAACGAATAAAGCTTACACCTGGGTTTATAGGTGAAAAAATAAAAAAAATAATTTTCAGGGTTTTTCAGGTTTTGACCGTTTTGCTGGAAAACCACAAGCCCTATCTAAATGGAATTAAAGAAAATGTTGTAGAAGTGAAAATTATTGTTCTTTTATGATATTTTCCTATGGTTTACCATTTTTGAGATATAGAAATTCAAATTGGGACAATTCACTGACTGTATCGTCTCCTTATAAAACAATGTCATGACTGCAATTTCCCAACTTAAACTTATAAATCTCAAAAATGGTACAACCGAGGAAAAAATTACGAAACATTGCTGTTTCAGAATCTTATCTTCTTCAGAAGAACTTCCCAGTTTAACGTTTGTTCAAGACCACCGTGAAATTGTACCCTCAGCCGTTAGGCTCATGATAAAAATGTAACCCGCGTGACAATTTGGAGTCGATTTATCCCAGTTCGTCCGTCCGTCAGTCTGTATGGCTCGAGCCCATTATAACTTTCGAACAGATCAACAGATTTTGTCCAAAATTTGGATCTCGCAATGTTTTGTTCAAATTTCCTTTGGACACTTCCCCAGCCAGATTTCAAAATGTTTCCCTAAAATCTTGAGCAAAGTCCAATTCGATTTTTTCGAGACCTGGAGTAGGTTCGAATATGGGTCGACTCACTTGAGGTCTTGTTTACAGCGATATTGTATTTTTCGTGGGTGGGTCAATGGTTATATCAGGATTGTTCCAAAAGCTCTAAATCTTACGCCGACCAACTAATTTGACTTCCAAAATAAGGTCCACTTCCAAAAGTCGATTCTTTCTGGTACCGTCTGTACAAAAGTGCAAAACTATTGCGCTTTCATCGAAGTCACATTTTTGATCATAATGCCAACAATCGAGAAGTTCTACACCCCAAATATTTTGAAGATATTGTCGGAAAGTTTATACGTCCAAAAAAAGAAGACGAAATTCTGAAACTTCCTGGCTATACAATTTACAGAACAAAAATTGGCTTTGTAGCCCGTATCCGATGTGTCTATATATAAAAGTCTCAACTAACACAGGCTGAGGGTATATCTCTGTAGGGAAACCCGACTGTTACTTTTTCTTGTTTTCCAGAAATCAAAAGTTATGAATTTTTATAAGTTTGTCTCTGCTGTGCCGACAGAAGAGATTGGTTGTTGGAAACCATTGATGTATCAGATGGAGTTTTTCGACTCAACCTATTTTTTCAGGATTTAGCTAAAATGTTGCCGAGCATGTTATACCCTACACCACTATGTGGGGAGGGTATTATAAGTTGGTTTTGCCCAAAAAGTTTGTAACGCATCGAAATAATGGTCGTAGACCCATACTTATATATACCAAAATGAATGTCTCGACGAGCTGAGTCGATCTGGCTATGTGTGTCCGTCCGTCAGTCCGTCCGTCCGTCCGTCTGTCCGTCTGTCCGTCTGTCCATCTAAACCTTGTAATCACGCTACAGGTCGCAATTTTGATCGGATCGTCGCCAAATTTTGGGTGTTGATGAGGGTCCCGGAGGGGAAGAAGCCTATTGATTTTGGTGATGGTCGGATAATATTTAGGGGTCGGAAAGCGCAAAAAGCTTAGGTGGATAAAAAGACAACGTTTTTTTCCAAAGCGAATATCTTAGCTTCTATTTGGGGTATACCAAAAGCAAAACCTGACGATGAAAGTAGAAAATATCACCTTTCTAAAGGTGAAAAATAGGTGCTCGTAGGTGATCAAACAACGAAGATATCACAATAGTAGCAAATAAAACCCCAATTTTCATTTTTGCGATTTTAATTATAATGACGAATATCACAGCTTTGGTTGGAAACTTTCCAAAAGCAGAGCCTGACTATGAAAGTAGAAGATACCGTCTTTACAATGATGCAAACTAGGTCGGAGTTGGTAACCAAATAACGGAGATATCGCAATAGTCAATAATACATCCAATTTTTTCTATTTTTTTGGAAATGGGGGTCTCACAGATGAAGAAGCCTATTGATTTTGGTGATGGTCGGATAATATATAGGGGTCTTAATGGGCAAACAAATTATTTGCATAAAAAGACAACGTCTCAGCTTCTATATGGGGTATACCAAAAGCAAATCCTGACAATGAAAGTAGAAAATATCACCTTTCTAACGATGTAAAGTAGGTTCTCGTAGGTGATCAAACAACGAAGATATCACAATAGTAGCAAATAGAACACAAATTTTCATTTTTGCGATTTTAATTATAATGACGAATATCCAAGCTTTGGTTGGGGACTTTCCAAAAGCAAAGCCTGACTATGAAAGTAGAATGTCCCATCTTTACAATGATGCAAACTAGGTCAGCGTAGGTGACCTACTAACGGAGATATCGCAATAGTCATGTATTACCTCATTTTTCCATTTTTTGGAAATCACGCTACAGGTCGCAATTATGATCAGATCGTCACGAAATTTCGAGGGTTAGGGGGTTTCACAGGAGAAAAAGCCTATTGATTTTGGTCATGGTCGGATAATAAGTAGGGGTCGGAATGAGCAAATATTTATTTGGAGAAAAAGTCAACATTTTATTCCAAAGCAAATATCTCACGAGTCTATAAGGTGTATACAAAAAGCAAAACCTGGCGATGAAAGTAGAAAATATCACCTTTGCATCGATGTAACGAAGGTTGTCGTAGGTGGTCAAACAACGAAGATATCGCATTAGTCGCTAATAGAATCCAACTTTTCATTTTTGCGATTTTAATAATAATGACGGATATCACACCTTTAGTTGAGGACCTTCTAAAAGCACAGCCTGACTAAGAAAGTAGAAAATCGCATATTTAAAATTATGCAAAGTAGGTTGGCGTAGGTGGTCAAATAATAGAGATAGCAATAGTCGGTAATACATGCCATTTTTCATTTTTTACGAAATCGCGCTGCAGGTCGCAATTTTGATTGGATCGTCACGAAATTTTGGGAGTTATTGGGAGTCCCAGAGAGAAAGAGGCATATTATGTTTGGTGGTAGTCGGATTACATTCCCTAAAAGAAATGTTTACCAGTGAACCGCTTATACACAGGGGTAGTGGTGTAGGGTATCACATGGTCGGCCCCGTCCCGACTATAGCCTTTGCTCACTTGTTTTAGAGATATTTTTCGATCATGTTTTTCCGAAGTCTCAAACAGTACTACGAGTTGGATTTGGAGCCTATGAGTCGTAGATTGCATCGCCCAGCTCCTGTAACTTTCTGAATGTTTAGTTGGCTTTCATTGACTCTATCACTTCTTGTAAAATAGTAAAGCTTTGGTGTTTTTATGCACTTAAAGAGTATTATTTTCTTACAATAATAAAAAACGTTTTTATTTGGCACTGAAATTAGTGTGTAATATATGTACTTTAAAGAAGAAACGGCGTTATGTTCGGGTCGAACTGTTTATATCCTCCAAACACTGTATACTCGTATATCTATTCGACATATTCGCACTTTTTGCATGGAAGTTCTTCCACCAAAAGGATTTCCAAAATCCAAATTTTTAAAAATTATGCTAATAGACTCAACAACACAACACATGGTCGTATGCCAAACTGCCCTGAGTATGCTTATGTCATGTTCATACCAGCATTTGAATCACGTCGTTCTTTCTCATAATTACCTACACGAATTAACCCGTTCATACGACATGGTACACAATTCATAGCAACATGATTCATATTTTCATGGTTTTTGTTTACTGATTTTAAAGAAATTTTCAACCAAAATACGGGTAAAATTATTTTATATGAACTGAAAAAATATTTATCCTTCTTTCAGATATCTATTTAAAATTAAATTCTATTATTTTCATTCATGTTTTCCATTTCTTCTCACAATTTTGGTGCTTTCAGTATATTTTCAAATTTTTCTATTTCAATAATTAACGAGAGAGAGACCTGCCAACATATCTTTTTGTATACAGAAATTCCGGCAGGCATTTGATTTTTGTTTGTAAATTTGTACGCGAATTTGAAACGATGGACAAGAAATGCAACTGCAAAAGAAGAGAAGACAAAATTTGCTATGATATTAATGAATATTAGTCGTTAAACTGTTTACTTTTCATTCATATTTTGCAGTTTTTCTAAAAAGTTTTGGATTTTTAATACATTTTTAATTTTTTATTTTTGCTGTCATAATTAATTTATTTCGATAAATTCTCTCATTTGTTAGAGATGGGACATATTTTATCGTCGTTCTGAGAGTAATTTAAATTGAACAATGTACAAAAATCGTTGTTCGTTCTCAAAATTTTTGTATGGGGAATGAAGTAATTGTATCGTAATTTGGGGTCCAACAACGAATAGAGAGCGAATTACCGCTAGTCTGAACATGGCATTAGGCTAAAAACTGTCAAACTTTCCAAAAAAAAAAAGTCAAATGACTCATGGCGACACTGCGTGTTGCCTAGGCCAGAAGGTTTTTAGTGCCCCTCGTACATAAAATCATCAAAAAAAACCTTTAAAATAGTTTTACGTAGCGATACATAACATTTTTAATTTTCATGATTTTTGGTCAAGTTGGGCCCCCCCCCCCCCCCGAAATGAAATCCTGCGTACGTCCCTGTTTTAGACCCCAAGTATGTTTGGACGAAATCCGTTTCAGACAATTTGGAGTCGATTTAGCAATGTCCGTCCGTCGGTTGGCTGGTGCGCACGACAACTCTCGAACGGATGAACCGATTCGATCCAAAGTTTGGCTTTCGTAAAAGTTCGGAAATGTTCGGAAAATTTGTGCGCACGATAACTCTTGAAGGGAGCAACCGATTTGGTCCATACTTTGCACATCGTGAAATTTCTACCAGACTTAGATGAGGTTCAAATATGGACTCAATCGGCCCACTCCTTCAGGTACCTCCCACACAAAATTTCGGATAAGTTCAGTTTAGGACCTGCTCTCGAATCGCTTTGATTTTTGTTGCAACTACTTGTATTCACTTCCCCCCATACGACGGTACAAGTTTTATCAGGGGCCAGTCCATACTTCCTGAGAAAATGACTGGAAAGGTGCAAAAGTCCCTATGACACCTTGTGTAGTTGTTGGAGCGCAAAATTTGGCCTTCGTAATATGTTATCAAAACATTCAGGTACCTCCCCAAAAAACTTCAAAATGTTCGGAAAAATTTTGCGCACGATAACTCTTGAAGGGAGTGACCGATGTAATCTATACTTTGCACATCCTAATATATCTACCAGATATAGATCACGTTCGAATATGGACTATATTTATCTACTCCTTCTGGTACCTCTCACACAAAATTTCGGATAAGTTCACTTTAAGACCTGATATGGAATCACTTTGATTTTTGTTGAAGTGATTTGCATTCGCTACCTCCATTACGACGGTAAAAGTTTTTTCAGGGGCAAGTCCATATTTCTTGGGAAAACAACCCAAAAGGTGTAAAAAACCCCAATGTCACCATATGTGGCGGTCCTAACTTTAGATCTCCTTATATTTTATCAAAATTTAGTTTAGCTTCTAAAATGGCCAATATCGGTCCTCCCTTAAGGTACCTGCCCTACAAAAGTTCAACATTTGTGAATTAGTACAGTTAATTTCTAATCCACGTTTTTGTCGTCAAGTTCAAATGTTTAAAAAGGGACACAAAATTCTGAAGAGACCTTAAATAAGATTTAAGGTTATAAGGTTTTAGGAGGAGTTGTACCCACTGAAACATACAAAAATGTCATAGTAGGTCCATGACAGCCATAAATGGGCTCTCCTATATTTATACGTTAAAATATAAAAAAAGTAAGAAATGCGTTAAGTTCGGCCGGGGCGAACTTTTTATACCCTCCACCACGAACTGTATTGAAGTGAATAGGAACAATTAGTTTTATTTCGTTTATGAAAGTACTAAACTCTTACTTTTATTGCAGAAGTAGTTCATATATCTCAACTGATAATACTCCCTTCAAAAAATTAATATGGGGCGACATTTTTGTTCTTTCCAAAACAAAGACTAATATTTACAATTTTCCGAATTGAGCGAAATACATAAAATTGGGCAAAACCGACTAGACCTAAACCTGGATATTCTGGATTTAAATAGTTAACAACATCTGGAGCACCGTTCTATGGAGGCTGTATAAAACGTTAACCTGTACCGATAAATTTCTGGAGGAAAGTTTCGTAACTCCAGCGAAGACTAAATACCAAATTTCAGTTATTCCCATTGAATATTGTAGCTAAAACTTCCTAAATACAGAAAATTGGGAGGGATCTTTCTATGGGGGGTATATAAAAACATGGAACAATACCGGAAATATTCAGGTGGGAAGTTTTATACTACCAACGGAGATTAAATATTAAATTTCATCCGTTTCGATGGGATATTGATTACACAACCTTAAAATACCGAAAATCGGAAAGTACGCTTCTATTGGGTTATTTGAAGAAAAGGACTTATACTGATAATTCTCTTCTACAATATTTTATATTTAAATACTAAATTTCAGTCATATCGGTGGTATATTGAAGCCACAACTTTCAAAATATCGTAAATCGGAAGATACGGTCCTATGGGTGTATTGGTGGAGGTCGACCTATACCGGCAAATTTCGGCTGGAATGTTTCATACCTCTATCAAAAACTTAATACCAAATATCAGCTATTTTGGTGGAGAACGAGCTATATGTAGAAAATATGGAGGTACCGTTCTATGGGGGCAAAATGAAGACATGGGCCTATACCGACAAATTTCAGGTGGAAAGTTTTATACCCTCAACGAAGACTAAGTACCATCTTGCAGCCATTTCCGTGTTATAATGAGGCTAAAACCTTCAAAATACCGAAAATCGGGGGGTGCGGTTCTATGGGAGCTATATGAAGACGTTGACCAATACCGACTAATTTCAGGTAGAAAGTTTTATACGCACAACGAAGAATATGTGCCAAATTTTAGCCATTTCAATGTTATAATGAGGCTAAACCCTTCAAAACAACGAAAATTTGGATGTACCGTTCCATGGGGTGTACATTAATGCGTGGACCGATACAGATAAATTTCTAAGGCTAAAACCTTCAAAATACCGAAAATCGGGAGATATCGTCCTATGGGGTCTATATCAAAACCTTGACCTATATAAACATTTTATGGTAGAAATATTTCTTAGCCTGTGGAAACACAAACTACAAACTTACAACCGATTCTGTGGTCAAATGGGACTAACACATTCAAAATATCTTAAAGTGACGCGTACTATATATGGGGCGTTATATGGGGGGATCTACCAAAACGTGGACCTATATAAACAAACTTTGGTAGAAATATTTTTTAGCCCCTGGAGACACAAAATACCAAATTACAACCAATTCGGTGATCAAATGGGACAAATATCCTAAAATTTCCTTAAAACGACGACGCATCACGCGTCACTTTGTATGGGGGCTATACGAAAACGTGGACCTACATAGTCCGCTTTCAATACCAAAAGTCCCACATACATATAATAGATTTTGCCAAAATTTCATCCACCTACTTCAATCCGTTCGGAAGTTAGAGTGACTTCCACAGACGGACGGACATGTCTATATCGATGTAGAATTGCACGCTGATCAAGAATATATGGGGATTTCTGAGTGAAATCGGACACTTTTTCAAGATGAGGTTTTTGATTTCCTTTATTTTTTGCTGTGGTGATGCTGCTCATTAGCAAAACATTTTAGTATATTTTCAGATTGTTTTTTGGCTAACGGTTCCAGAGATATCGCGCCTTGAAAAAGCCAAATTTTGTAAAAACTACATGCAAAGAAATACTCATAACTTCTTTAATATTGGTCCAATTTTAAAAAATCTTTTTTGTATGTTTTGTTGTTTTATCAGCTATTAAATAAAAAATAGCAAAAAAATTGCACAGTGATTGCACAGATTTTTTTTGACTAACGGTTCCAGAGATATCGCGCCTTGAAAAAGTCAAATTCTGTAAAAACTACATGCAAAGAAATACTTATAACTTCTTTAATATTGGTCCAATTTTGAAAAATCTTTTTTTGTATGTTTTGTTGTTTTATCAGCTATTAAATAAAAGATCGCAAAAAAATGCACAGTGGGCTTGGAAGCTATTTTTGCGATTTAATATTTAAAATCATTTTTTAAGGATGTTCGACCCCTTCGATTTTCTTTAAATTTTTTTGTATTAAACTACGTTCAATTACAAACATTTTAAATCCTATCAGGTAATGGGATTCGGACGATTACTATTTTTTCTGAATATTTTAAAATTTGTCAATTCAAATTTTCCTTTATACCTTTGTGCAAAATTTATTATTTTATTAAAAACAAGTAAGAAAAGCGTTAAGTTCGGTCGGGCCGAACTTTTTATACCCTCCACCAAAAATCTCAGCCATTTCGGTGGATTAATGTGGTCACAACCTTCAAAATACCGAAATTCGGAAGTTACCGTTCTATGGGGGCTATATGATGGCGTGGACCTATACCTACAAATTTCTGGGGGAAAGTTTTATACACCTAAAGAAGACTAAATACCAAACTTCAGCCATATCGGTGTGATAATGAGGCTAAAACGTTCAAAATATCGAAAATCGGGAGATATTGTATTATGGGGGCTATATCAACGCGTGGACCTATATAAACATTTTATGGTAGAAATGTTTCTTAGCCTCTGGAAACACAAAATACAAAGTTACAACCGATTCTTTGGTCAAATGGGTCTAATACATTCAAAATATATTAAAATGACGCGTACTTTATAAGGGGTCTTATGTGGGGACTATACCAAAACGTGGACCTATATAACCCAACTTTGGTAGGAATGTTTTCTGGCCTCTGAAGACACAAAATACCAAATTACAACCAATTCTGTGGTCAAATGGGTCTAATACATTCAAAATATATTAAAATGACGCGTACTTTATATGGGGCCTTATATGGGGGCTATGCCAAAAAGTGGCCCTATATAACCCAACTTTGGTACGAATATTTTTTGGCCTCTGGAGACACAAAATACCAAATTACAACCAATTCGGTGGTAAAATGGGCCAAATATCCTAAAAATTCCTTAAAACGACGACGCGTCACGCGTCATTTTGTATGGGGGCTATACGAAAGCGTGGACCTACATAGCCCGCTTTCAATACCAAAAGTCCTACGTAAATATAACATATTTTCCCAAAATTTCATCAACCTACGTCAATCCGTTCGGACGCTAGAGTGATTTCCACAGACGGACAGACGGACAGACAGACAGACGGACAGACGGACGGACATGGCTATATCGATGTAGAATTGCACGCTGATCAAGGATATATATACTGTGTGGGGTATACAATGGTTATTTCGGGTAGTTACAAACGTAGTGACAAACTTAATATACCCCCATCCTATGGTGGAGGGTATAAAAATTAAAAGTTTCATTTATAAATATTTGTTTTGATTTTATATTTATGAATTTATCTCAAACATCTTAAAAACTGCGTCATTTTTCGGTTTTGAGAATGCATCAGCGAAAATTCCATTAAAGCCCATTGTGCATTTTTTTCTATTTTTAAAGATAAATATACAATATCTAATGATAAATATGTACTCTTAGCTTCAAAAATACAGGAAATACAAATTTTGGACAAAGGTATTAAGGAAAAATTGAATTGACAAATTTTAAAAAATTCAGAAAAAATAGTAATCGTCCGATTCACATTACCACATTGGACTTACAATTTTTGTTATTGAACGTAGTTTAATACAAAAAAATTTAAAGAAAATCGAAGGGGTCGAACATCCTTAAAAATTGATTTTAAATATTAAATCGCGAAAATAGCTTCCAAGCCCACTGTGCATTTTTTTGCTATTTTTTATTTAATAGCTGATAAAACAACAAAACATACCAAAAAAAATTTTTCCAAATTGGACCAATATTAAAGAAGTTATAAGTATTTTTTTGCATGTAGTTTTTACAGAATTTGACTTTTTCAAGGCGCGATATCTCTGGAACCGTTAGTCAAAAAAAATCTGAAAATATACTAAAATGTTTTGATAATGAGCAGCATCACCACAGCAAAAAATAAAGGAAATCAAAAACCTCATCCTGAAAAGTGTCCGATTTCACTCAGAAATCCCCATATATAGTTTGTGGGGTATACAATGATTATTTCGAATAGTTCCAAACGGAATGACAAACTTAATATACCTCTCATCCTATGGTGGAGGGTATAAAAAGTTTATATAATTATAGCATACCACTTTATTTTATCTTAGTCGGGGTAGCGAAGCGCACCGTGTTTAGCTAGTATGAAATATAAAATATAAATTGTAAAATATAAAATATTAACAAGAAAAAAAAACATGTAAAAAAGTATCAGTCGGCTTGCCGACAGAGATATACCCTCAGCCTAGGTATATTGAAACAATTTTTTCCCAAAATACGTATGTATTTAGGGGGTTTTAAAAATTTTGGGCGTTTGAACCGACAAAACTGTTGATTAGGATTAAAGGTCAAAAGTTTTGCGGAGGAGATACTAAAAGGAATGGATCGACATTGACCGTTATGGAAGTGGATCTCCAGCCACAACATATGGTGCCATAGGGGGTTTTAACACTCTTCGGGCTGTTTGCTCAAGAAGTATGGACTTGCCCCTAAAAAAACTTTTGCCATCGTAATTGAGGCAGCGAATGCAAGTTGCTTCAACAAAAATTAAAGTGATTCGAGAGCATGTCTTAAAGTGAACTTATCCGAAATTTTGTGTGGGAGGTACCGGATGGAGTGGACAAATATAGTCCATATTTAAACCTGATCTATATCTGGTAGATATATTAGGATGTGTAAAGTATAGACCAATTCGGCCACTCCCATCCAGAGTTATCGTGCGCACAATTTTTCCGAACATTTTTGAACTTATGTGGGGGAGGTACCTGAAGGAGTTGACCGATATGGCTTATCTTCAGACTTAAACTATGTTTGGACAAATTATTACTAAGGCCAAATTTTGGACCGAATCGGCAGATCCGTTCGAGAGTTATCTTGCGCTCCAACCACCTCACACGGCGTCATAGGTGTTTTTTGCAACTTTCAGGCTATTTTCTCAGGAAGTATGGACTTGCCCCTGATGAAACCTGTACAGTCGTATGGAGGGCAGTGAATACAAGTTGCTAAAACAAAAATCAAAGCGATTCAAGAGATGGCTCTAAACTGAACTTTTCCGAAATTTTGTGTGGGAGGTACCCGAAAGAGTGGACCGATATAATCCATATTCGAACTTGATGTATGCCTAGAGGTAGTATTACCATATGCAAAGTATGGTTCAATTCGGTTACTCCCTTCGAGAGTTATCGTGCGCACAAGTTTTGCGACAATTTTTGAACATTTTTGGTGGAGGTACCTGAAAGAGTGGACCTATATGGCCCATCTTCGAACTTAAATCAAATCTAGGCAAAATATTTGGATACCCCAAATATGAACCGAATCGATTGATCCGTTCGGGAGTTATCGTGCGCACCAGCCAGACAGACGGACAGACAGACAGACGGACGGACATTGCTAGATCTACTCAAAATTGTCTGAAACGGATATCGTACAAACATACTTGTGGTCTAAAATCATTATTTCGATGAGGCACATTTTTGGTCGTATTAAGGTGTAAATACCCTCTTTAGCCTAAAAAAACTGAGCAGATTATGAAAGTAGAGCTAAAAATATGAGACACACGTATCGGTGTTTTTAAAGTTTACGTCGGGAAGTACCAATGTAGGCGGGGCAAGTTCCGCCCATTTTTAGTATTTTTTTTTCGAAATATTCGATTTGAAATTTCTTGGAATCCTTGCATTTGAGGTATATAGTGTCTTTTGCAACTCTACAGACAAGAATGTGGGGAATATTTCTATTTAAAAATTTAACCCCCTTGCGGTTTAATAAACCGGTCTATTTGGCATTTTTTTTTTCAATATCGGTTAAAACCTCCTTTAAAATGTGATCGTATCAGTTCAAAATATTCTACAAAATTGTTTGTCATAAAATTCTACTATAGGTCTCAGAATACACCAAATCTCTAAATGGTATATAAATGCGTCAAATATGCAAGAAATAAAAACACATTTTAGGGTTAAATTTGCACTTCATTTGAGTTTATGCAGAATTCTGCCACTAAACATTATTTTAGAGGGATGGCGTCAAAACAAAAATATTCTCAGTCAAATATCACTACAAGTGTCCAAAGAAATGAAATCTATATTTACATTATATATCATGAAAATATCTATATCAATTTTCCCGAAAAAAATAAAACAGAAAATACTCGTATGTACTATTTATACCCTACACCACTATGTGGTAAGGGGTATTATGTGTTAGTGCATTTGTATGTAGCATACAAAAGGAAGCGAGATAGACCCATAGTTCCTTCTAGGGATATACATAGAATCACTTTCTGAGTCGATTTATGCATGTCCGTCCGTCCGTCCGTTCGCAACATACAGGTCGCATTTGTTGACCGATTGGGGAAAACCATTTTTTTTGCCGTCGGAAGATAAAGTTCGAAGATGGGCTATATCGATCCAAGTTTTGGTATAGCCCCCATATAACGGTACCTCCCGATTTAAGGTATTTTAAGGATCTTAGCCGCATTTGTTGCCCAAACTAGCTGAAATTTTACATTTGAGGTTCCCAATGGCCGCGAAATTGCTCCACTAAAAATTGTCAAGATAGGTCCACGGTTCGGTATAGTCCCCATATAACGATACCTCCTGATTTAAGGTATTTTATGGATCTTAGCCACATTTTTTGCCCAAACTAGCTGAAATTTTACATTTGAGGTTCTCAATGGCCGCGAAATTGCTCCACTAAAAATTGTCGAGATAGGTCCACGGTTCGGTATAGTCCCCATATAACGATACCTCCCGATTTAAGGTATTTTATGGATCTTAGCCACATTTTTTGCTTGAACTAGCTGAAATTTTACATATGTGGTTCCCACTGGCCACGAAATGTCGCCACTTAAAATTGTTAAGATAGGTCCATGTTTACATATTTCGACTGGTGTAGGGTATTACATAGTCGGCCCCGCCCGACTTTGGTCTTTTCCTACTGGTTTTTTGATGATTTTTGTTTTGTTTTGTTTTTTTTTTATTTGATCAATGAAAGTAACCTAAAACTTGATTCTATATGAAAACTGTTAGAAGAAAAAATATTCTACACAAAATTTCACTATGAGTCTCAGAATAAACACATATTTACGTATAATACTTTTTGAAAAAATTACATTACAAAATTATATATTAAAGGATGAAATTATTTGTTTCAATTTTGCACTGTTAATTATACTTGATTCCATACTGAACCAAAATCTCCCAAAATCTTTGACTTTTTGGAAATGGTGTCAAAAGAAGAAATGTTTAAAATCAAATATCATTATGAGTATCTGAACAAAAGAAATCCGTACCAATAATATATAACCATAAACATTCATCATCAATTTTGGTATAAAAAAAGTTTATTTATTATCGGCGAATTTGGCACTTTTCCCCTAATTTGCTTTAAATTATGGACTTTAGGCTATGTTGCCAAAGAAAAAATGTTCTACATTAAATTTCACAATGATTTTTTAATAAAATACGTTTTAAAGTATTACACATATTGATAAAGAAACAGGATGATAGTACACGTCAAAACACGTCGTATGATACAAAGAAAATGGTAGTATGTCGCGTTTTTCTATATGTTTTGCCCTTGTCGGAAAACGTACAAATTTGAGTACGAAAAGGTCGTAAGTCCACAGGAAAATGTATACTTTAAAAGAATACTACAGCTAATGTAGTTCGGATATAAAGTTTAACGTCTTCCATGGTTGGGGTACAACGTAAAGAACTAGCCTACACCTTTGGATGATAATCGGATGATATTTGGCGGAGCCTGTGAACCAAACTTTTGAACAAAAATGTGATAATTTCTATATTGCAACGAAAATTTACATTTGAAATCTATTTTCACCTATAAGCGAACTGATTATGAAAGATGGACTTCTGGCCTCTTCATTGATACATATCGGGATGCTGTATGTGTTCAAATACCTCATATATTGAAAAAATAAAAAAAAAAATAAAACAAGATTTTTACTGTTTTACTGTCGTATATCTTACTTAAAGTTATTAACTGGTAATTTGTGGTTTCTCTAGGGACATTTATTCACATAACGATATTAGTTTGTATTCTGAATTGAATAAAGTAATACCTTCTAACGGACGGGTAAGTGCAATGTTTATATTATTAAATGATTCTAAAATAATAATTGATTGAAATGTTATTAAACTAAGAATACTTAATGGTTTTTGCTAACAAAGAGCAGTATGAATTTGGAATGGAATTAGACGATGGTGTCATGTCTAGTTTCCTATGGTTTTCACGGTGATTCTGAAAGCTCTGATGATAAACTTCCTAAGCCCATGAAGACATTACATGCTGAAGATTCTACATGGTTTGCAGACAAAAACAAAAACAAAAAACCCCAAACGAAGAATAAATACCAAATTTCAGCCATTTCTGAGGAATATTGAGGCCACACCTTTAAAGTAATAGAAACTTCTATACCAAATCACGAAGATCTATTTTTAAAATTGCGAGCTGTATCCTAATTTCAAAAGACGGACAGACGGTCATGGTTATACCGACTTAGAATTTTACTCTGATCAAGAATATATATAATTTATAGGGTCTCCGCTGAATATATCGATATGTTACAAACTGAATGACAAATTTAATTATACCCTCCATATTATGGTGGAGGGTATAAAAATCTTCAGAAATGTTGGTGTCGATATGCAGTTTTAACATACCGCCAAATAACTGATGACTTGAGGCATGCCGACTGAGTCCACCTTCTTAAAATGTATCTTATATACCCGATGAAACTATAGCTATCGATATGTTGCCTTCTAATCTAAACCGTTGCTTTCCAATAAGACCAAAGCTTCGTTATGCATAACATCTGGTATTTCCATTGATTTGTAGCATATTTAAGAAAGTGGGGGTGGTCGGGTCTTATTGCTAAAATATGTAGCCAATATTGGGGAAACGGAATCGTTCGTAAGTTTTATATATGTATACAGCGCATTTAATAAATAGGTCACAGGTGTAACCCGCTCCTCCGAAATTCAACAAAATATAGAGCCTACTTCCACCAAGGGACATCCCTGTGCATAATCTGAAAATTACATGGAATAAGTACTTAGGGTCGGAGATTCAACAACAGTTGCCTCGCAAATTAATTTTCTGACCGATATTTTCATAACTTTAGCAAAAAAGCGTTTTTTAAAAAATAGGGACTGCCCCCGCCCTCTTCAAAATTCCAAACAATATAGAGCCTATTTTCAAAAAAATCGGTTCAGCCGTTTTTGAGTCAATGCGGAACATACAAACATACACACACTGTCTTTTATATATAAGATTTTACCCAAACGTTTTGGTCCATTAAACCCGCTAATAATTATCTCATCGCCATGTTAAATTGCAAACTTATTCTTTGTCTTAAACTCAAATCATTTTTTAAAATTTCGCTCCGATCGGAATATTACTGCGATCTACAGGACAGCTACAAAGTCGGGTAAAAATTGTGTGTTTGGTCCATTTCACACCTTTCGATCAGAACGAACATCTAATGGGGTCACTTCTGGTCGGAACCCGACCTCTCCACAAAATTTCGTTACGATCGGTCCAAAATTGAGGCCTGGAGTTTTATTACTATTGTTAATGGATGGACGAACACACATAGCTAGATCGCTTTATCTCGTCAAGATATGAAAAAATGGCAAGGGGAGGGGGTCTACGACGAATACTTCGCGATGTTACACGAATATTGGACAAAACAAACTTATAATACTCTTTCATTATTTTGTAAAGTATAAATATTTTATTTTAAAAACGTCCGTAAATTGTAGGAAAGGGTCGTAAGTCCCTACAAAAATACAAAACTGTACAAGGAAAAGGTCGTAAATCCAAAGACATCCAATTATCTCCCGAACGCGACGGAACTTTATCAAACAAAGTACAGGTATTGAAGCGGAATAAATAAACGAGGAATACTGCCTTTACCACCAAAATAAAATCTTTAATACAGAAAGCGCTGGAGTCTTTTTTCTTCCTCCTGAAAAATTTATTGAGAGGGTCTTACGACCTTTTCCGACGGAGCAGACGATATGAAAATTACATTGAATTTATTGATGTTTTTTGTGGTTCTTGGTAATTCTATACCATTTTCAAATAATTTCCAACATAGGTCAGCCATAAGAGAATGTAAATTCTTTCCGCTGTAACGTTCCTCAATAGGCGCACATATTTGGTGAAACTGATGGAAAATTCTCTTACGATCATTTCATATAAAACTAGGAGTGGTAAAAAATTTTATAAAATGCTTACATGAAGAGGCAATAATATTTCTGAAACCATTATTTCCAAAATTTAGCGAATCAAAGATACGAAAAGGTACAAAAACCAAATATATTTTTACTTCTAACATCTAATTTAACTGTTAATTTATCCTATACCTAATAGGTGTTTTTGTTGGGCCAGATATACGAAAGCTGATGCAAAATGCCGAATTTGAGCAAATCCTCACCCAAGAAGAGCTAGGCGCATGGAAGAGCATATAAGATGTGGTTTACATATTTCTAGGCAAACATCGTTCACCAACAGCTCAAATATATGTCGACACTATGCTCAAAAATTTGGAAAAACTCATTGTCCACATGTGAACTAAAATTCATTTTTTGAATTCCCATATGGACTATTTTCAACAACAACTATCCACAGAATCCGATGAACAGGGTGAACACCAAATATGTGCGCCTATTGAGGAACGTTACAGCGGAAAGAGTTTACATTCTCTTATGGCTGACCTATGTTGGACATTATTTGACAATGGTTGGTATAGAATTACCAAGAACCACAAAAAACCTCAATAAATTCAATGTAATTATACCCTACACCACTATGTGTGGAGGGAATTATAAGTTGGGTTTGTCCAAAAAGTTTGTAACGCATCGAAATAATGGTCGTAGACCCATACTTATATATACCAAAATGAATGTCTCGACGAGCTGAGTCGATTTGGCTGTGTGTGTCCGTTCGTCCGTCTGTCCATCTAAACCTTGTAATCACGCTGCAGGTCGCAATTTTGATCGGATCGTCACCAAATTTTGTGTCTTGATGAGGGTCCCGGAGGGGAAGAAGCCTATTGATTTTGGTGATGGTCGGATAATATTCAGGGGTCGGAATGGGCAAAAAACGTATTTGGGGAAGAAGTCAACGTTTTATTTCAAAGGGAATATCTCCGCATCTATAACGGGTATATCAAAAGAAAAACCTGCTTATGAAAGTAGAAAATATCACCTTTACAACGATGTATAGTAGGTTGTCGTGGGTGGTCAAACAAAAAAGAAATCGCAATAGTCGCTAATACAACCTATTTTTTTATTTTTGCGATTTGAGTTATAATGACGAATATCACAGCATTGGTTGTGGATCTTCCAAAAGCAAAGCCTGACTGAAGCGGGTTGGCGTAGGTGGCCAAATAACGGAGATATAGCAATAGTCGGTAATAAATCACATTTTTCAATTTTTTTTTTTCAAAATCGAGCTACAGGTCGTAATTTCGATCGGATCGAAATTTTGGGAGTTAATGGAGGTCCCACAGAGGAGGATTTTGATTATGGTCGAATAATATTCAGGGGTCGAAATGGGCAAAAACTTATTTGGAGAAAAGGTCAACGTTTTATTTCAAAGCCAATAGCTCTGTTTCTTTAAGAGGTATATCAAAAGCAAAACCTGGCAAGGAAAGTAGAAAATATCACCTTTAAAATATCAAACAACAGAGATATCTCAATAGTCGGTAATGCATCCCATTTTCCGATTTTTTTGTAATCACGCTACAGGTTGCAATTTTGATCGGATGGTCACGAATTTTTTTGGGAGTTGATGCGAGTCCCACAGAGAAAGAAGCCTATTAAGTTTGTTGCTGGTCGGATAATATTCAGGAGTCGGAATAAGCAAAAAGCTTATGTGGAGAAAAGTCAACGTTTTTTTCTTATGCGAATATATCCGCTTCTGGTACAGGATTCCAAAAAGAAAGCCTGCCAATGCTAGGAGAAAAGATCTTCTTTATATTGATGCAAAGTATGTTGGCGTAAGTGGGCAAACAACCGAGATATCGCAAAAGTCAGTAATACCGGTTGGAGTCGGATAGTCACGAGATTTTGGGGGTAAATGCGGGACCCACAGAGGAAGAAGGCTATTGATTGTGGTTATAGTCGGATAATATTTAGGGGTCGGAATGGGGAAAAACTCATGTGGAGACAAATTCAAAGTTTTATTCTTTGTGAATATATCGGCTTCTAGTAGGGGTATTCCAACGGCAAAGCCTGTCAACAGAAGAAGAAAATATTACCTTTAAATTGGTGTAAAGTAGGTAATAGTAAGTTGGCGAAGGTGGCCAACCAAGGGAGATACCACAATGCATCCAATTCTTCCATTTTTTGCAATCACGCTACAGGTCGCAATTTTGATCGGATGGTCACGAAATGTTGGTTGCTTATGGGGGTCCCGAGAGAAAGAGGCATATTATGTTTGATGGTATTCGGATTATATTCCTTAAAAGAAATGTTTACCAGTGAAAAGCTTATGCACAGGGGTAGTGGTGTATGGTAACACATGGTCGGCCCCGTCCCGACTATAGCCTTTGCTCACTTGTTTTCATATATATTTTTCTTTATCAATATGTGTAATACTTTAAAAAGTATTTTATTAAAAAAAAATCATTGTGAAATTTAATGTGGAACATTTTTTTCTTTATCAACATACGCCTAAAGTCCATAATTTAAAGACAGAATGCAGCAAATTAGGGGAAAAGTGCCAAATTCGCCGATAATAAATAAACTTATTTTATACCAAAATTGATGCTGAATGTTTATGGTTATATATTATTGGTACGGATTTCTTTTGTTCAGAGACTAATAATGAAATTTGATTTTAAACATTTCTTCTTTTGATACCATTTCCAAAAAGTCAAAGATTTTGGGAGATTTTGGTTCAGTATCGAATCAAGTATAATTAACAGTGCAAAATTTAAACAAATAATTTTATCCTTTAATATATAATTTTGTAATGTGATTTTTTCAAAAAGTATTATACGTAGATATGTAGTTAATTCTAAGACTCATAGTGAATTTTTGTGTAGAATGTTTCTTCTTTTAACAGTTTTCATATAAAATCAAGTTTCAGGTTACTTTCATGGATCAAATCAAAAAAAGAACAAAACAAAATTCATCAAAAAAATTGTACATATATGTATTTTCTGTTTTTTTCGGGAAAATTGATACAGATGTTTACATGATATATAATGCAAATAGAAATTTCATTTCTTTGGACACTTATAGTGAAATTTGACGGAGAAAATTTTGGTCCTTGACGCCATCCTTATAAAATAATATTTAGTGGGAGAATTCTGCATAAACTCAAATGAAGTGCAAATTTAACCCTAAAACGTGTTTTTATTTTTTGCATATTTGAGGCATTTATATACCATTTAGAGATTTGGTGTATTCTGAGACCTATAGAAAAATTTTATGGCGAACAATTTTGTAGAATATTTTGAACTGATACGATCACATTTTAAAGGAGGTTTTAACCGATTTTGAAAAAGGACCAAAAAGACCCGTTTATTAAACCGCATGGGGGTTAAATTTTTGAATAGAAATATTCCCCACATTCTTGTCTGTAATGTTGCCAAATACACTACATACGAAAAAGGCAAGGATTCCAAGTTATTTTAACTCGAAAATTTCGAAAAAACTGAAAATGGGCGGAACTTGCCCCGTCTACTTTGGTTACTTCCCGACGTAAACTTTGAAAACGCCGATACACGTGTCTCATATGTTTAGCTCTACTTTTATAATCTACTGGTTTTTCCCATCATTTTGAAAACAATTTAAAGTGTTGTTATACCATGTATATAATCTTAAATTATTTGAAATTAAATCACACAATTTCCACACAATTTTGGTAATTTTTTGAAAGAATTTTATCTTTTGGATTGAGTTGTGGCGATTACAAAAGGTTATTATTCCCTGTATTGTTCAGAATTGATAAATAGTGTGGGAGAGCCGCCGGCGTTCGTTCCATAACTGATAAAAATATTCCTAAATCATTTTTGACAAATTTGAAAAGAACGACAACAAGAGAACCGTTGCATTTATGTATGTGAATCATAATGTTGGTATTTTATTTTTTATCACAAGAAAATGCAGCCGCCGAATTTTTGTGTGCCTTAGTTAGAAATTATTGTGGACTTTGATTTAAACTCCATATATTCGTACATTATAATAACCACAAGAGATTAACCCCAAGAGAGCACAGTGTTCTCTATTATAAAACTCCAATTAAAATAAGTTATATATTTAGTATACTTACTTTACTTTAAATAAAGGACATTGTACGTACAGGTTGTATGCAAAATATTTTTTTTATAATTTTCAAGATAAACTAAAATGTGTTTACATGACTCATAGGTATTTATTTCATTCATTATACCCTCAACCATAATGTGTAGGGTATAATTAAATTTGTCATTCCGTTTGTAACACACAATTTGCGATGACGGACTACGTCTTCATGTAGCCCCCATAGGACGGTCCCCTGAAATGGATGACATTTGGTATTTAGTCTTCGATGGTGATATAAAACATTCAAGTAGATAATTATCAGTAGATATATATTTATATAGCCCCCATATAACGCTAGTTACATGAAAAATATTTTTAAAAATTCCCGAGCCTTGGCTAGTTGAATGAATAAAAATAAAAATATTTTTAAAAATCCACGGGCCTGGGCTAGTTGCATGAAAAATATTTTTAACAATCCACGAGTCTTGGCTAGTTGCATGAAAAATATTTTTAAAAATCCACAAGCATTGGCTAGTTGCATGCAAAATATTTTTAAAAATCCACGAGCCTTGGCTAGTTGCATGAAAAATATTTTTAACAATCCACGAGTCTTGGCTAGTTGCATGGAAAATATTTTTAAAAATCCACGAGCCTTGGCTAGTTGCATGAAAATATTTTTAAAAATCTACAAGCTTTGGTTAGTTGCATGAAAATATTTTTAAAAATCCACAAGCTTTGGCTAGTTGCATGAAAAATATTTTTTAAAATCCACGAGCCTTGGCTAGTTGCATAAAAAATATTTTTAAAAATCCACGAGCCTTGGCTAGTTGCATGAAAAATATTTTTAAAAATCCACGAGCCTTGGCTAGTTGCATGAAAAATATTTTTAAAAATCCACAAGCTTTGGTAAGTTGCATTAAAAATATTTTTAAAAATCCACGAGCCTTGGCTAGTTGCATGAAAAATATTTTTAAAAATCCACGAGGCTTGGCTAGTTGAATGAATAAAAATAAAAATATTTTTAAAAATCCACGAGCCTGGGCTAGTTGCATGAAAAATATTTTTTAAAAATCCACGAGCCTGGGCTAGTTGCATGAAAAATATTTTTTAAAAATCCACGAGCCTGGGCTAGTTGCATGAAAAATATTTTTAAAAATCCACGAGCCTTTGATAGTTGCATGCAAATATTTTTAAAAATCCACGAGCCTTGGCTTGTTGCATGAAAAATATTTTTAAAAATCCACGAGCCATGGCTAGTCGGATGAAAAATATGTTTAAACATCTACAAGCCTTGGCTAGTTGCATGAAAAATATTTTTAAAAATCCACCAGCCTTGTCTATTTGCATGAATAATATTTTTAAAAATCCACTAGGCTTGGCTAGTTGAATGAAAAATATTTTTTTAAATCCACGAGCCTTGGCTAGTTGCATGAAAATATTTTTAAAAATCCACGAGCCTGGGCTAATTGCATGAAAAATATTTTTTATAAATCCACCAGTCTTGGCTAGTTGCATGAAAAATATTTTTATAAATCCACGAGCCTTGGCTTGTCGGATGAAAAATATTTTTAAAAATCTACAAGCCTTGGCTAGTCGGATGAAAAATATTTTTAAAAATCCACGAGCCTGGGCTAGTTGCATGAAAAATATTTTTTATAAATCCACTAGTCTTGGCTAGTTGCATGAAAAATATTTTTAAAAATCTACGAGCCTTGGCTAGTCGGATGAAAAATATTTTTAAAAATCCACAAGCCTTGGCTAGTTGCATGAAAAATATTTTTAAAAATCCACGAGCCTTGGCTAGTTGCATGAAAAATATTTTTAACAATCCACGAGTCTTGGCTAGTTGCATGAAAAATATTTTTTAAAATCCACGAGCCTTGGTTATTTGCGTGGAAAATATTTTTAAAAATCCACGAGCATTGGCTAGTTGCATGAAAAATATTTTTAAAAATCCACGAGCCTTGGCTAGTTGCATGAAAAATATTTTTAAAAATCCACGAGCATTGGCTAGTTGCATGAAAAATATTTTTAAAATTCACGAGCCTTGGCTGGTTGCATGAAAATATATTTTAAAAATCCACGAGCCTTGGATAGTTGAACGCAAATATTTTTAAAAATCCACGAGCCTTGGCTTGTTGCATGAAAAATATTTTTAAAAATCCACGAGCCATGGCTAGTTGCATGAAAAATATTTTTAAAAATCCACCAGCCTTGGCTAGTTGCATGAAAAATATTTTTAAAAATCCACGAGCCTTGGATAGTTGCATGCAAATATTTTTAAAAATCCACGAGCCTTGGCTTGTTGCATGAAAAATATTTTTAAAAATCCACGAGCCATGGCTAGTCGGATGAAAAATATTTTTAAAAATCTACAAGCCTTGGCTAGTTGCATGAAAAATATTTTTAAAAATCCACCAGCCTTGTCTATTTGCATGAATAATATTTTTAAAAATCCACGAGGCTTGGCTAGTTGAATGAAAAATATTTTTTTAAATCCACGAGCCTTGGCTAGTTGCATGAAAATATTTTTAAAAATCCACGAGCCTGGGCTAATTGCATGAAAAATATTTTTTATAAATCCACCAGTCTTGGCTAGTTGCATGAAAAATATTTTTAAAAATCCACGAGCCTGGGCTAATTGCATGAAAAATATTTTTTATAAATCCACCAGTCTTGGCTAGTTGCATGAAAAATATTTTTATAAATCCACGAGCCTTGGCTAGTCGGATGAAAAATATTTTTAAAAATCTACAAGCCTTGGCTAGTCGGATGAAAAATATTTTTAAAAATCCACGAGCCTGGGCTAGTTGCATGAAAAATATTTTTTATAAATCCACTAGTCTTGGCTAGTTGCATGAAAAATATTTTTATAAATCTACGAGCCTTGGCTAGTCGGATGAAAAATATTTTTAAAAATCCACAAGCCTTGGCTAGTTGCATGAAAAATATTTTTAAAAATCCACGAGCCTTGGCTAGTTGCATGAAAAATATTTTTAACAATCCACGAGTCTTGGCTAGTTGCATGAAAAATATTTTTTAAAATCCACGAGCATTGGCTAGTTGAATGAAAAATATTTTTTTAAATCCTCGAGCCTTGGCTGGTTGCATAAAAATATTTTTAAAAATCCACGAGCCTGGGCTAGTTGCATGAAAAATATTGGCTATTTGCATGAAAAATATTTTTAAAAATCCATGAGCCTTGGCTAGTTGCATGAAAAATATTTTTAAAAATCCACAAGCCTTTGCTAGTTGCATGAAAAATATTTTTAAAAATCCACAAGCCTTGGCTAGTTGCATGAAAAATATTTTTAAAAATCCACGAGTTGCATGAAAAATATTTTTAAAAATCCACGAGCCTTGGCTAGTTGCATGAAAAATATTTTTAAAAATCCACGAGCCTTGGCTAGTTGCATGAACAATATTTTTAAAAATCCACGAGCGTTGGCTAGTTGCATGAAAAATATTTTTAAAAATCCACTAGTCTTGGCTAGTTGCATGAAAAATATTTTTAAAAATCCACGAGCCGTGTCTATTTGCATGAATAATATTTTTAAAAATCCACGAGGTATGGCTAGTTGAATGAAAAATATTTTTTTAAATCCACGAGCCTTGGCTAGTTGCATGAAAAATATTTTTAAAAATCCACGAGGCTTGGCTAGTTGAATGAAAAATATTTTTTTAAATCCACGAGCCTTGGCTAGTTGCATGAAATATATTTTTTTGTTTTAAAATTCACGAGCCTTGGCTAGTCGCATGAAATATATTTTTAAAAGTCCACTAGACGAGTCTTGGTACCTCCCGTTTTTCTGTATTCTGAGGGTTTTGGCCACATTAGATTACCGAAGTAGTTGAAATTTGGCTTTTAGACTTCCTTGGCGCTTAAAACCATTCAGCAGACATTTGTCAGTATTCGTACAAGTTTTGAGATTCCCCACAGAACGGTATCTCCCGATTTTCGGTATGTTGTTTTCAATACAGTACATCAAAACAAATCATGGTAGAGGGTATAAGAAGTTCGACCCTGTCGAACTTAATGCCGTTCTTATTTATTTTATTTAGTTTTGTTTGTTTTCAAGGCCATTATGGCCTTGATTAAATTTGTGTTTTTTTTTTTTTTTTTTTTTGGAAAATCCGAAATTTACAATTCTGGGTATTTACCGTGCGATTACGAAAATATTTTTTCTTGCTTTTACAAAATAAATACTAAAGTTGCAGTTCAATATTGCAGTATTGCTTATAAAAAAATCAAAGTACGTTAAACCGCAAATATGATTTTACTTTGTATGTATTTCCTGTGCAGCATATCCAAACGAATTTGAAACAAATACCCACATATGGGAGGGCATTTGAATGCGCGGCCACAACATAAGTACCCACGGCAACTAATTCTTATCATAAAAAAGGGTAAAAATGTGTTTTTTATTGTTATTGTTATTCCACATATATGTAAAACATGGAGGAGGTCACTGAAAACATTTTCTACAATATTTTTGACAGTTTTCAAAAGAAAGTCTAACGGATAAGACTTGAATAATTTATGAAAATAACATAAATGTGGTGAAAAGACAAAATACAAAAAAAAAAAACAACAACTGAAAAATGTTAAAGTTACAATTTCTATTTCTATTATTTTTTGTTGTAATTGCAAGAGTCAAAAGTGCAGAAGATATAATATGTGGATCTTCGGAAGCCCTAAAAGGTGGAGATGGTGAATGTGGTGAAAATATGACATGTGATGATTTAAACAATTGCGAATGCATAGAGGGCTACGAAGAATATCTAGATAAAGATGATGGTGATAAATTTAAATGTCGCAAAAAAAGTGAGATTGAGAGTGTCTTAAACGGAACGGAAAATATATTCAATACAAAAAGTGAGGAAAGAATAACAAATGAAAGTTTGAAACTAACGAATAAAGAAAATAAAAATGAAGGGACAATCACAAGTTTGTCAAATTTTCCGGAAGATAAGCAATCGATAGGTACGAAGTCTCCTATTCCAGCGGCCAACGAAGCAGAGAGTTCTATAACAAATAAAATGGCATTACGTAATTCAACAAACTCCGAAATTGTCGAAGAAAAGTGGCAAAGCACTACTGGACACAAGGCTATTAGTACAGCATCAGAAGTAGCTAACAATTTGAATGTGTCTGAAGGTCAAAATAAACATTTAAAAGAACCGTGGCATCAACGTGGTGAGACTGTGGCGAATTATGATGATGATGATGATGATGTTGAAGTTGTTGCTGACAATCAAACGGGTTTTGTTGGAAGTCGAATGCAAATGGCTCAGGATCTTAATCAGAATAGCCATCAAACTGGGAATAATAAGGACACACGAGAATCTCTGGAATCTTCGGAAGACACAGATGTCAATGAAATAGCTGAAATAGCTGATGGGGAGAGTATAACTGGTGGAATACCTATTGATGTGCAACCATCAACGGAGCAATCCATCGGTACATCAACCTCAATTCCGTCAGAAGTTCCTGCAACTCAAGCTTATACTGAAGCAAAGACTTCTACTTCCAATGAAAATCTTGATGAAACTAAAGATCAGAACTCTAGTTTAACTTCTGAATCCAAAACAATTGCTGAAGAAGATAACAATGCGGTGACATCAACGGACCAATCCATCGGTACTCCAATCTCAAACCCATCAGAAAATTCTGCAACTCAATCTTACACTGAAGCAAAGACTACTAATTCCAATGAAAATCTTCATGAAACTGAAGATCAGAGCTTTACTTCAACTTCTGAATCTACTACAACTACGGAAGCAGACAATAATGCGGAGACATCAACGGAGCAATCCATCGGTACACCAAAATCAATTCCCTCCAAACATTCTGCAACTCAACCTTACACTGAAGCAAAGACTACTAATTCCAATGAAAATCTTCATGAAACTGAAGATCAGAGCTTTACTTCAACTTCTGAATCTACTACAACTACGGAAGCAGACAATAATGCGGAGACATCAACGGAGCAATCCATCGGTACACCAAAATCAATTCCGTCAGAACATTCTACAAATCAAGCTCACACTAAAGCAGAGACTACTAATTCCAATGAAAATCTTGATGAAACTGAAGATCAGAAGTCAACTACAACAACGGATGCCGACAATAATGGGGACACATCAACGGAGCAATCCATCGGTACACCAACATCAATTCCGTCCAAACATTCTGCAACTCAACCTTACACTGAAGCAGAGACTTCTACTTCCAATGAAAATCTTAATGAAACTGAAGATCAGAAATCTTCTTCAACTTCTGAATCCACTACAACTACGGAAGCAGACAATAATGGGGACACATCAACGGAGCAATCCATCGGTACACCAACCTCAATTCCCTCCAAACATTCTGCAACTCAACCTTACACTGAAGCAGAGACTAATAATTCCAAAGAAAATATTAAGGAAACTGAAGATCAGAACTCTACTTCAACTTCTGAATCCACTACAACTACGGAAGCAGACAATAATAGGGACACATCAGCGGAGCAATCCATCGGTACACCAACCTCAATTCTGTCAGAAAATTCTGCAACTCAAGCTAACACTGAAGCAGAGACTGCTAATGGGGACACATCAACGGAGCAATCCATTGGTACACCAACCTCAATTCTGTCACAAAATTCTGCAACTCATGCTTATACTGAAGCAGAGACTTCTATTTCCAAGGCAAATCTTGATGAAACTGAAGATCAGAACTCTACATCAACTTCTGAATCCACTACAGCTACTGAAGATAACAATAATGCGGACGTATCAACGGAGCAATCCCTCGGTACACCAGCCTCAATTCCGTCAGAAAATTCTTCAACTCAAGCTTATGCTGAAGCAGAGACTACTAATTCCAACGAAAATCAAACTGAAACTGAAGATCAGAACTCTACTTCAACTTCTGAATCCACTACAACTACGGAAGCAGACAATAATGGCGACATATCAACGGAGCAACCCATCGGTACACCAACCTCAATTCCGTCAGAAAATTCTGCAACTCAGGAATATACTCAAGCAGAGACTACTGATTCCAATGAAAATCTTGATGAAACTGAAGATCAGAACTCTACTTCAACTTCTGAATCCACTACAACTGCTGAAGAAGACAATAATGGGGACACATCAGTGGACCAAACCACCGGTTATACTGAAGCAGAGACTTTTACTTCCAATGAAAATCTTGATGAAACTGAAGATCAGAACTCTATTTCAACTTCTGAATCCACTACAGCTACGGAAGCAGACAATAATGGTGACACATCAGTGGACCAACCCACCGGTACACCAACCTCAATTCCGTCAGAAAATTCTGCAACTCAGGCATATACTCGAGCAGAGACTACTCATTCCAACGAAAATCTTGATGAAACTGAAGATCTGAACTCTACTTCAACTTTCACTACAACTACGGAGGCAGAAAATAATGGGGACACATCGACGGAGCAATCCATCGGTACACCAAGCTCAACCCCGTCAGAAAATTCTGCAATTCAACCTTACACTGAAGCAGAGACTACTAATTCCAAAGAAAATATTAAGGAAACTGAAGATCAGAACTCTACTTCAACTTCTGAATCCACTACAACTACGGAAGCAGACAATAATAGGGACACATCAACGGAGCAATCCATCGGTACACCAACCTCAATTCTGTCAGAAAATTCTGCAACTCAGGCTAACACTGAAGCAGAGACCACTAATTCCAACAAAAATCTTGAGGAAACTGAAGATCAGAACTCTACTTCAACTTCTGAATCCATTAACCCTACTGAAGAAAACAATAATGGTAACACATCAGCGGAGCAATCCATCGGTACACCAACCTCAATTCTGTCAGAAAATTCTGCAACTCAAGCTAACACTGAAGCAGAGACTGCTAATGGGGACACGTCAACAGAGCAATCCATTGGTACACCAACCTCAATTCTGTCACAAAATTCTGCAACTCATGCTTATACTGAAGCAGAGACTTCTATTTCCAAGGTAAATCTTGATGAAACTGAAGATCAGAACTCTACATCAACTTCTGAATCCACTACAGCTACTGAAGATAACAATAATGCGGACGTATCAACGGAGCAATCCCTCGGTACACCAGCCTCAATTCCGTCAGAAAATTCTTCAACTCAAGCTTATGCTGAAGCAGAGACTACTAATTCCAACGAAAATCAAACTGAAACTGAAGATCAGAACTCTACTTCAACTTCTGAATCCACTACAACTACGGAAGCAGACAATAATGGCGACATATCAACGGAGCAACCCATCGGTACACCAACCTCAATTCCGTCAGAAAATTCTGCAACTCAGGAATATACTCAAGCAGAGACTACTGATTCCAATGAAAATCTTGATGAAACTGAAGATCAGAACTCTACTTCAACTTCTGAATCCACTACAACTACGGAAGCAGACAATAATGGGAACACATCAACGGAGCATTACATTGGTACACCAACCAGAATTCCGTCAGAAAATTCTGCAACTCAAGCATATACTAATTCCAACGAAACTCAAGATGAAACTGAAGATCTGAACTCTACGTCAAGTTCTAAATCCACCACAAGTACGGATGCAGACAATAATGGGGATACCTCAACGGAGCAATCCATCGCTACACCAAAATCAATTCCGTCAGAACCTTCTGTAACTCAAGCTTATACTGAAGCAGAGACTACTACTTCCAATGAAAATCTTGACGAAACTGAAGATCAGAGCTCTACTTCAACTTCTGAAGCCACTACAACTACGGAAGCAGACAATAATGGGGACACATCAACGGAGCAATCCATCGGTACACCAACCTTAATTCCGTCAGAAAACTCTGCAACTCAGGCATATACTCAAGCAGAGTCTACTAATTCCAATGCAAATCTTGATGAAACTGAAGATCAGAACTCTACTTCAACTTCTGAATCCACTACAACTACTGAAGAAGACAATAATGGGGACATATCAACGGAGCAATTCATCGGTACACCAAAATCAATTCCGTCAGAACCTTCTGCAACTCAAGCTTACACTACAACAGGGACTACTAATTCCAGCGAAAATCTTGAGGAAACTGAAGATCAGAACTCTACTTCAACTTCTGAATCCATTAACCCTACTGAAGAAGACAATAATGGCAACACATCAACGGAGCAATCCACCGGTTCACCAAATCAGGCTAAAAATCCAGACAAGAAATTCCAAGAACAAAATTCCATAACCATCCAAAATACAAGACTTCTAGGAGAGACTAATGGCGCTAAGGCAACGGCTAACAATTCGATGGAACAGAATATGACAACAACATCCAATTTTGATATGAAAGAAATTTTCCAGGATGAAAATAACAAAGAAAATGAAATTCACCATGGAGATACTGTGAAAGGTACAAACGGATCTTTGAATCCCCCAACATCAAAGCCTCAAAATCAGAAGCAAGAGAACGAAGATAACAAACCCTTGGCTTGGCCTATTGAGCACTCAATTGCTATCAAAGACACTAATTCGTCATTGGCTCCACCTACATCGAAGCCAGACGTTGCAAATACTGTGGGACTTAATGAAACAAAAAATTTCACAGAACTTCCAAATTCTCCTCAGCATAAAAATTACCCCAATAATGAAAATTCCTCTGCAGACATCAACAAAATCAATTTCACCACATCTAAGCCAGAGAAAAATAATGGAACAGTTGAGAAAAAGGAACAGCATGGAAATTCCGAACAACAAGAAAATGGTAAGACAAATTTTATTTCTTCTTATTTTTTATTGCATATTCGGTTTTCGAATGTTAATGATCGAATTTAATATGATGCATAATTTTTGTTTATTCAATTCCTATCGTAGGCACAAACCTCTCACTGACACCACCAACTACATCCAAGCCAGACGTTCCAAATACTGTGGGACTCGATCAAACAATAAATTCGCCGGATGTCCATCAGAAGCACACCCAACTTCAAAATTCCCCTCAGCATAAGAATGACAAGAATAAAGGAAATTCCACTGCGGACATCAACGAAACCCATCCCATTACATCTCAGCCAGACAAAAACAATGTAAACCTTGAGAAAAACGACATGCATAGAAAGTCTTCCGCAAAACAAGAAAATGGTAAGACAAATTTAATTCCTTCTTCTTTTCTTTTTTCTTCTTTATTGCATATTCGGTTTTCCAATATTAAATTGCTTATATAATTTTTTTGTCTATTCAATTCCTATCGTAGGCAAAAACTTGTCATTGTCCCCACCACCTACATCCAAGCCAGACGTTCCTAATACTGTGAGACTCGATCAAACAATAAATTCGCCGGACGTCCATCAGAAGAACACCCAACTTCAAAATTCCTCTCAGCATGATCATGGCCAGAATAATGGAAATTCATCTGCAGACACCAATGGAGCCAATCTCATCACATCTAAGCCAGAGAAAGATAAAGAAGCGTCAGAGAAAAACGGCCAGCATGGAAATTCCGGACAACAAGAAAATGGTAAGATAAATTTAATTCCGTCTTCTTATTTTTTATTGCATATTCGGTTTTCGAATGTTAGTGGTCATATTAAATTGCTTACATAATTTTTGTGTATTCAATCCCTATCTTAGGCACAAACTTGTTATTGTCCCCACCACCAACATCGAAGCCAGACGTTCCAAACACTGTGGGACTTAATAAAACTGGAAATTTCACCGAACTTCAAAATTCCCCTCAGCAGAAGAATGACCAGAATAATGGAAATGCCTTTGTAGACACCAACGAAACCCATCTTATCACATCTAAGCCAGAGGAATATAATAGAAGCCCTGAGAAAAACGACCTGCATGGAAATTCCACACATCAAGAAAATGGTAAGACAAATTTAATTCCTTCTTCTTTAATTTTTCTTCTTTATTGCATATTCGGTTTTCAAATATTAAAATTGCTTATATGTATGTATAAATTCTTGTGTATTCAATTCCTATCGTAGGCACAAACTTGTCATTGACACCGCCACCTACATCCAAGCCAGACGTTCCAAATGCTGTGGGACTTAGTGAAACTAAAAATTTCACCGAACTTCAAAATTCCCCTCAGCATACGAATGAACAGAATAAAGGAAATTCCTCTTCCAACGCCAACAAAACCCATCCCGTCAAATCAAAGCCAGTGAATGATAACGGAAACCCTGAGAAAAACGACCAACATGGAAATTCCACACCACAAAATGGTAGGACAAATTTAATGTATCTTCTTTATTGCATATTCGATTTTCATATGTTACCCTACGACCTTATTACTTACATTGCATTTAAATTGTTTTGGAAACTACTTACTTACTTAGCTGGCCCATTACAGAACATTTGTTCTATAGGCCGAACAACGAAAAGATCTCCCTTTCTCTGTCTATTGCTTCTCTTTCTGGAATACCGCGCCTTGTCATCTCTTCGTGCACTTGTTTGCGCCATCTATTCTTTGGCCTGCCAATTCTGCGTGCACCGCCAAGCTGCTGATATTTATACGCCTTTTTAGCGGGTTCATCATCGCTCATTCTTATGATATGCCCTAGCCAACGCAATCGTTGCATCTCAATACGTTTAACTATATTGATGTTGTTGTATAGCAGATACAGGTCGTGGTTCATGCGACGTCGATATTTACCATCAACGCAGATTGGTCCGTAGATCTTTCGAAGAATTTTTCTCTCAAACACACCAAGCACTGCCATGTCTGCTTGCGCAAGTAACCAGGCTTCGGAGCCATACATCAGCACGGGTAGTATCAGTGTTTTGTGGAGCGTTATTTTTGTTTGACGAGATGTGGCTTTGTTTTTAGAGTACTTACTTAAGCCAAAGTAGCATCTGTTGGCCAATACAATTCTTCTTTTTATTTCACAACTGATGTCGTTTGTTGTGTTTACGGCGGTGCCGAGGCAGACGAAGTCTCTTACTACCTCAAAATTATAGGAACCAACGTCAACAGTTGGCCCGATCTCTATGGACGCATTGCGCGTCGACACCATCAATTTAGTCTTCCCGCCGTTTACCGCCAGACCCACTTTAGCAGATTCTCCTTCGGCCTTCATAAAGGTATCTGTTACTTCTTTTACTGATCGTCCCATGATGTCTATATCATCAGCATAAGCAAGTAACATGTGGCTATAGATTGTGCCTTTTATTTTGACATTTGCATCTCGAATAACCTTTTCCAGCAGGATGTTGAAGAGATCACACGAGAGGCTGTCTCCTTGCCTGAAACCTCTTTTGGTACAAAATTCTTCGGAGAGGTTCTTTTCTATTTTAACTGAGGACCCCGTGTAAGTTAAAGTCATTTTACAAAGCCGGAGCTTTGCGGGGATACCAAATTCAGACATTGCATGGAATACCTTTGATCGGAGGAGACTGTAAAATGCTGCTTTATAATCGACAAAAAGGTGATATGTGTCGATCTGCATCTCTTGGGTGTTCTCCAGGATTTGCCGTAGGGTAAATATCTGGTCAATGGTGGACTTGCCAGGTCTAAAGCCACATTGGTATGGTCCAATTATTTCGTTGACCATTGGATTTAGTCGTTCGCACAATATCCCTGACACTACCTTATAGGCAATAGGGAGAAGACTTATGCCCCTATAGTTGGAGCATACGGTCTTCTCTCCTTGCTTGTGGACGGGACAAAGGATGCTCAGGTTCCAATCGTCGGGTACGCGTTCTTCCTGCCAGATGGTGCTAACTAGCTGATGCATACACCTTATCAGCGCGTCGCCTCCGGTTTTAAACAGCTCGGCTGGTAAGCCATCGCCTCCTGCTGCTTTATTATTCTTCAGCCGGTTGATTGCTGTTTTTACCTCATCTTGGCCGGGTGGTATACATTCTATACCATCTTCTGGGATTGGATCTGTGGTATCATCGTCTTCGCTACTATTGTCTACCAGCATATTGGAAAAATGTTCCTTCCATATCCTGAGCACGCTATCTGTATCTGTTACCAGATTACCTTGCTGGTATCTACAGGAGGATGTGCCTGTACCATAGCCATCTGTTTGATGTTTCACTCTTTGGTAGAATTTTCGGACTTCATTCTGGATCCTGTACATCTCGATTTTTTCACACTCCCGCTTTTCCATTTCTCTCTTTTTCTTGCGGCAAAGACGTTTCTCTTCTCTCCTTTTCTCCCGATATCTCTCTCGTGCGCTACGCGTTGCTACTGATTGTAAAGTAGCTCTATATGCCGCATTTTTCTCTTCGGTAGCAGCACGACACTCTTGGTCATACCATGAATTCCTTTGTGGAGGTCTCTGGTATCCAAGTATGGATTTTGTGGCTGTTTGCATGGAGTGGACAATATTTTGCAATTGTGTTGTTATTTTATCGGGACAAGGAGTGCTCTCATTAAGCAATTGGGCTAGTTGAGTGGAATATGCTGTGGCTATCTGTTGTGTTTGCAGCCTATCGATGTCCAACTTCCGCGTTGTGTCTGTTCGTGCTTTATTTGCAACGTTTAGACGGGTACGTACCTTTGCTGCAACAAGGTAGTGGTCCGAATCAATGTTTGCGCCTCGGAAGATCGTACATCCAACACGCAGGATGAATGTCTTCCATCTATCAGAACATGATTAATTTGATTACTTGTTCTTTGATCTGGAGACAGCCAGGTGCCCTTATGAATATCGAGATAATTAAATCTGGTACTGCTAACTACCATGTTTTTTGCAGCTGCAATGTCTATCAGCCTCATACCATTGTCAGATGTTTCACTGTGGAGACTGAATTTCCCGACTGTTGGGCCAAAGATATTCTCCTTTCCAATTTTGGCATTAAAATCGCCTAGAATGATTTTAATGTCATGGGCAGGGCAACGGTCATATGTTTCTTCTAAGCGCTCGTAAAATATATCTTTGGTCTGTTCGACCTTTTCTTAAGTGGAAGCATGAGCGCAAATAAAGCTGATGTTAAAGAATTTAGCTTTTATTGGAATTGCAGCAAGTTTTTCATTCACTGCCGTGAAGCTGGATACCAGATGTTTTCGCCTCCGACTAACTACGAATCCGCAACCAAACTTATGCTTTACGTCATGGCAGCTTTAATACAGTGCGTCACCTTTAGGTGTTGTTGTGACGTCTTTCCCAATCTATCGTATTTCCTGTATGGCAGTAATATCGCCTTGTACTTTTCAAGTACGTCTGCCAATGCGAAGACTGCACCTTCTCTATAAAGAGTGCGAACATTCCAGGTGCAGATTCGCAGATCGTGGTCCTTAAAACGTTTGCGGGGTTCGTCAACTTTAGAGGGGTTCGTTTTTCTTTTCTTTCGTTTTTTCATAGTAGGCTGTTTTTTCTAGGGGAGGGTTACTAACCCGACGCCCAAACCCAAGTTTTTAACGTTCTTATGGCTGAACGCGCGGCACATGTTAGCTCACTACGGGTGTTAAAGGCCTCCAGGAATACATAGAGAATTATTTAAGGCTTAATTATTTATTTTAAAATGCCAATTTATTCGAATTGATTATTTATTCAAAGTTTAGATCAAATGCATCGAGTTACAAATTAGAAATTAAAACGCTAACAAACTGTTGATCTCTATTTCAGTAACTCCAGGTGCTATAGAGCCGGCAAAAGATGTTAACACTAAAAACAATAACTACTTCCTACCGGCTCAACCTTCCAAGATTGACCCTATATCTAGCACATCTAATCCTAAAGAAGACACCAGTGAGTATGGAACCACCTCTATGCTGGAAACCTTCAACAATCAGAATGAAAAATCATTTAACGGACAAGAAGAACCTGTCGATGATGCTTCATTTGGTGAAGCAAAACGGTTCAAAGGGATTGGAAAAGACCTTGGTTCAAATCAAACAGATTTTAAACAAAATGCAACAAAGGAAATTTCCCCAGACACAAATCCATTATCATCAAATCATCAAACTCCCACGGAGTATGGGGGAGCTTCCTTGACTGCGGATGTTACAACTGAAGGAAGAAATTATTTGGAAAGACGTTCGGAATTTATTTCCAATGGTAAGTAAGGTTTCCTTTAAAGACTAAATTAATTTTAATCGTTTTTCTTCTTATAGCCAGTTCAGAAAATGAAACTACCACAGCGACATCTAGTTCTGCAATCAAAGGTTATGAGTCTACAAAACCTGATGTGGAAGAAGGAATTTCTCCCCGGCCAAGTTCGGAAGGAAATACCATTGGTAATAAGGACACATCAGAGAAAGAACATCATGGAATTTCTTTGGATGTTGATGTCCAGAAAAATAATTCCAAAGGTAAGCTGGATGAGCAAGGAAGCTATGAAAATGCCAAAGCAGCAGCGCCCATTACTCCAATGGAAGTAACTGAATCTCAACGTTTTGTAGATGGAGAATTTTCACAAGAAGATGAAACAACTACAACTGTAGGATCCTCGACCGAAACCAGTGAATCTGAACATTTTGTTGAGGAAACAACAACTCAGGCCACGAATCCAAATATGTTAGGGAAAGAAAATAACCACATATTGCTGGAAGAATTTACAAATATCGTAGTTAAGGATGCTAAGCTAAATTTTACTTCGGAATCATTTATAAGTGATGGAAAAACTAAAATTATTCATGATCCACATGATGCCAGTATACCGCAGACTACAACAGCTGTAAATAAAATCAACAACCCTCCTAAAGATATGCCCAAATCACCGACTGAGAGTAGTTATGATCCGAAAACACATGATTCCTCCAGTAAGAACTATTTAAAGGGTAACTTCCAAACGCATAGAAGACAAGATACTGAAAATGATAACGAAGTTCTTAACGGGGGCAATTTAACTCCAAATGAAAAACGAAAGATTACAACAGCTGCTCCATTCATAAATAGCATGGAAACACCTAAAAGTATGCAGCACTCATTGAAAGATAATTCGGTATTAAATGATACGCAGCGGAATTTGCTTAACTCTCGTAAGGAGATGAATTTCCATGATCCTAAGGCAATTGAAGAGGTAAATGAAAATAATACGAAAATACTAGCCACTAATGGAAATAAGGTGAAAACTTCTGGACAGCATTCTCCAGCGTCAGAAAATAATAAAGTAGATCTTGAAATTGTGACGACAAGTCAAAGTTTAAATTCTGTCCTAGAAAAAGATGGAACTGAGGACACTTTAGATGTGAATACTCCTGATGATACGACACAAACCCCCAGAACAAGAGAATCTATAGAAGAACTTCATCCTAAAAATATACCTCAGGTTGGAAGCAAAACTTCACCTACTGTGATAGCTGAGACAAAAACCAATTTGAAGGAAGCAATTGAAGATATTGAGATTTTGACTACAAGTAAAAGTTTAAATCCTGTCCCAGAAAAAGATGGAACTGAGGAAACTTTAAATGTGAATTCTCCTGATAATATGACACAAACCCCCGGTACAGAAGCGGCAAGAGAATCTATAGAAGAATTTCATCTTAAAAATATATCTCAAGTTGTAAGCAAAACTTTAGCTACTGTGGCAGCTGAGACAAAACCCGCGTTGACGAAGGCAATTGGAGAGCCTTTTAAAATGGAAATCACTACAGCAAATTATGATTCCTTAGCCGAAGGAGAATCATATGAGGAACTTAAGGCCAATTATACGACAAACAATCCGAACGGAAATGAGGCAGAGAAACAAGCTGCTTCAACGGCAGCCAACATATCGGGTTTGGGTGAATTTTCTCCAGAAAATAAGTTAGAATTTGATAACAAAGATGACGATGGAACAGATCAAGTTTCCATCAACTCTGTTAACCTTACCAAATCAAATGTTTCTAACCTATATTTCAAACAACTTTTATCGGAAAATTCAGAAGCTCAAAGCTTGGACACCATGAAGCTGAATATTTCTGCTGAAGCCAAACATGATGAAACTTATAAACCCTCCGCCGTAGCCGATGACAGAAATTCGGCATCTATCATTACGACAACCGAGTCCAGTGAAGTAGAATCTAAAGAAAATGTAGAAGATGATGAAGAGCCTTCCTTGTCTACACTGGGAACAAATGAGATCGTGAATGAGGAGGAGTCTGAGTTACTGAAGGCAAATCAACTTGGAATGGATTCAACACGAGGACAGCAAGGAGTTCCTAGAGACACCGAAAACAAATTAGTGAAACTAACAACTACAGTTCCCGAAGATTCGGAACAAATTCCAAATGAAGGAAAATATGAAACTGTACCAGCGACAACGAGCTCAATGGCGTCAGCAAGCTTCGAAAATCAGGCCAGTAATATGGAAAGAGACACTAAACTTTTGGTGGAGGAAAACCAACCGAAGTTTACAGCGACTTTAGGCAGTTTATCTTACGACTCTAATTTAGGAAAAAATCCAAGTTCCACAACAACCGAAGAGCCTTCATCCGTTGCAGAAGATTTCTTTTCGTTAGACTCACTGAATGAAGATTCGGAGGGCCGCACACTGATGGTTGAAAGCGATTGGAAAATCGAATCGAATAAAGATTCGCAAGAACTTACAAATATGGAAGCAGTCAGCAATCCTCCTTCATCCAACAATAAATTTAAAGAAGTGCAGGGTGTTGAAATTCCAAGTTCCACAACAACTGAAGAGTCTTCATACGTTGTAGAGGATATATTCTCGTTAGACTCACAGGATGAAGATTCAGAGGGCGGCACACAAGATTCGCATGAACTTATAACTAAGGAAACAGTCAGAAATCCTTCTTCATCCAACAATGAATCTGAAGAAGTGCAGGGTGTTGAACCTAAATCTGCTTTTACCAATATCACTGGTTCAAATGAAGAATTCTCCAAAAATAATTTGACTGACGTTACTTCGACCGGGAGCACAGTGTCGATAGAAAGCGATTCCAAGAACATGTTACCCCAGGGAGGTGTTTATTGGAAAATCGAATCGAATAAAGACTTGCAAGAACCTACAACTATGGAAGCAGTCAGTGATCCTCCTCCATCCAACAATGAATCTGAAGAAGTGCAGGGTGTTGAAGCAACATCTGCTTTAAGCACTTTTATTGCTGCACATAGAGAATTCTCTGAAAATAATGCTGCGGGTACTACAACGGAGAATTCTCGCTTGTTTGGAAGTAATAGGGAAGTGGAACCAGTGGGTGGGGTCAAATCTGCTTCTAATAAGCTTACGGGTGCTATAGAGGAAACTACTCAGGCTACTACGACTGAAAACAACTCGGAACATGATGAAGCAACTGAGAAAACTACTAATTCTACAGAAGATGGAAATGACTCAGGTTATGATGAAGCAACATTGGCAAATACCGAGAGAAAATTCTCCACACCTACCCAAAATAAAATCGCAATTGGCAAAAATAAAAAAGATAGAGAGGAAATTCTTAAGAATTATGAAATTGCAACCACAAAAAGCAACAGCAATACAACAACAACCGCGCCTGAGATTGAAATAAATCCAACGAAAACTCCAAACAATAGTACAAATTATAGAAGACCTATTTTGAAGGAATCTGATACTGGTGCAACGACCTCTCCACCACCGAATACTTTACATAATAGGAGAATCAAATTTTATTATATACTGACAGGTATATTTTGTTTAATTGTAGCTTTAGTTTATGTAGTTATACAATATTCTAGAATTATTCCAATTCGTAGATATGATAGGCCCGATATTGAATTGTTTAGTTAAATGTACGACAATATTGGATAGATAATAGGTTTTTTTTGACTTACTTTAAGTAAAATGCTGTTAACAAAATTCAATTCAAAGACTTAGAATTAAGTAAATTCTTGACAGTGAAATTCAACATAGGCAATATGAAATAAAATTGAAAAAAAATAAAATAACAAAAACTTTTAGTGCCAAATTTGTACAAAAAATAATTTTGAATATTAAGGCAAAGATACTTCAGCTCAACTCGATAAAGAAATAATTAAACACAATACATTTACATTTAAATAAAAGCATATCTAAAAACTAGTAAAAGTACATAATATTAGCCCCTACTTTCCTAAAGCTCAATTCAACAAACCTGATCTTTAAAGATAACAACAATAATTTTAATTATTAAGTGTAATGTAAATATTCTAAGCTTAAGCTATTGTAATAATTTTATTTAATTTTCTAAAATAAAATTAAAGAACTTTATAGTAAAACTCTGCACAGTGATTCTGATTTCAATTTTGCTAACTCAATCCCCATTTTTTGTCGTCAACGTCAAGATGCCCACCTCGGGAATATTTTTCCAATGTAGGTCATGAGCTTAAGATTATCTTTATATTAACTTAGATTATCTTAATACTAGATCTTAGTACTAACTGCAATGAACGCAAACAAACGAAACGATTCCCGTAGCATTCACACAAAATCAAAAACTTTTAATTTTTTTCTGAATCGTTTCGTTCTCAAAACAAAGCCACAAACTTTTAAACTGAAGAAAGTTTTGTTCTTCTTCAGTTCAACAGCGTGTTTTTGTAAAAAGTTTTTGCCCATTCGTTCGTCGATTTCATGAACGAAGACACAATTTGGTTTTCATAGCGGTTGACGTTTGTATTCCTGTGACAAACAAATGAAAGCTTTTTATTTTCGTATTTTTTTTTTTTTTGGTTTTCGTAACAAAATCAGATGAACGAATACGTCAAAAATAATGAATGAAATAATTTATGTAATAAATGGCACAAAACACACGAAAGCTGGAAGGGAATGCAATTTTATTTATTTCCATAGAAGCACACGCGTATATGTACATCCGTTTCTTCATATTATCACAATTATATTTGGACAAATTTGATTACATTTTTTTCTTATTTTTTTGTTTTTCATCTGTTTATCAGGGTTGCCATCAAGTAACACATTTTACGTGCAGATGCCTATTCACAAAATAAGTATCATGGAAACCCTGAAATATAAAAGCTTTTATGAAATAGACGAAAGCTTTCAGATAAAAACGAATGGTTCGTAAAATTTTACAAGAACCAAATGTTGAACGTATACGTTTTAGTACGAACGGTTCGTGTGACAGGCAAGCATTTTTACAAAAACACCCTGTAAAAGTACAATTACCGAAATGTACTTCGGCTATGCTGTTCCGAGTTGTTTTATTCACGAACGAAACAAAATGAATCATTTGCAAAAGTTTGCTTTGCGAAATGATCAATGACACATTCAGACATGAACACATTTGATTGTTTAACAACCCAGTAAGCTAACATCACATACTTGGAATATACTGCGGTGGATGTTTCAATCAACCACCAAACGTTTGCAGTATATATTGTACGGTTTCGTTTTCCATGAGTTGTTGTGAAGTTGCGAGCTTTTCATTTTTCGTTTTGTTTGCACTCACGTATGTAAACAAAACGAAACTAAAGAGCGAGTTCGGTCAACTTGGATTATGTTTCGTTTTGTTCTTATGAAAAAGACGAACCGTTTGCGAACGTTTCATTAAGATTATTTCGGTACGCTGATTATCTGCCATCTAGTGCCTTAGAATATGGTTTCTATGGATATATTAGAGTATAACTTCGTTATCTGACAACGTCAAGAGTTCTTCTTCCAAATATTATTTACATGTGCGGTGCCTGCCTTTCTGAAAGAAAGTATGTCTGTCCGTCCGTCTGTCTGATGAAATCAAGATTCAGCTCGCAATTTAGTCTTCGTTTGGGGTACAAAACCGTCAGACTGAAAATTTTCGGTGGACCTGTCTTCATACAGCCCATATATAACAGTACCTTCCGATTTTCGGCATTTTGAAAGTTTTAGCGTTCTTATCACACCAAAATGTCTGAAATTTTGTATTTAGTCTTCGTTGGGGGTATTAAACATTCCACCTGAAATTTGTCGGTATAGGTTCACGCTTAGAAAGGTGCCTGCCGATGTTCAGTATTTTTAAGGTTGTGGCCTCACTAGCCCTTCGAAATGGCTGATATTTGACATTTAGTGTACTTTGGGACTTCTAAAATTTCCTGCAGAAATATGTCAGTAGAGGTCCACGTTTAAATATAGCCCCCACGATTTTCGATATTTTGAAAGTTGTGGCTTAAATAACCTACCCAAAATGGCTGTCTTTGTTGGTAGTACAAAATATTTCACCAGAAATTCGTCCCTATATAACAGTACTTCCCGATTTTCGGCATTTTGAAGGTTGTGGCTTCAATACCCTACCGTACGGCTTCAATACCCCACCGGACTGCAACTCAGTATTTAGTCTTTGGCGTTAGTGTTGCAAAACTTTCCTAACATTTTTCGGTACAGTTCAAAGTTTTACGAGGGAACTAGAAAAGTTTCTGGCTTAATAATGAAAGCGCAAATATTTATCACCAAACTTTTTTAAAGTATTTTCCAGCAAATTTACACACTTTTTCATGGGCTCAAACCACTTTTTCCACTCCGATTGAGACACCCCAAAGCATGGTTTTTGAACGTTTCAGCATTTTCTGGCGACGAAAAACGTTGACCACGCCTTTTCTTCTTGATGTGTGGGAATCAAATCAAGTCATTGGGTTCCAAGTCAGGGCTGTACTGAGGATGGCCCATCAATTCCACGTGTTGTCCGGTCAAAAACGCTGGTTTGAATCGATGTGTGAGAGCTGGCATTGTCGTGGTGCACAATGATTCGTCTTCTGTTGCTCGTTTTTTTTTCGAATTCAGGACTTCAGGCAAACAAATTGTAGTGTACCGCTCAGAATTAACCGTCCTACGTTGCTCAAGCCGTACAGTTGTCACATGGTCAATTTAGCCGATGAAACATGCGACCATTTGCTTCGAAGTATTTCTTCCATGACCAACTTTCGTTAGATTTGGTTCGCCTTCGAAGACCCCCACGATGGATTGCTGTTTTGATTCGACGTCTGTGGCGATCTTATTAACGTCGTTTGCAGCACCGCGATCGTATTTATTCACAATTTTTTTGCACCAATCGACAAGAGCATATTTGAGCGATTGTCAAGTTGGATCTAACGCGAAAAACCCATTTTTGCGGCCAGTTGCTCATGCAATATTAGTTGGTGGAAGAAATGCCCAAGAATGTCTCTATGTCACGGTATATAACATGGCGATTCGGCATTATCCGTTCACGCACGGCTTTAATTTTTCGGACAAATATGTAGCTTAAACCCTCAAAATACCGATAATCGGAAGATACCGTTTTTTGAGGGATATACCTAAACATAGGCCCATTTTGGTAATTTATGGTGAAGAAGTGTTGTGACTCCTAAGAGCCCCAAATACAGCTGGTTCATTTAAAAAGTGTAGCTTGGTCAAATAATAATGTTCCTGCTGACCAATGAAAATATAATTTTTAGAAAATTAACGTTTAGGTTGAGCAATTAAATAATAAGTTTTAAAACATCCAAATTAGAAAATCCAAATGAAAAAATAATTTTCTAAAAAGTCACGTTTCTGTTGGTCGTTAAAAAAATATTTGCTAAAAAATCAACGCCTCTGTTGGTCAATGAAAAAATAGTTATTAAAAAGTCCACGTTTCAATGAAAAAATAATTTTTAAAAATCCACGTTTCTGTTGATCAGCGAAAAAAAATTTAAGAAAAATTCAAGTTTCAATGCAAAAATAAATTTAAAAAAAATTCACGTTTCAATGCAAAAATAAATTTAAAAAAAATTCACGTTTCAATGCAAAAATAAATTTTAAAAATCCAAGTTTCTGTTGATCAGCGAAAAAAAAAAATTAAAAAAATTCACGTTTCTTTTGCCAATGAAAACATAATTTAAAAAATCCACGTTTCTGTTGGTCAGTGAAAAAAATAATTCTTTAAAAAATCCACGTTTCTGTTGGTCAGTGAAAAAAATAATTCTTTAAAAAATCCACGTTTCTGTTGGTCAATGAAAAAAATAATTCTTTAAAAAATCCACGTTTCTGTTGGTCAATGAAAAAAATAATTCTTTAAAAAATCCACGTTTCTGTTCGTCAATGAAAAAAATAATTCTTTAAAAAATCCACGTTTCTGTTGGTCAATGAAAAAGTAATTTTTAAAAAATCCACGTTTCTGTTGGTCAATGAAAAAATAATTTTTAAAAAATCCACGTTTCTGTTGGTCAATGAAAAAATAATTTTTAAAGAATCCACGTTTCTGTTGGTCAATGAAAAAATAATTTTTAAAAGATCCACGTTTCTGTTGGTCAATGAAAAAATATTTTTTAAAAAATCCACGTTTCTGTTGGTCAATGAAAAAATAATTTTTAAAAAATCCACGTATCTGTTGGTCAATGAAAAAATAATTCTCAAAAAATCCACGTTTCTGTTGGTCAATGAAAAAATAATTTTTAAAAAATCCACGTTTCTGTTGGTCAGTGAAAAAAATAATTCTTTAAAAATCCACGTTTCTGTTGGTCAGTGAAAAAAATAATTGTTAAAAAATCCACGTTTCTGTTGGTCAGTGAAAAAAAATAATTGTTAAAAAATCCACGTTTCTGTTGGTCAGTGAAAAAAATAATTCTTTAAAAATCCACGTTTCTGTTGGTCAGTGAAAAAAATAATTCTTTAAAAATCCACGTTTCTGTTGGTCAGTGAAAAAAATAATTCTTTAAAAATCCACGTTTCTGTTGGTCAGTGAAAAAAATAATTCTTTAAAAATCCACGTTTCTGTTGGTCAGTGAAAAAAATAATTCTTTAAAAATCCACGTTTCTGTTGGTCAGTGAAAAAAATAATTCTTTAAAAATCCACGTTTCTGTTGGTCAGTGAAAAAAATAATTCTTTAAAAATCCACGTTTCTGTTGGTCAGTGAAAAAAATAATTCTTTAAAAATCCACGTTTCTGTTGGTCAGTGAAAAAAATAATTCTTTAAAAATCCACGTTTCTGTTGGTCAGTGAAAAAAATAATTCTTTAAAAATCCACGTTTCTGTTGGTCAGTGAAAAAAATAATTCTTTAAAAATCCACGTTTCTGTTGGTCAGTGAAAAAAAATAATTGTTAAAAAATCCACGTTTCTGTTGGTCAGTGAAAAAAATAATTCTTTAAAAATCCACGTTTCTGTTGGTCAGTGAAAAAATAATTCTTTAAAAATCCACGTTTCTGTTGGTCAGTGAAAAAATAATTCTTTAAAAATCCACGTTTCTGTTGGTCAGTGAAAAAAATAATTCTTTAAAAATCCACGTTTCTGTTGGTCAGTGAAAAAAATAATTCTTTAAAAATCCACGTTTCTGTTGGTCAGTGAAAAAAATAATTCTTTAAAAATCCACGTTTCTGTTGGTCAGTGAAAAAAATAATTCTTTAAAAATCCACGTTTCTGTTGGTCAGTGAAAAAAATAATTCTTTAAAAATCCACGTTTCTGTTGGTCAGTGAAAAAAATAATTCTTTAAAAATCCACGTTTCTGTTGGTCAGTGAAAAAAATAATTCTTTAAAAATCCACGTTTCTGTTGGTCAGTGAAAAAATAATTCTTTAAAAATCCACGTTTCTGTTGGTCAGTGAAAAAAATAATTCTTTAAAAATCCACGTTTCTGTTGGTCAGTGAAAAAATAATTCTTTAAAAATCCACGTTTCTGTTGGTCAGTGAAAAAAATAATTCTTTAAAAATCCACGTTTCTGTTGGTCAGTGAAAAAAATAATTCTTTAAAAATCCACGTTTCTGTTGGTCAGTGAAAAAAATAATTCTTTAAAAATCCACGTTTCTGTTGGTCAGTGAAAAAAATAATTCTTTAAAAATCCACGTTTCTGTTGGTCAGTGAAAAAAATAATTCTTTAAAAATCCACGTTTCTGTTGGTCAGTGAAAAAAATAATTCTTTAAAAATCCACGTTTCTGTTGGTCAGTGAAAAAAATAATTCTTTAAAAATCCACGTTTCTGTTGGTCAGTGAAAAAAATAATTCTTTAAAAATCCACGTTTCTGTTGGTCAGTGAAAAAAATAATTCTTTAAAAATCCACGTTTCTGTTGGTCAGTGAAAAAAATAATTCTTTAAAAATCCACGTTTCTGTTGGTCAGTGAAAAAAATAATTCTTTAAAAATCCACGTTTCTGTTGGTCAGTGAAAAAAATAATTCTTTAAAAATCCACGTTTCTGTTGGTCAGTGAAAAAAATAATTCTTTAAAAATCCACGTTTCTGTTGGTCAGTGAAAAAAATAATTCTTTAAAAATCCACGTTTCTGTTGGTCAGTGAAAAAAATAATTCTTTAAAAATCCACGTTTCTGTTGGTCAGTGAAAAAAATAATTCTTTAAAAATCCACGTTTCTGTTGGTCAGTGAAAAAAATAATTCTTTAAAAATCCACGTTTCTGTTGGTCAGTGAAAAAAATAATTCTTTAAAAATCCACGTTTCTGTTGGTCAGTGAAAAAAATAATTCTTTAAAAATCCACGTTTCTGTTGGTCAGTGAAAAAAATAATTCTTTAAAAATCCACGTTTCTGTTGGTCAGTGAAAAAAATAATTCTTTAAAAATCCACGTTTCTGTTGGTCAGTGAAAAAAATAATTCTTTAAAAATCCACGTTTCTGTTGGTCAGTGAAAAAAATAATTCTTTAAAAATCCACGTTTCTGTTGGTCAGTGAAAAAAATAATTCTTTAAAAATCCACGTTTCTGTTGGTCAGTGAAAAAAATAATTCTTTAAAAATCCACGTTTCTGTTGGTCAGTGAAAAAAATAATTCTTTAAAAATCCACGTTTCTGTTGGTCAGTGAAAAAAATAATTCTTTAAAAATCCACGTTTCTGTTGGTCAGTGAAAAAAATAATTCTTTAAAAATCCACGTTTCTGTTGGTCAGTGAAAAAAATAATTCTTTAAAAATCCACGTTTCTGTTGGTCAGTGAAAAAAATAATTCTTTAAAAATCCACGTTTCTGTTGGTCAGTGAAAAAAATAATTCTTTAAAAATCCACGTTTCTGTTGGTCAGTGAAAAAAATAATTCTTTAAAAATCCACGTTTCTGTTGGTCAGTGAAAAAAATAATTCTTTAAAAATCCACGTTTCTGTTGGTCAGTGAAAAAAATAATGCTTTAAAAATCCACGTTTCTGTTGGTCAGTGAAAAAAATAATTCTTTAAAAATCCACGTTTCTGTTGGTCAGTGAAAAAAATAATTCTTTAAAAATCCACGTTTCTGTTGGTCAGTGAAAAAAATAATTCTTTAAAAATCCACGTTTCTGTTGGTCAGTGAAAAAAATAATTCTTTAAAAATCCACGTTTCTGTTGGTCAGTGAAAAAAATAATTCTTTAAAAATCCACGTTTCTGTTGGTCAGTGAAAAAAATAATTCTTTAAAAATCCACGTTTCTGTTGGTCAGTGAAAAAAATAATTCTTTAAAAATCCACGTTTCTGTTGGTCAGTGAAAAAAATAATTCTTTAAAAATCCACGTTTCTGTTGGTCAGTGAAAAAAATAATTGTTAAAAAATCCACGTTTCTGTTGGTCAGTGAAAAAAATAATTCTTTAAAAATCCACGTTTCTGTTGGTCAGTGAAAAAAATAATTCTTTAAAAATCCACGTTTCTGTTGGTCAGTGAAAAAAATAATTCTTTAAAAATCCACGTTTCTGTTGGTCAGTGAAAAAAATAATTCTTTAAAAATCCACGTTTCTGTTGGTCAGTGAAAAAAATAATTCTTTAAAAATCCACGTTTCTGTTGGTCAGTGAAAAAAATAATTCTTTAAAAATCCACGTTTCTGTTGGTCAGTGAAAAAAATAATTCTTTAAAAATCCACGTTTCTGTTGGTCAGTGAAAAAAATAATTGTTAAAAAATCCACGTTTCTGTTGGTCAGTGAAAAAAATAATTGTTAAAAAATCCACGTTTCTGTTGGTCAGTGAAAAAAATAATTCTTTAAAAATCCACGTTTCTGTTGGTCAGTGAAAAAAATAATTCTTTAAAAATCCACGTTTCTGTTGGTCAGTGAAAAAAATAATTCTTTAAAAATCCACGTTTCTGTTGGTCAGTGAAAAAAATAATTCTTTAAAAATCCACGTTTCTGTTGGTCAGTGAAAAAAATAATTCTTTAAAAATCCACGTTTCTGTTGGTCAGTGAAAAAAATAATTCTTTAAAAATCCACGTTTCTGTTGGTCAGTGAAAAAAATAATTCTTTAAAAATCCACGTTTCTGTTGGTCAGTGAAAAAAATAATTCTTTAAAAATCCACGTTTCTGTTGGTCAGTGAAAAAAATAATTCTTTAAAAATCCACGTTTCTGTTGGTCAGTGAAAAAAATAATTCTTTAAAAATCCACGTTTCTGTTGGTCAGTGAAAAAAATAATTCTTTAAAAATCCACGTTTCTGTTGGTCAGTGAAAAAAATAATTCTTTAAAAATCCACGTTTCTGTTGGTCAGTGAAAAAAATAATTCTTTAAAAATCCACGTTTCTGTTGGTCAGTGAAAAAAATAATTCTTTAAAAATCCACGTTTCTGTTGGTCAGTGAAAAAAATAATTCTTTAAAAATCCACGTTTCTGTTGGTCAGTGAAAAAAATAATTCTTTAAAAATCCACGTTTCTGTTGGTCAGTGAAAAAAATAATTCTTTAAAAATCCACGTTTCTGTTGGTCAGTGAAAAAAATAATTCTTTAAAAATCCACGTTTCTGTTGGTCAGTGAAAAAAATAATTCTTTAAAAATCCACGTTTCTGTTGGTCAGTGAAAAAAATAATTCTTTAAAAATCCACGTTTCTGTTGGTCAGTGAAAAAAATAATTCTTTAAAAATCCACGTTTCTGTTGGTCAGTGAAAAAAATAATTCTTTAAAAATCCACGTTTCTGTTGGTCAGTGAAAAAAATAATTCTTTAAAAATCCACGTTTCTGTTGGTCAGTGAAAAAAATAATTCTTTAAAAATCCACGTTTCTGTTGGTCAGTGAAAAAAATAATTCTTTAAAAATCCACGTTTCTGTTGGTCAGTGAAAAAAATAATTCTTTAAAAATCCACGTTTCTGTTGGTCAGTGAAAAAAATAATTCTTTAAAAATCCACGTTTCTGTTGGTCAGTGAAAAAAATAATTCTTTAAAAATCCACGTTTCTGTTGGTCAGTGAAAAAAATAATTCTTTAAAAATCCACGTTTCTGTTGGTCAGTGAAAAAAATAATTCTTTAAAAATCCACGTTTCTGTTGGTCAGTGAAAAAAATAATTCTTTAAAAATCCACGTTTCTGTTGGTCAGTGAAAAAAATAATTCTTTAAAAATCCACGTTTCTGTTGGTCAGTGAAAAAAATAATTCTTTAAAAATCCACGTTTCTGTTGGTCAGCGAAAAAAATAATTCTTTAAAAATCCACGTTTCTGTTGGTCAGTGAAAAAAATAATTCTTTAAAAATCCACGTTTCTGTTGGTCAGCGAAAAAAATAATTCTTTAAAAATCCACGTTTCTGTTGGTCAGTGAAAAAAATAATTCTTTAAAAATCCACGTTTCTGTTGGTCAGCGAAAAAAATAATTCTTTAAAAATCCACGTTTCTGTTGGTCAGTGAAAAAAATAATTCTTTAAAAATCCACGTTTCTGTTGGTCAGTGAAAAAAATAATTCTTTAAAAATCCACGTTTCTGTTGGTCAGTGAAAAAAATAATTCTTTAAAAATCCACGTTTCTGTTGGTCAGTGAAAAAAATAATTCTTTAAAAATCCACGTTTCTGTTGGTCAGTGAAAAAAATAATTCTTTAAAAATCCACGTTTCTGTTGGTCAGTGAAAAAAATAATTCTTTAAAAATCCACGTTTCTGTTGGTCAGTGAAAAAAATAATTCTTTAAAAATCCACGTTTCTGTTGGTCAGTGAAAAAAATAATTCTTTAAAAATCCACGTTTCTGTTGGTCAGTGAAAAAAATAATTCTTTAAAAATCCACGTTTCTGTTGGTCAGTGAAAAAAATAATTCTTTAAAAATCCACGTTTCTGTTGGTCAGTGAAAAAAATAATTCTTTAAAAATCCACGTTTCTGTTGGTCAGTGAAAAAAATAATTCTTTAAAAATCCACGTTTCTGTTGGTCAGTGAAAAAATAATTCTTTAAAAATCCACGTTTCTGTTGGTCAGTGAAAAAATAATTCTTTAAAAATCCACGTTTCTGTTGGTCAGCGAAAAAAATAATTCTTTAAAAATCCACGTTTCTGTTGGTCAGTGAAAAAAATAATTCTTTAAAAATCCACGTTTCTGTTGGTCAGTGAAAAAAATAATTCTTTAAAAATCCACGTTTCTGTTGGTCAGTGAAAAAAATAATTCTTTAAAAATCCACGTTTCTGTTGGTCAGTGAAAAAAATAATTCTTTAAAAATCCACGTTTCTGTTGGTCAGTGAAAAAAATAATTCTTTAAAAATCCACGTTTCTGTTGGTCAGTGAAAAAAATAATTCTTTAAAAATCCACGTTTCTGTTGGTCAGTGAAAAAAATAATTCTTTAAAAATCCACGTTTCTGTTGGTCAGTGAAAAAAATAATTCTTTAAAAATCCACGTTTCTGTTGGTCAGTGAAAAAAATAATTCTTTAAAAATCCACGTTTCTGTTGGTCAGTGAAAAAAATAATTCTTTAAAAATCCACGTTTCTGTTGGTCAGTGAAAAAAATAATTCTTTAAAAATCCACGTTTCTGTTGGTCAGTGAAAAAAATAATTCTTTAAAAATCCACGTTTCTGTTGGTCAGTGAAAAAAATAATTCTTTAAAAATCCACGTTTCTGTTGGTCAGTGAAAAAAATAATTCTTTAAAAATCCACGTTTCTGTTGGTCAGTGAAAAAAATAATTCTTTAAAAATCCACGTTTCTGTTGGTCAGTGAAAAAAATAATTCTTTAAAAATCCACGTTTCTGTTGGTCAGTGAAAAAAATAATTCTTTAAAAATCCACGTTTCTGTTGGTCAGTGAAAAAAATAATTCTTTAAAAATCCACGTTTCTGTTGGTCAGTGAAAAAAATAATTCTTTTAAAATCCACGTTTCTGTTGGTCAGTGAAAAAAATAATTCTTTAAAAATCCACGTTTCTGTTGGTCAGTGAAAAAAATAATTCTTTAAAAATCCACGTTTCTGTTGGTCAGTGAAAAAAATAATTCTTTAAAAATCCACGTTTCTGTTGATCAGTGAAAAAAATAATTCTTTAAAAATCCACGTTTCTGTTGGTCAGTGAAAAAAATAATTCTTTAAAAATCCACGTTTCTGTTGGTCAGTGAAAAAAATAATTCTTTAAAAATCCACGTTTCTGTTGGTCAGTGAAAAAAATAATTCTTTAAAAATCCACGTTTCTGTTGGTCAGTGAAAAAAATAATTCTTTAAAAATCCACGTTTCTGTTGGTCAGTGAAAAAAATAATTCTTTAAAAATCCACGTTTCTGTTGGTCAGTGAAAAAATAATTCTTTAAAAATCCACGTTTCTGTTGGTCAGTGAAAAAAATAATTCTTTAAAAATCCACGTTTCTGTTGGTCAGTGAAAAAAATAATTCTTTAAAAATCCACGTTTCTGTTGGTCAGTGAAAAAAATAATTCTTTAAAAATCCACGTTTCTGTTGGTCAGTGAAAAAAATAATTCTTTAAAAATCCACGTTTCTGTTGGTCAGTGAAAAAAATAATTCTTTAAAAATCCACGTTTCTGTTGGTCAGTAAAAAAATAATTCGTTTTTCTTGTGCAATAAAAAATAATTCTCAAAAAATCCACGTTTCTGTTGGTCAATGAAAAAATAATTCTCAAAAAATCCACGTTTCTGTTGGTCAATGAAAAAAAAAATTGTTACAACATCCACGTTTCTGTTAGTCAATGAAAAAATATTTTTTTAAAAAATGCACGTTTTTGTTGGTCAATGAAAATACTATTTTTAAAAAATCCACGTTTCTGCTAATCATTGAACAAATATTTGTTCAAAAATCCACGATTCTGTTGGTCGTTGATTTTTTTTAAATCCACCTTCTGTTGGTGTGTCTCAGGATAATTTCCTCTACTCCAAGAGTTCTTTTATTTTTTGTTGATTTTCTGCTAAAATAAAACTACTAACTTTTGTAAATATTTAAGCATTTATGATTAGATATCAAATGCTGTTAACGATTTATTCATAAATTTTTTTCATTACAACAAATAAGAAAATTTTAAATATTTCTTCTTTATATATGACAGTGAAAACCAACATATCTTTGGGTCGCCCATGTACAATCAAATAGTGGTCGCAAGAAAAGATTAAAATGTTTTAATAGAATTGCTGAAGAATCTTACTGTTTTTATTTAGCTGAGGGTATAAAACGGTTTATCAGTGCGATATAATCTTAATTTGAACTATCCAATGTAACATGTGACCTGTCTTTTCTACAAGATGGTGGACTCTTGCGCCACATTCTAACCACAAAACCCCCTAAAAGTACGATTAAAAGAACTATAACTCTAGCTATAGCTTTGGTTCTTCGTTCACCGTATATTATTGATTCCGTCATCTTACTTACTTTGGATGGTGATATAGTTGGTAACAAAACTGAAGTTATTTCTGAAGGGTTGTTTGGTTGTTTGTTCATATTCAGATTACGAAAATTAATGTCATAACCCTTAGGAATTTGCTCTACTTTTGCTGTACTCTTAAAATCATTAAGAGAAGATTTGTCCCCAGGATGTTTATTATAAATCTGTAATGCTGCCAATGTGGGATCTACTTGCTGTTGCCGTGATCGTTTTTGCCAGTTGTTGGATAGGAATTCTGTAATACTAGTTCTTTTGACTGCATTATATTCACCAGAGTTTTTGCCTTTCTCAGTGCCGTTTTCCCTAGAGTTATATTTCGCATCAATATTCGTTTCCTTATTAAATAAGTCCCCAAAGAAATTGTTATTTGACCAGGGATTGGTGCTGCTCAAACGAAGATGTGGAAACATTTTAGATCTCTTGTTCAATGAAGTTTGATTTGCCAATTCCACAGAGGTTTCTCGTGCTGGCGTTGTAAGGGGCATTAAGTTGCCTTTATCTCGCTGCGCTTGTGTTATATCCATTTCCAGTTGAGATGCCTTTAATATCATAGGACTTTTAGCAGAGGTTAAATAAAATTTCTCCAAAGAATCTCTTACCTCCACCTCTGTAACGAAATTGTTTGGGGGTTTTTTACATTGGCCATTTATTAAGGCTCCAATGGAAGGACATTTTATATATGCACTTTTCCCTCTTGCAACTACAACACAAAATAGTAAAATTAAAGATAATAACCTAAACATTTTGTAGTTGTTGTTTTTTTTTCAAAGTTTCTTATTTTTTAAGTCAAATCAAGTCTTATCCCTTAGACTGTATTTTGAGAACTGCCCAAACCATTTTGTTCACTTAGTTTTGATGTTCTCTCTCTCTCATACGAAACAGTATAAAGGAAACCAAACGCATTCTCTATTTATTTTTTTCTGCAGTGTTTTAATGGGAATTCCGTAACTTAAGTTGAGAATTGCTTGGTGTGGGTTTCTTGTGTAAAGGATAGTGATAATAACCCTGTAGGAAATGACAATAGTGAATATCTACTGACTTACTACTGACCGATTGTATGCAACGAAGCACCATATGGAGACATTGATACCAGAGTTCCACTACAAGATTTGTTGGTCTATTTAGAGCTTTTTAGTAGATTTCAAGGTTAGATGCATAATAGCACGTTTAAATTAACGAAATCCAGTGGTCGATTCCACAGCGTATGCTTCCAATAAAATCCACGTAATGGTATTGATTGTCGACAATATGGTGACAAAGTCACCATAATAGTAGACAAAAGTGGTGACATGTTGACACTTGATACCAGATTTCCTTCAGGGTTGTCATACAGAAAGCTATGTTTAAAATGCATTCCATCCACATGATTAAGATAAACATGTGGTATACATTTTTATAAATATTTTCGCGAAAAAATCTTTTTATTTTCGTTTGTCACTACTATTGCACAAAATATTCTGAGCATCCAGTGTTGCCAGAAGTGACGATTTATCGATTTATCGTCACTATTAAAAATATTTTTTCAGCGACCATCAGACCAAAGAAACATGGATTTTTAAGAATAGTTTTTCAGCGACAATTAGACCAAAGAAACGAGAATTCTTAAGAATATTTTTCAGCGACCATCAGGCAGAACTAAGAAGGGTGGTTTTTTAAAACTTTTTTAATCGACCATCAGACAGACCAAAAAAGCGTGGATTTTTAAGAATATTTTTTCATCTACCATTAGACCAAAGAAGCGTGGATTTTTAAGAATATTTTTTCATCTACCATTAGACCAAAGAAGCGTGGATTTTTAAGAATATTTTTTCATCTACCATTAGACCACAGAGGCGTGGATTTTTAAGAATATTTTTTCCATCTACCATTAGACCACAGAAGCGTGGATTTTTAAAAATATTTTTTCATCTACCATTAGACCAAAGAAGCGTGGATTTTTAAGAATATTTTTTCATCTACCATTAGACCAAAGAAGCGTGGATTTTTAAGAATATTTTTCAGCGATCATCAGAACAAAGAAGGGTGGATTTTTAAGAATATTTTTTCATCGAACATTAGACAAAAGAAGCGTGGATTTTTAAGAATATTTTTTCATCGAACATTAGACAAAAGAAGCGTGGATTTTTAAGAATATTTTTTCATCTACCATTAGACCACAGAAGCGTGGATTTTTAAGAATATTTTTTCATCGACCATTAGACAAAAGAAGCGTGGATTTTTAAGAATATTTTTTCATCTACCATTAGACCAAAGAAGCGTGGATTTTTAAGAATATTTTTTCATCTACCATTAGACCAAAAAGCGTGGATTTTTAAGAATATTTTTTCATCTACCATTAGACCAAAGAAGCGTGGATTTTTAAGAATATTTTTTCATCTACCATTAGACCAAAAAGCGTGGATTTTTAAGAATATTTTTTCATCTATCATTAGACCAAAGAAGCGTGGATTTTTAAGAATATTTTTTCATCTACCATTAGACCAAAGAAGCGTGGATTTTAAGGAATATTTTTGCATCTACCATTAGACCATAGAAGCGTGGATTTTTAAGAATATTTTTTCATCTACCATTAGACCAAAGAAGCGTGGATTTTTAAGAATATTTTTTCATCTACCATTAGACCAAAGAAGCGTGGATTTTTAAGAATATTTTTTCATCTACCATTAGTGGATTTTTAAGAATATTTTTTCATCTACCATTAGACCAAAAAGCGTGGATTTTTAAGAATATTTTTTCATCTACCATTAGACCAAAGAAGCGTGGATTTTAAGGAATATTTTTGCATCTACCATTAGACCATAGAAGCGTGGATTTTTAAGAATATTTTTTCATCTACCATTAGACCAAAAAGCGTGGATTTTTAAGAATATTTTTTCATCTACCATTAGACCAAAGAAGCGTGGATTTTAAGGAATATTTTTGCATCTACCATTAGACCATAGAAGCGTGGATTTTTAAGAATATTTTTTCATCTACCATTAGACCAAAGAAGCGTGGATTTTTAAGAATATTTTTTCATCTACCATTAGACCAAAGAAGCGTGGATTTTTAAGAATATTTTTTCATCTACCATTAGTGGATTTTTAAGAATATTTTTTCATCTACCATTAGACCAAAAAGCGTGGATTTTTAAGAATATTTTTTCATCTACCATTAGACCAAAGAAGCGTGGATTTTTAAGAATATTTTTTCATCTACCATTAGACCAAAGAAGCGTGGATTTTAAGGAATATTTTTGCATCTACCATTAGACCATAGAAGCGTGGATTTTTAAGAATATTTTTTCATCTACCATTAGACCAAAGAAGCGTGGATTTTTAAGAATATTTTTTCATCTACCATTAGACCAAAGAAGCGTGGATTTTTAAGAATATTTTTTCATCTACCATTAGACCAAAGAAGCGTGGATTTTTAAGAATATTTTTTCATCTACCATTAGACCACAGAGGCGTGGATTTTTAAGAATATTTTTTCCATCTACCATTAGACCACAGAAGCGTGGATTTTTAAAAATATTTTTTCATCTACCATTAGACCAAAGAAGCGTGGATTTTTAAGAATATTTTTTCATCTACCATTAGACCAAAGAAGCGTGGATTTTTAAGAATATTTTTCAGCGATCATCAAAACAAAGAAGGGTGGATTTTTAAGAATATTTTTTCATCGAACATTAGACAAAAGAAGCGTGGATTTTTAAGAATATTTTTTCATCTACCATTAGACCACAGAAGCGTGGATTTTTAAGAATATTTTTTCATCTACCATTAGACCAAAGAAGCGTGGATTTTTAAGAATATTTTTTCATCTACCATTAGACCAAAGAAGCGTGGATTTTTAAGAATATTTTTTCATCTACCATTAGTGGATTTTTAAGAATATTTTTTCATCTACCATTAGACCAAAAAGCGTGGATTTTTAAGAATATTTTTTCATCTACCATTAGACCAAAGAAGCGTGGATTTTTAAGAATATTTTTTCATCTACCATTAGACCAAAGAAGCGTGGATTTTTAAGAATATTTTTCAGCGATCATCAAAACAAAGAAGGGTGGATTTTTAAGAATATTTTTTCATCGACCATTAGACAAAAGAAGCGTGGATTTTTAAGAATATTTTTTCATCTACCATTAGACCACAGAAGCGTGGATTTTTAAGAATATTTTTTCATCGACCATTAGACAAAAGAAGCGTGGATTTTTAAGAATATTTTTTCATCTACCATTAGACCACAGAAGCGTGGATTTTTAAGAATATTTTTTCATCTACCATTAGACCAAAGAAGCGTGCATTTTTAAGAATATTTTTTTCATCAACCATTAGACCAAAGAAGCGTGCATTTTTAAGAATATTTTTTCATCTACCATTAGACCAAATAAGAGTGGATTTTTAAGAATATTTTTTCATCTACCATTAGACCAAAAAGCGTGGATTTTTAAGAATATTTTTTCATCTACCATTAGACCAAAGAAGCGTGGATTTTTAAGAATATTTTTTCATCTACCATTAGACCAAAGAAGCGTGGATTTTTAAGAATATTTTTTCATCTACCATTAGACCAAAGAAGCGTGGATTTTTAAGAATATTTTTCATCTACCATTAGACCAAAGAAGCGTGGATTTTTAAGAATGTTTTTCAGCGATCAGCAGACCAAAGAATGGTGGATTTTATAAGAATATTTTTTCATCGACCATTAGACCAAAGAAGCTTGGATTTTTAAAAATATTTTTTAAGCGATCATTAGACCGAAGAAGCGCGGATTTTTAAGAATATTTTTTCAGCGACCATCAAACCAAAGAACGGTGGATTTTATAAGAATATTTTTTCATAGACCATTAAACCAAAAAAGCGTGAATTGTTAAGAATATTTTTGCCGCGTCCATTATACCAAGAAGCGTGGATGGAAAGTAAAAAAAAAAATCTAACAACCCTGTCAGTGCGTGCTGTGCTCATGCTCAGGGATGCTGAAAATCGCTACAGCCACATACGCACTGTAGGTCTTTAGCGATTTTTACCTTAAAACAGTTGACATTCCTGCTTAAATAGTGTTTTTTGTGCGTAAAAAGTCACCACAAGTAGCGGGAAAACCACCAACTTGGCACCCCTGCTCATGCTGTTGTTGATTTTTGTTTTCCTTTATCCATTTTGCGCTCTCCCATTCTGTTATGTAGATCTCGTTTCAGTTTCCGTAGATGTCCCCTTTGTATTGAATTTGCTAGACGACGTTTTATTTTGTTGCTGTTTGTCGACTGGTGTTTTTTTTGTTTGTTCGCAAAAACAAAAATGTTTTCAAAGTTTTGTTGGGTTTGTAATGTAATATAAGCATTGTATGCAAAGTTTATATTGTTCTTAATTAGTTTTCAGAGGAATTTCATCTTTAAATTAATACAGATTTTGTCGATGCTCCTGAAAGACCAGATGGTCGAGTGTTCTATATCCTATGATTTGAATTAAATCATGTACAGTTATGAAAATATGTACTTTACTTTCATTTGGTATAAAAGCGGGCGGTGGTCAATAACTTTAGTATCTCCCTAAACAAAATGTTTACGCGTGAAAAGCTAGGATATCAGATGGATTAGGCTTTGTGTTTTTGTAAGTCGCCCAGCCATAGTGAGGTTAAACCAACAATAAACCAGCTAAAGAATGTTAAGCTGCTTAACGCCTGCATCGACGAGCCGATAAGGTGTACGGCAAATTTTGCAGAAAACTGAAGAGAGACTGTTTTCGACATTCATTTATGTTTAAGGTATTCTAAGCTACATATGTCTGAGTTTTGTATTTTAGCCTGAGGGCCTGGAAATTGGGCTTAAACCACTCCTCTTTATCCTGACAACTGGCGTTCTTCTGCTGCAATGAATGTGGGATGACCTCCTAGTACCGCATATACACTGTACCTTTGTACAGCCTGCGCAAATGCATCATCTGTATGCTATCCAAGGCTGCCTGTAGTGCGATTCTCTAACACGTTTTTGAGTTACCGACAAAAATCGGTAAAATTAAAACGCAAAATTTTTAATGAAAAGTTCAAATAAAAGTTGACAACACTCTTGCTATCGGTAGAACTTTACGACTGCTTTTTATTCGTCGCTAACTTACCGAAAAACATCGGTAATTACCGAAATTATAAGCATTTTAATTTTACCGACAGTTGTCGGTAACTCAAAAAATGAGTTAGGGAATCGCACTACAGATATGCTCGTTGACCTAGAGGTTGTACCCATGGACCCCTATATCCAGATCATGAATATCTCTGCTGATGTGCCCGAATAGGGGAAGCCAGTCCACAAGATTGTAGCAAGCTGTACTGCTGAGTCTGCGACAAAATCTTGTTGTGCTGATGCACCGCTGAGATCTGCGTGTCTTCATGAAAATGGTCCATAGTTGTCATGAGGAGGCACCCTGTTGTCGTCCTCAGGGCTTCATTATGCCACGTTGAAACATTTTACTGTGCAGACGAATTAAGCATGCTGTCAAGCGTTACACGCAATATCATCGGGTAATAAAACTTTGGAATCAGGACAATATCGAACAATATGTTCAGGGGACTCTCGTCTAAATGATGTTGAATGTGGCAATGGGTCGAGCCGCGGCGATCAGAGAGTTAGAGGTTAAACCGGAACTGCCTGTTTCACTCTACGGGTTTTGGACTTCTTATGTTTGATTTCCACAAACGAATGGGGTCCACACATACAGTTAGTTATCTTACGTTTCCAACACGACTTAGCATTGTTGACGATATCGAAAGCCTTGGATAAGGTCAATAACCGATATGACTGTTCGGTCGCACTGCCGGATCTAGTTCAGTCCTTGGCTAATATGTGTGGATACGACGAACCGGGAAACAACTTCTCATATCTACTGGAATCCTTGCTGACTTCAATAACAGGACCACTCTGCCAACATTCCAACCTTCTGGTACAATACGGGTGGCTTACGATAAATTGAGGACACTTGTCAAACATTCAACTTCGGTTTCATCCAGTCGTTTTTGATTTGTCATCTCAATGACGTGTAGGCTCCTGTAGGCTTAATGATTTCGTGTTTCGTCTGACATCTGCAACATCGCTGCAGTTGAGAGAGGTCACAGCACGTAGTACACTCACCTACTAGGCTGTTGATTTCAAGAGTAAGTTTCCCAATTCTTGTGGCTTCATGGTTCGTAAGACGAAGCTCATTACGTTCATTTTCCGTCGTCTCTGCTGGAAAATGTTGTCTAATTTCGGGTATTCAGAAAACGACTGTAACTGGAAAATTCTCTCAGCTACCCGAAGTTTTGAGGAGATTGGTAGCTCTATGAAACGGTGTTTACTAAATTCTCTGGACTCTTGTTAATCAGCTTTTGCTTGGTTCAGAAAAGTATGGCGGTCAGACGTTAAAAAGTTGGTGGTCTGTTAACTGAGACGATGATAAGAAGATGGTATGATGCCACGATGGTGATGTCTGAGGAACTGTGGCAATCTTCTCTTATACCGTTAGAAGCGTGGTCGTTAACTATGCAAAATTTACTATAAATTTACTCGGACAGCGCAGTACCCCTCTAGTCATTGCCTGGAATGGAATGTTGAAGCTCATGCTGAGCATTTTATCTGCTTACAACCTTGCAACCTGAAGATGGCGGTGAGCATTGTTTACTGAATAGCGGAAACCATAATCTTCTTCCTTTCCGGAGACCCTTGAAATGTGATTTTAGGAACGATGAATTCTTGGGGTGGTGTATGATGTGGTGTATCCTGCTGCGTTTTTTGTTGTTGGGTAGACTGCGGGGCTTTTGTCGTTTCTGACTACGACGATGAAACAGACGACGGCGTTGGAGCATGCTGGTTCATGTTCTAGAGAAGCAAACAGCAACGTAATACCAATCCCAGTTGTCCTGGTGGCGGCTAAGGCTGGAATAGCCTTAGAAGTACACCCATTCACTGCATCCATTGCATCTCACCGGTGCTAACATGTGGTAGATGCGGATCTGGCAAACGGAGCACATACATTGACCAGCGTTTTCATTATTCCGCCATGGACCAAAAGAGCTTGTAGAAGGTATTCCGAGGTATATGACAACTCCCATGGTAAAAAACATACAAACACACACACATGATTGTTGAGGTGACGGCTCCTGGTCGCAGATTTCTCCGAGACAATTCGCTACACAGAACCGGGCACCGTGAAATTGAAGTAAGTTGTTGTTATTTTTCTGACTATGTATCTATCACCAGTTCTAGGAATGTTACTGCTTCGATCGATTGTAGTCACAAAGCTACTGGAGTTAATTGAGTAGGTTTGGCAGGGCAGTTCAAAAGGTGCAGTGTCTTGTGCGGATGTTTTGCACGGTGTCATCAATCCTTTTCCTATACAAATTTTGAAGACAGCAACATCACGAGCATATTTGAGTCAAACCGTGGCAGCTGACGCTCCTCAGCTACAATAGGACCGAGTACCGCGTTCACGTGATAGTTGTTTATGGTGATGAAATTGGGCGGTCTGCCGATGAAGACAATGATGGGGAGATAGTCTGACCCAAGAGCAACGGCGGGTTGCCAGATGACGTCATTTGCCGGACCAGGTGACACGATGGATATGTCTGTGACGCTCTCTTCTAATTCTGGTAGGGGCGTCCACATTGACAGTGCAAAACGTAGGTAGCTCAACTGGTCATTTACCATCACCGAATGTCAAAACTTATGATGAGCATTAAAGTCCGCCGAGAACAGGCGGTTATGACCTTCAAAAAGCGGGCTAATGCTGGGCCTATAACCTGGAGTACTGCTATTTATCGGCGGGATATATGCGTCCAGCACCTTTACCTCAACAGTTCCACAACTGACTGCTGCTTCCCCCATACATTCCATGTACGGATCATTATAACCAGGCTCAAGGCAGTTAGGTATGTATTGAATAGACTGGTGCAATAGGATAGCTAATCCCCCACCTCCATTTCTGGTATGATCCTTTCTCAGTACGTTGCAACCATCACAACGCTGTAAGCTACAGTTGTTCTTAAGCTTGGTTTCCTGCACCGCCGTGACCATGATGTTCTTCCGGATTGGAACAACAAAGGCTCGTGGTAAAAGCTGTGTGTGCGGTTGCTGACGACGACTCACTTGGGCTGTGTTCACGCAACAGGCAGCAACACAGTCTCTGCCGCAGTTCCTCGCACGGATGAATCCAGAGCAACTCCTGAAATGCACATACTTCCAACATCTATTGCATGTGACCGAAGTTTGAGTTTGGTGGATGCGAATGTGACAAACTGAGCACAAATATATTGTCCGACCCGACCCGGTACAGACCAAAATTATCCGGAGCAAGCATTCCGAGATATGCTTCTCCCAACATAGAAAATTGCACCACGGTGCTCTTGAATCAAATTTAAATGGAAGGTGCTTACACCTGGGAAGTTTTTGTGGATTCTTAAAATACAATGTTCATAAATGAGAAAAATCAAAAAACAAAAAAATCGCCGGAGCGCTTTTTAAATAAATCATGATTCAAGTTGACACTTTTAGGGGTTGTTTAGGTTTTCACGATTTTGCTTAAAAACCGCAAGTCCTATCAAAATGAAACTCAGGAAAATGTTGTAGATATGAAAATTCTCTACTAGATTGACCTATACGGTATTTTCGTATCCATTTACCATTTTTGAGATATTGAAGTTCAAATTGGGACAATGCACTGACTGTATCGACCCCTTATAACAAAATGTCATGAAGGGTGCGCCTTAACTAACTTTTAATGAAAACCGCTTACACAGGGGAAGTTTTTGTTAACTCTGTAACAGCAATGTTCATAGATGAAAAAATCCAAAAACAAGAAAAAATCGCTGTAGGGATTTTTAAATAAATCGCGGCCAAAATTCAAATTTTTAGGTGTTTTTTAGGTTTTCACGATTTTGCTTGGAAACCGCAAGTCCAATCGAAATGGAGCTAAAAAAAATATTGTAGCTGTTAAAATTCTCTACAGGATTGACGTTTATGATGTACCTTTTAGGTTTTTTTACCTCTTTAGTTTTTTTGTTAGGGTTTCGCGATTTTGCTTGAATACGGCAAGTCTCATCGGCATGGGACCTGAGAAAATCTAATAGGTGTGAAAATTCTCTACAAGACTGGCTTATGTAATTTTTCCTTGGTTGTACCATTTTTTTAGATACATAAGTTTAAGTTGGGAAATTGCAGTCATGACATTGTTTTATAAGGAGACGATACTGAATTGAATTGAATTTGAATTGTCCCAATGTCAACTTCTATATCTCAAAAGTTGTAAAACCTACGAAAATATTATTAAGGTCAATCTTGTAGAGAATTTTGATAGCTACAACATTTTCTTTATTCCCATTTTGATAGGACTTGCGGTTTCCAAGCAAAATCGCAAAAACCTAAACAACCCCTAAAAATGTCAACTTGAATCGCGATTTATTTAAAAAGCGCTCCGGCGATTTTTTTTTTGTTTTTTATTTTTCTCATCTATGAACATTGTAGTTTCAGAATCCGCTAAAACTTCCCAGTTGTAAGCACCTTCCATTTAAATTTGATTCAAGAGCACCGTGATACAAATTAGGGATAGGTAAGTCGACTTTCGGTTAATCGATTAATCGATTTTTTGCAGTCAAAAATCTAAAAATCGTAGTCGACTTTTGTTTGGAAGGAAAATCGCATAATCGATTATCTTGTGATCGATTTTCGAGTTTGACCATAGGTTGTTCACTTGGCGGTTTTACACTTTTGGCGGTTTTACAGTTTCAAAAGAAAACACGAAAATCGACGAATAGTCGATTATAATCGATTTTCTGCGGTTATGAAAAAGTCGAAAGTCGAGTTTTAAGACAACTGAAATAATCGCAAGACCGAAAAATCGCATTTTTAGATTTAGACCATAATCGAATAGTCGAAAAATCGATTATTGTTTTCCATTACCTATCCCTAATACAAATACAAACATGTGTACACTGCGATGGCAGCCGCTGGCCGGAACACCGGTGTTTTATAAGAAGAACCCGCCACCGCTGGATTGAAAGTAAGTAGTAGCCTTTTTTTGCTGGTTTTTGGAAAGTACATAAAAAATTAGCAGTTCTAGCTATATGGGCAATATTATTGAAAATTTAACATCGTTGAAGCCAAGGTTTACCCCTTTATAACTCGCGAATAGTGGTTGTATATTGTACAATTTAAATGCTTTTGGATAAAATGAAATATTTTTAGACTTGGCAAAAAATATTGGGTTTCAAAGTTGATTTGCGTGGAAGCTGTGGCTATATTTATGTTAAAAAATGGGTAAAAATGGGTTGAAGCCAACGTGTCTTTTTTTGTTTTCTCTCGATTTGTGATTAAACCACACTTTTTACGATTTTCCCGTTAAAGTAAAAGTAGAAGGCAACTAAATTAGGATCATCTCACTAGTGTATAACTTCTCAAAATTTGATCTGCGTCTACCATTAAATGATGCTGACATTTTGAAGCCAGATTTTAAGTGTTTTTTGAAATTTTCTTATAATTTCGTTCCGCAAACAGGTTTTTCAAAAAATCATATATAGGAATGAAGAACTCACGATTCTGATTTATTTGATATATGTGTCGTGAATGTAGCCTACACAGCTTCAGAGAAATCTGTATCCAAATACGAAAATTTTGTGTGAACAAATTTCTAAAAATCATATATTTCGGGCCTAATTTTTACAATTGGCATTCGATTTACTCGTACTTGATTGCAAATTTTTGATTTTTACGTTGCGGATCTAATAAATCAATACTCGTGAAATTCCATCTACTAAAACGCGAGATACGAGAAATTCCAAGGTAGGAAAATCACCTAATATTGTTTTTGAAAATATCGCGCATTTTATCGCGTATTCTGTCGGCAGCTTGCACTGCTATGAAAAAACTAGTGCAGGATCTTCCTTTTTGCGGAAACAAAGATTTAAAAACTTCACTGATAAGGGAACTACATTCATTTTATCCCAAAAATAGTGTGTGATGCTACATCCACGGTTCTTGACTGATTGCCTTGAAATAGGTATATATCGATGCAGATTTTCATGGTGACACTAAAACCGGATGCGGAACGAAATTGTATGAACTTTGCGCAAATTAGCGATGTTTTATAGGTTTTTTAATGCTAAGATGCAGCCGATGCTACATCTTAGCGTCCAAATTATATTTCGAAAAATATATTCAAATTAAAAGATATGGTCTTGCTGTACATGAAAATCACATGCGGACAAAACGATTTTGATAATTACGCGATTTACACATATTTTAATAATGCATATAAGTTAAAGCGGTTTATTTGAACTCTATTTCCGTTTAAGAAGTCTAATGATTTATTTCAACAACCCGATAACTTTCCTCAATGGGAAACCTTCTATGTGAATGTAGATAAAGCAAAATCCACCCATTTTCTTGGGAGTTTCAAGAAAAATAAAAGAAGTACTCTTATAGAATTTTTCCAATATTTTCGACTCTAGAATGCGTGTGAAAACTATTATTCCAAACCAAAATTAGTTTTTTGTAACACAAATATGTGCTTATTTTGGCTATAATATCCTAACTACTATCCCGATGATTATAAGTTTGGTCTCATTTGATTCCCCGTGAAGTCTTTATTTAAAACTGTTACTTTTTTGTAATTTTTGACGGGTATATGGAGCTATATTTTCAAAAAATTCGGATTACATTTAAAATTTTGTCAATTTTTTGTAAATTCCGCTAATGCTGAGAAACATTTTACAAGTATTATGCAATCTACTTAATGACGTCACTTCGTGATAACTTTTTAGTGACAATTGTGCTCAATAAAATAATTAGCGTGTTTATAATAATTTTTTCTTAAAAGCAGAAGTAAAACCGCGATAACATTTGTCCGCAACAACCAAAAATTTGCTCGCGAGCGGATTTGTACTCGGGAATTTTTTCTTAACCTATGTACCAAAAATCGTTAATGTAGCGCGAAAAGAAAAAATTCAATTTTTTGGAAATGGAATATGAAATAATTGGCAGTTTTGCCCATATATACAAAAGAGCTTAGTGATGACTGAGTGAGTGAGTGAGTGAGTGACTGACTGGCATATCATCGCCCAGACGAAACCGCTGAAGCTAGAAAGCTGAAATTTTGACTGTGGGTTGCTGTTGGTGTGTAGGGGTGAGATAAGGCAGGGTTTGTGGAAATTCGACCTAGAAGGGTACGAAAAGTACAAAAAGGTGATAAATATGGTACACTTTGTATTAGGCAAACGGGAAAAGCTAGAATTCTGAAATTTGGAATGAGCATAACTGATGGAGAGTTAGAAAGAAGTACCAAAGGGTTTTTCGAAATTCCACCTCTAAGTGTACGAAAAGTACTAAAAGTTACAAAATTTATTACCAGTTGTATATTTTGAACGGATTTAGCTAGAAACTTGGAATTTGGTATGTAAATGAAGGTTGGGAAGTGGTGTTAGAAAAGGAAATGGTTTAGGAAATTCGTACTCATGTGTACGAAAAGTACTAAATGGTACTAAATTTAGTACAATTTGGATTGGGGTGAAAGGATAGAGCTGGAAACCTGAAATTTGGAATTAACCCAGTGGGAAAATTGGCAACATATTACATTGAAAATATATTAATTAACGCATTATAGGCAATACGTTCCAAAACGTATCCGTAAGAATCGAGAAAAGAATATAATTGGACAAAAAGTTAAATTATTAAATATATTATAGAAGATACGTTATGTAATATACCGTAAAGAATCGAACGAGTAATTCCACTTGACAAAAAATTCATATTAATTACCTCTTACATTCCCACTGGATACGACAAGGGAATGCAATGTTTCTTTTTGTATATTTTTTTTTTTTTTTGTAATCCCGTTATCTGCCGACGCCTTTAAGTCGCAGCATAAATTTGCCAGTTTTGTTTGTGTCGTGTTACAATAAAGACGTAATATTGTAAAAAAAAATGTAATGAACTATTTTAATTTCGGTTTTTAATGAATGAATATTCTTTTTTGTATTCTATAAATACTTTTTTAACTACATAAAATCCTTATATTTCTAAATATAAATAAAAAATTAATGGTTTTCTATTTTAATCCTAAATTACTTAAGGCATACGGGGGAATAAATTACTTATAAAAAGAGAATACATACATAATACGATGCATTCCAGTATGTGAATTCCATTATATATTACTAAAGAACTATAAAAGAATATACCCATTGATTACACGATGCTTTCTATGGATACTATAAAGGAATATATTATTTTCCTAGGACATGCACCGTGTTACGAATAATGTATTCGGTAATCAATAAAACATAGTGGCTCTGTATTACCCGTTCGATTCCCATCGATTACATTTTCCCACTGGGTAAGATTACAGACGGAGTATAGGATTGAGATATGGGGGTAGTTTTGGAAATTCGTACTTATGTGTACGAAAAGTACTAAATTTAGTACATCTTGGATTTGGGTGAACGGATAGAATTCGAAAACTGAAATTTGGAATTAAGATTACTGTTGGCGTGTAGGATTGAGATAGGTTTGGAAATTCGTAAATTATGTGAACGAAAAGTACTAAATGGTACTGTATTTAGTACAACTTGGATTTGGGTTAACGGAAATAGCTGGAAACCTGAAATTTGGGATTAAGATTACTGTTGCAGTGTAGGATTGAGATATGGGGTAGTTTTGGAAATTTGTACTTATGTGTACGAAGAGTACTAAATGGTACTAAATTTGGTAGAATTTGTAATTGATTGAGCGGATAGGTCTGGAAACCTGAAATTCGGAGTTAAGGTTACAGTTGGAGTGTGGGATTGAATAAGATTTGGAAATTCGTAATTATAGGTACGAAAAGTTGGGTAACGTAGGGTATGGAAGATACCAAGCAACGGTCCTGACCGGTTTTAACATGGCAAAGCCCAGGATTTATCTTGGTCCCTCTTTCATCTCAAGTGGACACTGACCTCCCCGTGGTGTCACCTGGGGAACTGCCTTTAACACCCGTTAAAGGTAGTGAGCTGACATGTGCCGCGCGTTCACCCATAAGAACGTTAAAAACTTGGGTTTGGGCGTCGGGTTAGTAACTCTCCCCTAGAAAAAACAGCCTACTATGAAAAAACGAAAGAAAAACAAACCCCTCTAAAGCTGACGAACCCCGCAAACGTTTTAAGGACCATGATCTGCGAATCTGCACCTGGAATGTTCGCACTTTTTATAGAGAAGGTGCAGTCTTCGCATTGGCAGACGTACTTGAAAAGTACAAGACCGATATTACTGCCATACAGGAAATACGATGGATTGGGAAAGGCGTCACAACAACACCTAAAGGTGACGCACTGTATTATAGCTGCCATGACGTAAAGCATGAGTTTGGTTGTGGATTCGTAGTTAGTCGGAGACTAAAACATCTGGTATCCAGCTTCACCCCAGTGAATGAAAGACTTGCTGCAATTCGAATAAAAGCTAAATTCTTCAACATCAGCTTTATTTGCGTCATGCTCCCACTGAAGAAAAGGACGAACAGACCAAAGATATATTTTACGAGCGCTTAGAAGAAACATATGACCGTTGCCCTGCCCATTACATTAAAATCATTCTAGGCGATTTTATTGCCAAAATTGGCCCAACAGTCGGGAAATTCAGTCTCCACAGTGAAACATCTGACAATGGTATGAGGCTGATAGACTTTGCAGCTGCAAAAAACATGGTAGTTAGCAGTACCAGATTTAATCATCTCGATATTCATTCTGTCTCCAGATCAGAAAACAAGAAACCAAATTGATCATGTTGTGATAGATGGAAGACATTCATCGAGCGTGTTGGATGTACGATCGTTCCGAGGCGCAAACATTGATTCGGACCACTACCTTGTTGCAGCAAAGGTACGCACCCGCTTAAACGTAGCAAACAAAGTACGAACAAACACAACACGAAAGTTAGACATCGGTAAGCTGCAATCACAACAGATAGCCACAGCATATTCCACTCAACTTGCCCAATTACTTAATCAAAGCACTCCTCATCCCGATAACATATCAGCGCAATGGCAAAGCATTGCCCACTCCATGCAAATAGCCGCAAAATCCATACTTGGATACCAGAGACCTCCACCAAGGAGGCCATGGTATGATGAGGAGTGTCGTGCTGCCACCGAAGAGAAAAATGCGGCATATAAGGCTACTTTACAATCCGTAGCAACGCGTAGCGCACGAGAGAGATACAGGGAGAAAAGGAGAGAGGAGAAACGTCTTTTCCGCAGGAAAAAGAGAGAGATGGAAAAGCGGGAGTGTGAAAAAATCGTGATGTACAGGAGCCAGAATGAAGACCGAAAATTCTACCAAAGAGTCAAGCATCAAACTGATGGCTTTGGTACAAGCACATCCTCCTGTAGAGACCAGCAAGGTAATTTGGTAACTAATACAGATAGTGTACTCAGGATATGGAAAGAACATTTTTCAAATCTGTTGGTATCCAATAGCAGCGAAGACGACGAAGATACCACAGTCCCAATCCCAGAAAATGGTATTGAATGTATACCGCCCAGCCAAGATGAGGTAATGACAGCAATAAATCGGCTGAAGAATAATAAGGCAGCAGGGGCCGATGGCTTACCAGCCGAGCTGTTCAAAACCGGAGGCGACACGCTGATAAGGTGTATTCATCAGCTAGTTAGCACCATCTGGCAGGAAGAACGAGTACCCGACGATTGGAACCTGAGTATCCTGTGCCCCGTCCACAAGAAGGGAGATAAGACTGTATGCTCTAACTATAGGGGCATAAGTCTACTCCCTATTGCCTACAAGATCGTGCCAGGGATATTGTGCGAACGACTAAAGCCTATGGTCAACGAGATAATTGGACCATACCAATGCGGCTTTAGACCTGGCAAGTCCACCATTGATCAGATATTTACCCTGCGGCAAATCCTGGAGAAGACCGAAGAGATGCAGATCGACACCTACCACCTTTTTGTCGATTATAAAGCAGCCTTCGACAGCCCGCTGCGTTCAAAGGTATTCCAAGCCATGTCTGAATTTGATATTCCCGCAAAGCTCATCCGGCTTTTTAAAATGACTTTAACTGACACGAGGTCCTCAGTTAAAATAGGAAAGAACCTCTCCGAAGAGTTTGGTACCCAAAGAGGTTTCAGACAAGGAGACAGCCTTTCGTGTGACCTCTTCAACATCCTGCTGGAAAAGGTTATACGAGAGGCAAACGTCAAAAGAAGTGGCACAATCTACACCAATAGTCACATGTTACTTGCTTATGCTGATGATATAGACATCATGGGCCGATCAGTAAAAGAAGTAACTGATACCTTTATAAAGGTCGAAGGAGAATCTGCTAAAGTGGGTCTGGCGGTAAACGGTGAGAAGACCAAGTTGATGGTGTCGACGCGCAATGCGTCCATTGAGATGGCGCAAACAAGTGGATGATGAGATGAAAAAGCCCCGCGGTATTCCAGAGTGCAAAGCAACAAATAGAGAGGAATGGAGATCTCTTCTTAGTTCGGCCTATAGAACAAATTTTCTGTAATGGGCCAGCTAAGTAAGTAAGTAAGTAAGGGTACGAAAAGTACTAAATTTGGTACAATTTGTATTTGGTGGACGAATAGAGCTGGAATCCTGAAATTTGGCATTAGGATTACTGTTGGAGTGTAGGATTGAAGTGGTTTTAGAAATTAGTACTTATGGGTGCGGAAAGTTTTAAATGGTATTAAATTTAGTACAATTTGGATTTGGATGAAAGGATAGAGCTGGAAACCTGAAATTTGGAATTAAGACGGAGTATAGCATTGAGATATGGGGATAGTTTTGGAAATTCTTACTTTGTCTACGAAAAGTACTAAATGGTGCTAAATTTAGTACAACTTTAATTTGGGTGAACGGATAGAGTTCCAAACTTGAAATTTGGAATTAAGATTACTGTTGGAGTGTAGGATTAAGATAGGTTTGGAGATTCGTAAATTATGTGAACGAAAAGTACTAACTGGTACTATATTTAGTATAACTTGGATTTAAGTTAACGGAAATAGCTGGAAAACTGAAATTTGGGATTAAGATTACTGTTGCAGTGTAGGATTGAGATATGGCATAGGTTAGGAAATTTGTACTTACATATGTGTACGAAAAGTACTAAATTTGGTACAATTTGGAATTGATTGAACGTATAGGTCTGGAAACCTGAAATTTGGAGATAAGTTTACAGTTGGAGTGTGGGATTGAAGAAGATTTGGAAATTCGTGATTATGGGTACGAAAAGTACAAAATAGTACTAAATTTGTTACACTCTTTGTAATTGGGTGAACGGATGGAGCTGGAATCTTGAAATTTGGAATTAACATTACTTTTGGAGTATAGGATTGAGGTAGTTTTGGAAATTCGTACTTATGGGTACTGAAAGAAAAAGATAGTACTAAATTTGGTACAATTTGTATTTGGTGAACGAATAGAGCTGGAATTCTGAAATTTGCAATTAAGATTAATGTTGGAGTGTAGGATTAAAGTAGTTTTGGAAATTAGTACTTATGGCTACGGAAAGTTTTAAATGGTACTTAATTTCATATAATTTCGATTTGGGTGAACGGATAGAGCTGGAATCCTGAAATTTGGAATTAAGATTACTGTTGGATTGTAGGATTGAGGAAGTTTTGGAAATTCATACTTATGGGTACAAAAAGTACTAAATGGTACTGAATTTGGTACACTTTGGATTTGGATGAACGGATAGCGATGAAATCCTGAAATTTGGAATTAAGATTACTGTTGAGTTGTAGGATTGAGGGAGTTTTGTAAAATTCGTACTTATCGTTATAACTATTAAATTTCGTACAATTTAGATATGGTTGAACGGAGAGAGCTGGAATTCTGAAATTTGGAATTAAAGTTACTGTAAAAGTGAAGAATTGAGGTACTTTTGGAAAATCGTACTTATGGGTACGAAGAATACTAAATGGAACTATGTTTCGTACAATTTGATAATGGACGAACAGATACGGCTTGAATTCTGAGATTTGGAATCAATATTAATGGTGTTTTTTTGTATAATTGTCAGTGTAGGTTTGAAACATTCTCAATTATACTCAATTTGTTGTTGGGTGTGGGGATGGAGCTGGAGCTGGAATCTGTATTTTTGGAGTTAGGGTGAGTATTGGTGTGAAACTTTTGTATATTTACGAAGAGTACTAAAGATGTCTAAATGTTGTATCGGGTGTAGGCACGGGTGGAATTTGAAACTTTGTTTTTAGAGTCACTGTTGGTATGTGGGGTTAAGATATGGAGATGGTTTTGGAAATGCATACTATAAAAGGTAGTAAGTGGTATATAATTTGATATAATTTGTTATTGTGTAAAGGGGTTAGCAGGAAGTTTTGGAATTTTAGTAGGAGGTTCTATAATTTAGTTTGGGGGAACTGATAGAGCTGGAAATGAGAATCGCGGTTGGTACAAATGGTTGATAAAAGAAAGTAATTTTTTGCGGTTATACCCACGTGTATGAAAAGTACTAAATTTGGTACGATGAACGATCATATAAGTAGTTTTTTAATGGGTACAAATTCTGAAATTTGGTATGAGGGTCGTTGATGGCTGAAATGATCTAAATGGTACTGAAACTTGGAATTAAGATTACTGTTGGAGTGGAGGATTTAAGTAACCTTTGAAATTCGTTCTTATGTGTACCAAAAGTACTAAATTATACTTAACGTGATAAAATTTGGATTTGGTTAACGCATCGAGCTAAAGTCCTGAAATATAGAACTAAGATTACTGCCGGAGTGGAGGATTGAGTTAGTCATTGAAATTTGTACTTTCGTATGAAAAGTATTAAATGGTACTAAATTTTGTATACGGAATTCGGAAATTTGGTACTATAGTTGCTGTTGGTGTGTAGGTTTGAGTTATGGATGTCATTGTGGATATACGTACCATAAAAGGTAGAGCTGAAATTGTAAAATTCGGCATTAGGATAGCGGTTGGGGTATAGAATGGATATAAGGATCATTAAATAGGTATCGCTGTTGCGATATAGTTTTTGATATAGGGATGTAAGTTTTGAAACTATTACCTATTATTAGTACTAAATTTGGTACCGTTTTGTTGTTGCATAAAGGGATATAGCTGGAATTTCGCATTTTGGTTTATGTTCAGTGTTAGTTTTTAGATAAGGAGGTTTTTTATATGCGAAATTAGGTATGGAGGTCACTGAGGGCCAAGGTATTGAGCTGCTGTTGGAAATGCGGAAATACATTTTGATATCACAAATTCCGAAATTACAACTACTTCGGTTGGAAAAAGTGGATACAACTACCCGCACCGTTGTAATGCGACAGGGTTTTCTGTTTTTTTTTTTAGAAATTGGAACTAAAGGTGTACGAACAATATTAAATTAAATTAACAAGTAAAAAGTCGTTAAGTTCGGCCGGGCCGAACTTTTTATACCCTCCACCATAAAATAGTCTTAATTAAAATGGAATAATTAGTGTCCTTTAACAATTTTAGGTGGATAAACTCCTACTGCTTCCCACTATTGCTTAAATTACACTGTGAACACAGAGATTCCTTTTGGAGATGAAAGCCCTTGGTGTGTGTATATTAAAAACCCCGAAGGACAGATGCGCCGTGAGTCGAACTTCCGCGTTATGGCGTGATGAAGTTTTTGCAAGAGACCCTGTAAGCCATCATGAATTAGCATTATATCTTTTTTTGTTGTTTTTGTTGAGCACTTAAGTAACAGTGAACAAAGATATAAAGCTAATTCCTGATGGCCCACAGGGTCTCTAACAAAAATGTCATCACGCCATAACGCGGAAGTTCGACTCACGGCGGATCCTTCGGGGTTCATAATATACTCACCAAGGCCTTTCTTCCGCAAGAAAGGTAGGTGAGAGGTACCACCTACGGGGCTAAATCAAAGAGTCAACCTATCTTTAAATTTTTTGGCGGAAAAGTTTTATAGCTGCAGGGAACTTCAAGAGTCAAATTGAGGGTAGTTTCATCAAAAAAATGTAGACCCTCAAAAATGGACCCATGTTGACGAATTTTAGTGAAGAAATTTCGTGACCACTGAAAATTCCCGAAAATCGGGAGTTACAGTTATATGGGGGGATATACCAAAACATGGACCTTTATTGACGATTATTTTTGAATAGACAAAATTGTAGCTAAAATTCGCAAAATACCGATCATTACAGCTAGTTCGGTTAAAAATTGAAGCTAAAATTCTCAAAATACCGAAAATCGGGAGATACCGTTATATGGGGGCTATACCAAAACATGGACCTATGTCGACGATGTTTCGTTGGAGATGTTTTATGACCACTGAGAACTTCAAATGTCAAATTGCAGATAGTTCGGTTACAAATTGTGGCTAAAATTCTCAAAATACCAAAAATTGGGAGGTACCGTTGTATGGGGGCTATACCAAAACATGGACCTATGTTGACGATGTTCGGTGGGGATGTTTCATGACCACTGAGAACCTCAAATGGCACATTGCAGATAGTTCGGTTACAAATTTTGGCAAAAATTCTCAAAATGACGAAAATCGGGAGGTACCGTTATATGGGGGCTATACCAAAACATGGACCTATGTTGACGATGATTGGTGGAGATATTTCATGACCCCTGAGAACCTCAAATGGCAAATTGCAGATAGTTCGGTTACAAATTGTGGCTAAAATTCTTAAAATACCGAAAATCGGGAGGTACCGTTATATGGGGGCTATACCAAAACATAGACCTATGTTGACGATGCTTGGTGGATTTAGTTCATGACCTCTGAGAACCTCAAATGGCGAATTGCAGATAGTTCGGTTACAAATTGTGGCTAAAATTCTTAAAATACCGAAAATCGGGAGATACCGTTATATGGGGGCTATACCAAAACATGGACCTATGTTGACGATGCTTTGTTGGAGATGTTTTATGACCACTGAGAACTTCAAGTGTCAAATTACAGATATTTCGGTTAAAAACTGTACTTAAAATTCTCAAAATACCGAAAATTGGGAGGTACCGTTATATGGAGGCTATACCAAAACATGGACCTAGGTTGACGATGTTCGGTGGGGATGTTTCATGGCCACTGAGAACGTCAAATGGCAAATTACAGCTAGTTCGGTTAAAAATGTTAACTAAAATGCTTAATATACCGAAAATCGGGAGGTACCGTTATATGGGGGCTATACCAAAACATGGACCTATGTTGACGATGTTTGGTGGAGATATTTCATGATCACTGAGAACCTCAAATGGCAAATTACAGCTAGTTCGGTTAAAAATTGTAGCTAAAATGATCAAAATACCGAAAATCGGGAGGTACCGATATATGGGGGCTATACCAAAAAATGGACCTATATTGACGATGTTTCGTGGAGATGTTTCATTACCACTGAGAACCTCAAATGTCAAATTGCAGATAGTTCGGTTAAAAATTGTGGCTAAAATTCTCAAAATACCGAAAATCGGGAGGTACCGTTATATGGGGACTATACCAAAACATGGACCTATGCCCATATCCTTTGGGATATAAGTTTGTTAATCACTAGGAACCCTAAGTGCCAAATTATAGCTAATTCGGTCTGCAAATGTGGCGAAGAACGTCAAAATACTTCAAATCCGGAGGTACCGTTATATGGGGGCTATACCAAAGAGTGGACCGATATAGCCCATCTTCGAACTTGACCTGCCTATGGAAAAAAGACCCTCGCGTGCAAAATTTCAGCACTCTATCTCAATTATTGCGGACGCTAGAGTGATTACAACAGACGGACAGACAGACGGACATGGCTAGATCGTCTTAGAATTTTATCCTGATCAAGAATATATATACTTTATAGGGTCGCAAATGATTAGTTCGACGTGTTACAAACAGAATGACAAACTATATACAGTGGTGTGAAAAATAATAAGGACAGTGACATACACAACTTTTGGTCGCTACTAAAATGTGTATAATGATAGAATTTGCGATGGAAATTTGTTTTTGAAAATGTACATGTATTGCAATAAGTTATCCCGTTATCATTTTGGTTTATTTCTGTTTAGTTTTTATACAAAACAAATATTTTTCGTAAAATCCGTGATTTCTGCTGTGAAAAATAATAGGGACAGTTTTTCGTTTTAGTAAAAATAAATTGATATTATTTTTTGTGATTCTTTCCTGTAAGTAAAAGTTTAAAATGTATTAATTTCTATTCATTAAATGTTAAATCTACCGGTATTTTTTAGTTTTTCTTTGCAAATATGGGTAAAAATACGCATTGTTATCACGCTACTCGAGAAATCATTAAATGTTTACATAAAGAAGGAAATTCCTACAGAAAAAGCTTAGAATCTTTGAAAACAATGGTGGATGATGCAGCTAAGTGAATTTCAAAGATAAAAGTCGTAGCAGAAATCCAAAAATTGCATCTGTAATAATAAATGCGTTATTCTATGATTAAAAAAGATCCTTTTACCACATCTTTACAAATAAAAAACTACTTAAATATTAATTTTGACGCATCAACAACTCCTAGAACCCTCTGTGGTGGCCACATTAGAGCTCACAGTGTCAGAAAATTATCATTTTAATCGAAAAATTATACACTTCCCACGTAGTGGTGTAGGGTATAAAAATATTCAGCAAATAATACAGTTTGCTAGAAATCACATCGTTTGGTATAAGAAAAATTGCGTACCATTCTTTGGTCTGATGAAACCAAATATATTTTTTTGTTCCGATAGAGGAGTTTATCAGAGTTGAAGACCTAAAAATCAATAATATAACCCAGAATATTCTCTGAAGGCGGCTAAATATGGCAGAGGTAAAAGCATGGTGTGGGGCTCATTTTCTTACTATGCTGTGGGGTCTGTATATAGTATTCAAAGTGTTTTTGAAATCACCAGATTACATTGAAATTTTGAAAAATATAATTCTTCCGTATGCTGAATGGGGTGTGTCTCTCAAATGAGTCTTCAGCAAGGATAATGACCCAAAAATGGCGGCAAAATGAAAAAAAGTGTTCCAGGATAATTAAGTTAAGTTCTTAGAATGGCCCATACAATCCCTTGATTTGAACCCGATTAAAAAATGTTGTGGAATTAAGTAAAAAAATCAAGCAGGGGAAAGTGTCCATCAAATTATGGCGACCTTTTGGCAACTTATACAGGTTGCGTGGGACGCGTTACCAGTAGAGAAGTGCCAAAATTTGGTCAACTCGATGCCCAGACGATGCGCTTCCGTTTTAGAAAACAAAGGATCGTCTACAAGGTATTAATGACACTGAAACACTTTATCTACCATTATTTAGTAAAAACCTGCATTAATTTCTTTCAAGTTTGGTCTTTATTAAAAGATGTCATGAAGTGTCCTTATTATTTTTCACACACCAAACTACGACAATTCGCATAAAATATAAAAGATAAATAAAATATGGCTACAAGCAATCAAAATATTTTTATAATACTTTTCTTAACATTTTAAGAAAACAATAAATTTTATAAACTAATGTAATTTTTCCTTTTTTTGTCAGTTTTCAATGTAATCTTGGTTATGGACTGAAGTGTCCTTATTATTTTTCACACCACTGTATACCCTCCATACTATGGTGGAGGGTATAATAAAAAACATTTAAAATAGGTGTTGATACCACTGTGCAACATTTTTGAGCCAATCGCGTGCAAACAACTTCTGTCCAGAATTTTATGAAAGTAGAGGACCAATAGGCAAAAACCATATTTGGGTATTGTTTTCTTAGATCGGGTTCGATTTTTATGGCCTCATCTAAACATGGTTAAATATCGAATTTTTAAAACAAATCGGGGCTGTATCTCTGAAACCAATACGAATCTTGTTTTGACATCTGCATTTATTGCCTCAAATTTTATAATACATATAAAAATTCTATAATTTGTGTATATTTCGCAGCGTATCTCCTAAAATGTTAAATTCTTCTTAATGTTACCTTTCAGGAAAATATTCTCTGGAATGTAACACACAACTCTTCAGAACATTATATTGTTTTCATCAACAATTTGGTAAATATTTCAATAATTCATTGAAATCCCCAACATGAGAATAAACAGAGTGTGTGAACATTGTTTGAAATAAGTCTTGTAAAAGGTATGTTATGAAATACCCCTTAAACAATGTGAAATAACCATTTTAGAGTTTCAGAATGTTCTGATGAATTGATGGTCACATTATTTGGAAAATGTTTAGAATGGTTACATGTTTCAACTCCCAACAGTTTAGTTGTATCTGACCAGAATTTCAGAAATTATGTAAACTTTTCTATATTTTAACGATTTTGATGCGCTAGATGCAGCTTTTCCTAGTTTATCTGTTTGGCACATAGGTTCTACTACTTTAGGGCTACAATATTGCTGAAGATTGCAAAGCAAAATTCTTATTAGTTTCGGAGATAAAGGTCCGATCATTGGAAAAAGGCTCATTTCAGGTCGGTTTAGATGAGGCCATAAAATCTAAACCCGATCTAAGAACACAAAACCCAATTAAGGTTTTTGTAGCCTCAATACGTACTTTCACAAAATGCCCATTAGAAGTTGTTTGCATTTCCAGTGTTGCACAGTGTACATAAATTTTTTTCTTATGAGATATTGTTTATTTGTATATTCTTCATTTTCCGCATACGAATTAGCGGGCATTTTGCTAGTATTCAAATAAAATTACATTAAAAAATTTGAAAAATATGTGATACGTCTTCAGTGGATTAAAACGAAAATATAAATTAACTTTGTATTTTCTGCGCCGTATTTATTTCCTTATCCGGATATAGTTTTTTTTTTTTGCATTTTTAACAAGCTTGTTGCAACCAAATGTTATCATAAAAAAGAGTAAAACTTATGTTGTGGTTTTCCTCTTAAGAAATCTGGAGGTCCCTAACAACCTTTACTTTAAATGCCTTGAACAGTTTTCAATATACAATCTAACGGATAAGACTTGCATGAGCTCTAAAGAAAAAAATATATGAGTAAAATTAAAAAATATACAACAACAACGGCAAAATGTTTAAATTACTATTTGAATTATTACTATTTTGTGTTGTAATTGCACGAGGCAAAGGTGCAGATGTAAAATGCCCACATATGTCATCAAACAAGGAATCTGAAATATTTCCCAAGCTTTGTTCGCTTAGCACCACTACCACTACCAGTTCAAGTGGCAATTTATTTGGCAACTCATACAGTAATGGAACAAATATTGATTTCAAATATAACCCAATGGCAAATGGAGTAAACTTTTCGAACAACTCTGATGATAATGACGCAGCAAAAACAAGTGGTATTGAAAAAATCTCCAAACAATCCAACAAACAGCAAAAACGAACAATTCAAACGGAATCATTGCCACTTCTGAAAGCTTTACGGAGTATTGAAATACATTCTGGGGACAAACCTTCACTTAACGATGTTAAGAAAACAGCAAAAGATATAACTTATGCTCAGCGTACCACTAAAAACAACTTGGCACCTGAGGAAATGGCTAAGAGAAGCGATATTTCTACAAATGTTGAAAATAAATCTGGATATGAGGAAATAATCGTGGCAAATAGCGACATAAAATCCTACACTCCCATTCCCAGCATTAAAATCCCAATTGGCAAAAACAAAAAAGCTGGAGAGGAAATTCTTAAGAGTGATGAAATTTCTAGTAAAACCACAAACGGAAACAATCATTCAAAACTAATGTTAGTGTTGTTGCCGCGGAAAACAGCCACTAAACCCCTAACCATTGATGAAAATCCTGTTTTGAAGCAAAATCAGATTCTGACATGGACCATTAGTCCCACAATCTTGGAAAGAGAACGGTGGAATAATCTTGCTGAACGGATACCCAAAGCTATGGCCTTTGTAATCGTTTTAGTTTTTTTCATTATAAAATATTGCAGGAATCTCCCATGTTGTAGCGAGGATAGGCCCATAAGTACATTGGATAGTTAAAATTAAGATTATGATCGGACAAATAAACCGTATGTAAGTTTTTATTATTATTAGAATCGTAAGATAAAGCAGTTGTAAAATACATTTTGTTTTTTTTTTGTTTTAATAAAAATAAAATAAATTCACACTTAATAGTCCTTGAAATATTGTTTAAAAAATCCACGTTTATTGCTATGATGGTCCTTGAAAAATATTCTTTAAACAATTCACGTTTATTGCTATGATGGTCCTTGAAAATATTCTTTAAAAAAATCCACGTTTATTGCTATGATGGTCCTTGAAAAATATTCTTTAAAAAAATCCACGTTTATTGCTATGATGGTCCTTGAAAAATATTCTTTAAAAAATCCACGTTTACTGCTATGATGGTCCTTGAAAAATATTCTTTAAAAATCCCCGCTTATTGCTATGATGGTCCTTGAAAAATATTCTTTAAAAAATCCACGTTTATTGCTATGATGGTCCTTGAAAAATATTTTTTAAAAAATCCACGTTTATGGCTATGATGGTCCTTGAAAAATATTCTTTAAAAAATCCACGTTTATGGCAATGATGGTCCTTAAAAAATATTCTTTAAAAAATCCACGTTTATTGCTATGATGGTCCTTGAAAAATATTCTTTAAAAACTCCACGTTTATGGCTATGATGGTCCTTGAAAAATATTCTTTAAAAAATCCACGTTTATTGCTATGATGGTCCTTGAAAAATATTCTTTAAAAAATCCACGTTTATGGCAATGATGGTCCTTGAAAAATATTCTTTAAAAAATCCACGTTTATTGCTATGATGGTCCTTGAAAAATATTCTTTAAAAAATGCACGTTTATTGCTATGATGGTCCTTTAAAAAATCCACGTTTATTGCTATGATGGTCCTTGAAAAATATTCTTTAAAAAATCCACGTTTATTGCTATGATGGTCCTTTAAAAAATCCACGTTTATTGCTATGATGGTCCTTGAAAAATATTCTTTAAAAAATCCACGTTTATTGCTATGATGGTCCTTGAAAAATATTCTTTAAAAATCTAATTTTATTGTTATTATGGTCCTTTAAAAAATCCACGTTTATTGCTATGATGCTTATCGAAAAATATTCTTTAAAAAATCCACGTTTATTGCTATGATGGTCCTTTAAAAAATCCACGTTTATTGCTATGATGCTTATCGAAAAATATTCTTTAAAAAATCCACGTTTATTGCTATGATGGTCCTTTAAAAAATCCACGTTTATTGCTATGATGCTTATCGAAAAATATTCTTTAAAAAATCCACGTTTATGGCAATGATGGTCCTTGAAAAATATTCTTTAAAAAATCCACGTTTATGGCAATGATGGTCCTTAAAAAATATTCTTTAAAAAATCCACGTTTATTGCTATGATGGTCCTTGAAAAATATTCTTTCAAAACTCCACGTTTATGGCTATGATGGTCCTTGAAAAATATTCTTTAAAAAATCCACGTTTATTGCTATGATGGTCCTTGAAAAATATTCTTTAAAAAATCCACGTTTATGGCAATGATGGTCCTTGAAAAATATTCTTTAAAAAATCCACGTTTATTGCTATGATGGTCCTTGAAAAATATTCTTTAAAAAATTCACGTTTATTGCTATGATGGTCCTTTAAAAAATCCACGTTTATTGCTATGATGGTCCTTGAAAAATATTCTTTAAAAAATCCACGCTATGATGGTCCTTGAAAAATATTCTTTAAAAAATCCACGTTTATTGCTATGATGGTCCTTGAAAAATATTCTTTAAAAAATCCACGTTTATTGCTATGATGGTCCTTGAAAAATATTCTTTAAAAAATCCACGTTTATTGCTATGATGGTCCTTGAAAAATATTCTTTAAAAAATCCACGTTTATTGCTATGATGGTCCTTGAAAAATATTCTTTAAAAAATCCACGTTTATTGCTATGATGGTCCTTGAAAAATATTCTTTAAAACATCCACGTTTATTGCTATGATGGTCCTTGAAAAATATTCTTTAAAAAATCCACGTTTATTGCTATGATGGTCCTTGAAAAATATTCTTTAAAAAATCCACGTTTATTGCTATGATGGTCCTTGAAAAATATTCTTTAAAAAATCCACGTTTATTGCTATGATGGTCCTTGAAAAATATTCTTTAAAAAATCCACGTTTATTGCTATGATGGTCCTTGAAAAATATTCTTTAAAAAATCCACGTTTATTGCTATGATGGTCCTTGAAAAATATTCTTTAAAAAATCCACGTTTATTGCTATGATGGTCCTTGAAAAATATTCTTTAAAAAATCCACGTTTATTGCTATGATGGTCCTTGAAAAATATTCTTTAAAAAATCCACGTTTACTGCTATGATGGTCTTTGAAAAATATTCTTTAAAAAATCCACGTTTATTGCTATGATGGTCCTTGAAAAATATTCTTTAAAAAATCCACGTTTATTGCTATGATGGTCCTTGAAAAATATTCTTTAAAAAATCCACGTTTATTGCTATGATGGTCCTTGAAAAATATTCTTTAAAAAATCCACGTTTATTGCTATGATGGTCCTTGAAAAATATTCTTTAAAAAATCCACGTTTATTGCTATGATGGTCCTTGAAAAATATTCTTTAAAAAATCCACGTTTATTGCTATGATGGTCCTTGAAAAATATTCTTTAAAAAATCCACGTTTATTGCTATGATGGTCCTTGAAAAATATTCTTTAAAAAATCCACGTTTATTGCTATGATGGTCCTTGAAAAATATTCTTTAAAAAATCCACGTTTATTGCTATGATGGTCCTTGAAAAATATTCTTTAAAAAATCCACGTTTATTGCTATGATGGTCCTTGAAAAATATTCTTTAAAAAATCCACGTTTATTGCTATGATGGTCCTTGAAAAATATTCTTTAAAAAATCCACGTTTATTGCTATGATGGTCCTTGAAAAATATTCTTTAAAAAATCCACGTTTATTGCTATGATGGTCCTTGAAAAATATTCTTTAAAAAATCCACGTTTATTGCTATGATGGTCCTTGAAAAATATTCTTTAAAAAATCCACGTTTATTGCTATGATGGTCCTTGAAAAATATTCTTTAAAAAATCCACGTTTATTGCTATGATGGTCCTTGAAAAATATTCTTTAAAAAATCCACGTTTATTGCTATGATGGTCCTTGAAAAATATTCTTTAAAAAATCCACGTTTATTGCTATGATGGTCCTTGAAAAATATTCTTTAAAAAATCCACGTTTATTGCTATGATGGTCCTTGAAAAATATTCTTTAAAAAATCCACGTTTATTGCTATGATGGTCCTTGAAAAATATTCTTTAAAAAATCCACGTTTATTGCTATGATGGTCCTTGAAAAATATTCTTTAAAAAATCCTCGTTTATTGCTATGATGGTCCTTGAAAAATATTCTTTAAAAAATCCACGTTTATTGCTATGATGGTCCTTGAAAAATATTCTTTAAAAAATCCACGTTTATTGCTATGATGGTCCTTGAAAAATATTCTTTAAAAAATCCACGTTTATTGCTATGATGGTCCTTGAAAAATATTCTTTAAAAAATCCACGTTTATTGCTATGATGGTCCTTGAAAAATATTCTTTAAAAAATCCACGTTTATTGCTATGATGGTCCTTGAAAAATATTCTTTAAAAATCTAATTTTATTGTTATTATGGTCCTTTAAAAAATCCACGTTTATTGCTATGATGCTTATCGAAAAATATTCTTTAAAAAATCCACGTTTATGGCAATGATGGTCCTTGAAAAATATTCTTTAAAAAATCCACGTTTATTGCTATGATGGTCCTTGAAAAATATTCTTTAAAAACTCCACGTTTATGGCTATGATGGTCCTTGAAAAATATTCTTTAAAAAATCCACGTTTATTGCTATGATGGTCCTTGAAAAATATTCTTTAAAAAATCCACGTTTATGGCAATGATGGTCCTTGAAAAATATTCTTTAAAAAATCCACGTTTATTGCTATGATGGTCCTTGAAAAATATTGTTTAAAAAATTCACGTTTATTGCTATGATGGTCCTTTAAAAAATCCACGTTTATTGCTATGATGGTCCTTGAAAAATATTCTTTAAAAAATCCACGTTTATTGCTATGATGGTCCTTTAAAAAATCCACGTTTATTGCTATGATGGTCCTTGAAAAATATTCTTTAAAAAATCCACGTTTATTGCTATGATGGTCCTTGAAAAATATTCTTTAAAAATCTAATTTTATTGTTATTATGGTCCTTGAAAAATATTCTTTAAAAAATCCACGTTTATTGCTATGATGGTCCTTGAAAAATATTCTTTAAAAATCTAATTTTATTGTTATTATGGTCCTTTAAAAAATCCACGTTTATTGCTATGATGCTTATCGAAAAATATTCTTTAAAAAATCCACGTTTATTGCTATGATGGTCCTTGAAAAATATTCTTTAAAAAATCCACGTTTATGGCAATGATGGTCCTTGAAAAATATTCTTTAAAAAATCCACGTTTATTGCTATGATGGTCCTTGAAAAATATTCTTTAAAAACTCCACGTTTATGGCTATGATGGTCCTTGAAAAATATTCTTTAAAAAATCCACGTTTATTGCTATGATGGTCCTTGAAAAATATTCTTTAAAAAATCCACGTTTATGGCAATGATGGTCCTTGAAAAATATTCTTTAAAAAATTCACGTTTATTGCTATGACGGTCCTTTAAAAAATCCACGTTTATTGCTATGATGGTCCTTGAAAAATATTCTTTAAAAAATCCACGCTATGATGGTCCTTGAAAAATATTCTTTAAAAAATCCACGTTTATTGCTATGATGGTCCTTGAAAAATATTCTTTAAAAAATCCACGTTTATTGCTATGATGGTCCTTGAAAAATATTCTTTAAAAAATCCACGTTTATTGCTATGATGGTCCTTGAAAAATATTCTTTAAAAAATCCACGTTTATTGCTATGATGGTCCTTGAAAAATATTCTTTAAAAAATCCACGTTTATTGCTATGATGGTCCTTGAAAAATATTCTTTAAAAAATCCACGTTTATTGCTATGATGGTCCTTGAAAAATATTCTTTAAAAAATCCACGTTTATTGCTATGATGGTCCTTGAAAAATATTCTTTAAAAAATCCACGTTTATTGCTATGATGGTCCTTGAAAAATATTCTTTAAAAAATCCACGTTTATTGCTATGATGGTCCTTGAAAAATATTCTTTAAAAAATCCACGTTTATTGCTATGATGGTCCTTGAAAAATATTCTTTAAAAAATCCACGTTTATTGCTATGATGGTCCTTGAAAAATATTCTTTAAAAAATCCACGTTTATTGCTATGATGGTCCTTGAAAAATATTCTTTAAAAAATCCACGTTTATTGCTATGATGGTCCTTGAAAAATATTCTTTAAAAAATCCACGTTTATTGCTATGATGGTCCTTGAAAAATATTCTTTAAAAAATCCACGTTTATTGCTATGATGGTCCTTGAAAAATATTCTTTAAAAAATCCACGTTTATTGCTATGATGGTCCTTGAAAAATATTCTTTAAAAAATCCACGTTTATTGCTATGATGGTCCTTGAAAAATATTCTTTAAAAAATCCACGTTTATTGCTATGATGGTCCTTGAAAAATATTCTTTAAAAAATCCACGTTTATTGCTATGATGGTCCTTGAAAAATATTCTTTAAAAAATCCACGTTTATTGCTATGATGGTCCTTGAAAAATATTCTTTAAAAAATCCACGTTTATTGCTATGATGGTCCTTGAAAAATATTCTTTAAAAAATCCACGTTTATTGCTATGATGGTCCTTGAAAAATATTCTTTAAAAAATCCACGTTTATTGCTATGATGGTCCTTGAAAAATATTCTTTAAAAAATCCACGTTTATTGCTATGATGGTCCTTGAAAAATATTCTTTAAAAAATCCACGTTTATTGCTATGATGGTCCTTGAAAAATATTCTTTAAAAAATCCACGTTTATTGCTATGATGGTCCTTGAAAAATATTCTTTAAAAAATCCACGTTTATTGCTATGATGGTCCTTGAAAAATATTCTTTAAAAAATCCACGTTTATTGCTATGATGGTCCTTGAAAAATATTCTTTAAAAAATCCACGTTTATTGCTATGATGGTCCTTGAAAAATATTCTTTAAAAAATCCACGTTTATTGCTATGATGGTCCTTGAAAAATATTCTTTAAAAAATCCACGTTTATTGCTATGATGGTCCTTGAAAAATATTCTTTAAAAAATCCACGTTTATTGCTATGATGGTCCTTGAAAAATATTCTTTAAAAAATCCACGTTTATTGCTATGATGGTCCTTGAAAAATATTCTTTAAAAAATCCACGTTTATTGCTATGATGGTCCTTGAAAAATATTCTTTAAAAAATCCACGTTTATTGCTATGATGGTCCTTGAAAAATATTCTTTAAAAAATCCACGTTTATTGCTATGATGGTCCTTGAAAAATATTCTTTAAAAAATCCTCGTTTATTGCTATGATGGTCCTTGAAAAATATTCTTTAAAAAATCCACGTTTATTGCTATGATGGTCCTTGAAAAATATTCTTTAAAAAATCCACGTTTATTGCTATGATGGTCCTTGAAAAATATTCTTTAAAAAATCCACGTTTATTGCTATGATGGTCCTTGAAAAATATTCTTTAAAAAATCCACGTTTATTGCTATGATGGTCCTTGAAAAATATTCTTTAAAAAATCCACGTTTATTGCTATGATGGTCCTTGAAAAATATTCTTTAAAAAATCCACGTTTATTGCTATGATGGTCCTTGAAAAATATTCTTTAAAAAATCCACGTTTATTGCTATGATGGTCCTTGAAAAATATTCTTTAAAAAATCCACGTTTATTGCTATGATGGTCCTTGAAAAATATTCTTTAAAAAATCAACGTTTATTGCTATGATGGTCCTTGAAAAATATTCTTTAAAAAATCCACGTTTATTGCTATGATGGTCCTTGAAAAATATTCTTTAAAAAATCCACGTTTATTGCTATGATGGTCCTTGAAAAATATTCTTTAAAAAATCCACGTTTATTGCTATGATGGTCCTTGAAAAATATTCTATAAAAAATCCACGTTTATTGCTATGATGGTCCTTGAAAAATATTCTTTAAAAAATCCACGTTTATTGCTATGATGGTCCTTGAAAAATATTCTTTAAAAAATCCACGTTTATTGCTATGATGGTCCTTGAAAAATATTCTTTAAAAATCTAATTTTATTGTTATTATGGTCCTTTAAAAAATCCACGTTTATTGCTATGATGCTTATCGAAAAATATTCTTTAAAAAATCCACGTTTATTGCTATGATGGTCCTTGAAAAATATTCTTTAAAAAATCCACGTTTATTGCTATGATGGTCCTTGAAAAATATTCTTTAAAAAATCCACGTTTATTGCTATGATGGTCCTTGAAAAATATTCTTTAAAAAATCCACGTTTATTGCTATGATGGTCCTTGAAAAATATTCTTTAAAAAATCCACGTTTATTGCTATGATGGTCCTTGAAAAATATTCTTTAAAAAATCCACGTTTATTGCTATGATGGTCCTTGAAAAATATTCTTTAAAAAATCCACGTTTATTGCTATGATGGTCCTTGAAAAATATTCTTTAAAAAATCCACGTTTATTGCTATGATGGTCCTTGAAAAATATTCTTTAAAAATCTAATTTTATTGTTATTATGGTCCTTTAAAAAATCCACGTTTATTGCTATGATGCTTATCGAAAAATATTCTTTAAAAAATCCACGTTTATTGCTATGATGGTCCTTTAAAAAATCCACGTTTATTGCTATGATGCTTATCGAAAAATATTCTTTAAAAAATCCACGTTTATTGCTATGATGGTCCTTGAAAGATATTCTTTAAAAAATCCACCTTTATTGCTATGATGGTCCTTGAAAAATATTCTTTAAAAAATCCACGTTTATTGCTATGATGGTCCTTGAAAAATATTCTTTAAGAAATCCACGTTTATTGCTATGATGGTCCTTGAAAAATATTCTTTAAAAATCTAATTTTATTGTTATTATGGTCCTTTAAAAAATCCACGTTTATTGCTATGATGCTTATCGAAAAATATTCTTTAAAAAATCCACGTTTATTGCTATGATGGTCCTTGAAAAATATTCTTTAAAAAATCCACGTTTATTGCTATGATGGTCCTTGAAAAATATTCTTTAAAAAATCCACGTTTATTGCTATGATGGTCCTTGAAAAATATTCTTTAAAAAATCCACGTTTATTGCTATGATGGTCCTTGAAAAATATTCTTTAAAAAATCCACGTTTATTGCTATGATGGTCCTTGAAAAATATTCTTTAAAAAATCCACGTTTATTGCTATGATGGTCCTTGAAAAATATTCTTTAAAAAATCCACGTTTATTGCTATGATGGTCCTTGAAAAATTTTCTTTAAAAAATCCACGTTTATTGCTATGATGGTCCTTGAAAAATATTCTTTAAAAAATCCACGTTTATTGCTATGATGGTCCTTGAAAAATATTCTTTAAAAAATCCACGTTTATTGCTATGATGGTCCTTGAAAAATATTCTTTAAAAAATCCACGTTTATTGCTATGATGGTCCTTGAAAAATATTCTTTAAAAAATCCACGTTTATTGCTATGATGGTCCTTGAAAAATATTCTTTAAAAAATCCACGTTTATTGCTATGATGGTCCTTGAAAAATATTCTTTAAAAAATCCACGTTTATTGCTATGATGGTCCTTGAAAAATATTCTTTAAAAAATCCACGTTTATTGCTATGATGGTCCTTGAAAAATATTCTTTAAAAAATCCACGTTTATTGCTATGATGGTCCTTGAAAAATATTCTTTAAAAAATCCACGTTTATTGCTATGATGGTCCTTGAAAAATATTCTTTAAAAAATCCACGTTTATTGCTATGATGGTCCTTGAAAAATATTCTTTAAAAAATCCACGTTTATTGCTATGATGGTCCTTGAAAAATATTCTTTAAAAAATCCACGTTTATTGCTATGATGGTCCTTGAAAAATATTCTTTAAAAAATCCACGTTTATTGCTATGATGGTCCTTGAAAAATATTCTTTAAAAAATCCACGTTTATTGCTATGATGGTCCTTGAAAAATATTCTTTAAAAAATCCACGTTTATTGCTATGATGGTCCTTGAAAAATATTCTTTAAAAAATCCACGTTTATTGCTATGATGGTCCTTGAAAAATATTCTTTAAAAAATCCACGTTTATTGCTATGATGGTCCTTGAAAAATATTCTTTAAAAAATCCACGTTTATTGCTATGATGGTCCTTGAAAAATATTCTTTAAAAAATCCACGTTTATTGCTATGATGGTCCTTGAAAAATATTCTTTAAAAAATCCACGTTTATTGCTATGATGGTCCTTGAAAAATATTCTTTAAAAAATCCACGTTTATTGCTATGATGGTCCTTGAAAAATATTCTTTAAAAAATCCACGTTTATTGCTATGATGGTCCTTGAAAAATATTCTTTAAAAAATCCACGTTTATTGCTATGATGGTCCTTGAAAAATATTCTTTAAAAAATCCACGTTTATTGCTATGATGGTCCTTGAAAAATATTCTTTAAAAAATCCACGTTTATTGCTATGATGGTCCTTGAAAAATATTCTTTAAAAAATCCACGTTTATTGCTATGATGGTCCTTGAAAAATATTCTTTAAAAAATCCACGTTTATTGCTATGATGGTCCTTGAAAAATATTCTTTAAAAAATCCACGTTTATTGCTATGATGGTCCTTGAAAAATATTCTTTAAAAAATCCACGTTTATTGCTATGATGGTCCTTGAAAAATATTCTTTAAAAAATCCACGTTTATTGCTATGATGGTCCTTGAAAAATATTCTTTAAAAAATCCACGTTTATTGCTATGATGGTCCTTGAAAAATATTCTTTAAAAAATCCACGTTTATTGCTATGATGGTCCTTGAAAAATATTCTTTAAAAAATCCACGTTTATTGCTATGATGGTCCTTGAAAAATATTCTTTAAAAAATCCACGTTTATTGCTATGATGGTCCTTGAAAAATATTCTTTAAAAAATCCACGTTTATTGCTATGATGGTCCTTGAAAAATATTCTTTAAAAAATCCACGTTTATTGCTATGATGGTCCTTGAAAAATATTCTTTAAAAAATCCACGTTTATTGCTATGATGGTCCTTGAAAAATATTCTTTAAAAAATCCACGTTTATTGCTATGATGGTCCTTGAAAAATATTCTTTAAAAAATCCACGTTTATTGCTATGATGGTCCTTGAAAAATATTCTTTAAAAAATCCACGTTTATTGCTATGATGGTCCTTGAAAAATATTCTTTAAAAAATCCACGTTTATTGCTATGATGGTCCTTGAAAAATATTCTTTAAAAAATCCACGTTTATTGCTATGATGGTCCTTGAAAAATATTCTTTAAAAAATCCACGTTTATTGCTATGATGGTCCTTGAAAAATATTCTTTAAAAAATCCACGTTTATTGCTATGATGGTCCTTGAAAAATATTCTTTAAAAAATCCACGTTTATTGCTATGATGGTCCTTGAAAAATATTCTTTAAAAAATCCACGTTTACTGCTATGATGATCCTTGAAAAATATTCTTTAAAAAATCCACGTTTATTGCTATGATGGTCCTTGAAAAATATTCTTTATAAAATCCACGTTTACTGCTATGATGGTCCTTGAAAAATATTCTTTAAAAAATCCACGTTTATTGCTATGATGGTCCTTGAAAAATATTCTTTAAAAAATCCACGTTTATTGCTATGATGGTCCTTGAAAAATATTCTTTAAAAAATCCACGTTTATTGCTATGATGGTCCTTGAAAAATATTCTTTAAAAAATCCACGTTTATTGCTATGATGGTCCTTGAAAAATATTCTTTAAAAAATCCACGTTTATTGCTATGATGGTCCTTGAAAAATATTCTTTAAAAAATCCACGTTTATTGCTATGATGGTCCTTGAAAAATATTCTTTAAAAAATCCACGTTTATTGCTATGATGGTCCTTGAAAAATATTCTTTAAAAAATCCACGTTTATTGCTATGATGGTCCTTGAAAAATATTCTTTAAAAAATCCACGTTTATTGCTATGATGGTCCTTGAAAAATATTCTTTAAAAAATCCACGTTTATTGCTATGATGGTCCTTGAAAAATATTCTTTAAAAAATCCACGTTTATTGCTATGATGGTCCTTGAAAAATATTCTTTAAAAAATCCACGTTTATTGCTATGATGGTCCTTGAAAAATATTCTTTAAAAAATCCACGTTTATTGCTATGATGGTCCTTGAAAAATATTCTTTAAAAAATCCACGTTTATTGCTATGATGGTCCTTGAAAAATATTCTTTAAAAAATCCACGTTTATTGCTATGATGGTCCTTGAAAAATATTCTTTAAAAAATCCACGTTTATTGCTATGATGGTCCTTGAAAAATATTCTTTAAAAAATCCACGTTTATTGCTATGATGGTCCTTGAAAAATATTCTTTAAAAAATCCACGTTTATTGCTATGATGGTCCTTGAAAAATATTCTTTAAAAAATCCACGTTTATTGCTATGATGGTCCTTGAAAAATATTCTTTAAAAAATCCACGTTTATTGCTATGATGGTCCTTGAAAAATATTCTTTAAAAAATCCACGTTTATTGCTATGATGGTCCTTGAAAAATATTCTTTAAAAAATCCACGTTTATTGCTATGATGGTCCTTGAAAAATATTCTTTAAAAAATCCACGTTTATTGCTATGATGGTCCTTGAAAAATATTCTTTAAAAAATCCACGTTTATTGCTATGATGGTCCTTGAAAAATATTCTTTAAAAAATCCACGTTTATTGCTATGATGGTCCTTGAAAAATATTCTTTAAAAAATCCACGTTTATTGCTATGATGGTCCTTGAAAAATATTCTTTAAAAAATCCACGTTTATTGCTATGATGGTCCTTGAAAAATATTCTTTAAAAAATCCACGTTTATTGCTATGATGGTCCTTGAAAAATATTCTTTAAAAAATCCACGTTTATTGCTATGATGGTCCTTGAAAAATATTCTTTAAAAAATCCACGTTTATTGCTATGATGGTCCTTGAAAAATATTCTTTAAAAAATCCACGTTTATTGCTATGATGGTCCTTGAAAAATATTCTTTAAAAAATCCACGTTTATTGCTATGATGGTCCTTGAAAAATATTCTTTAAAAAATCCACGTTTATTGCTATGATGGTCCTTGAAAAATATTCTTTAAAAAATCCACGTTTATTGCTATGATGGTCCTTGAAAAATATTCTTTAAAAAATCCACGTTTATTGCTATGATGGTCCTTGAAAAATATTCTTTAAAAAATCCACGTTTATTGCTATGATGGTCCTTGAAAAATATTCTTTAAAAAATCCACGTTTATTGCTATGATGGTCCTTGAAAAATATTCTTTAAAAAATCCACGTTTATTGCTATGATGGTCCTTGAAAAATATTCTTTAAAAAATCCACGTTTATTGCTATGATGGTCCTTGAAAAATATTCTTTAAAAAATCCACGTTTATTGCTATGATGGTCCTTGAAAAATATTCTTTAAAAAATCCACGTTTATTGCTATGATGGTCCTTGAAAAATATTCTTTAAAAAATCCACGTTTATTGCTATGATGGTCCTTGAAAAATATTCTTTAAAAAATCCACGTTTATTGCTATGATGGTCCTTGAAAAATATTCTTTAAAAAATCCACGTTTATTGCTATGATGGTCCTTGAAAAATATTCTTTAAAAAATCCACGTTTATTGCTATGATGGTCCTTGAAAAATATTCTTTAAAAAATCCACGTTTATTGCTATGATGGTCCTTGAAAAATATTCTTTAAAAAATCCACGTTTACTGCTATGATGGTCCTTGAAAAATATTCTTTAAAAAATCCACGTTTATTGCTATGATGGTCCTTGAAAAATATTCTTTAAAAAATCCACGTTTATTGCTATGATGGTCCTTGAAAAATATTCTTTAAAAAATCCACGTTTATTGCTATGATGGTCCTTGAAAAATATTCTTTAAAAAATCCACGTTTATTGCTATGATGGTCCTTGAAAAATATTCTTTAAAAAATCCACGTTTATTGCTATGATGGTCCTTGAAAAATATTCTTTAAAAAATCCACGTTTATTGCTATGATGGTCCTTGAAAAATATTCTTTAAAAAATCCACGTTTATTGCTATGATGGTCCTTGAAAAATATTCTTTAAAAAATCCACGTTTATTGCTATGATGGTCCTTGAAAAATATTCTTTAAAAAATCCACGTTTATTGCTATGATGGTCCTTGAAAAATATTCTTTAAAAAATCCACGTTTATTGCTATGATGGTCCTTGAAAAATATTCTTTAAAAAATCCACGTTTACTGCTATGATGGTCCTTGAAAAATATTCTTTAAAAAATCCACGTTTACTGCTATGATGATCCTTGAAAAATATTCTTTAAAAAATCCACGTTTACTGCTATGATGGTCCTTGAAAAATATTCTTTAAAAAATCCACGTTTATTGCTATGATGGTCCTTGAAAAATATTCTTTAAAAAATCCACGTTTATTGCTATGATGGTCCTTGAAAAATATTCTTTAAAAAATGAACGTTTATTGCTATGATGGTCCTTGAAAAATATTCTTTAAAAAATCCACGTTTATTGCTATGATGGTCCTTGAAAAATATTCTTTAAACAATTCACGTTTATTGCTATGATGGTCCTTGAAAATATTCTTTAAAAAAATCCACGTTTATTGCTATGATGGTCCTTGAAAAATATTCTTTAAAAAAATCCACGTTTATTGCTATGATGGTCCTTGAAAAATATTCTTTAAAAAATCCACGTTTACTGCTATGATGGTCCTTGAAAAATATTCTTTAAAAATCCCCGCTTATTGCTATGATGGTCCTTGAAAAATATTCTTTAAAAAATCCACGTTTATTGCTATGATGGTCCTTGAAAAATATTTTTTAAAAAATCCACGTTTATGGCTATGATGGTCCTTGAAAAATATTCTTTAAAAAATCCACGTTTATGGCAATGATGGTCCTTAAAAAATATTCTTTAAAAAATCCACGTTTATTGCTATGATGGTCCTTGAAAAATATTCTTTAAAAACTCCACGTTTATGGCTATGATGGTCCTTGAAAAATATTCTTTAAAAAATCCACGTTTATTGCTATGATGGTCCTTGAAAAATATTCTTTAAAAAATCCACGTTTATGGCAATGATGGTCCTTGAAAAATATTCTTTAAAAAATCCACGTTTATTGCTATGATGGTCCTTGAAAAATATTCTTTAAAAAATTCACGTTTATTGCTATGATGGTCCTTGAAAAATATTCTTTAAAAACTCCACGTTTATGGCTACGATGGTCCTTGAAAAATATTCTTTAAAAAATCCACGTTTATTGCTATGATGGTCCTTTAAAAAATCCACGTTTATTGCTATGATGGTCCTTGAAAAATATTCTTTAAAAAATCCACGTTTATTGCTATGATGGTCCTTGAAAAATATTCTTTAAAAATCTAATTTTATTGTTATTATGGTCCTTTAAAAAATCCACGTTTATTGCTATGATGCTTATCGAAAAATATTCTTTAAAAAATCCACGTTTATTGCTATGATGGTCCTTTAAAAAATCCACGTTTATTGCTATGATGCTTATCGAAAAATATTCTTTAAAAAATCCACGTTTATTGCTATGATGGTCCTTTAAAAAATCCACGTTTATTGCTATGATGCTTATCGAAAAATATTCTTTAAAAAATCCACGTTTATTGCTATGATGGTCCTTTAAAAAATCCACGTTTATTGCTATGATGCTTATCGAAAAATATTCTTTAAAAAATCCACGTTTATTGCTATGATGGTCCTTGAAAAATATTCTTTAAAAAATCCACGTTTATTGCTATGATGGTCCTTGAAAAATATTGTTTAAAAAATCCACGTTTATTGCTATGATGGTCCTTGAAAAATATTCTTTAAAAAATCCACGTTTATTGCTATGATGGTCCTTGAAAAATATTCTTTAAAAATCTAATTTTATTGTTATTATGGTCCTTTAAAAAATCCACGTTTATTGCTATGATGGTCCTTGAAAAATATTCTTTAAAAAATCCACGTTTATTGCTATGATGGTCCTTGAAAAATATTCTTTAAAAATCTAATTTTATTGTTATTATGGTCCTTTAAAAAATCCACGTTTATTGCTATGATGCTTATCGAAAAATATTCTTTAAAAAATCCACGTTTATTGCTATGATGGTCCTTGAAAAATATTCTTTAAAAAATCCACGTTTATTGCTATGATGGTCCTTGAAAAATATTCTTTAAAAAATCCACGTTTATTGCTATGATGGTCCTTGAAAAATATTCTTTAAAAAATCCACGTTTATTGCTATGATGGTCCTTGAAAAATATTCTTTAAAAAATCCACGTTTATTGCTATGATGGTCCTTGAAAAATATTCTTTAAAAAATCCACGTTTATTGCTATGATGGTCCTTGAAAAATATTCTTTAAAAAATCCACGTTTATTGCTATGATGGTCCTTGAAAAATATTCTTTAAAAAATCCACGTTTATTGCTATGATGGTCCTTGAAAAATATTCTTTAAAAATCTAATTTTATTGTTATTATGGTCCTTTAAAAAATCCACGTTTATTGCTATGATGCTTATCGAAAAATATTCTTTAAAAAATCCACGTTTATTGCTATGATGGTCCTTGAAAAATATTCTTTAAAAAATCCACGTTTATTGCTATGATGGTCCTTGAAAAATATTCTTTAAAAAATCCACGTTTATTGCTATGATGGTCCTTGAAAAATATTCTTTAAAAAATCCACGTTTATTGCTATGATGGTCCTTGAAAAATATTCTTTAAAAAATCCACGTTTATTGCTATGATGGTCCTTGAAAAATATTCTTTAAAAAATCCACGTTTATTGCTATGATGGTCCTTGAAAAATATTCTTTAAAAAATCCACGTTTATTGCTATGATGGTCCTTGAAAAATATTCTTTAAAAAATCCACGTTTATTGCTATGATGGTCCTTGAAAAATATTCTTTAAAAAATCCACGTTTATTGCTATGATGGTCCTTGAAAAATATTCTTTAAAAAATCCACGTTTATTGCTATGATGGTCCTTGAAAAATATTCTTTAAAAAATCCACGTTTATTGCTATGATGGTCCTTGAAAAATATTCTTTAAAAAATCCACGTTTATTGCTATGATGGTCCTTGAAAAATATTCTTTAAAAAATCCACGTTTATTGCTATGATGGTCCTTGAAAAATATTCTTTAAAAAATCCACGTTTATTGCTATGATGGTCCTTGAAAAATATTCTTTAAAAAATCCACGTTTATTGCTATGATGGTCCTTGAAAAATATTCTTTAAAAAATCCACGTTTATTGCTATGATGGTCCTTGAAAAATATTCTTTAAAAAATCCACGTTTATTGCTATGATGGTCCTTGAAAAATATTCTTTAAAAATCTAATTTTATTGTTATTATGGTCCTTTAAAAAATCCACGTTTATTGCTATGATGGTCCTTGAAAAATATTCTTTAAAAAATCCACGTTTATTGCTATGATGGTCCTTGAAAAATATTCTTTAAAAAATCCACGTTTATTGCTATGATGGTCCTTGAAAAATATTCTTTAAAAAATCCACGTTTATTGCTATGATGGTCCTTGAAAAATATTCTTTAAAAAATCCACGTTTATTGCTATGATGGTCCTTGAAAAATATTCTTTAAAAAATCCATGTTTATTGCTATGATGGTCCTTGAAAAATATTCTATAAAAAAATCCACGTTTATTGCTATGATGGTCCTTGAAAAATATTCTTTAAAAAATCCACGTTTATTGCTATGATGGTCCTTAAAAAATATTCTTTAAAAAATCCACGTTTATTGCTATGATGGTCCTTGAAAAATATTCTTTAAAAAATCCACGTTTATTGCTATGATGGTCCTTGAAAAATATTCTTTAAAAAATCCACGTTTATTGCTATGATGGTCCTTGAAAAATATTCTTTAAAAAATCCACGTTTATTGCTATGATGGTCCTTGAAAAATATTCTTTAAAAAATCCACGTTTATTGCTATGATGGTCCTTGAAAAATATTCTTTAAAAAATCCACGTTTATTGCTATGATGGTCCTTGAAAAATATTCTATAAAAAAATCCACGTTTATTGCTATGATGGTCCTTGAAAAATATTCTTTAAAAAATCCACGTTTATTGCTATGATGGTCCTTGAAAAATATTCTTTAAAAAATCCACGTTTATTGCTATGATGGTCCTTGAAAAATATTCTTTAAAAAATCCACGTTTATTGCTATGATGGTCCTTGAAAAATATTCTTTAAAAAATCCACGTTTATTGCTATGATGGTCCTTGAAAAATATTCTTTAAAAATCTAATTTTATTGTTATTATGGTCCTTTAAAAAATCCACGTTTATTGCTATGATGCTTATCGAAAAATATTCTTTAAAAAATCCACGTTTATTGCTATGATGGTCCTTGAAAAATATTCTTTAAAAAATCCACGTTTATTGCTATGATGGTCCTTGAAAAATATTCTTTAAAAAATCCACGTTTATTGCTATGATGGTCCTTGAAAAATATTCTTTAAAAAATCCACGTTTATTGCTATGATGGTCCTTGAAAAATATTCTTTAAAAAATCCACGTTTATTGCTATGATGGTCCTTGAAAAATATTCTTTAAAAAATCCACGTTTATTGCTATGATGGTCCTTGAAAAATATTCTTTAAAAAATCCACGTTTATTGCTATGATGGTCCTTGAAAAATATTCTTTAAAAAATCCACGTTTATTGCTATGATGGTCCTTGAAAAATATTCTTTAAAAAATCCACGTTTATTGCTATGATGGTCCTTGAAAAATATTCTTTAAAAAATCCACGTTTATTGCTATGATGGTCCTTGAAAAATATTCTTTAAAAAATCCACGTTTATTGCTATGATGGTCCTTGAAAAATATTCTTTAAAAAATCCACGTTTATTGCTATGATGGTCCTTGAAAAATATTCTTTAAAAAATCCACGTTTATTGCTATGATGGTCCTTGAAAAATATTCTTTAAAAAATCCACGTTTATTGCTATGATGGTCCTTGAAAAATATTCTTTAAAAAATCCACGTTTATTGCTATGATGGTCCTTGAAAAATATTCTTTAAAAAATCCACGTTTATTGCTATGATGGTCCTTGAAAAATATTCTTTAAAAAATCCACGTTTATTGCTATGATGGTCCTTGAAAAATATTCTTTAAAAAATCCACGTTTATTGCTATGATGGTCCTTGAAAAATATTCTTTAAAAAATCCACGTTTATTGCTATGATGGTCCTTGAAAAATATTCTTTAAAAAATCCACGTTTATTGCTATGATGGTCCTTGAAAAATATTCTTTAAAAAATCCACGTTTATTGCTATGATGGTCCTTGAAAAATATTCTTTAAAAAATCCACGTTTATTGCTATGATGGTCCTTGAAAAATATTCTTTAAAAAATCCACGTTTATTGCTATGATGGTCCTTGAAAAATATTCTTTAAAAAATCCACGTTTATTGCTATGATGGTCCTTGAAAAATATTCTTTAAAAAATCCACGTTTATTGCTATGATGGTCCTTGAAAAATATTCTTTAAAAAATCCACGTTTATTGCTATGATGGTCCTTGAAAAATATTCTTTAAAAAATCCACGTTTATTGCTATGATGGTCCTTGAAAAATATTCTTTAAAAAATCCACGTTTATTGCTATGATGGTCCTTGAAAAATATTCTTTAAAAAATCCACGTTTATTGCTATGATGGTCCTTGAAAAATATTCTTTAAAAAATCCACGTTTATTGCTATGATGGTCCTTGAAAAATATTCTTTAAAAAATCCACGTTTATTGCTATGATGGTCCTTGAAAAATATTCTTTAAAAAATCCACGTTTATTGCTATGATGGTCCTTGAAAAATATTCTTTAAAAAATCCACGTTTATTGCTATGATGGTCCTTGAAAAATATTCTTTAAAAAATCCACGTTTATTGCTATGATGGTCCTTGAAAAATATTCTTTAAAAAATCCACGTTTATTGCTATGATGGTCCTTGAAAAATATTCTTTAAAAAATCCACGTTTATTGCTATGATGGTCCTTGAAAAATATTCTTTAAAAAATCCACGTTTATTGCTATGATGGTCCTTGAAAAATATTTTTTAAAAAATCCACGTTTATTGCTATGATGGTCCTTGAAAAATATTCTTTAAAAAATCCACGTTTATTGCTATGATGGTCCTTGAAAAATTTTCTTTAAAAAATCCACGTTTATTGCTATGATGGTCCTTGAAAATCACTCATTCGACATTAAAATTTAAATATTCGGCAATTTCTTCGGACACAACGTCGTTCTGAGCATACCCCGCAAAATGTTCGATGCCAAAGATGCCATTCAATCATGGATGCAAGTGAGCTGGCATCTTCATCGATGAATTTTATATGAGCGTGGACCCCAAAAGATGCTATTCATTTTTGGATCCATAGCATGTCATTTATACCAATGCTTTTTCATGTCATTTCCACCAATGCTTTGGCATGTCATTTTCACCAACCCTTTGCAATAACATTATCATTACGACGAGAGTTTTAACAACGTTGCTTCTGACTTCGAGTCTCCGACAACATCAAACCTATTGTAAATAATTAATCTTATATATTTAGAAACAATTTTATAAATAAAAACACAAAATTCATCTCATTGGATCGAAGGAATCGGTTCAAATGCTAATGAAAAGATCGGATCTTTCACGACTTCCTTTGCATTGATTCAAATGCTGATGAAAGGAACGGATCTATCACGACTTCGTTTGAGTCAATGCAAAAGATTCCATGAAATCACGTCATCGCATGGAACCCCTTCCTTCAAATTTTGCTGGGTACTATTACTTGAGTAAAAGATCACACTTCTTAAATATGTGAGGGCAAGAAAATATTATTATGATTCATAGTGCACAATTTACATATTTCCTGAAATGCCTTTTAGTACTTCCAACATTCTACGTCGTCCTAAATACATCCAATCAAAGTGTTAACTGCAATGTGCATTTGACCTCTACAACGTGATACTTATCTCATAGAATGAATATTTGAACTCAAATAATCAATTTCAATAACAGTACGCGAGACGAAGTTCGCCTGGTCCATAAGATTTCAATAAATCCACGAAATATTTTCAAAAAACCCACGTCTTCAAAAAAATATTTTCAATTAATTCGATAATATATATGGGCAATATTTTTGAAATTTTAACATAGTTGAAGCCAAGGTTTACCCTTTTTCAATTTGCGAATTGTGGTTGTATATTATAAAAAATAAATGCTTTTGGATAAAATGAAATGTTTTTAGACTTGGCAAAAAATGTGGGTCTTAAAAGTTAATTTGCGTGGAAGCTGTGCTAATATTTACGTTAAAAAATGGGGAAAAAATGGATTGAAGTCAACGTGTATTATTTTGTTTTTTTTTCGATTTGTGATTAAACCGCACTTTTCACGATTATCCTGTTAAAGTAAAAGTAGAAGCCAACTAAATAAGCATCATCTCACCAATGTATAATTTTTCAAAATTTGATCTGCGTCTGCCATTAAATGATGCTGACATTTTGAAGCCAGATTTTAAGTGTTTTTTGAAAATTCCTTCTAATTTCGTTCCGCAAACAGATTTTTCAAAAAATCATATATAGGATTGTAGTACTTGCGATTCTGAGTTATTTGATACGTACATATATTGTGAATGTAGTCTGCACAGCTTCATAAAAAATCTGAATCCAAATACGGAAATTTTGTGCGAACATTTTTCTAAAAATCCTATTTTTCGGGCCTAACTTTTACAATTGTCATTCGATTTCTTCGTACATGATTGTACATTTTTAGTTTTTTTACGTTCCTGATCCAATAATTCATTCCCCGTGAAAATCCATCTACTAAAACGCGAGTTACAAGAAATTCCAAAGTAGGAAAATCGTCTAAAATGTTTTTGAAAATATCGCGTAGTTTAATGCCTTTTCTGTGGTTCGTTTCCACTGCAATGAAATAACCAGTACAGCATTTTCATTTTAGCGGAAACAGAGATTTGAAAACTTCGCTGATAAGGGAGCTACATTCATTTTATCCCAAAAAATGGTGTGTGATGCTACATCCACGGTTCTTGATTGATCGTCTTGAAATAGATATATATCGATGCAGATTTTCATGGTAAACACTGAAATCAGATGCGGACAAAAATTTTATTCACTTTGCGCAAATTAGCAATATTTTATAGGTTTTTTAGTGCTAAGATGCGGACGATGCTACATCTTAGCCTCCAAATTAAATTTCGAAAAATATAAACAAATTAAAAGATATGGTCTTGCTGTGACTAGGAAAATCACATGGGGACAAAATGATTTTGATAATTACGCGATTTACACGTATTTTATCCTATATTTCCATTTCAGAAGCCTTGAGATATATCCTCTGCAACCCAATTATCTTCCTCAATAGGAAAGCTTTTATATGAATGTCTATAAAGCAAAATCCGTATATTTTAATGGGAGATTTAAGCAAAATTAAGGAAGTATTCCTATAGATTTTTCCAAAATTTTATACTACATAATGAATGTGAAAAAATATTTTTTCAAAGAAAAAATATTTTTTTTGTTTGTTTTTTTTTTAATGAAAATTTGTGATTTTTTTTGGCTGTAACATGGAAACTATAATACCAATTTGTATGATTTTAGTCTCATTTGATTCGCCGTGAAATTTTGCTTCCATACGATTTTTTTCCGTAATTTTATAGCGGGTAAATGGACCTTTATGGGTGACGTAGGGGATGGAAGATACCAAGCAACGGCCCTGACCGGTTTTAACATGGCAAAGCCCAGGATTTATCTTGGTCCCTGTTTCATCTCAAGTGGACACTGACCTCCCCGTGGTGTTACCTGAGGAACTGCCTTTAACACCCGTTAAAGTTAGTGAGCTAACATGTGCCGCGCCTTCACCCATAAGAACGTTAAAAACTTGGGTTTGGGCGTCGGGTTAGTAACCCTCCCCTAGAAAAAACAGCCTACTATGAAAAAACGAAAGAAAAGAAAAACAAACCCCTCTAGAGTTGACGAACCCCGCAAACGTTTTAAGGACCATGATCTGCGAATCTGCACCTGGAATGTTCGCACTCTTTATAGAGAAGGTGCAGTCTTCGCATTGGCAGACGTACTTGAAAAGTACAAGACCGATATTACTGCCATACAGGAAATACGATGGATTGGGAAAGGCGTCACAACGACACCTAAAGGTGACGCACTGTATTATAGCTGCCATGACGTAAAGCATGAGTTTGGTTGCGGATTCGTAGTTAGTCGGAGACTAAAACATCTGGTATCCAGCTTCACCCCAGTGAATGAAAGACTTGCTGCAATTCGAATAAAAGCTAAATTCTACAACATCAGCTTTATTTGCGCTCATGCTCCCACTGAAGAAAAGGACGAACAGACCAAAGATATATTTTACGAGCGCTTAGAAGAAACATATGACCGTTGCCCTGCCCATTACATTAAAATCATTCTAGGCGATTTTAATGCCAAAATTGGAAAGGAGAATATCTTTGGCCCAACAGTCGGGAAATTCAGTCTCCACAGTGAAACATCTGACAATGGTATGAGGCTGATAGACTTTGCAGCTGCAAAAAACATGGTAGTTAGCAGTACCAGATTTAATCATCTCGATATTCATAAGGGCACCTGGCTGTCTCCAGATCAGAAAACAAGAAACCAAATTGATCATGTTGTGATAGATGGAAGACATTCATCGAGCGTGTTGGATGTACGATCGTTCCGAGGCGCAAACATTGATTCGGACCACTACCTTGTTGCAGCAAAGGTACGCACCCGCTTAAACGTAGCAAACAAAGTACGAACAGACACAGCACGACAGTTAGACATCGGCAAGCTGCAATCACAACAGATAGCCACAGCATATTCCACTCAACTAGCCCAATTGCTTAATCAAAGCACTCCTTATCCCGATAACATATCAGCGCAATGGCAAAGCATTGCCCACTCCATGCAAACAACCACAAAATCCATACTTGGATACCAGAGACCTCCACCAAGAAATCCATGGTATGATGAGGAGTGTCGTGCTGCCACCGAAGAGAAAAATGCGGCATATAAGGCTACTTTACAATCCGTAGCAACGCGTAGCGCACGAGAGAGATACAGGGAGAAAAGGAGAGAGGAGAAACGTCTTCTCCGCAGGAAAAAGAGAGAGATGGAAAAGCGGGAGTGTGAAAAAATCGAGATTTACAGGAGCCAGAATGAAGTCCGAAAATTCTACCAAAGAGTCAAGCATCAAACTGATGGCTTTGGTACAGGCACATCCTCCTGTAGAGACCAGCAAGGTAATTTGGTAACTGATACAGATAGTGTACTCAGGATATGGAAAGAACATTTTTCAAATCTGTTGGTATCCTATAGCAGCGAAGACGACGAAGATACCACAGTCCCAATCCCAGAAGATAGTATTGAATGTATACCGCCCAGCCAAGATGAGGTAAAGACAGCAATAAATCGGCTGAAGAATAATAAGGCAGCAGGGGCCGATGGCTTACCAGCCGAGCTGTTCAAAACCGGAGGCGACACACTGATAAGGTGTATTCATCAGCTAGTTAGCACCATCGGGCAGGAAGAACGAGTACCCGACGATTGGAACCTGAGTATCCTGTGCCCCGTCCACATGAAGGGAGATAAGACTGTATGCTCTAACTATAGGGGCATAAGTCTACTCCCTATTGCCTACAAGATCGTGTCAGGGATATTGTGCGAACGACTAAAGCCTATGGTCAACGAGATAATTGGACCATACCAATGTGGCTTTAGACCTGGCAAGTCCACCATTGACCAGATATTTACCCTGCGGCAAATCCTAGAGAAGACCCAAGAGATGCAGATCGACACATATCACCTTTTTGTCGATTATAAAGCAGCATTCGACAGTCCCCTCCGATCAAAGGTATTCCATGCAATGTCTGAATTTGGTATCCCCGCAAAGATCATCCGGCTTTGTAAGATGACTCTAACTGATACTAGGTCCTCAGTTAAAATTGGAAAGAACCTCTCCGAAGAATTTAGTACCAAAAGAGGTTTCAGACAAGGAGACAGCCTTTCGTGTGACCTATTCAACATTTTACTGGAAAAGGTAATACGAGATGCAAATGTCAAAAGAAATGGCACAATTTACACCAATAGCCACATGTTACTTGCCTATGCTGATGACATAGACATCATGGGACGATCAGTAAAGGAAGTAACTGATACCTTTAGGAAGGTCGAAGCAGAATCTGCGAAAGTGGGTCTGGCGGTAAACGGCGAAAAGACCAAATTTAAGGTGTCGACGCGCAAAGGGTCCATAGAGCTCGGACTAACTGTGGAAGTTGGTACTTACGAGTACAATTTTGGGGTAGTTAAAGACTTCGTCTACCTCGGCACTGCCATAAACACAACAAACAACATCAGTTGTGAAATAAGAAGAAGAATTGTATTGGCCAACAGATGCTACTATGGTCTAAGTAAGCAATTTAAGAACAAAGCCACATCTCGCTGATACTATCCGTGCTAATGTATGGCTCCGAAGCATGGGTACTTGCGCAAGCAGACAAGGCAGTGCTTGGTCTGTTTGAGAGGAAAATTCTTCGAAAGATCCACGGGCCGATTTGCGTTAACGGTGAATATCGACGTCGTATGAACCACGAGCTATATAAGCTATACAAAGACATGAATATAGTTAAACGTATCGAGATGCAACGATTGCGTTGGCTAGGCCATATCATAAGAATGAGCGATGATGAACCCGCTAGACAGGCGTATGAATACATGCCACATGGCGGTGCACGCAGAATCGGAGGCCTAAGCTTCGATGGAGCATACAAGTCAAGCGAAAAACAGAGAGGAATGGAGATCTTTTTTTAGTTCGGTCTATGCAACAAATGTTCTGTAATGGGCCAACTAATTAAGAAAGTAAGTTCTGTTGGACATTATTTAATTTTAACTGTTTATTTTCCACGGGTTCTTAGACTGTAGTGTTAGTGTTTGAGGGGAATATATCTCTAAATCAGGACTGTCTTTTTTTGCAACGAGTGTATTATGCGGATGCTTATAGCGTTGTTGTCGAAATTTTCTAAATCCAGCATTGGCTAAATGTTCTCTTGGAGTAGGTGTTGTTTTTTTTTCGAATCGCACTTAACTCGTTCTTTGTACAAATTGTTTTCTTTAATATTTTTTTTTCTGACCGCACATTGTTGCCGATATGATTTGAAAAGCCACAAACACGCAAATCCAAACTTTTTTTGTTTTGTATTTGGCTTTGTGTTTTTGTTCCTAAATTGCGATAAGCAATTTACCGCAAATGTTATCCATCGCCATGTTGTACCTTTAAACAAAAGTTAAATTATCAAAATGCGTTTCAAATAAATTTTAGTTGAAATTAAGAAATTGTTGGATACGTTCCATTGCGGCCTGCGAAAGTCAAAAAAATGTTTTTGCGCGTTTTTATATTATTACTAATTATAAAGTTCGTCCAATCTCAAGAAACCTTATGTCCAGAAAATGATATCGAATGTGAAAATGCCTTGGCGGAAAACAAAATTTGTGATCCCTCGCAATGTTCGGATTATATGGAATGTGGCGATCAAAATAAATGTCAATGTAAAACTGGATTCCATGAATATTTCACCATGAACAGTAATCTCCTTGAATGTGTTTTTTATTTGCCCGAGGAATGTAAAGACCATACCGAATGTGGTCCCCATGCCACATGCATTGAGGATAGCAACAAATGCGATTGCCATGAAGGATTTTCAATTGCAACAATTGACAATGAAGATATTGAAATTTGTATAAGACATAATGAAACAGAAGTGGACTTAAAATGTCCCATAAATTCCCAGGCGTGTTCTGGTAAATGTTGCAGTTTTAAGGCGCAGTGTTCAGAGGAGGAAGAATGTGTTTGCCCCCATGGAATGGCTGCCATATTTGATCGAAAAAACCTCATCTGGGATTGTGAACCTGAAAAAGCAAATCAAACACAATGCCCACAAGAATGTGGTCCACACAGTGAGTGTATGGAAGGTGAATGTAAATGCCTCGAAGGTTATGCAAACGAAACCATTGATGGTAAAAAAATTTGCAAAGAAAAAATAGTCTGTGATAAAGGTTTCAAAAAATGTTCTGGAAATTGTTGTTCTCAACGTGCCAATTGTGTCCAGGGCCGATGTCTGTGTTCTGTGGATGGTTCCGAGGAAATAATAAATCCCAACACCAGCTTAACGCAATGTCCAAAAGTCGATACAACAACCAATTCATATAACTTTCTGGATGATTTATTCGATTTTGATAATTTATGCCAAAATTCGAAGAGTAAATGTTCGAAAACTTGTTGCACTAAAAACGCCTACTGCAATCAGGCGGGTGAATGTGTTTGTATTTCGAACAAATTTATTAAAAAATATACAAAACTTACAAAGGCCATGTACTGTGAAGAACCACCCTATACATATGAACGCTTAGTTTATTTCAGTCTGGGAGGTGTTTGCACCCTCTTAGCTTTTTTGTACTTATGTGCGAAATGTTGTTTGTTTTGTAAGAATGGAAAGTAAATAAAAAAAAAAATTTAACAAAATTTGTGATTTTATTTCAATTCACTGAAGATCGCCGATAAATAAATCCACGTCCTAGAAAAAAATATTTTCAATAAATCCACGTAATGGAAAAAATATATATAAATCCACGGTTCCTAAAAATATTTTCAATAAAACCACGTCTTCACAAAAATATTTCCAATAAATCCAAGTCTTGAAAAAAAATATTTTCAACAAATCCACGTCTTGCAAACAATATTCTCAAATTATTTTCACGGCTTCTAAAAAATAATTTCAATAAATCCACGGCTTCTAAAAAATATTTTCAATAAATCCATGGCTTCTAAAAAATATTTTCAATAAATCCATGGCTTCTAAAAAATATTTTCAATAAAAAAACGGCTTCGAAAAAAGATTTTCAATAAATCCACGGCTTCTAGAAAATATTTTCAATGAAACCATGGCTTCTAGAAAATATTTTCAATGAATCCATGGCTTCTAAAAAAGTTTTTCAATAAATCCACGGCTTCTAAAAAATATTTTCAATAAATCCACTGCGTCTAAAAAGATGTTCAATAAAAAATTTTCAATAAATTTAAAAAATATTTTCAATAAATCCACGGCTTATATAAAATATTTTCAATAAATCCACGGTTTACAAAAAAAAATTTCAATAAATCCACTGCTTCTAAAAAATATTTTCAATAAATAAACGGCTTCTAAAAATATTTTCAATAAATCCACGGCGTCTAAAAAGATGTTCAATAAAAAAAAATGTCAATAAATCCACGGCTTCTAAAAATATTTTCAATAAATCAAAGGCTTCTAAAAACTATTTTCAATAAATCCACGGCTTATAAAAAATATTTTGAATAAATCCACGGCTTCTAAAAAATACTTTCAATAAATCCACGTCTTGGAAAAAATATTTTCAATAAATCCACGTCTTGGAAAAAATATTTTCAATAAATCCACGTCTTGGAGAAAATATTTTCAATAAATCCACGTCTTGGAAAAATTATTTTCAATAAATCCAAGTCTTGGAAAAAATATTTTCAATAAATCCACATCTTGGAAAAAATATTTTCAATAAATATTAATTAAAAATTAAATTTTCAATAAATAAATCCAAATCTTGGAAAAATTATTTTTAATAAATCCTCGTCTGGGAAATATATTTTCGATGAAACCTCGTCTTGAAAAAAATATTTTAAATAAATCCACGACTTTGAAAAAATATTTTTAATAAATTCACGCCTTGGAAATAAATAAATCCACGGCTTCTAAAAAAATATTTTCAATAAATCCACGGCTTCTAAAAAATATTTTCAATATAACCACGGCTTCTAAAAGATATTTTCAATAAATCCACTGCTTCTAAAAAATATTTTCAATAAATCCACGGCTTCTAAAAAATATTTTCAATAAATCCACGGCTTCTAAAAAATATTATCAATAAATCCACGTCTTTTAAAAAAATATTTTCAATAAATCCACGTCTTTTAAAAAATATTTTCAATAAATCCACGGTTTCTAAAAAATATTTTCAATAAATCCACGGATTCTAAAAAACATTTGCTTCTAAAAAATATGTTCAATAAATCCACGGCTTCTAAAAAATATTTTCAATAAATCAAAGGCTTCTAAAAAATATTTTCAGTAAATCCACGGCTTCTAAAAAATATTTTCAATAAATCCACGCCTTCTAAAAAATATTTTCAATAAATCCACGGCTTCTAAAAAATATTTTGAATAAATCCACGGCTTCTAAAAAATATTTTGAATAAATCCACGGCTTCTAAAAAATATTTTGAATAAATCCACGGCTTCTAAAAAATATTTTCAATAAATCCACGGCTTCTAAAAAATATTTTCAATAAATCGACGTCTTAAAAAAATATTTTCAATAAAATCAAGGCTTGGAAAAAATATTTTCAGTAAATCAACCCACATCTGGAAAAAAATATTTTCAGTAAATCAACCCACATCTGGGAAAAAATATTTTCTATAAATCCACGTTTTGGAAAAAATATTTTCAATAAATCCATGTCTTGGAAAAATATTTTCAATATATCCAGGACTTCGAAAAAATATTTTCCATAAATCCCCGTCTTGATAAATCTACGTCTTGGAAAAAATATTTTCAATAACTCCACGTCTTTGAAAAAATATTTTCAAAATATTTTCGAGGATTTAGTCTTGCAAAAATATTTTCAATAAATCCACGGTTTCAAAAGACATTATCAAGAAACCCACGTATTGGAAATATATTTTCAATAAGTCCACGGCTTCTAAAAAATATTTTCAATAAATCCACGGCCTCTAAAAAATATTTTCAATAAATCTACGTCTGGGAAAAATATTTTCAATAAATCCACGGCTTCTAAAAAATATTTTAAATAAATCCACGTCTTGGAAAAAGTATTTTCAATAAATCCACGTTTTGGAAAAAGTATTTTCAATAAATCCAAATCTTGGAAAAATTATTTTTAATAAATCCACGTTTTGGAAAAAGTATTTTCAATAAATCCAAATCTTGGAAAAATTATTTTTAATAAATACTCGTCTTGGAAAATATATTTTCGATGAACCCTCGTCTTGAAAAAAATATTTTCAATAAATCCACGCCTTTGAAAAAATATTTTTAATAAATCCACGCCTTGGAAAAAATATTTGCTATAAATCCACGTCTTATTACAAAATATTTTCAATAAATCCACGCCTTGGAAAAAATATTTTCTATAAATCCACGTCTTGGAAAAAAATATTTTCTATAAATCCAAGTCTTGGAAAAATATTTTCAATAAACCTATGTATTAAAACAAATATTTTCTATAAATCCAAGTCTTGGAAAAATAGTTTCAATAAACCTATGTATTAAAACAAATATTTTCAATAAATCCACGTCTTGGAAAAAATATTTTCAATAAATCCACGTCTTGGAAAAAATATTTTCAATAAATCCACGTCTTGGAAAAAATATTTTCAATAAATCCACGTCTTGGAAAAAATATTTTCAATAAAGCCACGTCTTGGAAAAAATATTTTCTATAAATCCACGTCTTGGAAAAAATATTTTCAATAAATCCACGTCTTGGAAAAAATATTTTCAATAAATCCACGTCTTGGAAAAAATATTTTCAATAAAGCCACGTCTTGGAAAAAACATTTTCAATAAATCCACGTCTTACCAAAAATATTTTTAATATCCCCGTCTTGGAAAAAATATTTTCAATAAATCCACATCTTGGAAAAAATATTTTCAATAAATCCAATCTTGAAAAAAATATTTTCAATGAATCCACGTCTTGGACAAAATATTTTCAATACATCCACGTCTTACAAAAAAAAAGGTTTGGAAAAAATATTTTCAATAATCCCACCCACATCTTGAATAAAATATTTTTTAAAAAATCCACGTCTTGGAAAAAAATTCAATAAATTCACGTCTTGGAAAAAATAGTTTCAATAAATTCACGTCTTAGAAAAAATAGTTTCAATAAATCCACGACTTGGAGAAAATATGTTCAATAAATTCACGTCTTGGAAAATATAGTTTCAATAAATCCAACTCTTGGAAAAAATAGTTTCAATAAATCCACGTTTGGAAAAAATATTTTCAATAAATTCACGTCTTGGAAAAAATATTTTCAAAAAATCCACGTCTTGGAAAAAATATTTTCAATAAATTCACGTCTTGGAAAAAATATTTGCAAAAAATCCACGTCTTGGAAAAAATATTTTCAATAAATCAAAAATTTTATATAAATCCACGTCTTGAAAAAATTTGTTTCAATAAATCCACGTCTTGGAAAAAAATCTTTTCAATAAATCCTCGTCTTGGAAAAAATATTTTCAATAAATCCTCGTCTTGGAAAAAAATATTTTGAATAAGTCCACGTCTTGGAAAAAAATATTTTGAATAAGTCCACGTCTTGGAAAAAATAATTTCAATAAATCAAATATTTTCAATAAATCCACCCACACCTTGTATAAAATATTTTCAATAAATCCTCGTCTTGGAAAAATATTTTCAATAAATCCACGTCTTGGAAAAAAATATTTTCAATAAATCCACGTCTTGGAAAAATATTTTCAATCCACCCACACCTTGTATAAAATCTTTTCAATAAATCCTCGTCTTGGAAAAAATATTTTCAATAAAGCCACGTCTTGGAAAAAATATTTTCTATAAATCCACGTCTTGGAAAAAATATTTTCAATAAATCCACGTCTTGGAAAAAATATTTTCAATAAATCCACGTCTTGGAAAAAATATTTTCAATAAAGCCACGTCTTGGAAAAAACATTTTCAATAAATCCACGTCCTACCAAAAATATTTTTAATATCCCCGTCTTGGAAAAAATATTTTCAATAAATCCACATCTTGGAAAAAATATTTTCAATAAATCCAATCTTGAAAAAAATATTTTCAATGAATCCACGTCTTGGACAAAATATTTTCAATACATCCACGTCTTACAAAAAAAAAGGTTTGGAAAAAATATTTTCAATAATCCCACCCACACCTTGAATAAAATATTTTTTAAAAAATCCACGTCTTGGAAAAAAAATTCAATAAATTCACGTCTTGGAAAAAATAGTTTCAATAAATTCACGTCTTAGAAAAAATAGTTTCAATAAATCCACGACTTGGAGAAAATATGTTCAATAAATTCACGTCTTGGAAAATATAGTTTCAATAAATCCAACTCTTGGAAAAAATAGTTTCAATAAATCCACGTTTGGAAAAAATATTTTCAATAAATTCACGTCTTGGAAAAAATATTTTCAATAAATCAAAAATTTTATATAAATCCACGTCTTGAAAAAATTTGTTTCAATAAATCCACGTCTTGGAAAAAATATTTTCAATAAATCCACCCACACCTTGTATAAAATCTTTTCAATAAATCCTCGTCTTGGAAAAAATATTTTCAATAAATCCTCGTCTTGGAAAAAAATATTTTGAATAAGTCCACGTCTTGGAAAAAAATATTTTGAATAAGTCCACGTCTTGGAAAAAATAATTTCAATAAATCAAATATTTTCAATAAATCCACCTTGTATAAAATATTTTCAATAAATCCTCGTCTTGGAAAAATATTTTCAATAAATCCACGTCTTGGAAAAAAATATTTTCAATAAATCCACGTCTTGGAAAAATATTTTCAATCCACCCACACCTTGTATAAAATCTTTTCAATAAATCCTCGTCTTGGAAAAAATATTTTCAATAAATCCTCGTCTTGGAAAAAAATATTTTCAATAAATCCACGTCTTGGAAAAATTTTTTTCAATAAGTCCACGTCTTGGAACAAATATTTTCAATAAATCAAATATTTTCAATAAATCCACCCACACCTTGTATAAAATCTTGGAAAAAATATTTTCAATAAATCCACGTCTTGGAAAAAAATATTTTCAATAAATCCACGTCTTGGAAAAAATATTTTCAATAAATCCACGTCTTGGAAAAAATATTTTCAATAAATCAAATATTTTCAATAAATCCACCCACACCTTGTATAAAATCTTTTCAATAAATCCTCGTCTTGGAAAAAATATTTTCAATAAATCCTCGTCTTGGAAAAAAATATTTTCAATAAATCCACGTCTTGGAAAAATTTTTTTCAATAAGTCCACGTCTTGGAACAAATATTTTCAATAAATCAAATATTTTCAATAAATCCACCCACACCTTGTATAAAATCTTTTCAATAAATCCTCGTCTTGGAAAAATATTTTCAATAAATCCACGTCTTGGAAAAAAATATTTTCAATAAATCCACGTCTTAAAAAATATTTTCAACAAATCCACGTCTTAAAAAAATATTTTCAATAAATCCACGTATTGATAAAAATATTTTCAATAAAATCAATTCTTGAAAAAAATATTTTCAATAAATCCACGTCTTAAAAAAATGTTTTCAATAAAATCAATTCTTGGAAAAAATATTTTCAATAAATCCACATCTTGATAAAAATATTTTCAATAAATCCTCGTCTTGATGACAATATTTTCAATAAATCCACGTATTGGAAAAATATTCTCAATAAAATTAAGACTTGGAAAAAATATTTTCAATAAAATTAAGACTTGGAAAAAATATTTTCATTTAATCCACCCACACCTTTGGTAAAATATTTTCAATAAATCTACGTCTTAAAAAATATTTTCAATAAAATCAATTCTTGGAAAAAATATTTTCAATAAAACCTCGTCTTGATGACAATATTTTCAATAAATCCACGTATTGGAAAAATATTCTCAATAAAATTAAGACTTGGAAACAATATTTTCAATAAATCCACATCTTAAAAAAATATTTTCAATAAAATCAATTCGTGGAAAAAATATTTTTAATAAAATCAATTCTTGCAAAAAACTATATGCAATAAATCCACGTCTTGGAAAAAATATTTTCAATAAATCCACGTCTTGGAAAAAATATTTTCAATAAATCGACGTCTTGAAAAAAAAAAACATTTTCAATAAATCCACCCAAAATATTTTCAGTAAATCCACGTCTTGGAATAAATATTTTCAATAAATCCACGTCTTGGAAAAAATATTTTCAATAAATCCACGTCTTGGAAAAAATATTTTCAATAAATCCACGTCTTAAAAAATATTTTCAATATCTCCACGTCTTTGAAAAAATATTTTCAAATTATTTTCAAGGATTTCGTCTTGCAAAAAATATTCTCAATAAATCTACGTCTTGGAAAAAATGTTTTCAATAAATCCATGTCTTGGAAAAAATATTTTCAATAAATCCAGATCTTCGCAAAAACATTTTCAATAAATCCACATCTTCGAAAAAGATTCGTTTCAATAAATCCACGTCTTTGAAAAATTATTTTCAATAAATACACGTCTCAGAAAAAATATTTACCAATCCGCGTCTTCAAAAAAATATTTTCAATAAATCTATGTCTTCGAAAAAATATTTTCAATAAAATCAATTCTTGGGAAAAATATTTTCAATAAAACAATTCTTGGAAAAAATATCTTCAATAAATTCACGTCTTCGAAAAAAAATCGTTTCAATAAATCCACGTCATAGAAAAAAAATTCAATAGATACACGTCTTGGAAAAAGATTTTTAAATCCACGTCTTGGAAAAAGATTTTCAAATCCACGTCTCCAAAAAAAATATTTTCAAATCGACGTCTTGGAAAAAGATTTTCAAATCCACGTCTCCAAAAAAAAATTTTCTATAAATCCACGTCTTGGAAAAAATATTTTCAATAAAACCACATCTTGGAAAAAATATTTTCAATAAAACCACATCTTGGAAAAAATATTTTCGATAAAACCAAATCTTGGAAAAAATATTTTCAATAAAATCAATTCTTGGAAAAAATATTTTCAGTAAATCCACGTCTTGATGAAAATATTTTCCATAAATCCACGTCTTGGAAGAAATATTTTCAATAAATCCACGCCTTGGAAAAAACATTTTCAATAAATCCACGTCTTGGAAAAAACATTTTCAATAAATCCATTTCTTGAAAAAATATTTTCAATAAATCCACGTCTTGGAAAAAACATTTTGAATAAATCCACGTCTTGAAAAAACATTTTCAAAATATACGTCTCCAAAAAAATATTTTCAATAAATCCACGTCTTGGAAAAAATATTTTCAATAAAACCACGTCTTGGAAAAAACATTTTCAATAAAACCACGTCTTGGAAAACATATTTTTAATAAAACCACGCCTTTGGGAAAAAATTGTCAATAATATATTCATTTTCAGTCTGGTATTGGTCCACATATTTTTGAAAATGGCCACGAGAAAAAGAAATTTCGTAAACAACAAACTAATAATAAGGTGACCATCTTTCGCACTAAAGTTTTTCGTAGACTTTGTGCTCGTTGTTACAACACTATAGTTTTATTTTATTCATAACACATATATAAATCACACACTCAGTCAGATACAATTTCACTTAATTTTATAAAAATATACACATAAAATACACAACAATTTTTTCACTTAAAACTAAATCCACAGATCTTCAGTCTCTTTTGAAATTTTCTTCAATAACATTTCCATCAGCATCTTCATCCTCGTCATCATATTCCAAATCATTTAGTCCTTTTGCCAACTTTCGAGCCACCCTTTGCATTAGCTGTTCCAAATCCATATCCACCGTGACACATTTACGTTGTTGTACATCATAGACCTGATCACCGGGACACTGGATACGTTCACAACGCAATGGACTAAACCATGAACTGACATCTTTATAACCAGGACGACAGCCACATTCATTGTGACCCACACAATGGCTGTGCAGCGCCGCACAACCACCCGTACATATTGGACGACATTCAAGGTATTCCGTGGTATTCGGTACTATGGAACGAACATGATGATTGTGCGACTCCTCATAGCCTCGTTTACATTGACATTTTTCCGGTTCACTGCAATAACTGTTTGCCGGACATTTCACCGTACAAACCGGTTCACAGAGACCGAAGAGGATTTTACGAAACCCGGGACAACAAACACGCACCGTTTCTACGCGACTGCGATCTTCCATTTCCATGTAATATTCTAAATTATTGGTATCCAATTTGTAACGGGTCTTTGTCACGGGCGTCTGATATTTGACCGTAATATTTTTGAAGCAATGACCCGTGGTTATGGTCAGGGCTGTGTTAAATTCCAACAATTGACAGATAATGTAAAGAAGTACGGAACGTATAGCCAAGGTCCCAGTCATAGCTTGTCTATGGTTGATTTCTTCTTATGTTTGCTTCCTTAGTTCCGACAGTGAACTGTAGCTGATTTTCTTTGATTCTTTACAACAGGCCTGGCTGGTTGGCTGACATGCACAAGTGTTGTTTTTTATGAATGAACAGCCGAACAATGGGAAGAGAAAACAAATCGCTGAAATGAAAATTTCCATTATAAACATGTGCAAAGCGAGCGGTAATATACGAATCAGTTGTGAGCTAAAAGATAAAGATGTATTGAAAAATTGTTTTAGAGACTTGGTATTATAGAAAACATTTTTCTTTTTGAAGACGTGGATTTATTGAAAAAAAAATTTCGAAAACGTGGATTTATTGAAAATATTTTTTCGAAGACATGAATTTATTGAAAATACTTTTTCCAAAACGTGGATTTGTTGAAAATATTTTTTCGAAGACATGAATTTATTGAAAATACTTTTTCCAAAACGTGGATTTATTGAAAATGTGTTTCGAAGATGTGGATATATTGAAAATAAACATGGATTTATTGAACATATTTTTATTGAAAACGTGGATTTATTGAGAATATTTTGTTCGAAAACGTGGATTTATTGAAAATATTTGTTTTTTTCGAAGACGTGGAATTATTACAAAATTTTTTTCTCGAAGATGTGGATTTATTGCAAATATTTTTTCGAAAACGTAGAATTATTAAAAATATTTTTTAGAAGACGCGGTTTTATTGAAAACATATTTTTTTCCAAAACGTGGAATTATATAATATATTTTTTTCGAAATCGTGGATTTATTGCAAACATTTTTACGAAAACTTGAATTAATTGCATATATTTTTTGAAGGCGTGAATTTATTGTAAATATTTTTCGAAGACGTGGATTTAATGAAAACATTTTTTTGAAGACATAGATTTATTGAAAATATTTTTTTTTTGCAAACGTTGATTTATTGAATACTAGCAAAGTGCCCGCTACTTCGTATGCGGAAAGGATATAAAAAACAAACAAACAATATATAATATGAAAGTGGCGAACACTGAAAATTTTATTGTACTTATATCAATTTTAATCAATATTTATTGTTATTTTAGTACTGTTCGTACCGCTTTAGTTCGATTTTCAAAAAGATCAGCCGTATCTCACCCTTACATGTTAACAGCTAGACCAACATTGTACACCAGTACTCACACTAAATCCAAAAAAAGCAGATTCCAGCACTGTTCCTACACCCAATAGTACGATTTTCCAAAACTACCTCAATCCTTCACTTCACCAGTAACTTAAATTCCAAAAAACAGGATTCCAGCGCCATCGGTGCACTCAAATTGTACCATTTGGTATATTTCGTGGCCATAAGTACGAATTTCAAAAACTACCTCCATGTCTCAATCCTACACTCCAATCTTAGTCTTACAAATTCCAGGATTCCAGCTCTATCCGTTCCCCCAAATACCCACTGTACCAAATTTAGTATCATTTAGTACTTTTCGTACCCATAAGTACGAATTTTCAAAACTACTTCCGTTGTACTCTCCATCTGCAGTCTTAATTCAAAATTTCAGGATTCCTGCTCTATCCGCTCAACCTAAATCCAAATTGTACAAAATTTAGTACCATTTTGTACCTGTCGTACCCATAAGTACGAAGTTTCAAAACTGATTCCATTCTACTCTCTAATTCAAATTTCAGGATCCCAGCCCTGATCGTAATTGTACCAAATTAAGTATCATTTGGTACTTTTCGTCCTCATAAGTACGAATTTTCAAAACTACTTCCGTTCTACTCTCCAACAGCAACCTTAGTTCAGGATTCCAGCTCCATCCGTTCGCTCAAATCGTAATTATTCCAAATTTAGTACCATTTAGTACTTTTCGTACCCATAAGTACGAATTTTCAAAACTACTTCCATTCTACCCTTCAACTGTAGCCTTAATTCACAATTTCGGGATTCCAGGTCTATCGGTTCAACTTAAATTCAAATTGTACAAAATTTAGTACCATTCAGTACTTGTCGTACCCATGAGTACGAATTTTCAAAACTACTTCCATTCTAATCTCTAACAGCAGCCTTAATTCAAATTTCAGGATTCCATCTCTATCCGTTCGCCCAACATCGTAATTGTACCAAATTTAGTACCATTTAGTACTTTTCGTACCCATAAGTACGAAATTTCAAAACTACTTCCATTCTACCCTCCAACTGTAGCATTAATTCAAAATTTCAGTATTCCAGCTCTATCCGTTCAACCTAAATCCAAATTGTACCAAATTTAGTACCATTTAGTACTTTTCGTACCCATAAGTACGAATTTTAAAAACTACATCCATTTTACTCTCCAACAGTAGCCTTAGTTCCAAATTTCTGGATTCCAGCTCTATCCGTTCGCCCAAATCATAATTGTACCAAATTTAGTACCATTTAGTACTTTTCGTAACCATAAGTACGAATTTTTAAAACTACTTCCATTCTACTCTCTAACATTAGTCTTAATTCCAATTTCAAGATTCCAATGTGAATTTAAATCGCGATTTATTTGAAAGTCCCTCCGGCGATTTTTTTGTTTCTTGATATTTCTCATCTATGAGCATTGTAGTTTCAGAATCTGCAAAAACTTCCCAGGTGTAAGCACTGTTAATTCACAATTTCAGGATTCCAGGCCTATCGGTTCAACTTAAATCCAAATTGTACAAAATTTAGTACCATTAATACTTGTTGTACCCATGAGTACGAATTTTTAAAACTACTTCCATTCTAATCTCCAACAGCAGCCTTAATTCAAATTTCAGGATTCCAGCTCTATCCGTTCGCCCAACATCGTAATTGTACCAAATTTAGTACCATTTAGTACTTTTCGTACCCATAAGTACGACATTTGAAAACTACTTCCATTCTACCCTCCAACTGTAGCATTAATTCAAAATTTCAGTATTGCAGCTGTATCCGTTCGCCCAAATCATAATTGTACCAAATTTAGTACTTTTCGTACCCATAAGTACGAATTTTCAAAACTACTTCCATTCTACTCTTTAACATTAGTCTTAATTCAAATTTCAAGATTCCAGCTCAATCCGTTCGCCTAAATCATAATTGTACCAAATTTAGTATAATTTGGTACTTTTTGTACCCATAAGTACGAATTTTCAAAACTACTTCCGTTCTACTCTCCAACAGTAGCCTTAGTTCAGGATTCCAGCTCCATCCGTTCGCCCAAATCGTAATTATTCCAAATTTAGTACCATTTAGTACTTTTCATACCCATAAGTACGCATTTTCAAAACTACTTCCATTCTACCCTCCAACTGTAGCATTAATTCAAAATTTCAGTATTCCAGCTCTATCCGTTCAACATAAATCCAAATTGTACCAAATTTAGTACCATTTAGTACTTTTCGTACCCATAAGTACGAATTTTAAAAACTACATCCATTTTAGTCTCCAACAGTAGCCTTAGTTCCAAATTTCAGGATTCCAGCTCTATCCGTTCGCCCAAATCATAATTGTACCAAATTTAGTACCATTTAGCACTTTTCGTACGCATAAGTACGAATTTTGAAAACTACTTCCATTTTACTCTCCAACAGTAGCCTTAGTTCAAAATTTCAGGATTCCAACTCTATCCGTCGTCCAAATCATAAGTGTACCAAATTTAGTACTTTTCGTACCCATAAGTACTAATTTTCAAAAATACGTGCATTCTACTATCCAATAGTAGCCTTAATTCAAAATTTCAGGATTCCAGCTCTTTCCGTTCGCAAAAATCATAATTGTACCAAATTTAGTACCATTTAGTACTTTTCGTACACATGTGTACACTTTTCCTAAGCCACCTCCTTATGTCAACCGTACCTTTTAACCTTGATTCTCACACCAAATTTCAACCTTTAACCTTTATCCGTTCACAAAATATGAATTGGCACCAAATTTAGTACACTATAGTACTTTTCGTACACTTATAGTTCGAATTTCTAAAAACCGTTTAGCACATCTTTCCTACACTCCATCAGTGACCCTCATTCCAAATTTCAAAGTTCTAGCTCTACCGGTTCGCCAAATACAAACGGTACCATATTTAGTACCTTTTAGTACTTTTCGTACCCTTCCAGTTCGAATTTCCAAAAACCCAGCCTTATCTGACCCCTTCGGACCAAGAGTGATCCACACCCAAAATTTCAGGATTCTAGCTTCAGTCGTTTCGTCTGTGCGTTGATGAATCATTAAGTCAGTCAGTCAGTCAGTCAATCACTTTACTCTTTTATTAATATAGATATTTGTTCAAAGACGTGGATTTATTGAAAATATTTTTTCCAAAAAGTGGATTTAATGTAAATATTTTTTCGAAGACGTGGATTTACTGTAAATATTTTTTCGAAAACGTGGATTTATTGAAAATATTTCTTTTCGAAAATGTGGATTTATTGAAAATATTTCTTTTGGAAAACGTGGATTTATTGAACATATTTTTTCGAAGACGTGGCTTTATGGAAAATATTTTTTCGAAAACGTGGATTTATTGAACATATTTTTTCGAAGACGTGGCTTTATGGAAAATATTTTTTCGAAAACGTGGATTTATTGAAAATATTTTTTCGAAAAAGAGGATTTATTAAAAATAGTTTTTCCAAGACGTGGATTTATTAAAGATATTTTTTCAAAGAAGTGGATTTATTGAAATTTTTTTTTCGAAAACGAGGATTTATTGAAAATATTTTTTCCAAGACGTGGATTTATTAAACATATTTTTTCAAAGAAGTGGATTTATTGAAAATATTTTTTCCAAGACGTGGATTTATTAAAAATATTTTTTCAAAGAAGTGGATTTATTGAAAACTAGCAAAATGCCCGCTACTTCGTATGCGGAAGAGGAATAATATTCAAATAACAATATTTAATATGGTGAACACTGAACAATTTTATTTATTAATACCCAAGGTGCTCTTGAAACAATTTTAAATGGAAGGTGCTTACACCTCGGAAGTTTTTGCAGATTCTGAAACTACAATGTTTATTGATTAGAAAAATAAAAAAAAAAAAAAAAAATCGCCGGAGCGCTTTTTAAATAAATCGCGATTTCAGTTGACATTAGAGAATTTTCATGGCTACAACATATTCTTTAGTCCTATTTTGATAGGACTCGCGGTTTCTAAGCAAAATCGTGAAAACCTAAACAGCCCCTAAAAATGATTAGAAAAATCAAAAAAACAAAAAAAATCGCCGGAGCGCTTTTTAAATAAATCGCGATTTCAGTTGACATTAGAGAATTTTCATGACTACAACATATTCTTTAGTCCTATTTTGATAGGACTCGCGGTTTCTAAGCAAAATCGTGAAAACCTAAACAGCCCCTAAAAATGTCAACTTAAATCGCGATTTTTTTAGTTTTTTGATTTTTCTCATCTATGAACATTGTAGTTTCAGAATCCGCAAAAACTTCCAATGTGTAAGCACCTTCCATTTAAAATTGTTTCAAGAGCACCGTGTACCTATTTGAATTGACATTTAATTTCTTTCAAGTACTGTTCGTACACGTTTTGTTCGAATCTCAAAAAAAGACCTCTACACTTCAACAGCGGCCTACATTTTAAATTTCAGTCCATGTTTTATTAGAACGCACTATAGGTAATTTGCCCTGTTTTTGAGACAAAAATTAATAACAGAGGAATTAAAGGATTTTTTAACTTTTTAAATTATTTATGTGTAAAAGTGAGATAAAACAAAATTTTTTACAGATAAATTCGGATATAACGAACAACGGTTATAACCAACTACGTATATAACGAACAAAGCTATTTTTTCCAATGCAATTTTCATTAGTTTTCTTATACACAACAAACTGTTGAAAACGATCACGGTAGTAAGTAACAAAAATTTTGTCCCCGCGAGTAGATTTTCCAAAGAATTGTTACTACAGTTTTGTATATTTTTTGAATATACGTTAATAAAGACGAGTTTAGTACTCTCTTAAACCGTATCAATGAATAATATGTAATAGAGAGATAAAATAAAGCTTACTACTGTCGCACCGTTTATAGAAAACCGCGGATATACGGAACAATTTGTCGCCATTACTTATTTTACTTGCAATGAAATTGTAAACAACAATATTTTTTACATTTATTGTTTATTTCCTCAAACCAAACTTCCACAATTTTAAGACTTTTTATTGAGAAGTAACCTTATAAAATCTCATAAATATCAAAAAACGGGCAAAATCGGGTTTTGAAACCTAGTAATACCAATGCAGAAGACTTTCAGTAATGTGTTCTAGGTGGCAAAATCACGGCCAAACACGGCCAATTTAGTATAAGTCTATATAAAGTGAGTTTAAAAAAAATAAAATATTTATTTCTGACTTTTTGTGTTTTTTTGTCGCTACCCAAATTGTTTAAGCTATATTATATATTAAATAAATTCCTCTCGCAATTGCCAATCTGTTCCATTTTACATATATTTATATTTGGTTTATTTTTCCGCGGTTTTAAATACATTGAAATATGCCTTACAATATATATTTTTTTAGTTCTTCTTCGAAATTCTCACTTTGACTGCAATTTTAACCGCGATAATGACGCTATTTTGAAAAATATCATTCATATTAATAAATTTTGACATGTTCTTTTTTCAATGCCAACTAAAAAATTATTTTTATTAAAAGTTGCAAAATCGACTTTTTGCCTCAAAAACTGGGCAAATTACCTATAGTGGAACGGTATGGATATTTTGAAAATTTTATCCACATTTTCCAACCGAATTTTGGAATTTGTGATGTAGAAAAGCGATTGATTCCCCGGTCTGGCAACATCAAATTTTCAACGGTGGCAAAATACGCCTCAGTAATGTTGGCGACATTTTTAGAGTATTTCAGCCATGTAAAACTTATCTACAAGTGGTGTCGTAAGGCACGCCGTTCGGACTCGGCGATAAACAGTAGGTCCCATATAATTGAGCTAATATGAAACGGGATGCACTACTCATTGATATGAGAGAAGTCTCCCTTGTCCCGCCTGGGATGTTTGTGGAAAATTATTACATTATTTAGAAACCGAATTCGTGTTAACATAGAAACAATAGTACATTATTCAGTAAACTTTTTAGAATCCAGAACCTTACCTCATATGTTACAGTTTTAGCTCTACTTGTTCACCCAATGCCAATGGTATTACATGTAGAAACCTTTCATACATTTAAAGTTGGATTTTAATAAACATTCTGATCCAATCTCAGCAGTGGTCGTCACAAAAAATTTCATTTATCGATTCACTCAATACCAGTGCTTCAATATTTAGTATTACTTAATACTTCTAGTACTCCCAATACCAAATTTATTGCAATTTTGTACTTTTCACACAATAATTATATAATCCCATCTTCATTGCTACACTAACGTCAAATTTAATACCATTTAACATATTTCGTATTTTTCAATAAGTCAGCCAGCCCTCTGCCTAATTTCAGTATTTGTATGCATCTCAAAAAATCCTTATCTAAACACCAACCCTCATACAACAATTCGAAATTCCACCTTTATCCCTTCAAGCAACACCAAACTGGTCCAAATTCAGTACTTATAATATGTATGAGTTAAAAAAACTACTGCCTTTTATCCAAAACTAAATCCCAACCGCAATTTAGTATTTTTGTATACATAAGTACGTATACGTAATACCGAATTTCACAATTTCAGCTCAACTAATTTACACAATAACAATTTGAACCAAATTCTGTGCCATTTTGTAATTTTCGTACACTTATTGTACGTATATCCACAACCACATCCATATCTCAACCCTACACATCAAGAGGGTCTATAATACCAAATTTCCGAATTCCATCCCTATTCATAATACCATTAATACTTTTCGTATGAAAGTACGAATTTCAATAACTATCTCCAACAGTAATTCCAAATTTCAGGATTCCACCTATCTGTCCACTCAAAACTAAATTGTACCAAATTTTGTACCATTTAGCACTTTCGTAACCACAAATACGAACTTCCAAAACTATCTCAGCCCTACACTCCAACAGTAATCTAAATTTCAGGATTCCAGCTCTCTCCGTTCACTCAAATCCAAATTGAACCAAATATAGTACCATTTAGTAATTTTCGTACCCATAAGTACGAATTTCCAAAACTACCTCAATCCTACACTCCATAAGTAATTCTAATTATAAATTTCAGAATTCCAGCTCTATCTGTTCACCCAAATCCAAAATGTGTCAAACTTAGCACAGTTTAGTACTTTCCGTACCCATAAGTACGAATTTCCGAAACTACCTCAATCCTACACTCCAAAAGTAATCTTAATTCCAAATTTCAGGATTCAAGTTCTATCGGTCCACCTAAATTTAAATTGTACCAAATTTAATACCATTTAATACTTTCCGTACGCATAAGTAACAATTTCCATGACTAACTCAATCCTACAGTCCAACAGTAGTCTTAATTCCAAATTTCAGGATTCCAGCTCTATTCGTTCACCCAAATCTAAAATATACCAAAGTCAGTACCATTTAGTACTTTCCGTACCAATTTCCAAAACTACCTCAATCTTACACCCCATAAGTAACCGTAATTATAAATTTCAGGATTCCAACTCTGTATGTTCACCCAAATCCAAATTGTATCAAATTTAGTACATTTAGTACTTTCCGTACCCATAAGTATGAATTTCCAAAACTATTTCAATCCTTCACTCCATCAGTAACCTTAATTCCCGAATTCAGATTTACAGCCCTATCCGTGCACCCAAATCCAAATTGAGTACCATATAGTACTTTTCATACCCCCTAAGTACGAATTACCAAATTTTGCTCAATCCTACACCCCAATAGATATCTTAATTCAAAATTTCAGGATTTCAGCTCTGTCCGTAAACCTAAATTTAAATTGTACCAAATTTAGTACCATTGTACCAAATTTAGTACTTTCGGTACCCATAGGTACGAATTTCCAACACTAACTCAATCCAACAGTAATCTTAATTCCAAATTTCAGGATTCCAGCTCTATCCGTTCACCCAAATCTAAATTGTACCAAATTTAGTACCATGTAGTACTTTCCGTACCCTTAAGTATGAATTTCCACAACTACATCAGTCCTTCACTCCTTCAGTAATCTTAATTCCAAATTTCAGGTTTCCAGGTCTATCCAAATCCAAATTTTACCAAATTTAGTAACATTTTGTACTTTCCGTACCCATAAGTATGAATTTCCAAAACTACCTCAATCCTACACTCCAAAAGTAAATAAATTTAAAATTTCAAGGTTCCAGCTCTATCCGTTCACCCAAATCCAATTTGTACCAAATTTAGTACCGTTCAGTACTTTTCGTACCCATAAACTACGAATTTCCAAAACTACCTCAGTCCTTCAATCCATCAGGAATCTTAATTCCAAGTTTCAGTTTTCCAGGTGTATCCAAATCCACATTTTACCAAATTTAGTACCATTAAGTACTTTTCGTACACATAAGTATGAATTTCCAAAACTACCCCCATATTTCACTTCGACTGTAATATAAATTCCAAATTTCAGGTTTTCAGCTCTATCCGATCACCCAAATCCAAATTGTACCAAATTTATTTTTATTTATTTATACCATGGATACCATATTTTGTACGAAATAAGTACGAAATTGCTGGGTTCCATCTATATTCGTTCAACCAAATTTAGTACCATTTAGCACTTTTCGTAAACATAAGTACTAAAACTACCCCTTATACCAATCGTACACTTACACATTATCTTAATTCGAAATTTCAGATTTCCAGCTCTATACTTTCACCCAAATCCAAATTGTACTAAATTTAGTACAATTTAGTACTTTTCGTACACATGAGTACGAATTTCTCAAACCATTTCCTTTTCTAATATCAAATATCAATTTCCATACCAAATTCCAAGTTTCTAGCTAAACCCGTTCAAAATATACAATTGGTACTAAATTTAGTACTTTCCGTACACTTAGAGGTCGAATTTCCCAAAACCCTTTGGTACATCTTTCTAACTCTCCATCAGTTACCCTCATTCCAAATTTCAGAATTCTAGCTCTTCCCGTTTGCCTAATACAAAGGGTACCATATTTAGTACCTTTTAGTACTTTTCGTACCCTTCTAGGTCGAATTTCCAAAATCCCAGCCTTATCTCACCCCTACACACCGACAGCAACCCACAGTCAAAATTTCAGCTTTCTAGCTTCAGCGGTTTCGTCTGGGCGATGATATACATGTCACTCACTCACTCACTCAGTCATCACTAAGCTCTTTTATATATATAGATACTAGCAAAGTGCCCGCTACTTTGTATGCGGAAAGGATATAAAAAGCAAATAAACAATATAAAATATGAAAATGGCGAACACTGAAAATTTTATTGCACTTATACCAATTTTATATACCTTACATATTAACAGCGAGACCAACTTTGGACACCAATACTTACCCTAAATCCAAAGAATACAGATTCCAGCACTGTCTCTACGCCCAACAACAAATTGGTGCACTCAAATACAAATTGTACTATTTGGTATATTTCGTGCCCATAAGTACGAATTTCAAAAGCTACCTCCACGTCTCAATCCTACACTCCAACCGTAGTCCTACAAAATTCCAGGATTCCAGCTCTATCCGCTCCCTCAAATACCCACTGTACCAAATTTAGTACTTTTCCTACCAATAAGTACGAATTTCCAAAACTACCTTAATCCTATACTCCAACAGTAATCTCAATTCCAAATTTAAGGATTTCAGTACTGCGATTCTCTAACTCATTTTTTGAGTTACCGACAATTGTCGGTAAAATTAAAATGCTTATAATTTCAGTAATTACCGATGTTTTTCGGTAAGTTAGCGACGAATAAAATGTAGTCGTAAAGTTCTACCGATTGCAAGACAATTGTCAACTTTTGTTTGGACTTTTCATTCATAATTTTACGATATAATTTTACCGAATTTTTGTCCGTAACACAAAAATTGTGTTAGAGAATCGCACTACAGGTCAATTCGTTCACTCAAATCAAAATTGTAAAAAAGTTAATACTATTTAGCACTTTTCGTAACCATAAGTACGAATTCCCAAAACTACCTCAATCCCACACTTCAACAATAATCTCAATTCCAAATTTCAGGATTCCAGATTCCAAATTCCAATTGGACCAAATTTAGTACTTTTTGTTTTCGTAAGTACGAATTTCCAAAACTACCACAATACTACACTCCAACAAAAATCTCAATTCCACATTTCAGGGTTCCAATTTTATCCGTCCCCATTGTACAAAATTTAGTACTTTTTGTACTCTAAGTACGAATTTCCAAAACTCCTTAGTTCTACACTCCAACAGTAATGTCAGTTCCCAATTTCAGGATTCCAGCTCTATCCGTTCACCAAAATCCAATTTTTACTGTATTTAGTACCATTTAGCACTGTTCGAACACATAAGTACGAATTTCCAAAACTACCTCAATCCTATACTTCAACAGTAATCTCAATTACGAATTCAGGATCCCGGCTCTTTCAGTTCACTCAAATCTCCATGGAACCAAATTTTGTACCATTTAGTACTTTGGTACATCTTTTTTACTCTTCATCAGTGACCCTCAGTCCAAATTTGAGGAATCAAGCTCTATCCGTTCACCCTAATACAAATTGTACTAAATTTACTACCACTTAGTACTGTTCGTACACATAAGTACGAATTTCCAAAACTTCCTCAATCCTACACTCCACCAGTAATCTCAATTCCAAATTTCGAGATTCCAACTCTATCTGTTCACCCAAATCGTAATTGTGCCAAATTTACTACCATTTAGTAATTTTCATACCCATAAGTACGAATTTTCAAAACTTCCATTCTACTCTCTAACATCAGCCTTAATTAAAATTTCAGGATTTCAGCTCTATCCGTTCCCCTAACTCATATTGTACCAAATTTAGTATCATTTCAGGATTCCAGCTCCATCAGTTCCCCCAAATCGTAATTGTACCAAATTTAGTACAATTTAGTACTTTTCGTACCCATAAGTACGAAATTTCAAAACTACTTCCATTCTACCCTCCAAATCTATCCTTAATTCAAAATTTAGTATTCCAGCTCTATCCGTTCGCCCAAATCGTAATTGTACCAAATTTAGTATCATTTAGTACATTTCGTACCCATAAGTACGAATTTTCAAAACTACTTCCATTCTACCCTCCAACTGTATCCTTAATTAAAAATTTCAGTATTCCAGCTCTATCCGTTCGCCCAAATCGTAATTGAACCAAATTTAGTACCATTTAGTACTTTTCGTATCCATGAGTACGAATTTTCAAAACTACTTCCATTTTACCCTCCAACTGCAGCCTTTATTCAAAATTTCAGGATACCAGCTCTATCCGCTCAGCCTAAATCCAAATTTTACAAAATTTAGTACCATTTAGTACTTGTCGTACCCATAAGTACGAATTTTTAAAACTGATTCCATTCTACTCTTTAACAACGGCCTTAATTCAAATTTCAGGATTCCAGCTCTATCCGTTCGCCCAAATCATAATTGTACCAAATTTAGTACCATTTAGTACTTTTCGTACCCATATGTACGAATTTTCAAAACTACTTCCAATCTACTCTCTAACATCATCCTTAATTCAAATATCAGGATTCCAGCTCTATCCCTTCAACCTATATCCAAATTGTACCAAATTTAGTACCATTTAGTACTTTTTGTACCCATAAGTACGAAGTTTCAAAACTACTTCCATTTTACTCTCCAACAGTAGCCTTAGTTCAAAATATCAGGATTCCAACTCTATCCCTTCGCCAAATCATAATTGTACCAAATTTAGTACCATTTAGTACTTTTCGTACACATGTTTACAGTTTTCCTAAACCACATCCTTATGTCAACCGTACCTTTTAACCTTGATTCTCACACCAAATTTCAACCTTTAACCTTTATCCGTTCACAAAATACGAATTGGCACCAAATTTAGTACATTTTAGTACTTTTCGTACACTTATAGTTCGAATTTCTAAAAACCCTTTAGTACATCTTTCCTACAATCCATCAGTGACCTTCATTCTAAATTTCAAAGTTCTAGCTCTACCGCTTCGCCAAATACAAACGGTACCCTATTTAGTACCATTTAGTACTTTTCGTACCCTTCCAGTTCGAATTTCCAAAAACCCAGCCTTATCTGACCCCTTCGGACCAAGAGTGATCCACACCCAAAATTTCAGGATTCTAGCTTCAGCCGTTTCGTCTGGGCGTTGATGAATCATTAAGTCAGTCAGTCAGTCAGTCAATCACTTTACTCTTTTATTAATATAGATATTTTTTCCAAGACGTGGATTTATTAAACATATTTTTTCAAAGAAGTGGATTTATTGAAAATATTTTTTCCAAGACGTGGATTTATTAAAAATATTTTTTCGAAGACGTGGATTTATTGAAAATATTTTTTTTCCAAGACGTGGATTTATTGAAAATATTTTTTTTCGAAAACGTGGATTTATTGAAAATATTTTTTTTTTTTCGAAAACGTGGATTGATTATAAATAGTTTTTCGAAGACGTGGATTTATTGAAAATATTTTTTTTTCGAAAACGTGGATTGATTATAAATAGTTTTTCGAAGACGTGGATTTATTGAAAATATTTTTTTTCGAAAACGTGGATTGATTATAAATAGTTTTTCGAAGACGTGGATTTATTGAAAATATTTTTTTTCGAAAACGTGGATTGATTATAAATAGTTTTTCGAAGACGTGGATTTATTGAAAATATTTTTTTTCGAAAACGTGGATTGATTATAATTAGTTTTTCGAAGACGTGGATTTATTGAAAATATTTTTTTTTCGAAAACGTGGATTGATTATAAATAGTTTTTCGAAGACGTGGATTTATTGAAAATATTTTTACGAAAACATGGATTTATTGGAAATATTGTTTTCGAAGTCGTGGATTTATTGAAAATATTTTTTTCGAAACGTAGATTATTGAAAAAGTTTTGTCGAAAACGTGGATTTATTGAAAATATTTTTTTCGAAAACTTGGATTTATTGGGAATATTTTTTCGAAGAAGTGGATTTATGGAGAATACTTTTTCGAAGACATGGATTTATGGAGAATACTTTTTCGAAGACGTGGGTTTATTGAAAATATTTCTTTTCGTAAATGTCGATTTATTGAAAATATTTTTACGAAAACGTGGATTTATTGAACATGTTTTTTCGAAAACGCGGGATTTATTGAATATATTTTTTCGATGTCGTGGCTTTATTGAAAATAATTTTTTCGAAAACGTAAATTTATTGAAATTTTTTTTCAAAGAAGTGGATTTATTGAAAATATTTTTTTCCAAAATATGGATTTATTGCAAATATATTTTTTCCAAAATGTGGATTTATTGAAAACATTTTTTCGAAGAAGTTGATTTATTGAAAATATTTTTTCGAAGACGTGGATTTATTGAAAATATTTTTTTTCGAAAACGTTTATTTATTGAAAATATTTTTTCGAAGACGTGGATTTATTGAAAATATTTTTACGAAAACGTGGATTTATTGAAAATATTTTTTCGAAAACCTGTATTTATTGAAAATGTTTTTTTCGAAGACGTGGATTTATTGAAAATATTTTTTTCGAAGACGTGGATTTATTGAAAATGTTTTTTCGAAACGTGGATTTATTGAAAATGTTTTTTCGAAAACGTGGATTTATTGAAAATATTTTTGCGAAGACGTGGATTTATTGAACATATTTTTTTCGAAAACGTGGATTTATTGAAAATATTTTTACGAAGACGTGAATTTATTGAAAATATTTTTTTTGGAAAACGTGGATTTATTGAAAATATTTTTTCGCAAACATGGATTTATTGAAAATATTTTTTCGCAAACATGGATTTATTGAAAATATTTTTGCGAAGACGTGAATTTATTGAAAATATTTTTTTTTGGAAAACGTGGATTTATTGAAAATATTTTTTCGCAAACATGGATTTATTGAAAATATTTTTTCGCAAACATGGATTTATTGAAAATATTTTTTCGCAAACATGGATTTATTGAAAATATTTGTTCGAAGACGTGGATTTATTGAAAATATTTTTTTCAAAAATATGGATTTATTGCAAATATTTTTTTTTTCCAAAATGTGGATTTATTGAAAACATTTTTTCGAAGAAGTTGATTTATTGAAAATATTTTTTCGAAGACGTGGATTTATTGAAAATATTTTTTTTCGAAAACGTTTATTTATTGAAAATATTTTTTCGAAGACGTGGATTTATAGAAAATATTTTTACGAAAACGTGGATTTATTGAAAATATTTTTTCGAAAACCTGGATTTATTGAAAATGTTTTTTTCGAAGACGTGGATTTATTGAAAATATTTTTTTCGAAAACGTGGATTTATTGAAAATTATTTTTCCGAAGACGTGGATTTATTGAAAATATTTTTTTCGAAAACGTGGATTTATTGAAAATATTTTTTTCGAAAACGTGGATTTATTGAAAATATTTTTTTCCAAAACGTGAAATTATTGAAAATATTTTTTTCGAAAACGTGGATTTATTGAAAATATTTTTTTCCAAAACGTGAAATTATTGAAAATATTTTTTTTTTCCAAAACTTGGATTTATTGAAAATATTTGTTTCAAAACGTGGATTTATTGAAAATATTTTTTTCGAAGACGTCGATTTATTGAAAATATGGATTTATTGAAAATATTTTTTCGAAGACGTCGATTTATTGAAAATATGGATTTATTGAAAATATTTTTTCGAACACGTGGATTTATTGAAAATATTTTTTTTCGAAAACGTTTATTTATTGAAAATATTTTTTCGAAGACGTGGATTTATTGAAAATATTTTTACGAAAACGTGGATTTATTGAAAATATTTTTTCGAAAACCTGGATTTATTGAAAATGTTTTTTTCGAAGACGTGGATTTATTGAAAATATTTTTTTCGAAAACGTGGATTTATTGAAAATTATTTTTCCGAAGACGTGGATTTATTGAAAATATTTTTTTCGAAAACGTGGATTTATTGAAAATTATTTTTCCGAAGACGTGGATTTATTGAAAATATTTTTTTTCGAAAACGTGGATTTATTGAAAATATTTTTTTCGAAAACGTGGATTTATTGAAAATTATTTTTCCGAAGACGTGGATTTATTGAAAATATTTTTTTCGAAAACGTGGATTTATTGAAAATTATTTTTCCGAAGACGTGGATTTATTGAAAATATTTTTTTTCGAAAACGTGGATTTATTGAAAATATTTTTTTCCAAAACGTGAAATTATTGAAAATATTTTTTTCGAAAACGTGGATTTATTGAAAATATTTTTTTCCAAAACGTGAAATTATTGAAAATATTTTTTTCGAAAACGTGGATTTATTGAAAATATTTTTTTGAAAACATGGAGTTATTGAAAATATTTTTTTTTCCAAAACTTGGATTTATTGAAAATATTTTTTTCGAAAACGTGGATTTATTGAAAATTATTTTTCCGAAGACGTGGATTTATTGAAAATATTTTTTTTCGAAAACGTGGATTTATTGAAAATATTTTTTTCCAAAACGTGAAATTATTGAAAATATTTTTTTCGAAAACGTGGATTTATTGAAAATATTTTTTTCCAAAACGTGAAATTATTGAAAATATTTTTTTCGAAAACGTGGATTTATTGAAAATATTTTTTTGAAAACATGGAGTTATTGAAAATATTTTTTTTTCCAAAACTTGGATTTATTGAAAATATTTGTTTCAAAACGTGGATTTATTGAAAATATTTTTTTCGAAGACGTCGATTTATTGAAAATATTTTTTCGAAACATGGATTTATTGAAAATGTTTTTTCGAAAACGTGAATTTATTGAAAATATATTTTCGAAGGCGTTCCTTTATTGAAAATATTTTTTCGAAGATGTGAATTTATTGAAAATATTTTTTCGAAAAAGTGGATTTATTGGGAATATTTTTTAGAAGAAGTGGGTTTATTGAAAATATTTCTTTTCGTCGATTTATTGACGGTTTATTGAAAATATTTTTTTCGAAAACGTGGATTTATTGAAAATATTTTTTCGAAAACATGGATTTATTGAAAATATTTTTTCGCAAACATGGATTTATTGAAAATATTTTTTTCGAAAACGTGGATTTATTGAAAATATTTTTTCGAAAACATGGATTTATTGCAAATATTTTTTTTCCCAAAATGTGGATTTATTGAAAACATTTTTTCGAAGATGTTGATTTATTGAAAATATTTTTTCGAAGACGTGGATTTATTGAAAATATGTTTTTCCAAAACTTGGATTTATTGAAAATATTATTTCGAAGACGTGGATTTATTGTAAATATTTTTTTTCGAAAAAGTGGATTTATTGAAAATATATTTTTCGAAAACATGGATTTATTGAAAATATTTTTTTCGAAGACGTGGATTTATTGGAATTTTTTTTTCGAAAATGCGGATGTATTACAAATAGTTTTTCGAAAACCTGGATTTTATACAAATATTTTTTTTCGAAAACGTGGATTAATCGAAAATATTCTCAGAGATGTTTATTTATTTGCTCATAGAAGACCTGTTAATCTTCTCATAGAAGATGTGTTGACTCTCTCACAGAAGATCGGTTGATCTTCTCAAAGAAGATCTGTTGACCTTCTCAGAGGTGTTTTTTATTTTCACATTGCAGATCTGTTGATCTTCGCAACTGAGAACTGTTGATATATTCATAGAAGATCTGTTGATATTCTCAAGCAAGATCTGTTGACCATCCCAGATATAATTTGTTGATCTTCTCATAGACGATCTGTTGATCTTCTCAGAACAGATATGTTGATCCTGTCATGGAAAATGTGTTTATCCGTTTATAGAAGTTGGGCTGATCTTCACACTTAAGATCAGTTGATTTTTTTTATTTTATATGGGTTGATCTTCTCATAGAAACTGAGTTGCTCTCCTTATAGAAAATCAGTTGATCTTCTCATAGAAGATGACTTGAACCTCTCATGGATGATGAGTTGACCTTTTCATAGAAGATGAGTTGAACTTCTCATCTTCCCATAGAAGATCAGTTGAACTTCTTATAGTTGATTTTCTCGTAGAAGATGAGTTGCACCTCTCATGGAAAATGAGAGATGAGTTGTTCTTCTTATAGAAGATCAGTTGATCTTCTCTTAGAAGATCAGTTAATCTTCTCTTAGAAGATCAGTTGATGTTCTCTAGAAGATCAGTTGATCTTCTCATAGAATATCAGTTAATCTTCTCATTGAAGATCGGTTGATCTTCCCATATGAGTTGGCCTTCTCAAGAAAGATCATTTTACCTTCTCATAAAAGATCTGTTGATATTTTCATAGACGATCTGTTTGCCTTCTTATAGTAGATCTCTTGATATTTTTAGAAAAGATATGTTGATCCTCTCGTAGAAGATATGTTGATCTATACAGAAGTTGATTTTGTTGATCTTCTCATAGAAGATCTGGTGATCTTCGCATAGAAGATGTGTTGATCTTCTCATAGAAAATCAGTTAGTCTCCTCATATTAGATCTGTTGATCTTCTCATTGAAGATCAGTTATCTCTTTAAGATTAACAGATCATATATCGTCTTATAGAATTCTTCTCAGAGAATAGTATTACTATTCTCATAGGATATCTTTAATTCTTTTCCTCTCTCTGATCTTCTCAAAGTTTCTTTCTTCTTGAGATGCCATTTTTCGTACTTTGTGAAAACCTTCTGTAGGGTATCCCTAGCATCAAAAACAGAGACAGATAAACCACAAACGCATGTTCTTTCTTTAACTGCTGCTACTGTTGATACAGCCATCATATGCTCGCATGAACATCTTCCCCAGCAGACACATATGATGATGGCGTTTGTATATGGCAGCACTTCAGAACCAAGTAACGCACTGCGGCTGCTACTACAGCCGCTACTGTTTACTGATAATTGAATGCCGAATGCACAATTAATCGCACATTATAATAAATAATTCATCATTGTTTTGCTATAATTCATTATGAATTGTTACGTTGTTGTGGTTGTTTCTTATTCCCCGATTGTGACCCTCTTTCCGAGTGTGTCGGGCGCAGAAGTTCGAAATACTTTATCTCATGTTCGTTCGTTTAGTGATAGTGTTGTTGTGTGTGAATAACAACAACAAAACTGGCGTGATGTCTCACAATAATCTATACAAAACAAAATAACCCAGTAAACGAAATAATAACAGCGACGGCAAAATATATTGATGAAGATTTGTTTTTAGATGGAAATGCCCATTCAGCTGATGAGGTTCAACGACTTCAAATGAAATGTGCCGACACTACTATAATGGGTTGCTTGAGTGATTTGTTGACGTTAAGGAATATAAAAATAAGACTGCAACAATCTTTCGGGAATACAAGAAAATCATTGAGCTTCTATGAATCTATTCAGAATCATATTGATTCTGTTATTCTATTAAATATTAGCCGAAGGGTTTCGCTGTTGTTTATAGCTGACGTTTGGAAATTCCCAGCAAATGTTGTATATTCAAACCACATACATATGAAAAGCAAATGTTTTTCTATACCCATTATCACCCATTATCGATTAAACCGATCCCAGTCATAAGTATTTTAATAATTATTTCGTTTTTTTTTAACAAACAATGATTGGTTGGTAATCACCGCTAAGATTAAAAGGCTATAAAACCAAGAGAACATCTGCAAACGACCACAAAGCCATGCGCAAATTTTAAGGGGTCACCATTCTATAAATATTTTATTGAGGTTTTTGATGTATTGAATTGAGATAGGGAGCACGAAGTTCACGTGCTTTTGTTTTTAGCAGTAATCTGCGAAAACAATGAAGAACAATAAACAATGTAAGTATAAAAATCTCATGCCGCTGTCTGGAGACGTCTGCTAATGAATATTTTTTGTAAATGTGGCACATTATATTCTTTCTGTCTCAATAAAGAAATTTTCTTTACAAATACACGTTTGTGGCTCCATGAAAAAATATTCTTTACAAATCCACGTTTGATGCTCTATGAAAAAAATGTTTTTTAAAAAAATCCACGTTTGAGGCTCTATGAAAAAAATGTTTTTTAAAAAAATCCACGTTTATGGCTCTGATGCAAAAAATATTCTTTAAAAAAATCCACGTTTATGGCTCTGATGGAAAAAATATTCTTTAAAAAATCCACGTTTATGGCTGTGATGGAAAAAATATTCTTTAAAAAATCCACGTTTATGGCTCTGATGGAAAAAATATTCTTTAAAAAATCCACGTTTATGGATCTGATGGAAAAAATATTCTTTAAAAAATCCACGTTTATGGCTGTGATGGAAAAAATATTCTTTAAAAAATCCACGTTTATGGCTGTGATGGAAAAAATATTCTTTAAAAAATCCACGTTTATGTATCTGATGGAAAAAATATTCTTTAAAAAATCCACGTTTATGTATCTGATGGAAAAAATATTCTTTAAAAAATCCACGTTTATGGCTCTGATGGAAAAAATATTCTTTAAAAAATCCACGTTTATGGCTCTGATGGAAAAAAATATTCTTTAAAAAATCCACGTTTATGGCTCTGATGGAAAAAATATTCTTTAAAAAATCCACGTTTATGGCTCTGATGGAAAAAATATTCTTTAAAAAATCCACGTCTATGGCTCTGATGGAAAAAATATTCTTTAAAAAATCCACGTTTATGGCTCTGATGGAAAAAATATTCTTTAAAAAATCCACGATTATGGCTCTGATGGAAAAAATATTCTTTAAAAAATCCACGTTTATGGCTCTGATGGAAAAAATATTCTTTAAAAAATCCACGTTTATGGCTCTGATGGAAAAAATATTCTTTAAAAAATCCACGTTTATGGCTCTGATGGAAAAAATATTCTTTAAAAAATCCACGTTTATGGCTCTGATGGAAAAAATATTCTTTAAAAAATCCACGTATATGGCTCTGATGGAAAAAAATCCTTTAAAAATCCACGTTTATGGCTCTGATGGAAAAAATATTCTTTAAAAAATCCACGTTTATGGCTCTGATGGAAAAAATATTCTTTAAAAAATCCACGTTTAAGGCTCTGATGGGGAAAATATTCTTTAAAAAATCCATGTTTATGTCCGTGATGGAAAAAATATTCTATAAAAAATCCACGTTTATGGCTCTGATGGAAAAAATATTCTTTAAAAAATCCACGTTTATGGCTCTGATGGAAAAAATATTCTTTAAAATATCCACGTTTATGGCTTTGATGGAAAAAATATTCTTTAAAAAATCCACGTTCATGGCTTTGATGGAAAAAATATTCTTTAAAAAATCCACGTTCATGGCTCTGATGGAAAAACTATTCTTTAAAAAAATCCACGTTTATGGCTCTGATGGAAAAACTATTCTTTAAAAAATCCACGTTTATGGTTCTGATGGAAAAAATATTCTTTAAAAAATCCACGTTTATGGCTCTGATGGAAAAAATATTCTTTAAAAAATCCACGATTATGGCTCTGATGGAAAAAATATTCTTTAAAAAATCCACGTATATGGCTCTGATGGAAAAAATATTCTTTAAAAAATCCACGTTTATGGCTCTGATGGAAAAAATATTCTTTAAAAAATCCACGTTTATGGCTCTGATGGAAAAAATATTCTTTAAAAAATCTACATTTATGGCTCTGATGGAAAAAAATCCACGTTTGTGGCTCCATGAAAAATATTCTTTAAAAAAATCCACGTTTGTGGCTCCATGAAAAATATTCTTTAAAAAATCCACGTTTGTTGCTCCATGAAAAAAATATTCTTTAAAAATATCTACGGTTCTGCCTCAACAAAAACATATTTATTCCAAAAATTCACGTTTGTGGCTCCATGGAAAACTATTCATGACACTTTTCGTTAGAGTAGTAGTGGGCACTTTATATTGCTGCATAACTTTCTTATACGTCAACAGTAACATTCTAACTTCAGTCGTTTATTAATAAGACAGTCTCACATTTATCACTAAGTAATTTAAAAATGTAAGTTTATAGATTAGGGCAAAGAAAGACAATTCTGATTTGTCCTCCACAATTTATATCCCAGAATTGTGTTATATTATTTATGTTCACATTGTAAGTGTAAAGAAATGCAGGGTGCGAGTTTTGTGATATATATCCACTACATCAGCCCATTTCCTAACACTGCTGGTCATTCACGGTATCTTTATTAATTGCAGCTGGCTGGATCGTCTGTCAAAACAATTGTCAGATACCTATCCAAAGGAATTTCATAAACCGAGGTTTGTGTGAAATAGTTGCTGATGATATCACGTCACATATACGAATATCCGGTTTGTGGAGTAAAACGGGGAATCCACAATAATTATTGCAAATTGTTTTTATTTTTATCATTATATGACCGTCGACCCACTCTTGGGCTTTGAGGAAAAAAATGTAAGCTTTTTGCTTGTGATAAGTAAAATATTTTCAATCTTCTCGTTGTTTTATTTTTTTCTTTCTACTTTATTCATAATTTCGATTTTACTTCATTCAAAGATTGGAAACTGTATGCCTTTTTATTTAGTTGTAGTATTTCACCACAAACAACGGAACTGGAAACGTATTCCAAAACTATTGTATAAAAAACAAATTTTTTCGAATAATGTTTGTTTTTAAAAGAATTGTTGAAGTGATCTTCTTATGGATCATAATGATTGGCAATAGTTCAGCCCAATTGTGTACCCAGCGAAATTATGTGACGAAGACAAGAATTCAGTGGAACAATGGTGAACGTTTAACAACAAAACGTGGTTGGCTTGGAAATACAAAATACAAATATGAACCGTATATGTATTCAACAACACAGGTATGATATTTAAATAATGAAGTCAATATTACAAATAAAAAATAAAATAAATGGTCTATAACAGAAAAATTGTTTTCTCTCAGAGCCATAGACGTGGATTTTCTAAAGAATATTTTTTTCCAACAGAGTTATTAACGTGGATTTTTTAAAGAATATTTTTTCCATCAGAGCCATAAACGTGGATTTTTTTAAAGAATATTTTTTCCATCAGAGCCATTAGCCTGGATTTTTTGAAGAATATTTTGTCCATCAGAGCCATAAACGTGGATTTTTTGAAGAATATTTTGTCCATCAGAGCCATAAACGTGGATTTTTTGAAGAATATTTTGTCCATCAGAGCCATAAACGTGGATTTTTTTCAAGAATATTTTTCCATCAGAGCCATAAACGTGGATTTTTTAAAGAATATTTTTGCCATGGCCTATCAGAGCCATAAACGTGGATTTTTTAAAGAATATTTTTTCTATCAGAGCCATAAACGTGGATTTTTAAAGAATATTTTTTCCATCAGAGCCATAAACGTGGATTTTTTTCAAGAATATTTTTCCATCAGAGCCATAAACGTGGATTTTTTTACAAGAATATTTTTTAAATCAGAACCATGAACGTGGATTTTTTAAAGAATTTTTTTTCCATCAGAGCCATAGACGTGGATTTTTTAAAGAATATTTTTTCCATCAGAGCCAAAACGTGGATTTTTTAAAGAATGTTCCATCAGAGCCATAAACGTGGGTTTTTTATAGAATATTTTTTCCATCAGAGCCATAAACGTGGGTTTTTTATAGAATATTTTTTCCATCAGAGCCATAAACGTGGATTTTTTAAAGAATGTTCCATCAGAGCCATAAACGTGGATTTTTTAAAGAATATTTTTTCCATCAAAGCCATAGACGTGGATTTTTTAAGGAATATTTTTCCATCAGAGCCATAAACGTGGATTTTTTAAAGAATATTTTTTCCATCAGAGCCATAAACGTTGATTTTTTAAAGAATATTTTTTCCATCAAAGCCATAGACGTGGATTTTTTAAGGAATATTTTTTCCATCAGAGCCATAAACGTGGATTTTTTAAACAAAATTTTTTCCATCAGAGCCATAAACGTGGATTTTTTAAAGAATATTTTTTCCATGGCCTATCAGAGCCATAAACGTGGATTTTTTAAAGAATATTTTTTCCATGGCCTATCAGAGCCATAAACGTGGATTTTTTAAAGAATATTTTTTCCATGGCCTATCAGAGCCATAAACGTGGATTTTTTAAAGAATATTTTTTCCATGGCCTATCAGAGCCATAAACGTGGATTTTTTAAAGAATATTTTTTCCATCAGAGCCAAAACGTGGATTTTTTAAAGAATGTTCCATCAGAGCCATAAACGTGGGTTTTTTATAGAATATTTTTCCATCAGAGCCATAAACGTGGATTTTTTAAAGAATGTTCCATCAGAGCCATAAACGTGGATTTTTTAAAGAATATTTTTTCCATCAAAGCCATAGACGTGGATTTTTTAAGGAATATTTTTCCATCAGAGCCATAAACGTGGATTTTTTAAAGAATATTTTTTCCATCAGAGCCATAAACGTTGATTTTTTAAAGAATATTTTTTCCATCAAAGCCATAGACGTGGATTTTTTAAGGAATATTTTTTCCATCAGAGCCATAGACGTGGATTTTTTAAGGAATATTTTTTCCATCAGAGCCATAAACGTGGATTTTTTAAAGAATATTTTTTCCATCAGAGCCATAGTCGTCGATTTTTTAAAGAATATTTTTTCCATGGCCTATCAGAGCCATAAACGTGGATTTTTTAAAGAATATTTTTTCCATCAGAGCCATAGACGTGGATTTTTTAAAGAATATTTTTTCCATCAGAGCCATAGACGTCGATTTTTTAAAGAATATTTTTTCCATCAGAGCCATAGACGTCGATTTTTTAAAGAATATTTTTTCCATCAGAGCCATAGACGTGGATTTTTTAAAGAATATTTTTTCCATCAGAGCCATAGACGTGGATTTTTTAAAGAATATTTTTTCCATCAGAGCCATAGACGTCGATTTTTTAAAGAATATTTTTTCCATCAGAGCCATAGACGTGGATTTTTTAAAGAATATTTTTTCCATCAGAGCCATAGACGTCGATTTTTTAAAGAATATTTTTTCCATCAGAGCCATAGACGTGGATTTTTTAAAGAATATTTTTTCCATCAGAGCCATAGACGTGGATTTTTTAAAGAATATTTTTTCCATCAGAGCCATAGACGTGGATTTTTTAAAGAATATTTTTTCCATCAGAGCCATAGACGTGGATTTTTTAAAGAATATTTTTTCCATCAGAGCCATAGACGTGGATTTTTTAAAGAATATTTTTTCCATTAGAGCCATAGACGTGGATTTTTTAAAGAATATTTTTTCCATCAGAGCCATAGACGTGGATTTTTTAAAGAATATTTTTTCCATCAGAGCCATAGACGTGGATTTTTTAAAGAATATTTTTTCCATCAGAGCCATAGACGTGGATTTTTTAAAGAATATTTTTTCCATCAGAGCCATAGACGTGGATTTTTTAAAGAATATTTTTTCCATCAGAGCCATAGACGTGGATTTTTTAAAGAATATTTTTTCCATCAGAGCCATAGACGTGGATTTTTTAAAGAATATTTTTTCCATCAGAGCCATAGACGTGGATTTTTTAAAGAATATTTTTTCCATCAGAGCCATAGACGTGGATTTTTTAAAGAATATTTTTTCCATCAGAGCCATAGACGTGGATTTTTTAAAGAATATTTTTTCCATCAGAGCCATAGACGTCGATTTTTTAAAGAATATTTTTTCCATCAGAGCCATAGACTTGGATTTTTTAAAGAATATTTTTTCCATCAGAGCCATAGACGTGGATTTTTTTTACAGAATATTTTTTCCATCAGAGCCATAGACTTGGATTTTTTAAAGAATATTTTTTCCATCAGAGCCATAGACGTGGATTTTGTAAAGAATATTTTTTCCATCAGAGCCATAGACGTGCATTTTTAAAGAATATTTTTTCCATCAGAGCCATAGACGTGCATTTTTAAAGAATATTTTTTCCATCAGAGCCATAGACGTGCATTTTTTAAAGAATATTTTTTCCATCAGAGCCATAGACGTGGATTTTTTAAAGAATATTTTTCCATCAGAGCCATAGACGTGGATTTTTTAAAGAATATTTTTTCCATCAGAGCCATAGACGTGGATTTTTTAAAGAATATTTTTTCCATCAGAGCCATAGACGTGGATTTTTTAAAGAATATTTTTTCCATCAGAGCCATAGACGTGGATTTTTTAAAGAATATTTTTTCCATCAGAGCCATAGACGTGGATTTTTTAAAGAATATTTTTTCCATCAGAGCCATAGACGTGGATTTTTTAAAGAATATTTTTTCCATCAGAGCCATAGACGTGGATTTTTTAAAGAATATTTTTTCCATCAGAGCCATAGACGTGGATTTTTTAAAGAATATTTTTTCCATCAGAGCCATAGACGTGGATTTTTTAAAGAATATTTTTTCCATCAGAGCCATAGACGTGGATTTTTTAAAGAATATTTTTTCCATCAGAGCCATAGACGTGGATTTTTTAAAGAATATTTTTTCCATCAGAGCCATAGACGTGGATTTTTTAAAGAATATTTTTTCCATCAGAGCCATAGACGTGGATTTTTTAAAGAATATTTTTTCCATCAGAGCCATAGACGTGGATTTTTTAAAGAATATTTTTTCCATCAGAGCCATAGAGGTGCATTTTTTAAATAATATTTTTTCCATCAGAGCCATAGACGTGGATTTTTTAAAGAATATTTTTTCCATCAGACCCATAGACGTGGATTTTTTTACAGAATATTTTTTCCATCAGAGCCATAGACTTGGATTTTTTAAAGAATATTTTTTCCATCAGAGCCATAGACTTGGATTTTTTAAAGAATATTTTTTCCATCAGAGCCATAGACTTGGATTTTTTAAAGAATATTTTTTCCATCAGAGCCATAGACGTGGATTTTTTTTACAGAATATTTTTTCCATCAGAGCCATAGACGTGGATTTTGTAAAGAATATTTTTTCCATCAGAGCCATACACGTGCATTTTTAAAGAATATTTTTTCCATCAGAGCCATAGACGTGCATTTTTTAAAGAATATTTTTTCCATCAGAGCCATAGACGTGGATTTTTTAAAGAATATTTTTTCCATCAGAGCCATAGACGTGGATTTTTTAAAGAATATTTTTTCCATCAGAGCCATAGACGTCGATTTTTTAAAGAATATTTTTTCCATCAGAGCCATAGACGTGGATTTTTTAAAGAATATTTTTTCCATCAGAGCCATAGACGTGGATTTTTTAAAGAATATTTTTTCCATCAGAGCCATAGACGTCGATTTTGTAAAGAATATTTTTTCCATCAGAGCCATAGACGTGGATTTTTTAAAGAATATTTTTTCCATCAGAGCCATAGACGTCGATTTTTTAAAGAATATTTTTTCCATCAGAGCCATAGACGTGGATTTTTTAAAGAATATTTTTTCCATCAGAGCCATAGTCGTCGATTTTTTAAAGAATATTTTTTCCATCAGAGCCATAGACGTGGATTTTTTAAAGAATATTTTTTCCATCAGAGCCATAGACGTGGATTTTTTAAAGAATATTTTTTCCATCAGAGCCATAGACGTCGATTTTTTAAAGAATATTTTTTCCATCAGAGCCATAGACGTGGATTTTTTAAAGAATATTTTTTCCATCAGAGCCATAGACGTGGATTTTTTAAAGAATATTTTTTCCATCAGAGCCATAGACGTGGATTTTTTAAAGAATATTTTTTCCATCAGAGCCATAGACGTCGATTTTTTAAAGAATATTTTTTCCATCAGAGCCATAGACGTCGATTTTTTAAAGAATATTTTTTCCATCAGAGCCATAGACGTCGATTTTTTAAAGAATATTTTTTCCATCAGAGCCATAGACGTGGATTTTTTAAAGAATATTTTTTCCATCAGAGCCATAGACGTCGATTTTTTAAAGAATATTTTTTCCATCAGAGCCATAGACGTGGATTTTTTAAAGAATATTTTTTCCATCAGAGCCATAGACGTCGATTTTTTAAAGAATATTTTTTCCATCAGAGCCATAGACGTGGATTTTTTAAAGAATATTTTTTCCATCAGAGCCATAGACGTGGATTTTTTAAAGAATATTTTTTCCATCAGAGCCATAGACGTCGATTTTTTAAAGAATATTTTTTCCATCAGAGCCATAGACGTGGATTTTTTAAAGAATATTTTTTCCATCAGAGCCATAGACGTGGATTTTTTAAAAAATAGCTTTTCCACCAGAGCCATATGCGTGGATTTTTTAAAGAATATTTTTTCCATCAGAGCCATAGACGTGGATTTTTTAAAGAATATTTTTTCCTTCAGAGCCATAGACGTGGATTTTTTAAAGAATCTTTTTTCCAATCAGGGCCATAAACGTGGATTTTTTAAAGAATATTTTTCCATCAGAGCCATAGACGTGGATTTTTTAAAGAATATTTTTTCCATCAGAGCCATAGACGTCGATTTTTTAAAGAATATTTTTTCCATCAGAGCCATAGACGTCGATTTTTTAAAGAATATTTTTTCCATCAGAGCCATAGACGTGGATTTTTTAAAGAATATTTTTTCCATCAGAGCCATAGACGTGGATTTTTTAAAGAATATTTTTTCCATCAGAGCCATAGACGTGGATTTTTTAAAGAATATTTTTTCCATCAGAGCCATAGACGTGGATTTTTTAAAGAATATTTTTTCCATCAGAGCCATAGACGTGGATTTTTTAAAGAATATTTTTTCCATCAGAGCCATAGACGTGGATTTTTTAAAGAATATTTTTTCCATCAGAGCCATAGACGTGGATTTTTTAAAGAATATTTTTTCCATCAGAGCCATAGACGTGGATTTTTTAAAGAATATTTTTTCCATCAGAGCCATAGACGTGGATTTTTTAAAGAATATTTTTTCCATCAGAGCCATAGACGTGGATTTTTTAAAGAATATTTTTTCCATCAGAGCCATAGACGTGGATTTTTTAAAGAATATTTTTTCCATCAGAGCCATAGACGTCGATTTTTTAAAGAATATTTTTTCCATCAGAGCCATAGACGTGGATTTTTTAAAGAATATTTTTTCCATCAGAGCCATAGACGTGGATTTTTTAAAGAATATTTTTTCCATCAGAGCCATAGACGTGGATTTTTTAAAGAATATTTTTTCCATCAGAGCCATAGACGTGGATTTTTTAAAGAATATTTTTCCATCAGAGCCATAGACGTGGATTTTTTAAAGAATATTTTTTCCATCAGAGCCATAGACGTGGATTTTTTAAAGAATATTTTTTCCATCAGAGCCATAGACGTGGATTTTTTAAAGAATATTTTTTCCATCAGAGCCATAGACGTGGATTTTTTAAAGAATATTTTTTCCATCAGAGCCATAGACGTGGATTTTTTAAAGAATATTTTTTCCATCAGAGCCATAGACGTGGATTTTTTAAAGAATATTTTTTAATTTCTTGAGTGGAGTATTTCCCCATTGGCTCAACTTTATTTATTACCCTCTATTACAGAGAGTAATGTTTTTCAAAACGAACTGACAGTGTTGCAAAATTTTACTGATCGCTACCAATATCATGATTTCTTCCCACCGAAGGGAATTATCAATTGGCTTCTCAGTTTTTGAAATGATGCCTTTTTAGCGAAAAACCGAACTCTGTGTCTGGTATTCTCATATGAATGAGAATCACACTCACTTTTCGGCTTTTCCAAAGAAACACCAAAATCAAAATATGTTGCAACATGTCAGCACGTATCAACTAAGAATTCTTCGAATTCTGTGAGTTGAAAAGAACACCAACACAGTTGCCTGTGAGGTTGTTATTGGCATTTTGTTTTTTTGTTTTTAACAAAGCTCCATTCGCCCTAGCATCGGCTCTTTTTGTTTGTTTTGTTTATTGTTGAAGATTCAATCTCATTTTCGATTGTATTTTTCCATCAGAGCCATAGAGGTGCATTTTTTAAATAATATTTTTTCCATCAGAGCCATAGACGTGGATTTTTTAAAGAATATTTTTTCCATCAGAGCCATAGACGTGGATTTTTTAAAGAATATTTTTTCCATCAGAGCCATGGACGTGGATTTTTTAAAGAATATTTTTTCCATCAGAGCCATGGACGTGGATTTTTTAAAGAATATTTTTTCCATCAGAGCCATAGACGTGGATTTTTTAAAGAATATTTTTTCCATCAGAGCCATAGACGTGGATTTTTTAAAGAATATTTTTTCCATCAGAGCCATAGACGTGGATTTTTTAAAGAATATTTTTTCCATCAGAGCCATAGACGTGGATTTTTTAAAGAATATTTTTTCCATCAGAGCCATAGACGTGGATTTTTTAAAGAATATTTTTTCCATCAGAGCCATGGACGTGGATTTTTTAAAGAATATTTTTTTCCATCAGAGCCATGGACGTGGATTTTTTAAAGAATATTTTTTACATCAGAGCCATACAACGTTGATTTTTTGAATTATATTTTTTACATCAGAGCCATACAACGTGGATTTTTTTAATTATATTTTTTCCATCAGAGCCACAAACGTGGATTTTTAAAAAATATTTTTCCATCAGAGCCATAAACGTGGATTATTTAAGAAATATTTTTCCATCAGAGCCATAAACTTGGATTTTTTAAAGAATATTTTTTCCATCAGAGCCATAAACTTGGATTTTTTAAAGAATATTTTTTCCATCAGAGCCATAGACGTGTATTTTTTAAAGAATATTTTTCCATCAGAGCCATAGACGTGGATTTTTTAAAGAATATTTTCCTATCAGAGCCATTAACGTGGATTTTTTAAAGAATATTTTTTACATCAGAGCCATAGACGTGGATTTTTTAAAGAATATTTTTTCCATCAGAGCCATAGACGTGAATTTTTTAAAGAATATTTTTTCCATCAGAGCTATAGACGTGGATTTTTTAAAGAATATTTTTCCATCAGAGCCATAGACGTGGATTTTTTAAAGAATATTTTTTCCATCAGAACCATAGACGTGCATTTTTTAAAGAATATTTTTTCCATCAGAGCCATAGGCGTGCATTTTTTAAAGAATATTTTTTCCATCAGAGCCATAGACGAGGATTTTTTCAAGAATATTTTTTCCATCAGAGCCATAGTCGTGGATTTTTTAAAGAATATTTTTTCCATCAGAGCCATAGACGTGGATTTTTTAAAGAATATTTTTTCCATCAGAGCCATAGTCGTGGATTTTTTAAAGAATATTTTTTCCATCAGAGCCATATACGTGGATTTTGTAAAGAATATTTTTTCCATCAGAGCCATATACGTGGATTTTTTAAAGAATATTTTTCCATCAGAGCCATAGACGTGGATTTTTTAAAGAATATTTTTTCCATCAGAGCCATATACGTGGATTTTGTAAAGAATATTTTTTCCATCAGAGCCATATACGTGGATTTTTTAAAGAATATTTTTTCCATCAGAGCCATAGGCGTGGATTTTTAAAAAAATATATTTTCCATCAGAGCCATAGACGTGGATTTTTTAAAGAATATTTTTTCCATCAGAGCCATTGACGTGGATTTTTTTACAGAATATTTTTTCCATCAGAGCCATAGACTTGGATTTTTTTACAGAATATTTTTTCCATCAGAGCCATAGGCGTGGATTATTTTAGGAATATTTTTTTTTTTCATCAGAGCCATAAACGATTGCATTTTTTCATTCTTGTCTGGTTAGCACCTTCAAATTCGATTTCGGTTTACGAACTAGTTTAAAGTGTGATGGTCCGTCCAGTTTTCTTAGAAGAGGATGGTTAGTTGGCGATTTCCTCCAATTCTTATGCATGATATCGATGAAGTTATTTCAGAACCATACCCCGTTTGAATTAATCATCAATGGCTGCTATTCAAATCATTATTTCTCCAAATTTCCAACAAATATCACTAAAATTATTTCCGTATTTTATCACAATTGCACGGATGTACAAAAAACCAGAAATTATGATTCACATGGACCAATTATGTATTTTCAAATTTTATCTAACTATTTACTGTATATTAAAAACAAATAGGAATTTATACTCGTACCAGTCAATTTTATGTTGTTCTTGATTTACGCACAATCGACTTGTCAGTTATTCCGAAAAGCTCCAATAATTCGGTTGGCCGCTTAAAATCGCCATGAAAATTAATAAAATATTTATATTTGTGTTTACAACATGTTTTCTTTCGTACCAAGTACTGGCAATCGGTAGAAAGATATTTGCTAACGGTATATGTGATTCCTGGCGGCAGGGTGTTACAAAAACTCGGTTGTCATATTATATGGGACATAAATATACACAGGTAAAAATACTAACAAAGGCATAACAATGAATTTTTAACGAATATTTTTAAAGACATATCAGAGCCACCTGAGTCTAAAAGTGGATTTTTCTAAGAATATTTTTTTCATGACGTGTCAGTGCCACCTGAGTCTAAACGTAGATTTTTCTACGACTGTTTTATTGTTTACCTGAGTCTAAAAGTGTATTTTTTAAGAATATTTTTATTGCATACCTGAGTATATACGTGGATTTTTCTACGACTATTTTATTGTTTACCTGAGTCTAAACGTGGATTTTTAAGAATATTTTTAAGACTTTTTATTGTCTGTCGGAGTCTTACCCCCAGTTTTTGTAAAAATTTTTATTCTTCTCACACGAATTGTCAAATTTTGTAGATCGATTTACTCGCTTTAGCGCAAATGTAGAGCGCTAATTTTTAAATGAGGAATCCTTAATAATATATGGAACGGGTATACGAAAAATTAGATGTGTATGTCATCTGGGGGCTGAGCTATGAATGCCTAAATTATTACGAATATAGACGAACGAACAAAAATAAGTTACAAAAACTGGGGGTTAAAGTGTTTTTTAAGAATATTTTTCTTGCCTACCTGGATCTAAATGTGTTTTTAAGAATATTTTTGTTGTCTACCTGAGTCTAAATGTTGATTTTTCTACTAATATTTTATTGTCTACCTGAGCATAATCGTGGATTTTCTAAAAAATTTATTGTCTACCTGTGTCTAAACGTGGATTTTACTAAGAATATGCTTATTGCTTCCCTGAGTTTAAACGTGGATTTTTCTAAGAATATTTTGATTGTCTAGCTGACTTTGAACGTTGATTTTTCTAAGAATGTTTTTATTGCTTAACTGAGACTAAATATTGATTTTTTAAGAATATTTTTTATTGTTTAACTGAGTCTAAACGTGGATTTTTCTAGCAATATTTTTATTGCTTCTCTGAGTTTAAACGTGGATTTTTAAGAATATTTTTTATTGCTTCCCTGAGTTTAAACATGGATTTTTCTAAGAGTATTTTGATTGTCTACCTGACTCTAAACGTTGATTTTGATTATTGCTTAACTGCGTCTAAATATTGATTTTTTATGAATATTTTTATTGTCTACCTGAATCTAGCCGTGGATTTTTCTAAGAATATTTTATTTATATTATATTTTTAATGCTTCCCTGAGTTTAAACGTGATTTTTTCTAAGAATATTTTTATTGCTACCTGAGTCTAAATGTGGATTTTTCAAGAACATTTTTATTGCTTCCCTGAGTTTAAACGTGGATTTTCCTAAGAATATTTTTATTGCCTACCTGTTTCTAAACGTAGATTTTTCTAAGAATATTTTTATTGCTTAACTGAGTCTAAACGTGGATTTTCCTAAGAATATTTTCATTCCCTACCTGAGCCTACATGTTGATTTTTCTAAGAATATTTTTATTGTCTAACCGAATCTAAACAGGGAGTTTTCTAAGAATATTTTTATTGCTTCTCTGAGTTTAAACGTGGATTTTTTAAGAATATGTTTATTGTCTACCTGATGCTTATCGTGGATTTTTTCTAAGAATATTTTTATTGCTTCCCTGAGCTTAAACGTGATTTTTTCTAAGAATATTTTTATTGTCTACCTGAGTCCAAATGTGGTTTTTTTAAGAATATTAAACGAGGATTTTTCTAAGATTTTTTAATTCTTAACTGAGTCTAAATGTTGATTTTTTACCTGAGTCTAAACGTGGATTTTCTAAGAATATTTTCATTCCCTACCTAAGTATACATGTTGATATTTCTAAGAATATTCTCATTTCCTACCTGAACCTACATGTTGATTTTCTATGAATATTTTTATTGTCTAGCTGAGTCTAAACAGGGAGTTTTCTAAGAATATTTGTATTGCTTCTCTGAGTTTAAACGTGGATTTTTCTACGAATATGTTTATTGTCTACCTGAGTCTAAATGTGGATTTTTAAGAATATGTTTATTGTCTACCTGAGGCTTATCGTGGATTTTTTCTAAGATTATTTTTATTGCTTCCCTCAGTTTAAACGTGAATTTTTCTAAGAATATTTTTATTGCCTACCTGAGTCTAAATGTGGAATTTTTTAAGAATATTTGTATTGCTTCCCTGAGTTTAAACGAGGATTTTTTAAGAATTTTTTAATTCTTAACTGAGTCTAAATGTTGTTTTAAGAATATTTTTTTGCTTAACTGAGTCTAAACGGGGATTTTCTAAGAATATTGTGACTGTACACCTGAGTCTAAATGTTGATTTTCTACGAATATTTTCATTCCCTACCTGAGTCTATATGTCGATTTTTCTAAGAATATTTTATTGCCTACCTGAGTCTAAACGAATATTTTTATTACCTATTTGAGTTTAAACGTGGAATTTTCTAAGAACATTTTTATTGTCTACCTGAGTGGATTTTTTTAAGAATATTTTATTGCCTACCTGGGTCTTATCCTGTTTTTAAAAATATTTTTTCCATGGCCTATCAGAGCCATGAACTTTTTCCATCAGAACCATAAACGTGGATTTTTTAAAGAATATTTTTCCATCAGAACCATAAACGTGGATTTTTTAAAGAATATTTTTCCATCAGAACCATAAACGTGGATTTTTTAAAGAATATTTTTCCATCAGAACCATAAACGTGGATTTTTTAAAGAATATTTTTCCATCAGAACCATAAACGTGGATTTTTTAAAGAATATTTTTCCATCAGAACCATAAACGTGGATTTTTTAAAGAATATTTTTCCATCAGAACCATAAACGTGGATTTTTTAAAGAATATTTTTCCATCAGAACCATAAACGTGGATTTTTTAAAGAATATTTTTCCATCAGAACCATAAACGTGGATTTTTTAAAGAATATTTTTCCATCAGAACCATAAACGTGGATTTTTTAAAGAATATTTTTCCATCAGAACCATAAACGTGGATTTTTTAAAGAATATTTTTCCATCAGAACCATAAACGTGGATTTTTTAAAGAATATTTTTCCATCAGAACCATAAACGTGGATTTTTTAAAGAATATTTTTCCATCAGAACCATAAACGTGGATTTTTTAAAGAATATTTTTCCATCAGAACCATAAACGTGGATTTTTTAAAGAATATTTTTCCATCAGAACCATAAACGTGGATTTTTTAAAGAATATTTTTCCATCAGAACCATAAACGTGGATTTTTTAAAGAATATTTTTCCATCAGAACCATAAACGTGGATTTTTTAAAGAATATTTTTCCATCAGAACCATAAACGTGGATTTTTTAAAGAATATTTTTCCATCAGAACCGTAAACGTGGATTTTTTAAAGAATATTTTTCCATCAGAACCATAAACGTGGATTTTTTAAAGAATATTTTTCCATCAGAACCATAAACGTGGATTTTTTAAAGAATATTTTTCCATCAGAACCATAAACGTGGATTTTTTAAAGAATATTTTTCCATCAGAACCATAAACGTGGATTTTTTAAAGAATATTTTTCCATCAGAACCATAAACGTGGATTTTTTAAAGAATATTTTTCCATCAGAACCATAAACGTGGATTTTTTAAAGAATATTTTTCTATCAGAACCATAAACGTGGATTTTTTAAAGAATATTTTTCCATCAGAACCATAAACGTGGATTTTTTAAAGAATATTTTTCCATCAGAACCATAAACGTGGATTTTTTAAAGAATATTTTTCCATCAGAACCATAAACGTGGATTTTTTAAAGAATATTTTTCCATCAGAACCATAAACGTGGATTTTTTAAAGAATATTTTTCCATCAGAACCATAAACGTGGATTTTTTAAAGAATATTTTTCCATCAGAACCATAAACGTGGATTTTTTAAAGAATATTTTTCCATCAGAACCATAAACGTGGATTTTTTAAAGAATATTTTTCCATCAGAACCATAAACGTGGATTTTTTAAAGAATATTTTTCCATCAGAACCATAAACGTGGATTTTTTAAAGAATATTTTTCCATCAGAACCATAAACGTGGATTTTTTAAAGAATATTTTTCCATCAGAACCATAAACGTGGATTTTTTAAAGAATATTTTTCCATCAGAACCATAAACGTGGATTTTTTAAAGAATATTTTTCCATCAGAACCATAAACGTGGATTTTTTAAAGAATATTTTTCCATCAGAACCATAAACGTGGATTTTTTAAAGAATATTTTTCCATCAGAACCATAAACGTGGATTTTTTAAAGAATATTTTTCCATCAGAACCATAAACGTGGATTTTTTAAAGAATATTTTTCCATCAGAACCATAAACGTGGATTTTTTAAAGAATATTTTTCCATCAGAACCATAAACGTGGATTTTTTAAAGAATATTTTTCCATCAGAACCATAAACGTGGATTTTTTAAAGAATATTTTTCCATCAGAACCATAAACGTGGATTTTTTAAAGAATATTTTTCCATCAGAACCATAAACGTGGATTTTTTAAAGAATATTTTTCCATCAGAACCATAAACGTGGATTTTTTAAAGAATATTTTTCCATCAGAACCATAAACGTGGATTTTTTAAAGAATATTTTTCCATCAGAACCATAAACGTGGATTTTTTAAAGAATATTTTTCCATCAGAACCATAAACGTGGATTTTTTAAAGAATATTTTTCCATCAGAACCATAAACGTGGATTTTTTAAAGAATATTTTTCCATCAGAACCATAAACGTGGATTTTTTAAAGAATATTTTTCCATCAGAACCATAAACGTGGATTTTTTAAAGAATATTTTTCCATCAGAACCATAAACGTGGATTTTTTAAAGAATATTTTTCCATCAGAACCATAAACGTGGATTTTTTAAAGAATATTTTTCCATCAGAACCATAAACGTGGATTTTTTAAAGAATATTTTTCCATCAGAACCATAAACGTGGATTTTTTAAAGAATATTTTTCCATCAGAACCATAAACGTGGATTTTTTAAAGAATATTTTTCCATCAGAACCATAAACGTGGATTTTTTAAAGAATATTTTTCCATCAGAACCATAAACGTGGATTTTTTAAAGAATATTTTTCCATCAGAACCATAAACGTGGATTTTTTAAAGAATATTTTTCCATCAGAACCATAAACGTGGATTTTTTAAAGAATATTTTTCCATCAGAACCATAAACGTGGATTTTTTAAAGAATATTTTTCCATCAGAACCATAAACGTGGATTTTTTAAAGAATATTTTTCCATCAGAACCATAAACGTGGATTTTTTAAAGAATATTTTTCCATCAGAACCATAAACGTGGATTTTTTAAAGAATATTTTTCCATCAGAACCATAAACGTGGATTTTTTAAAGAATATTTTTCCATCAGAACCATAAACGTGGATTTTTTAAAGAATATTTTTCCATCAGAACCATAAACGTGGATTTTTTAAAGAATATTTTTCCATCAGAACCATAAACGTGGATTTTTTAAAGAATATTTTTCCATCAGAACCATAAACGTGGATTTTTTAAAGAATATTTTTCCATCAGAACCATAAACGTGGATTTTTTAAAGAATATTTTTCCATCAGAACCATAAACGTGGATTTTTTAAAGAATATTTTTCCATCAGAACCATAAACGTGGATTTTTTAAAGAATATTTTTCCATCAGAACCATAAACGTGGATTTTTTAAAGAATATTTTTCCATCAGAACCATAAACGTGGATTTTTTAAAGAATATTTTTCCATCAGAACCATAAACGTGGATTTTTTAAAGAATATTTTTCCATCAGAACCATAAACGTGGATTTTTTAAAGAATATTTTTCCATCAGAACCATAAACGTGGATTTTTTAAAGAATATTTTTCCATCAGAACCATAAACGTGGATTTTTTAAAGAATATTTTTCCATCAGAACCATAAACGTGGATTTTTTAAAGAATATTTTTCCATCAGAACCATAAACGTGGATTTTTTAAAGAATATTTTTCCATCAGAACCATAAACGTGGATTTTTTAAAGAATATTTTTCCATCAGAACCATAAACGTGGATTTTTTAAAGAATATTTTTCCATCAGAACCATAAACGTGGATTTTTTAAAGAATATTTTTCCATCAGAACCATAAACGTGGATTTTTTAAAGAATATTTTTCCATCAGAACCATAAACGTGGATTTTTTAAAGAATATTTTTCCATCAGAACCATAAACGTGGATTTTTTAAAGAATATTTTTCCATCAGAACCATAAACGTGGATTTTTTAAAGAATATTTTTCCATCAGAACCATAAACGTGGATTTTTTAAAGAATATTTTTCCATCAGAACCATAAACGTGGATTTTTTAAAGAATATTTTTCCATCAGAACCATAAACGTGGATTTTTTAAAGAATATTTTTCCATCAGAACCATAAACGTGGATTTTTTAAAGAATATTTTTCCATCAGAACCATAAACGTGGATTTTTTAAAGAATATTTTTCCATCAGAACCATAAACGTGGATTTTTTAAAGAATATTTTTCCATCAGAACCATAAACGTGGATTTTTTAAAGAATATTTTTCCATCAGAACCATAAACGTGGATTTTTTAAAGAATATTTTTCCATCAGAACCATAAACGTGGATTTTTTAAAGAATATTTTTCCATCAGAACCATAAACGTGGATTTTTTAAAGAATATTTTTCCATCAGAACCATAAACGTGGATTTTTTAAAGAATATTTTTCCATCAGAACCATAAACGTGGATTTTTTAAAGAATATTTTTCCATCAGAACCATAAACGTGGATTTTTTAAAGAATATTTTTCCATCAGAACCATAAACGTGGATTTTTTAAAGAATATTTTTCCATCAGAACCATAAACGTGGATTTTTTAAAGAATATTTTTCCATCAGAACCATAAACGTGGATTTTTTAAAGAATATTTTTCCATCAGAACCATAAACGTGGATTTTTTAAAGAATATTTTTCCATCAGAACCATAAACGTGGATTTTTTAAAGAATATTTTTCCATCAGAACCATAAACGTGGATTTTTTAAAGAATATTTTTCCATCAGAACCATAAACGTGGATTTTTTAAAGAATATTTTTCCATCAGAACCATAAACGTGGATTTTTTAAAGAATATTTTTCCATCAGAACCATAAACGTGGATTTTTTAAAGAATATTTTTCCATCAGAACCATAAACGTGGATTTTTTAAAGAATATTTTTCCATCAGAACCATAAACGTGGATTTTTTAAAGAATATTTTTCCATCAGAACCATAAACGTGGATTTTTTAAAGAATATTTTTCCATCAGAACCATAAACGTGGATTTTTTAAAGAATATTTTTCCATCAGAACCATAAACGTGGATTTTTTAAAGAATATTTTTCCATCAGAACCATAAACGTGGATTTTTTAAAGAATATTTTTCCATCAGAACCATAAACGTGGATTTTTTAAAGAATATCAGAGCCATAAACGTGGATTTTTTAAAGAATATTTTTTCCATGGCCAATCAGAGCCATAAACGTGGATTTTTTAAAGAATATCAGAGCCATAAACGTGGATTTTTTAAAGAATATTTTTTCCATGGCCTATCAGAGCCATAAACGTGGATTTTTTAAAGAATATTTTTTCGATAGCCTATCAGAGCCATAAACGTGGATTTTTTAAAGAATATTTTTTCGATAGCCTATCAGAGCCATAAACGTGGATTTTTTAAAGGATATTTTTTCCATGGCCTATTAGAGCCATAAACGTGGATTTTTTAAAGAATATTTTTTCCATGGCCTATCAGAGCCATAAACGTGGATTTTTTAAAGGATACTTTTTCCATGGCCTATTAGAGCATAAACGTGGATTTTTTAAAGAATATTTTTCCATCAGAGCCTTAAACGTGGATTTTAAAAGAATATTTTTTCCATCAGAGCCTTAAACGTGGATTTTTAAAGAATATTTTTTCCATCAGAGCCTTAAACGTGGATTTTTAAAGAATATTTTTTCCATCAGAGCCTTAAACGTGGATTTTTAAAGAATATTTTTTCCATCAGAGCCTTAAACGTGGATTTTTAAAGAATATTTTTTCCATCAGAGCCTTAAACGTGGATTTTTAAAGAATATTTTTTCCATCAGAGCCTTAAACGTGGATTTTTAAAGAATATTTTTTCCATCAGAGCCTTAAACGTGGATTTTTAAAGAATATTTTTTCCATCAGAGCCTTAAACGTGGATTTTTAAAGAATATTTTTTCCATGGCCTATCAGCGGATAAGAATATTTTTATTGTCTACCTATGTCTAAACGTGGATTTTTTCTAAGAACTTCTGTACCGATGGTACCCATAGGAAGTGACCAATACAATTTATCGTCAACTTGATCTTCATTAATAATTCATAGTGGGTTGAAATATAGGAAAGCCTAATGCAGTTAAAAAGGGTAGTAAGGAGACTGAAAATATTGCAGAAAAGTATTTTCAAATTTAACAAAATCTAAAAAAAAAAATGTGTTCTTATGAAGATCGCAATGTGCAGAAGACAGAATAGAGTGCGAAAACTTTTCCAGAGAGTAAAATACAAAAATAATGCAAGAAGTACGATAACTATAAGAATTGGGCACTAAGCATCTCGCGTATTACACTTCTATTACCCTATCATTACTTCGATGAAGGTATTCCACAACCATGTTGAGTTTAAAATAATTACCAATGGCGCCTTTCTTAAATTGCACAAACGTTTGAAACGACATTCTCCTACTCTAATCATAGTTCCTCTAAATTTCTAACAAATCTCCTGAACATTCTTTCCGACTTTTTGTCACAATTCATTGATAAAATGGAAACAAATCCAGCAATTATGATTCACGACAGCGCATGATGTAATTTCACATGTTGCTACAATTTTATTGATTATAGAAAAAAAATAGGAAAAATAAAAAACAAATAAAATACACAGTTATTCAGAAAAGCTTTGATAATACAGTTGACCGCTCAAGATCGCCATGAAAATTCATACAATATTTATATTCGTGTTTGCATCAAAAATACTTTCATACCAAATACTGACATGCATGGCATACGGTACAAATATATGTTATTCTTATCGGAAGCCTGTTACAAAATCCCGTTTGGCAATTTTTCATGGACATAGATATCAACAGGTAAAGACATAATTATATTCATGCATTTTATGCAAGAGGATTTCAAAAAAAAAAAAAATAGATTTTTTAGATAATAAACCGATAAACATGCATTTTTAAATAATATCGAACTCATAAATGTGGATTTTTAAAACAATATTTTTCATGATCTCCCAAAGCTATTAACGTGAACTGTTTAAACGAATATTTTTTATGTACTACAGCCACAAAGTTAGATTATTTAAAGAATATTTTTTTTTATTTGCCATAAATGTGGATATTTGTAAATAAAATATAGTTTTATGGACCTTCAGAATCTTAATCTTAATTTTTTAAACAATATTTTTATTGGCTATCAGACTGTTTTTAAAAAAATAAAACTTCTACTCAATTTCTAACAAAACTCTCTAAATTCATTTCGTATTTTATCACATTTAAATAATGTACAAAAAATTCAGGAATTATGATTCACATAATCCAGCTCATAATGTTCTTCTTTTGGGCACAACAACAAATGAAACACTCAGTTATTCAGAAAAGCTTCGATAATTCAGTTGAACGTTTAAGATCGGCATGAAAATTAATATAATATTTATTTTCCTGATTGCAACAACGCTACTTTCGTACCAAACATTGGCATTTGGTAGAAAGAAATTTGATAACGGTATATGTAACTCTTGGCGGAAGAGTGTTACAAAAACTCGGTTGGCATATTTTCATGGACATACATATACACAGGTATATTTTATATATTTTTTTGATTTTTTTTTTTAATATTTTTAAGAAATATTTTTTCATAAATCGTGGATTTTTTAAACAATATTTTTTCATAAATCGTGGATTTTTTAAACAATATTTTTTCATAAATCGTGGATTTTTTAAACAATATTTTTTCATAAATCGTGAATTTTTTAAACAATATTTTTTCATAAATCGTGGATTTTTTAAACAATATTTTTTCATAAATCGTGGATTTTTTAAACAATATTTTTTCATAAATCGTGGATTTTTTAAACAATATTTTTTCATAAATCGTGGATTTTTTAAACAATATTTTTTCATAAATCGTGGATTTTTTAAACAATATTTTTTCATAAATCGTGGATTTTTTAAACAATATTTTTTCATAAATCGTGGATTTTTTAAACAATATTTTTTCATAAATCGTGGATTTTTTAAACAATATTTTTTCATAAATCGTGGATTTTTTAAACAATATTTTTTCATAAATCGTGGATTTTTTAAACAATATTTTTTCATAAATCGTGGATTTTTTAAACAATATTTTTTCATAAATCGTGGATTTTTTAAACAATATTTTTTCATAAATCGTGGATTTTTTAAACAATATTTTTTCATAAATCGTGGATTTTTTAAACAATATTTTTTCATAAATCGTGGATTTTTTAAACAATATTTTTTCATAAATCGTGGATTTTTTAAACAATATTTTTTCATAAATCGTGGATTTTTTAAACAATATTTTTTCATAAATCGTGGATTTTTTAAACAATATTTTTTCATAAATCGTGGATTTTTTAAACAATATTTTTTCATAAATCGTGGATTTTTTAAACAATATTTTTTCATAAATCGTGGATTTTTTAAACAATATTTTTTCATAAATCGTGGATTTTTTAAACAATATTTTTTCATAAATCGTGGATTTTTTAAACAATATTTTTTCATAAATCGTGGATTTTTTAAACAATATTTTTTCATAAATCGTGGATTTTTTAAACAATATTTTTTCATAAATCGTGGATTTTTTAAACAATATTTTTTCATAAATCGTGGATTTTTTAAACAATATTTTTTCATAAATCGTGGATTTTTTAAACAATATTTTTTCATAAATCGTGGATTTTTTAAACAATATTTTTTCATAAATCGTGGATTTTTTAAACAATATTTTTTCATAAATCGTGGATTTTTTAAACAATATTTTTTCATAAATCGTGGATTTTTTAAACAATATTTTTTCATAAATCGTGGATTTTTTAAACAATATTTTTTCATAAATCGTGGATTTTTTAAACAATATTTTTTCATAAATCGTGGATTTTTTAAACAATATTTTTTCATAAATCGTGGATTTTTTAAACAATATTTTTTCATAAATCGTGGATTTTTTAAACAATATTTTTTCATAAATCGTGGATTTTTTAAACAATATTTTTTCATAAATCGTGGATTTTTTAAACAATATTTTTTCATAAATCGTGGATTTTTTAAACAATATTTTTTCATAAATCGTGGATTTTTTAAACAATATTTTTTCATAAATCGTGGATTTTTTAAACAATATTTTTTCATAAATCGTGGATTTTTTAAACAATATTTTTTCATAAATCGTGGATTTTTTAAACAATATTTTTTCATAAATCGTGGATTTTTTAAACAATATTTTTTCATAAATCGTGGATTTTTTAAACAATATTTTTTCATAAATCGTGGATTTTTTAAACAATATTTTTTCATAAATCGTGGATTTTTTAAACAATATTTTTTCATAAATCGTGGATTTTTTAAACAATATTTTTTCATAAATCGTGGATTTTTTAAACAATATTTTTTCATAAATCGTGGATTTTTTAAACAATATTTTTTCATAAATCGTGGATTTTTTAAACAATATTTTTTCATAAATCGTGGATTTTTTAAACAATATTTTTTCATAAATCGTGGATTTTTTAAACAATATTTTTTCATAAATCGTGGATTTTTTAAACAATATTTTTTCATAAATCGTGGATTTTTTAAACAATATTTTTTCATAAATCGTGGATTTTTTAAACAATATTTTTTCATAAATCGTGGATTTTTTAAACAATATTTTTTCATAAATCGTGGATTTTTTAAACAATATTTTTTCATAAATCGTGGATTTTTTAAACAATATTTTTTCATAAATCGTGGATTTTTTAAACAATATTTTTTCATAAATCGTGGATTTTTTAAACAATATTTTTTCATAAATCGTGGATTTTTTAAACAATATTTTTTCATAAATCGTGGATTTTTTAAACAATATTTTTTCATAAATCGTGGATTTTTTAAACAATATTTTTTCATAAATCGTGGATTTTTTAAACAATATTTTTTCATAAATCGTGGATTTTTTAAACAATATTTTTTCATAAATCGTGGATTTTTTAAACAATATTTTTTCATAAATCGTGGATTTTTAAACAATATTTTTTCATAAATCGTGGATTTTTTAAACAATATTTTTTCATAAATCGTGGATTTTTTAAACAATATTTTTTCATAAATCGTGGATTTTTTAAACAATATTTTTTCATAAATCGTGGATTTTTTAAACAATATTTTTTCATAAATCGTGGATTTTTTAAACAATATTTTTTCATAAATCGTGGATTTTTTAAACAATATTTTTTCATAAATCGTGGATTTTTTAAACAATATTTTTTCATAAATCGTGGATTTTTTAAACAATATTTTTTCATAAATCGTGGATTTTTTAAACAATATTTTTTCATAAATCGTGGATTTTTTAAACAATATTTTTTCATAAATCGTGGATTTTTTAAACAATATTTTTTCATAAATCGTGGATTTTTTAAACAATATTTTTTCATAAATCGTGGATTTTTTAAACAATATTTTTTCATAAATCGTGGATTTTTTAAACAATATTTTTTCATAAATCGTGGATTTTTTAAACAATATTTTTTCATAAATCGTGGATTTTTTAAACAATATTTTTTCATAAATCGTGGATTTTTTAAACAATATTTTTTCATAAATCGTGGATTTTTTAAACAATATTTTTTCATAAATCGTGGATTTTTTAAACAATATTTTTTCATAAATCGTGGATTTTTTAAACAATATTTTTTCATAAATCGTGGATTTTTTAAACAATATTTTTTCATAAATCGTGGATTTTTTAAACAATATTTTTTCATAAATCGTGGATTTTTTAAACAATATTTTTTCATAAATCGTGGATTTTTTAAACAATATTTTTTCATAAATCGTGGATTTTTTAAACAATATTTTTTCATAAATCGTGGATTTTTTAAACAATATTTTTTCATAAATCGTGGATTTTTTAAACAATATTTTTTCATAAATCGTGGATTTTTTAAACAATATTTTTTCATAAATCGTGGATTTTTTAAACAATATTTTTTCATAAATCGTGGATTTTTTAAACAATATTTTTTCATAAATCGTGGATTTTTTAAACAATATTTTTTCATAAATCGTGGATTTTTTAAACAATATTTTTTCATAAATCGTGGATTTTTTAAACAATATTTTTTCATAAATCGTGGATTTTTTAAACAATATTTTTTCATAAATCGTGGATTTTTTAAACAATATTTTTTCATAAATCGTGGATTTTTTAAACAATATTTTTTCATAAATCGTGGATTTTTTAAACAATATTTTTTCATAAATCGTGGATTTTTTAAACAATATTTTTTCATAAATCGTGGATTTTTTAAACAATATTTTTTCATAAATCGTGGATTTTTTAAACAATATTTTTTCATAAATCGTGGATTTTTTAAACAATATTTTTTCATAAATCGTGGATTTTTTAAACAATATTTTTTCATAAATCGTGGATTTTTTAAACAATATTTTTTCATAAATCGTGGATTTTTTAAACAATATTTTTTCATAAATCGTGGATTTTTTAAACAATATTTTTTCATAAATCGTGGATTTTTTAAACAATATTTTTTCATAAATCGTGGATTTTTTAAACAATATTTTTTCATAAATCGTGGATTTTTTAAACAATATTTTTTCATAAATCGTGGATTTTTTAAACAATATTTTTTCATAAATCGTGGATTTTTTAAACAATATTTTTTCATAAATCGTGGATTTTTTAAACAATATTTTTTCATAAATCGTGGATTTTTTAAACAATATTTTTTCATAAATCGTGAATTTTTTAAACAATATTTTTTCATAAATCGTGGATTTTTTAAACAATATTTTTTCATAAATCGTGAATTTTTTAAACAATATTTTTTCATAAATCGTGGATTTTTTAAATAATATTTTTTCATAAATCGTGGATTTTTTAAACAATATTTTTTCATAAATCGTGGATATTTTAAACAATATTTTTTCATAAATCGTGGATTTTTTAAACAATATTTTTTTATAAATCGTGGATTTTTTAAACAATATTTTTTCATAAATCGTGGATTTTTTAAACAATATTTTTTCATAAATCGTGGATTTTTTAAACAATATTTTTTCATAAATCGTGGATTTTTTAAACAATATTTTTTTCGTAAATCTTGGATTTTTTAAGCAATATTTTGTCATAAATCGTGCATTTTTTAAACAATATTTTTTCATAAATCGTGGATTTTTTAAACAATATTTTTTCATAAATCGTGGATTTTTTAAACAATATTTTTTCATAAATCGTGGATTTTTTAACAAAATTTTTTCATAAATCGTGGATTTTTTAAACAATATTTTTTCATAAATCGTGGATTTTTTAAACAATATTTTTTCATAAATCGTGGATTTTTTTAAACAATATTTTTTCATAAATCGTGGATTTTTTAAACAATATTTTTTCATAAATCGTGGATTTTTTAAACAATATTTTTTCATAAATCGTGGATTTTTTAAACAATATTTTTTCATAAATCGTGGATTTTTTAAACAATATTTTTTCATAAATCGTGGATTTTTTAAACAATATTTTTTCATAAATCGTGGATTTTTTAAACAATATTTTTTCATAAATCGTGGATTTTTTTAAACAATATTTTTTCATAAATCGTGGATTTTTTAAACAATATTTTTTCATAAATCGTGGATTTTTTAAACAATATTTTTTCATAAATCGTGGATTTTTTAAACAATATTTTTTCATAAATCGTGCATTTTTTAAACAATATTTTTTCATAAATCGTGCAGTTTTAAAACAATATTTTTTCATGAATCGTGGATTTTTTAAACAATATTTTTTCATAAATCGTGGATTTTTTAAACAATATTTTTTCATAAATCGTGGATTTTTTAAACAATATTTTTTCATAAATCGTGGATTTTTTAAACAATATTTTTTCATAAATCGTGCATTTTTTAAACAATATTTTTCATAAATCGTGGATTTTTTAAACAATATTTTTTCATAAATCGTGGATTTTTTAAACAATATTTTTTCATAAATCGTGGATTTTTTAAACAATATTTTTTCATAAATCGTGGATTTTTTAAACAATATTTTTTCATAAATCGTGGATTTTTTAAACAATATTTTTTCACAAATCGTGGATTTTTTAAACAATATTTTTTCATGAATCGTGGATTTTTTAAACACAATTTTTTCATGAATCGTGGATTTTTTAAACAATATTTTTTCATAAATCGTGGATTTTTTAAACAATATTTTTTCATAAATCGTGGATTTTTTAAACAATATTTTTTCATAAATCGTGGATTTTTTAAACAATATTTTTTCATAAATCGTGGATTTTTTAAACAATATTTTTTCATAAATCGTGGATTTTTTAAACAATATTTTTTCATAAATCGTGGATTTTTTAAACAATATTTTTTCATAAATCGTGGATTTTTTAAACAATATTTTTTCATAAATCGTGGATTTTTTAAACAATATTTTTTCATAAATCCTGGATTTTTTAAACAATATTTTTTCATAAATCCTGGATTTTTTAAACAATATTTTTTCATAAATCCTGGATTTTTTAAACAATATTTTTTCATAAATCGTAGACCTTTTAAAGAATATTTTTTCATGAATTGTGGATTTTTTAAACAACCTTTTTTTCATGAATAGTGGAATTTTTAAAGAATATTTTTTCATGAATTGTGGATTTTTTAAACAACCTTTTTTTCATGAATAGTGGAATTTTTAAAGAATATTTTTTCATGAATTGTGGATTTTTTAAACAACCTTTTTTTCATGAATAGTGGAATTTTTAAAGAATATTTTTTCATGAATTGTGGATTTTTTAAACAACCTTTTTTTCATGAATAGTGGAATTTTTAAAGAATATTTTTTCATGAATTGTGGATTTTTTAAACAACCTTTTTTTCATGAATAGTGGAATTTTTAAAGAATATTTTTTCATGAATTGTGGATTTTTTAAACAACCTTTTTTTCATGAATAGTGGAATTTTTAAAGAATATTTTTTCATGAATCGTGGAGTTTTTAAACAATATTTTTTCATGAATCGTTTATTTTTTAAACAATATTTTTTCATGAATCGTGGATTTTTTAAACAATATTTTTTCATGAATCGTGGATACTTTAAAAAATATTTTGTCATAAATCGTGGATTTTTTAAACAATATTTTTTCATAAATCGTGGATTTTTTAAACAATATTTTTTCATAAATCGTGGATTTTTTAAACAATATTTTTTCATAAATCGTGGATTTTTTAAACAATATTTTTTCATAAATCGTGGATTTTTTAAACAATATTTTTTCATAAATCGTGGATTTTTTAAACAATATTTTTTCATAAATCGTGGATTTTTTAAACAATATTTTTTCATAAATCGTGGATTTTTTAAACAATATTTTTTCATAAATCGTGGATTTTTTAAACAATATTTTTTCATAAATCGTGGATTTTTTAAACAATATTTTTTCATAAATCCTGGATTTTTTAAACAATATTTTTTCATAAATCCTGGATTTTTTAAACAATATTTTTTCATAAATCCTGGATTTTTTAAACAATATTTTTTCATAAATCGTAGACCTTTTAAAGAATATTTTTTCATGAATTGTGGATTTTTTAAACAACCTTTTTTTCATGAATAGTGGAATTTTTAAAGAATATTTTTTCATGAATTGTGGATTTTTTAAACAACCTTTTTTTCATGAATAGTGGAATTTTTAAAGAATATTTTTTCATGAATTGTGGATTTTTTAAACAACCTTTTTTTCATGAATAGTGGAATTTTTAAAGAATATTTTTTCATGAATTGTGGATTTTTTAAACAACCTTTTTTTCATGAATAGTGGAATTTTTAAAGAATATTTTTTCATGAATTGTGGATTTTTTAAACAACCTTTTTTTCATGAATAGTGGAATTTTTAAAGAATATTTTTTCATGAATTGTGGATTTTTTAAACAACCTTTTTTTCATGAATAGTGGAATTTTTAAAGAATATTTTTTCATGAATCGTGGAGTTTTTAAACAATATTTTTTCATGAATCGTTTATTTTTTAAACAATATTTTTTCATGAATCGTGGATTTTTTAAACAATATTTTTTCATGAATCGTGGATACTTTAAAAAATATTTTGTCATAAATCGTGGATTTTTTAAACAATATTTTTTTATAAATCGTGGATTTTTTAAACAATAGTTTTTCATAAATCGTGGATTTTTTAAACAATAGTTTTTCATGAATTGTGGATTTTTTAAACAACATTTTTTCATGAATAGTGGAATTTTTAAAGAATATTTTTTCATGAATCGTGGAGTTTTTAAACAATATATTTACAAAAAAAGTAGATTTTTTAAACAATATTTCTTCATAAATAGTGGATTTTTTTAAACAATATTTTTTCATGAATCGTGGATACTTTAAACAATATTTTTTTAAGAATCGTGGATTTTTTTAACAATATTTTTTCATAAATCGTGGATTTTTTAAACAATATTTTTTCATAAATCGTGGATTTTTTAAACAATATTTTTTCATGAATCGTGGATTTTTTAAACAATATTTTTTCATAAATCGTGGATGTTTTAAAAAATTTTTTTTTCATAAATCGTGGATTTTTTAAACAATGTCTTTTTCATAAATCGTGGATTTTTTAAACAATATTTTTTCATGAATCGTGGATACTTTAAAAAATATTTTTTTTTAAGAATCGTGGATTTTTAAACAATATTTTTTCATAAATCGTAGACCTTTTAAACAATATTTTTTCATTAATTGTGGATTTTTTAAACAAACTTTTTTTCATGAATAGTGGAATTTTTAAAGAATATTTTTTCATGAATCGTGGAGTTTTTAAACAATATTTTTTCATGAATCGTTTATTTTTTAAACAATATTTTTTCATGAATCGTGGATTTTTTAAACAATATTTTTTCATAAATCATGGATTTTTTAAACAATATTTTTTCATAAATCGTGGATTTTTTAAACAATATTTTTTCATAAATCGTGGATTTTTTAAACAATATTTTTTCATAAATCGTGGATTTTTTAAACAATATTTTTTCATAAATCGTGGATTTTTTAAACGATATTTTTTCATAAATCGTGGATTTTTTAAACAATATTTTTTCATAAATCGTGGATTTTTTAAACAATATTTTTTCATAAATCGTGGATTTTTTAAACAATATTTTTTCATAAATCGTGGATTTTTTAAACAATATTTTTTCATAAATCGTGGATTTTTTAAACAATATTTTTTCATAAATCGTGGATTTTTTAAACAATATTTTTTCATAAATCTTGGATGTTTTAAAAATTTTTTTTTCATAAATCGTGGATTTTTTAAACAATGTCTTTTTCATAAATCGTGGATTTTTTAAACAATGTCTTTTTCATAAATCGTGGATTTTTTAAACAATATTTTTTCATGAATCGTGGATTTTTTAAACAATATTTTTTCATGAATCGTGGATACTTTAAAAAATATTTTTTTTTAAGAATCGTGGATTTTTTAAACAACCTTTTTTTCATGAATAGTGGAATTTTTAAAGAATATTTTTTCATGAATTGTGGATTTTTTAAACAAACTTTTTTTCATGAATAGTGGAATTTTTAAAGAATATTTTTTCATGAATCGTGGAGTTTTTAAACAATATTTTTTCATGAATCGTTTATTTTTTAAACAATATTTTTTCATGAATCGTGGATTTTTTAAACAATATTTTTTCATAAATCATGGATTTTTTAAACAATATTTTTTCATAAATCGTGGATTTTTTAAACAATATTTTTTCATAAATCGTGGATTTTTTAAACAATATTTTTTCATAAATCGTGGATTTTTTAAACAATATTTTTTCATAAATCGTGGATTTTTTAAACGATATTTTTTCATAAATCGTGGATTTTTTAAACAATATTTTTTCATAAATCGTGGATTTTTTAAACAATATTTTTTCATAAATCGTGGATTTTTTAAACAATATTTTTTCATAAATCGTGGATTTTTTAAACAATATTTTTTCATAAATCGTGGATTTTTTAAACAATATTTTTTCATAAATCGTGGATTTTTTAAACAATATTTTTTCATAAATCGTGGATTTTTTTAAACAATATTTTTTCATAAATCGTGGATTTTTTAAACAATATTTTTTCATAAATCGTGGATTTTTTAAACAATATTTTTTCATAAATCGTGGATTTTTTAAACAATATTTTTTCATAAATCGTGGATTTTTTAAACAATATTTTTTCATAAATCGTGGATTTTTTAAACAATATTTTTTCATAAATCGTGGATTTTTTAAACAATATTTTTTCATAAATCGTGGATTTTTTAAACAATATTTTTTCATAAATCGTGGATTTTTTAAACAATATTTTTTCATAAATCGTGGATTTTTTAAACAATATTTTTTCATAAATCGTGGATTTTTTAAACAATATTTTTTCATAAATCGTGGATTTTTTAAACAATATTTTTTCAAAAATCGTGGATTTTTCAAACAATATTTTTCAAAAAATCGTGGATTTTTTTAACAATATTTTTCAAAAAATCGTGGATTTTTTAAACAATATTTTTTCATAAATCGTGGTTCTTTTAAACAATATTTTGTCATAAATCGTGTATTTTTTAAACAATATTTTGTCATAAATCGTGTATTTTTTAAACAATATTTTTTTCATAAATCGTGGATTTTTTTTAAAAATATTTTTTCATGAATCGTGGATTTTTTAAAGAATATTTTTTCATGAATCGTGGATTTTTTAAAGAATATTTTTTCATTAAAACGAGGATTTTTTTAAATTAGACATTAACGTGGATTTTTAAAAAATATTTTTCAAAGAGACATTAACGTGGATTTTTAAAAAATATTTTTTCAAAGAGACATTAACGCGGATTTTCAAAAATTTTTTTTTCAAAGAGACGTTAACGTGGATTTGAAAAAAAATCAGAGAGACATTAACGTGGATTTGAAAAAAAAATCAAAGAGACATTAACGTGGATTTGTAAAAAAAATATTTTTTCAAAAAGACATTAACCTGGATTTAAAAAAAAAAAAAAAATATATATATATATATATATATATATATATATATATATATATATATATATATATATATATATATATATATATATATTCAAAGAGACATAAACGTGGATTTTTAAAGAATCTGTATCTAATATTTTCTCCCCTCTCTTTCTCTTATTTGCCTTTCAGTACTACACCGATTACGAAACTGTGTTTGTCTGCTGTCAGGGTTACAAGAAAAATGGCTCATCACAATGTGATCCTGTTTGCCAGCCAACATGCCCTGCAAATTCACATTGCGTCCGACCCAATGTCTGTGAATGTAGCAGTGGTTATTTTAGCTATAGTTCACATCCTTCTATTGCAAAATGTGAACCCGTTTGTTATTCTGGATGTTCTGAAAATTCTCGCTGTACCTCGCCGGGTGTATGCAGCTGTTCAGATGGATATAAGAAAAATGCTGAAGGCAAATGTGTGGCAATATGTAATCCAGCATGCCCGGCAAATGCTGAGTGTTTGAAACCAAATCAATGTTCATGTTCAAAGGGTTATGAGAAAGTGGAAAATACCTCAGGTAATGAAACAATGATCTGCCGGGCAATATGTTCCCCAGAATGTCCTGAAAATTCGTTATGCTCCAAACCCAATGAATGTGTCTGCTTGGAAGGTTACACTAAGAAGGAGGATAAATGTGAGCCATTGTGTGACAGTCCCTGTTTGGAGAATGCTTTTTGCAAGAGTCCCAATCAATGTGAATGCTTGGAGGGTTATGAGCTAGAGGAGGAAACTCTCGCATGTGTTGCTCAGTGTAAGAATGAATGCCCTGAAAATGCTTTCTGTTCTAAACCCAATCAATGTGAGTGTAAACAGGGTTATGCCATGACCACCAATGCTACCTGTGAACCTGTGTGTGAGACCAAATGTCCTGAAAATGCAAGATGCACTGCACCCAATACATGTTCATGTCTAAAGGGCTATAAGATGTTGGAAAACAATCAATGTGAACCAGTGTGTGAAAAACCCTGTCCCGAAAATGCCCACTGCACCAAGCCGAATAAGTGTGAATGTTTGAATGGCTATCAGCTGAAGATGACTTCCATCTATAATATCTACTGTGAGCCTCAGTGCCAGAACGATTGTTCAACATTTGGTAAATGTGTGGCACCCAATAAATGTGAATGTTTCGAGGGCTATGAAATGGATGAAATGGAACAATGTCGACCAATTTGCAAGGATGGTTGTTTAAATGGTCTCTGCTATAGACCTGAAGTGTGTATTTGTAATGCAGGATATTTGATGGGACCCCATAATAGCTGTGAGCCAACCTGTTCCCTGCCTTGTCAAAATGGTACTTGTGTTGAACCGGAAATTTGTAAATGTTCTGAGGGTTATAAACTTCAAGAAGGATCTGTGAACATCTGTGAGCCCCTCTGTGAACCGGAATGTCATAATGGTATGTGTGTGGAACCTAATATTTGTATATGTCACGAGAACTACGAACCTATTGAAATAAGTGCAGGATCGTACAATCATAGTTATTGTCAGAAGGTCACAACAACAACAACAACTTACGTTCAAGAATCAACCACAACAGTAGAAGATATTAGCATCACTGAAACTCGTAGCACCATCATCGCCACATCTCCCAGTGTAACACCGCCACCACAAAATATATTGCATACTACCCCCTACGAATCAACCACAACATCCACGCTGCAAAAATGTTTACAGCAATGCCAATGTTGGCAAGAACATGACGACTTGGGTTCCATCTCCTCAACGCCCCAATGTGTCCATCTGTGTTTGGATCCTTATGATAAACTTTGTCTAAATTTATCTCTATGTCACTGTGATGTTGCAAAGTCACAACTTGTATGTCAGATTGATGAAGAAGATTCCGACGAAGAGCCCTTAATGTATATATGTAAAATACCACGTCCATCCGTAACCACAATTACTACAACAATCAGCACTACTACCGCAATGCCTTCCAATGAAATGATCATCACCACGGATTCGAACGAAAAGTCTGGGAATATTCTATGGATTGTAGTGGCCTCTATTATGGGTATATGCGGTATAACCGCATTGGCTTTTGTCGCCTATTGGAAATATTTCAAACCTGAAGGTAAGATAAATGTTTTTTCAGTTATACATAGAATTTATTGGTTATATGTATTCTGTCTTACAGATCCATTGGTGGAATATGAATTATGATTGCAGAAGGGTGGAAGCGGATGAAAATAATTTCTTAACAATAATACTCTATTAGATTGTAAGTTTAAGGTGTAATTAAAATAAAGAAAGTGGAATTTAAAATAAAAACCAACATATTTTTTCATGGACTTTTTTTCAAAAAATAATTTTTGCGATTTTATAAATATTTTTTATGTACAAAATAATTCCTAGTGATAGGTGGATTTTTAAAAAATAATTTTTCATGAGCGTGGATTTTTAAAAATATATATTTATTAATCGTGGATTTTTAAAAAATATATTTCCATGAAACCTGGATTTTTTAAAAGTATGTTTTCCTTAAAACTTGCATTTTTTAAAAATATTTTTGCATTAGAACGTGGATTTTTGAAAAATATTTTTTCATTAAAACGTGGACTTTTGAAAAATAATTTTTCATGAAACGTTGATTTTTAAAAAAATATCTTTTATGAGAAGTGGATTTTTAAAAAATATATTTTTTTTTATAAACATGGATTTTTAAATTAATATTTTTCATAAACGTAGATTTAAAAAAATTCAAAAACGAGGATTTTTAAAAAAAATATTTTTTCATAAACGTGGATTAAAAAAACTTCATAAATGAGGATTTTTAAAGAAGTATTTTTTCATAAACGTGGATTTTTAAAAAAATATTTTTTCATAAACGTGGATTTTTAAAAAAAATATTTTTTCATAGACGTGGATTTTTAAAAAAATATTTCGTCATAAACACGGATTTTTAATAAACATTTTTCATAAACGTGGATTAAAAAAAAATCATAAACGAGGATTTTTAAAAAAGTATTATTTCATAAAAGTGGATTAAAAAAAATCATAAAAGAGGATTTTTACAAAAGTATTTTTTCATAAACGTTGATTTTTAAAAAAAATATTTTTTCATAAACGTGGATTTTTAAAAAAATATTTTTTCATAAACATGGATTTTTATTATTATTATTTTTATTATTATTATTATTATTATTATTATTATTATTATTATTATTATTAAAGAGATTTATTAAAGAATATTTTTTCATCAATCGTGAATTTTTAAAAAATATTTTTTCATAACGTGGATTTTTAAACCAATATTTTTTCATTATCGTGGATTATTAAAAAAATATTTTTTCATAAACGTGGATTTTTACAAAATATTTTTTCATAACGTGGATTTTAAAAATATATTTTTTCATGAAACGTGGATTTTTAAAAAAATATTTTTTCATAACTTGGATTTTAAAAATATATTTTTTCATGAAACGTGGATTTTTAAAAAAATATTTTTTCATGAAACGTGGATTTTTAAAAAAATATTTTTTCATAAACGTGTTTTTTTAAAAAAAATAATTTTTTTAAAAGTGGATTTTTTAAAAAAAATATTTTTCAAAAACATTGATTTTTAAAAAATATTTTTCATGAACGTGGATTTTTAAAAAATATTTTTTTAATGAGAAGTGGATTTTTAAAAAAAGATTTTTTCATGAAACGTGTATTTTTGATAAATAGTTTCTAATGAAAGTTGGATTTTAAAAAATATTTTTTCATGATTGAGGTTGATTTTTAAAAATATTTTTTCATTAAAAGTGGATTTTTTAAAAATATTTTTTCATTAAAACTTGGATTTTTTAAAAATATTATTTCATTAAAAGGTGTATTTTTTAAAAATATTTTTTCATTAAAAGGTGTAGTTTTTAAAAATATTTTTTCATTAAAACGTGGATTTTAAAAAAGACATTTTCATTAAAACGTGGATTTTTTTAAATATTTTTTTCATTTTAAAAATATTTGTTCATTAAAACGTGGATTGTTTAAAAATATTTTTTCATTAAAACGTGGATTTTTTAAATCTTTTTTCCATGAAACGTGGATTTAAAATAATATTTTTTTCACGAAACGTGGAGTCCTAAAAAAAATATTTTTTCATGAAACTTGAATTTTTAAAAATATTTTTTCATTAAAACCTGGATTTTAAAAAATATTTTTTCATTAAAACCTGGATTTTTAAAAAAAAATTTCATTAACACCTGGATTTTTAAAAATATTTTTTTCATTAAAATGGGATTTTTTTTAAATTAAATTCTTTTTCATGAAACGTGGATATTAAAAAAATATTTTTTCATGAAATGTGGATTTCTAAAAAATATTTTTCCATGAAGCGTGGAGTTTTAAAAAATATTTGTTTATGAAATGTAGATTTTTAAAAAATATTTTTTCATGAAACGCGGGTTTTTAAAAAAAAATATGTGTTCTGAAAGGAGGATGTAAAAAAATATTTCTTCTGAAACGTGGATTTTTAGAAAATATTTTTTCATGAAACGTGGATTTTTATAACTAGACATCGGATTTTTGCATGTTTTTTATTTCTCATCCGATTGGACTCAAATTTTGGATCTAGGCGTTTTGAGGGTCAATTTTTCGATATTTGTGCTCATATCAATAATATGCAAAAAATATGCAAAATATATGCAAAAAATATGCAAAAAATATGCCAAAAATATGCAAAAAATATGCAAAATATGCGAAATATGCAAAAAATATGCAAAAAATATGCAGAATATGCAAAAAATATGCGAAACGAGGATTTTTAAGAAAGTATTTTTTCATAAACGTGGATTTTTAAAAAAATATTTTTTCATAAACGTGGATTTTTAAAAAAATATTTTTTCATAAACGTGGATTTTTAAAAAAAAAAATTTCATAAACGTAGATTTTTACAAAAATATTTTTTCATAAACTTGAATTTTTTAAGAAATAAGTTTTTAAAAACTTAGATTTTAAAGAACATTTTTTCAAATAAAAATTTTTTCATCAACGTGGATTTTATTTTTTTACAAAGTATTTTTTCATAAACTTGGATTTTTAAACAAATATTTTTTCATTATCGTGGATTATTAAAAAATAATTTTTCATAAACGTGGATTTGTTATTAAAGAATATTTTTATTATCTTATTATTATTATTATTATTATTATTATTATTATTATTATTATTATTATTATTATTATTATTATTATTATTATTATTATTATTATTATTATTATTATTATTATTATTATTATTATTATTATTATTATTATTATTATTATTATTATTATTATTATTATTATTATTATTATTATTATTATTATTATTATTATTATTATTATTATTATTATTATTTTTATTGAAGAGATTTATTAAAGAATATTTTTTCATCAATCGTGATTTTTTAAAAAATATTTTTTCATAACGTGAATTTTTAAACCAATATTTTTTCATTATCGTGGATTATTAAAAAAATATTTTTTCATAAACGTGGATTTTTAAAAAAATATTTTTTTATGAGAAATGTGTTTTTAAAAAATATTTTTTCATGAAACTTTTATTTTTAAAAAATATTTTTTCATGAAACGTGGATTTAAAAAAATATTTTTTATAAGAAGTATATTTTTAAAAAATATTTTTTTAAGAAACGTGGATTTTTGAAAAAAAAATATTTTTTCATGAAACGTTGGTTTTTAAAAAATATCTTTTCATGAAACGTGGATTTAAAAAAAAATATTTCTTCATGAACGTTGATTTTTAAAAAATATTTCTTCATGAACGTTGATTTTTAAAAAATATTTTTTTAATGAGAAGTGGATTTTTAAAAAAAGATTTTTTCATGAAACGTGTATTTTTGATAAATAGTTTCTAATGAAAGTTGGATTTTTAAAAAATAATTTTTCATGAAACGTGGATCTTTAAAAAAAATATATTTTTATGAGAAGTGGATTTTTTAAAAAATATTTTTTCATTAAAAGGTTGATTTTTAAAAATATTTTTCTCATTAAACCGCGGATTTTTTAAAAATATTTTTTCATTAAAACTTGGATTTTTTTAAAAATATTATTTCATTTAAAGGTGTATTTTTTAAAAATATTTTTTCATTAAAAGGTGTAGTTTTTAAAAATATTTTTTCATTAAACGCGTATTTTTTAAAATATTTTTTTCATTAAAACGTGGATTTTAAAAAAGATATTTTCATTAAAACGGAGATTTTTTTAATATTTTTTTCATTAAAACGTGGATTCTTTTAAAAATATTTGTTCATTAAAACGTGGATTATTTAAAAATATTTTTTCATTAAAACGTGGATTTTTTAATTTTTTGTTTTTCCATGAAACGTGGATTTAAAATAATATATTTTTCATGAAACGTGGAGTCCTAAAAAAATATTTTTTCATGAAATTTGAATTTTTAAAACTATTTTTTCATTAAAACCTGGATTTTTAGAAATATTTTTTCATTAAAACCTGGATTTTTAAAAATATTTTTTCATTAAAACCTGGATTTTTAAAAATATTTTTTTCATTAAAATGGGATTTTTTTAAAATATTTTTCATTAAAACGTGTATTTTTTTAAAATATTTTTCATTAAAACGTGGATTTTTTTAAATATTTTTCATTTAAACGTGGATTTTTTAAAAATATTTTTTTATTAAAACGTGGTGTTTTTAAAAATATTTTTCATTAACACGTGTATTTTTTAAAAATATTTTTCATTGAAACGTGGATTTTTTTAATTTTTTTCCATGAAAAGTGGACTTAAGAAAATATTTTTTTCATGAAACCTGGAGTTTTAAAAAATATTTCTTCTGAAACCTGGATTATTAAAAAATATTTTTCCATGAAACGTGTATTTTAAAAATTAAAAAAAATTATTTTCATGAAACCTGGATTAAAAAAAATTCTTTTTCATGAAACGTGGATATTAAAAAAATATTTTTTCATGAAATGTGGATTTCTAAAAAATATTTTTCCATGAAGCGTGGAGTTTTAAAAAATATTTGTTCATGAAATGTAGATTTTTAAAAAATGTTTTTTCATGAAACGCGGATTTTAAAAAAAAATATGTGTTCTGAAAGGAGGATGTAAAAAATATTTCTTCCGAAACGTGGATTTTTAAAAAATATTTTTTCATGAAACGTGGATTTTTATAACATACTTTTCTACTTTCAAAAATATTTTTTTCATGAAACGTGGATTTTTATAACATACTTTTCTACTTTCAAAAATATTTTTTAAAAAAGACATTAACGTGAATTTTTAAAAAATATTATTTCACAGAGACATTAACGTGGATTTTTAAAAAATATTTTTTGCAATGAGACATTGACATTAATTTATTCAAAAATATTTTTTTATGAAAAGTGGGTTTTTAACAAATATTTTTTATGAAAAGTGGGTTTTTATATATTTTATGAAACGTCAATTTTTAAAAATATTTTTCCAAAGAGATATATATATGGATTTTTAAAGAAATATTTCTTCAAAGAGGCATAAAGTGATTTTTTTAAAATATTTTTTTATGAAACGTGGATTTTTAAAAAATATTTTGTTATGAAATGTGTATTTTTAAAAAAATATTTTTTTATGATACTTAGATTTTTAAAAAAATATTTTTTTATGAAACGCGGATTTTTAAAAAATATTTTTCAAGGAGCTTCAGACGTGAATTTTTTTAAACATATTTTTTCAATGAGCCTTAGGCGTGTATTTTTTAAAAAATATTTTTCCAAAGAGCCATAGCCGTGGATTTCTTAAAAAATATTTGTTCAAGAAAAGTCAGAGACGTGGTTTTTATACCCTACACCACTATGTGGTAAGGGGTATTATGTGTTAGTGCATTTGTATGTAACATACAAAAGGAAGCGAGATAGACCCATAGTTTCTTCTAGGGATATACATAGAATCACTTTCTGAGTCGATTTATGCATGTCCGTCCGTCCGTCCGTCCGTCCGTCCGTTCGCAACATACAGGTCGCATTTGTTGACCGATTTCGCTGAAAATTGGGGAATACGATTTTTTTAGCCGTCGGAAGATCAAGTTCGAAGATGGGATATATCGGTCCATGTTTTGGTATAGCCCCCATATAACGGTACCCCCCGATTTACGGTATTTTGACGTTTTCAGCTACATTTTCAGACCGATTTGGCTATAATTTGACATTTAGGGTTCTTAGGTGTCAATAAACATATATAACAAAACTTGTGGACATAGGTCCACGTTTTGGTATAGCCCTCATATAACGGTACCCCCCGATTTGCGGTATTTTGACGTTTTCAGCTACATTTTCAGACCGATTTGGCTATAATTTGACATTTAGGTTTATTAGGTGTCAATAAACATATATAACAAAACTTGTGGACATAGGTCCACGTTTTGGTATAGCCCCCATATAACGGTACCCCCCGATTTGCGGTATTTTGACGTTTTTAGCTACATTTTCAGACCGATTTGGCTATAATTTGACATTTAGGGTTCTTAGGTGTCAATAAACATATATAACAAAACTTGTGGACATAGATCCACGTTTTGGTATAGCCCTCATATAACGGTACCCCCGATTTGCGGTATTTTGACGTTTTCAGCTACATTTTCAGACCGATTTGGCTATAATTTGACATTTAGGTTTCTTAGGTGTCAATAAACATATATAACAAAACTTGTGGACATAGGTCCACGTTTTGGTATAGCCCCCATATAACGGTACCCCCCGATTTGCGGTATTTTGACGTTTTTAGCTACATTTTCAGACCGATTTAGCTATAACTTGACATTTAGGGTTCTTAAGTGTCAATAAACTTATATAACAAAAGTTGTGGACATAGGTCCACGTTTTGGTATAGCCCCCATATAACGGTACCCCCGATTTACGGTATTTTGACAGATTTAGCTACATTTTCAGACCGATTTAGCTATATTTTGACACTTAGGGTTTTTAAGTGTCAATAAACTTATATAACAAAAGTTGTGGACATAGGTCCACGTTTTGGTATAGCCCCCATATAACGGTACCCTCCGATTTGCGGTATTTTGACGTTTTTTGCTACATTTTCAGACCGATGTAGCTATAATTTGACATTTAGGGTTCTTAAATGTCAATAAACTTATATAACAAAACTAGTGGACATAGGTCCACGTTTCGGTATAGCCCCCATATAACGGTACCCCCCGATTTACGGTATTTTGACAGTTTTAGCTACATTTTCAGACCGATTTAGCTATAATTTAACATTTAGGGTTCTTAAGTGTCACTAAACTTATATAACAAAAGTTGTGGACATAGGTCCCCGTTTTGGTATAGCCCCCATATAACGGTGCCCCCCGCTTTACGGTGTTTTGACGTTTGTAGCTACATTTTCAGACCGATGTAGCTACAATTTGACATTTAAAATTCTTAAATGTCAATAAACTTATATGACAAAACTTGTGGACATAGGTCCACGTTTTGGTATAGCCCCCATATAAAGGTTCATTTAAGTTCATATTTTCGTATAGCCCAGATACCTCCGAACTAACTGTTAATGACATTTGAAGTTCCCACGTTATGTACCGATTTTCGATATTTTGAAGATTCTAGCTAAATTTTTTAACCGAATTAGGAGTTATTTGACATTAAAGGCTCCCATCAAAAACTGTCAACATAGGCCCATGTTTTATTATAACCCCTATATAACAGTACCTCCCAGTTTCTAGCCCACCAAAAATTGTCAACATACATAGTTAGATATAGGCACCATAAAAAAGGGCCTCCCGAATGAAGCATAAATGTACATAAACATTATCTGACATTTTAACGTACCCACTTAAAGTTGGGGACAGGAATGAAAAGTAATTATTCCATTTTAGTTCAGAATATTTTATGGTGGAGGGTATGAAAAGTTCGGCCCGGCCGAACTTAATGCTTTTTTACTTGTTTAATATATATTTTTTCAAAAAACATAAAATTTTTAAAAATATTTTTTTAATTAAACGTGGATTTTATGGAACTTGGATTTTTTAAAATATTTATGAAATGTGGATTTTAAAAAAAATATTTTTATGAAACGTGGTTTTTTAAAAAATATTGTTTTATGAAACTTGGATTTTTAAAAAATAATGTTTTATGAAACGTGGATTTTTTAAAAAAATATGATTTTTTGAAGGAGACATAGACGTGGATTTCTAAAAAATATTTTTTCAAGGAGCTTCAGACGTGATTTTTTTAAAACATATTTTTTCAAGGAGCCTTAAACGTGGATTTTTTAAAAATATTTTTTTTTTCAAGAAACATCAGAGACGTGGATTTTTAAAAGTATATTTTTTCATGAAACCTGAGAGACGTGGATTTTTTAAGAATATTTTTTCAGGAAACATTAGAGACGTGGATTTTTAAAAAATATTTTTTTAAGAAGCATCAGAGACGTGGATTTTTAAAAAAAATTTTTTAAGAAACATCAGAGACGTGGATTTTTAAAAAATATTTTTTTAAGAAACATCAGAGACGTGGATTTTTAAAAAATATTTTTTTAAGAAACATCAGAGACGTGGATTTTTAAAAAATATTTTTTTAAGATACATCAGAGACGTGGATTTTTAAAAAATATTTTTTTAAGAAACATCAGAGACGTGGATTTTTAAAAAATATTTTTTTAAGAAACATCAGAGACGTGGATTTTTAAAAAATATTTTTTTAAGAAACATCAGAGACGTGGATTTTTAAAAAATATTTTTTTAAGAAACATCAGAGACGTGGATTTTTAAAAAATATTTTTTTAAGAAACATCAGAGACGTGGATTTTTAAAAAATATTTTTTTAAGAAACATCAGAGACGTGGATTTTTAAAAAATATTTTTTTAAGAAACATCAGAGACGTGGATTTTTAAAAAATATTTTTTTAAGAAACATCAGAGACGTGGATTTTTAAAAAATATTTTTTTAAGAAACATCAGAGACGTGAATTTAAAAAAAAAATCAAAAATAGAAGCCTTTGGCTCCTTGCGAAAATATTTTTTAAATAATCCACGCCTTTGGCTCCTGGAAAGAAAAAAAAATTTTTAAAAATCCACGTTTTTTAATGAAACATCAGAGATGTTGATTTTTAAAAAAATATTTTTTGACGAATCATAGATTTTTCAAATATTTTTTTATGAAACATGAAAAGCGTGGATTTTTTTTTTTTCAAGGAGCCAAAGGCTTGTATGTTTTAAAAAATATTTGTTCAACTAGCCAGAGGCGTGGATTTAAAAAAATACATATTTTTTTAAGGTGCTGTTCAAATTCGTAAAGGCGTGATTAAAAAATTTGTATTTTTTCAAGGAGCCAAAGGCTTGTATTTTTTAAAAAAATTTTTTTCAAATAGCCAAATGCTTGGATTTAAAAAAAGTATTTTTTCAAAGACCCAAAGGTGTGGTTTTTAAAATATTTTTTCAAGGAGCCTTAGACGTGGATTGTTTTTAAAGAATATTTTTTGATGGAGCCTAGACGTGGGATTTTAAAAAATATTTTTGTCATGAAGCCACATAATTTTTTTCTTCTATGAAAGTACATCAATCGCTTAGATATACGAGTACACAAAACATTTGAATCACCCTGTAATTTTAATCAAACGATAAGTATGTTTCTATATATTTTTCTTGATTTCAATAAACAATCGAAAAGCCGGACATACCTTCACTTTTGACAATTCAATGTTAATGTCAAAATCAATGGCCGATCTTCTCTCTCATAAACAAATCTGAAAATATGAATCAAAACAATGCTTGTTATCAGTTGTTGGATTCGATTGAGAGAGAGAGACTTCCCATAGAAACAAATTAGACTTGAATCGGAAGTTCAATCTATAAAGTTATTTCATTACAATTGGCATTTTTTTTTCTTCTTCTATAGTGGACTCTGTAAATCTGAATAAAAGTAGTAGTATTTCAATTTAAATCAAACGTTAAAGTATTTTAGTATTTTTGCAACGGAAGAAATCGACAAGAAAACATGTTGCAGTTCGTGAATTTGTTTGTGACCTGCCTAGGTGTGACCTTGTTAGCCCAACAATTCAGTTTTATTTTTCAAACGGCAGAAGCCAAAGCCTACGAACAGACGAAACGTTCCCGCTATGCCAGTCCATCAAGTTATATACCAAATTCAAGAAATCAATATCAATCTGAAGCTGCTGCAACAAGATATGCTCCAAATGCATTGGTTGGCAATATTCAAAGACGTGGCGGTGACTACAGCAATGATTGTGATTCCGAAGGCGGAAATCAAACACACATGTATACGATTACAATAAGGTAAGTAAAGAAGAAAAAGAAAATGATGTAAGCTAGGTATAGCTTACAACTACAAAGGAAGGCATGTGGATACGAGCCATTTCACAGTATACGCCGCAAGGAAAGGCCAAAACTTCAATGGAAAGACCAATTTGAAAATGATTTGGTACTTGTTTCGTTTCATGGAAGCTATAGTGTGGAAGACCACACCATCTCTTCCGATACTTTGTCTTTGTACGCAAGTCAAAACAAATATGTACGATCCAACATCTTCAGTGATGGTTTTGCTTGGTTGTATAATTCGCATATACATTTTCCAAATTATACTATTTGTCGCTTTAGGAACAATGTTCATAATATGCATGAATTGAACATAGGCAACACTTTATGATCACTATTCATAATATGTATGAATTACTTTCCCTGTGTAGACTTAAATTTTTTAAGAATAAATCTGAAAGGTATATTCCAGCTAAATTTTCCTAATTCTTTTCTTTAATTTCAGTAATGAAGACATCGACAAATATACCTACATTAAAATCCTCGAAAAGAAGGCCCGTCACACGACAATTAGCCTGTGTTGCGAAGGTTATACAGTTGTTCGCAATTGGCAACGTGATATCTGTGTACCGGTTTGTGAAAATTGTCGCAATGGCAAATGTGTGGGTCCCAATGAATGTGAATGCTATGATGGCTTTGTACGCAATGATAACGGAGATTGCGTCTTTAGTTGTCCTTTGGGGTGCTTAAATGGTCGCTGCTATTTGGATGGTAGCTGCAAATGTGATCCCGGTTATAAATTGGATGAAACACGACGTTTTTGTCGTCCCATCTGTAGTAAAGGTTGTGGTACTAATACACTGCTAAATTGTACCGCACCCGAAGTGTGTGGTTGCATCAATGGTTATATACTAACAGATCATGGTTGTAAGGCGGTATGTGATCCAGAATGTGGTCCTGGTGGAGAATGTAATGCCAGTGGGAAATGTGAATGTAAATCGGGTTATACACTGAAGGATGGTGTATGCCATGCAGTGTGTTATCAGTAAGTAGAGGATTTGTGGAGGTGGATATATGAGTGGGCATTTTGTAATTGATATTTTTGTCGTTTGTATTCTTGTAGGCCTTGCGAAAACGGCATGTGTTATAGCCGCCATCGTTGCATATGCAATCCAGGATTTATTTACATGGAAAGCACGGGAAATTGCATACCAATGTCGTAAATGGAAAATAATTTAGATATAGTTTTTATTCAATAAATAATAAAACATTAAAAATAACTATTTTTTAAAAAATCCACGCTTTGGAAAGCTTTATGAAAAATATTCTTAAGAAAATCCCAGCATATATGAAAAAATATTTACAAAAAAACTTGCTTTAGAGGGCTTTATGGAAAAATATTTGTTAAAAAACAACGCTTTGGGCAGCTTTATGGAAATATATTCTTTAAAAAATGCACGCCTTAGAGGGATGTACAAAAAATATATTTTCTAAAAATTCTACGCTTTAAAGACAATATGAAAAATATTAACAAAAACACGCTTTAAAGACAATATTTAAAAAAATACGCTTTGAAGACAATATGAAAAATATCTTTTTAAAAAACTTAAAACTTTTTTTGAAAAACTTAAAAAACAATATGAAAAATGTGTTTTAAAAAATCCTTACTTCAAAGACAATATTAAAAAATATTTTTTATTATTTTTATTTTTTAAAAATATACGCTTAAGAGGCAATACGAAAAATATTTTTTTAAAAATATACGCTTAAGAGACAATGTGAAATTTTTTTTAAAAAATATACGCTTAAGAGACAATGTGAAATTTTTTAGAGACAATGTGAAATTTTTTTTTTAAAAATCCACGCTTAAGAAACAGTACGAAAAATATTTTTAAAAAAATCCACTCTTAAGAGAAACAATGAACAAATATTTAAAAAAAATCCACGCTTTAAAGAAAACATGAAAAATATTTTTAAAAAAATCCACGCTTTAAAGAAAACATGAAAAATATTTTTAAAAAAATCCACGCTTTAAAGAAAACATGAAAAATATTTTTAAAAAAATCCACGCTTTAAAGAAAACATGAAAAATATTTTTAAAAAAATCCAAATTTTTAAAAAAATCCACGCTTTAAAGAAAACATGAAAAATATTTTTAAAAAAATCCACGCTTAAGAAAAACAATGAAAAAATATTAAAAAAAATCCACGCTTTAAAGAAAACATGAAAAATATTTTTTTTAAATCCACGCTTCAAAGGCAATATGAAAAAAATATTTTTAAAAACATCCACGCTTCAAAGGCAATATGAAAAAAATATTTTTAAAAACATCCACGCTTCAAAGGCAATATGAAAAAAATATTTTTAAAAACATCCACGCTTCAAAGACAATATGAAAAAATATTTTTTAAAAAATCCACGCTTCAAAGACAATATGAAAAAATATTTTTTAAAAAATCCACGCTTCAAAGACAATATGAAAAAATATTTTTTAAAAAATCCTCTCTTCAAAGACAATATGAAAAAATATTTTTTTAAAAAATCCACGCTTCAAAGACAATGTGAAAAAATATGTTTTAAAAAATCCACGCTTTAAAGACAATATGAAAAAATATTTTTTTAAAAAATCCACGCTTCAAAGACAATATGAAAAAATATTTTTTAAAAAATCCACGCTTCAAAGACAATATGAAAAAATATTTTTTTAAAAAATCCACGCTTCAAAGACAATATGAAAAAATATTTTTTAAAAAATCCACGCTTCAAAGACAATATGAAAAAATATTTTTTAAAAAATCCACGCTTCAAAGACAATATGAAAAAATATTTTTTAAAAAATCCACGCTTCAAAGACAATATGAAAAAATATTTTTTAAAAAATCCACGCTTTAAAGACAATATGAAAAAATATTTTTTAAAAAATCCACGCTTCAAAGACAATATGAAAAAATATTTTTTAAAAAATCCACGTTTCAAAGACTATATGAAAAAATATTTTTTAAAAAATCCACGCTTCAAAGACTATATGAAAAAATATTTTTTAAAAAATCCACGCTTCAAAGACAATATGAAAAAATATTTTTTAAAAAATCCACGCTTCAAAGACTATATGAAAAAATATTTTTTAAAAAATCCACGCTTCAAAGACAATATGAAAAAATATTTTTAAAAAAATCCACGTTTCAAAGACTATATGAAAAAATATTTTTTAAAAAATCCACGCTTCAAAGACTGTATGAAAAAATATTTTTTAAAAAATCCACGCTTCAAAGACAATATGAAAAAATATTTTTTAAAAAATCCACGTTTCAAAGACTATATGAAAAAATATTTTTTAAAAAATCCACGCTTCAAAGACTATATGAAAAAATATTTTTTAAAAAATCCACGCTTCAAAGACAATATGAAAAAATATTTTTTAAAAAATCCACGCTTCGAGAAAATATTGTGTAAAAATCTACGCTTCGAGAAAATATTTTTTAAAAAATCCACGATTCGAGAAAATATTTTTTTAAAAAATCCACGATTTGAGAAAATATTTTTTAAAAAATCTACGCTTCGAGAAAATATTATTTAAAAAATCCAGTCTTCGAGAAAATATTTTTTAAAAAATCCACGCTTCTAGAAAATTTTATTTAAAAAATCCACTCTTCGAGAAAATATTTTTTAAAAACTCCACGCTTCGAGAAAATATTTTTTAAAAAATCCAGGCCTCGAGAAAATATTTTTTAAAAACTCCACGCTTCAAGAAAATATTTTTTAAAAAATCCAGGCTTCGAGAATATATTTTTTAAAACATCCACAATATTTTTTAAAAAATCCAAGCTTCGAGAAAATATTTTTTAAAAAATCCTGAAAATCGAGAAAATATTTTTTAAAAAGTCCAGAAAATCGAGAAAATATTTTTAAAGAAATCCCATCTTCGAGAAAATGTTCTTTAAAAAAATCTCATCTTCGAGAAAGTGTTCTATAAAAAATCCGCGCTTCGAAAATATATTTTTTTAAAAAATCCACGCTTCGAGAAAATATTTTTTACAAAATCCACGCTTCGAGAAAAATTATTTAGAAAATCCACTCTTCGAAAAAATATTTTTTACAAAATCCACGCTTCGAGAAAAATTATTTAGAAAATCCACTCTTCGAAAAAATATTTTTTTTAAAAATCCACTCTTTTTGAAAAAATATTTTTTTAAAAATCCACTCTTTTTGAAAAAATATTTTTTTAAAAAATCCTCGCTCCGAGAAAATATTTTTAAAAAACTCCACGCTTTGAAAATATATTTTTAAAAACTCCACGCTTCGATAAAATATTTTTAAAAAATCCATTCTTCGAGAAAATATTTTTTTAAAAAACTCCACGCTTTGAAAATATATTTTTTAAAAAATCCACGCTTCAAAGACAATATGAGAAAATATTTTTTAAAAAATCCACGCTTCAAAGACAATATGAGAAAATATTTTTTAAAAAATCCACGCTTCAAAGACAATATGAGAAAATATTTTTTAAAAAATCCACGCTTCAAAGACAATATGAGAAAATATTTTTTAAAAAATCCACGCTTCAAAGACAATATGAGAAAATATTTTTTAAAAAATCCACGCTTCAAAGACAATATGAGAAAATATTTTTTAAAAAATCCACGCTTCAAAGACAATATGAGAAAATATTTTTTAAAAAATCCACGCTTCAAAGACAATATGAAAAAATATTTTTTAACAACTCCACGCGTCAAAGACGATATGAAAAATATTTTTTAAAAAATCCACGCTTCAAAGACAATATGAAAAAATATTTTTTAAAAAATCCACGCTTCAAAGACAATATGAAAAAATATTTTTTAACAACTCCACGCGTCAAAGACGATATGAAAAATATTTTTTAAAAAATCCACGCTTTAAAGACAATATGAAAAAATATTTTTTAAAAAATCCACGCGTCAAAGACGATATGAAAAATATTTTTTAAAAAATCCACGCTTTAAAGACAATATGAAAAAATATTTTTTAAAAAATCCACGCTTCAAAGACAATATGAAAAAATATTTTTTAAAAAAATCCACGCTTCAAAATCAATATGAAAGAATATTTTTTTAAAAAATCCACGCTTCAAAACCAATATGAAAAAATATTTTTTTAAAAATCCACGCTTCAAAACCAATATGAAAAAATATTTTTTAAAAAAATCCACGCTTCAAAACCAATATGAAAAATATTTTTTTAAAAATCCACGCTTCAAAACCGATATGAAAAAATATTTTTTTAAAAATCCACGCTTCAAAACCGATATGAAAAAATATTTTTTTTTTAAAAATCCACGCTTCAAAACCAATATGAAAAAATATTTTTTTAAAAATCCACGCTTCAAAACCAATACGAAAAAATATTTTTTTAAAAATCCACGCTTCAAAACCGATATGAAAAAATATTTTTTTAAAAATCCACGCTTCAAAACCGATATGAAAAAATATTTTTTTTTAAAAATCCACGCTTCAAAACCAATATGAAAAAATATTTTTTTAAAAATCCACGCTTCAAAACCGATATGAAAAAATATTTTTTTTTAAAAATCCACGCTTCAAAACCAATATGAAAAAATATTTTTTTAAAAATCCACGCTTCAAAATCAATATGAAAGAATATTTTTTTAAAAAATCCACGCTTCAAAACCAATATGAAAAAATATTTTTTTAAAAATCCACGCTTCAAAACCAATATGAAAAAATATTTTTTAAAAAAATCCACGCTTCAAAACCAATATGAAAAATATTTTTTTAAAAATCCACGCTTCAAAACCAATATGAAAAAATATTTTTTTAAAAATCCACGCTTCAAAACCGATATGAAAAAATATTTTTTTTTTAAAAAATCCACGCTTCAAAACCAATATGAAAAAATATTTTTTTAAAAATCCACGCTTCAAAACCAATATGAAAAAATATTTTTTTTTAAAAATCCACGCTTCAAAACCAATATGAAAAAATATTTTTTTTTTAAAAATCCACGCTTCAAAATCAATATGAAAAAATATTTTTTTAAAAATCCACGCTTCAAAACCGATATGAAAAAATATTTTTTTTTTAAAAATCCACGCTTCAAAACCAATATGAAAAAATATTTTTTTAAAAATCCACGCTTCAAAACCAATATGAAAGAATATTTTTTTTTAAAAATCCACGCTTCAAAACCAATATGAAAAAATATTTTTTTTTTAAAAATCCACGCTTCAAAATCAATATGAAAAAATATTTTTTTAAAAATCCACGCTTCAAAATCAATATGAAAGAATATTTTTTTAAAAAATCCACGCTTCAAAACCAATATGAAAAAATATTTTTTTAAAAATCCACGCTTCAAAACCAATATGAAAAAATATTTTTTAAAAAAATCCACGCTTCAAAACCAATATGAAAAATATTTTTTTATAAATCCACGCTTCAAAACCAATATGAAAAAATATTTTTTTAAAAAATCCACGCTTCAAAACCAATATGAAAAAATATTTTTTTTTAAAAATCCACGCTTCAAAACCAATATGAAAAAATATTTTTTTAAAAATCCACGCTTCAAAACCAATACGAAAAAATATTTTTTTAAAAATCCACGCTTCAAAACCAATATGAAAAAATATTTTTTTAAAAATCCACGCTTCAAAACCGATATGAAAAAATATTTTTTTTTAAAAATCCACGCTTCAAAACCAATATGAAAAAATATTTTTTTAAAAATCCACGCTTCAAAACCGATATGAAAAAATATTTTTTTTTAAAAATCCACGCTTCAAAATCAATATGAAAAAATATTTTTTTAAAAATCCACGCTTCAAAATCAATATGAAAGAATATTTTTTAAAAAAATCCACGCTTCAAAACCAATATGAAAAAATATTTTTTTAAAAATCCACGCTTCAAAACCAATATGAAAAAATATTTTTTAAAAAAATCCACGCTTCAAAACCAATATGAAAAATATTTTTTTAAAAATCCACGCTTCAAAACCAATATGAAAAAATATTTTTTTAAAAATCCACGCTTCAAAACCGATATGAAAAAATATTTTTTTTTAAAAATCCACGCTTCAAAACCAATATGAAAAAATATTTTTTTAAAAATCCACGCTTCAAAACCAATACGAAAAAATATTTTTTTAAAAATCCACGCTTCAAAACCAATATGAAAAAATATTTTTTTAAAAATCCACGCTTCAAAACCGATATGAAAAAATATTTTTTTTTAAAAATCCACGCTTCAAAACCAATATGAAAAAATATTTTTTTAAAAATCCACGCTTCAAAACCAATACGAAAAAATATTTTTTTAAAAATCCACGCTTCAAAACCAATATGAAAAAATATTTTTTTTAAAAATCCACGCTTCAAAATCAATATGAAAGAATATTTTTTTAAAAAATCCACGCTTCAAAACCAATACAAAAAAATATTTTTTTAAAAATCCACGCTTCAAAACCAATACGAAAAAATATTTTTTTAAAAATCCACGCTTCAAAACCAATATGAAAAAATATTTTTTTTAAAAATCTACGCTTCAAAACTAATGTGAGAAAATATTCTTTAAAAAATCCACGCATTGGAGGGCTGGATGAAAAAAATATTCTTTAAAAAATCCACGCATTGGAGGGCTGTGTGAAAAAATATTCTTTAAAAAATCCACGCTTTGGGGGGCTATATGAAAACATATTCTTTAAAAAATCCACGCTTTGGAGGGATTGCTGGATGAAAAAAATATTCTTTAAAAAATCCACGCTTTGGGGGGCTATATGAAAACATATTCTTTAAAAAATCCACGCTTTGGAGGGAGGGCTGTATGAAAAAATATTCTTAAAAAAATCCACAATTTGGAGTCTTTGTGAAAAATATTCTTGAAAAAAATGTATGAGTCACCCTGTTATTTCACCATAGCATTTCCTACTAAAAACATTGAGCGTTGTCTTTAATTTCGAAAAAAGTCAATGTTAATTCTGAGTTGGCACTCAAAACAAAATAACAAAAACAACTCTAATCAAAACAATGGAATCTTATCATTTCCTTTACAGCAATCTTTAATTGAGAGCTCAAGCTCGGTTAGTGTAGAAATCTGTCTCTCTATTATGCAAATTCTTTTGCTTTAGTTTCAAATTATCTATACAAATGAAAACAACTTGAAGACTTATAAAAAATTTTGTTATTCGAAGCCAAAAGATGTTGGAATTTTTCAAAGGTATTAAAATTCCGGCAATCGGAATTGCCTACATTCTTCTTATACAACAAATTTGTATTATTTCCTCTATGATGATGATGGAACCTGAATTCGAACCTGTTCAATTGTATCAGGAAGAACCAGCTGAAGTATATGAATCATATATAGGAAATGAATACCATGATGCTGAAGAGGAGGAGGATCAAGAGCCATACACATTTGATAGATTGGAAAGACGAGCTTTATACATGTTGCCCAATGAAAATCAATGGCGTGATGGTAGCCCAATTGAACCACCTGTTGCCAAGGAAGAATGTGGTACCCACGGTGATCATATGCAATTGATTTATGTACCGTAAGTAGATGTCATATGTGAGAATACAAGCTTCATAAGAAAGTTTCCGCTTTTCAGCACCGAAGCTGTGGACAAATATTCTTGGGTCATCAAAATGACAGACGATAAATCACAACGTGTAACACCCATTAAGGTATGCTGTCCCGGCTATGGTCTGCTGCGTTGGCGTGGTGAACGTCGCTGCATTCCGGTCTGTGACAAATGTCGCAATGGCCAATGTGTGGCGCCCAACGTATGTGAGTGTTATGATGAATATGTGCGCAATGATAGCGGCGATTGTGTTTTCATTTGCCCTATGGGCTGCCTAAATGGACGTTGTTACCTCGATGGCAGCTGTGAATGTGATCCGGGTTATAAGTTGGATGAAACGCGGCTATATTGTCGTCCCATATGTAGTAAAGGATGTGGCACAGATCCTTTACACAATTGCACCGCTCCCGAGGTATGTGGTTGTATTGAGGGTTTCACTTTAACCGATGGTGGTTGTAAGCCTGTCTGTGATCCAGAATGTGGACCGGGTGGCGAGTGCCAGGCTTTCGGTGTAACACGAATGTGTGTTTGTAATCCTGGTTATAGGCTCCAGGACGGGGTTTGTCAATCGGATTGTTATCAGTAAGTTGGAAATTTTGAATATTTTCTGGAGATTTTAATAATGAGATATGTGTTTCTCTTCAGGTCCTGCGCAAATGGCATTTGTTACAATCGCAATCGATGCATTTGTAAACCGGGTTTTGTATATCATGAACGCACAAAGAACTGTATACCACAATAACCACAAAGAAACGCGTATTCGAAGGACAATGACAATCGTATTCCATAAACATAAATGTATTATAAACAAAATTACAGTTATGTAGAAAATATTAAATATATTCTTTGGAACGAGGATATTTAATAGAATATTTTTAAGGGGGCCTCAAAAGTTTTGACTTTTTGTTAAATAGTTTTTCGTGCACCTTCCAATAAGGAAACATAAATAAATGTTCATTAATTAATCGTAGATTTTTTAAAGAATATTTTTTCATTAATCGTGGATTTTTAAAAGAATATTTTTCATTAATCGTGGATTTTTTAAAGAATATTTTTTCATTAATCGTGGATTTTTTAAAGAATATTTTTTCATTAATCGTGGATTTTTTAAAGAATATTTTTTCATTAATCGTGGATTTTTTAAAGAATATTTTTTCATTAATCGTGGATTTTTTAAAGAATATTTTTTCATTCATCGTGGATTTTTTAAAGAATATTCTTTCATTAATCGTGGATTTTTTAAAGAATACTTTTTCATTAATCGTGGATTTTTTAAAGAATATTTTTTCATTAATCGTGGATTTTTTAAAGAATATTTTTTCATTAATCGTGGATTTTTTAAAGAATATTTTTTCATTAATCGTGGATTTTTTAAAGAATATTTTTTCATTAATCGTGGATTTTTTAAAGAATATTTTTTCATTAATCGTGGATTTTTTAAAGAATATTTTTTCATTAATCGTGGATTTTTTAAAGAATATTTTTTCATTAATCGTGGATTTTTTAAAGAATATTTTTTCATTAATCGTGGATATTTTAAAGAATATTTTTTCATTAATCGTGGATTTTTTAAAGAATATTTTTTCATTAATCGTGGATATTTTAAAGAATATTTTTTCATTAATCGTGGATTTTTTAAAGAATATTTTTTCATTAATCGTGGATTTTTTAAAGAATATTTTTTCATTAATCGTGGATATTTTAAAGAATATTTTTTCATTAATCGTGGATTTTTTAAAGAATATTTTTTCATTAATCGTGGATATTTTAAAGAATATTTTTTCATTAATCGTGGATATTTTAAAGAATATTTTTTCATTAATCGTGGATTTTTTAAAGAATATTTTTTCATTAATCGTGGATATTTTAAAGAATATTTTTTCATTAATCGTGGATTTTTTAAAGAATATTTTTTCATTAATCGTGGATATTTTAAAGAATATTTTTTCATTAATCGTGGATTTTTTAAAGAATATTTTTTCATTAATCGTGGATTTTTTAAAGAATATTTTTTCATTAATCGTGGATATTTTAAAGAATATTTTTTCATTAATCGTGGATTTTTTAAAGAATATTTTTTCATTAATCGTGGATATTTTAAAGAATATTTTTTCATTAATCGTGGATTTTTTAAAGAATATTTTTTCATTAATCGTGGATATTTTAAAGAATATTTTTTCATTAATCGTGGATTTTTTAAAGAATATTTTTTCATTAATCGTGGATTTTTTAAAGAATATTTTTTCATTAATCGTGGATTTTTTAAAGAATATTTTTTCATTAATCGTGGATATTTTAAAGAATATTTTTTCATTAATCGTGGATTTTTTAAAGAATATTTTTTCATTAATCGTGGATATTTTAAAGAATATTTTTTCATTAATCGTGGATTTTTTAAAGAATATTTTTTCATTAAGCGTGGATTTTTTAAAGAATATTTTTTCATTAATCGTGGATTTTTTAAAGAATATTTTTTCATTAATCGTGGATTTCTTAAAGAATATTTTTTCATTAAAATTGGATTTTTAAAGAATATTTTTTCATTAATTGTGGATTTTTTAAAGAATATTTTTTCATTAAAATTGGATTTTTAAAGAATAATTTTTCATTATTCGTGGATTTTTAAAGAATAATTTTTCATTATTCGTGGATTTTTTAACAATATAGTTTCATTATTAGTGGACTTTTAGAGAACACTTTCTTATTCGTGGATTTTTTAAAAGAATATTTTTTATTAATCATGGATTTTAAACAATATTTTTTTCATTATTTGTGGATCTTTAATAAACGATTTTTTTAAAAAATATTTATTTATTCATGAATCGTGGATTTTTTAAAGAATATTTTTTCATTAATCGTGGATTTTTTAAAGAATATTTTTTCATTAATCGTGGATTTTTTAAAGAATATTTTTTCATTAATCGTGGATTTTTTAAAGAATATTTTTTCATTAATCGTGGATTTTTTAAAGAATATTTTTTCATTAATCGTGGATTTTTTAAAGAATATTTTTTCATTAATCGTGGATTTTTTAAAGAATATTTTTTCATTAATCGTGGATTTTTTAAAGAATATTTTTTCATTAATCGTGGATTTTTTAAAGAATATTTTTTCATTAATCGTGGATTTTTTAAAGAATATTTTTTCATTAATCGTGGATTTTTTAAAGAATATTTTTTCATTAATCGTGGATTTTTTAAAGAATATTTTTTCATTAATCGTGGATATTTTAAAGAATATTTTTTCATTAATCGTGGATTTTTTAAAGAATATTTTTTCATTAATCGTGGATTTTTTAAAGACTATTTTTTCATTAATCGTGGATCTTTTAAAGAATATTTTTTCATTAATCGTGGATTTTTTAAAGAATATTTTTTCATTAATCGTGGATTTTTTAAAGAATATTTTTTCATTAATCGTGGATTTTTTAAAGAATATTTTTTCATTAATCGTGGATTTTTTAAAGAATATTTTTTCATTAATCGTGGATTTTTTAAAGAATATTTTTTCATTAATCGTGGATTTTTTAAAGAATATTTTTTCATTAATCGTGGATTTGTTAAAGAATATTTTTTCATTAATCGTGGATATTTTAAAGAATATTTTTTCATTAATCGTGGATTTTTTAAAGAATATTTTTTCATTAATCGTGGATATTTTAAAGAATATTTTTTCATTAATCGTGGATTTTTTAAAGAATATTTTTTCATTAATCGTGGATATTTTAAAGAATATTTTTTCATTAATCGTGGATTTTTTAAAGAATATTTTTTCATTAATCGTGGATTTTTTAAAGAATATTTTTTCATTAATCGTGGATATTTTAAAGAATATTTTTTCATTAATCGTGGATTTTTTAAAGAATATTTTTTCATTAATCGTGGATATTTTAAAGAATATTTTTTCATTAATCGTGGATTTTTTAAAGAATATTTTTTCATTAATCGTGGATATTTTAAAGAATATTTTTTCATTAATCGTGGATTTTTTAAAGAATATTTTTTCATTAATCGTGGATATTTTAAAGAATATTTTTTCATTAATCGTGGATTTTTTAAAGAATATTTTTTCATTAATCGTGGATTTTTTAAAGAATATTTTTTCATTAATCGTGGATATTTTAAAGAATATTTTTTCATTAATCGTGGATTTTTTAAAGAATATTTTTTCATTAATCGTGGATATTTTAAAGAATATTTTTTCATTAATCGTGGATTTTTTAAAGAATATTTTTTCATTAATCGTGGATTTTTTAAAGAATATTTTTTCATTAATCGTGGATTTTTTAAAGAATATTTTTTCATTAATCGTGGATTTTTTAAAGAATATTTTTTCATTAATCGTGGATATTTTAAAGAATATTTTTTCATTAATCGTGGATTTTTTAAAGAATATTTTTTCATTAATCGTGGATATTTTAAAGAATATTTTTTCATTAATCGTGGATTTTTTAAAGAATATTTTTTCATTAAGCGTGGATTTTTTAAAGAATATTTTTTCATTAATCGTGGATTTTTTAAAGAATATTTTTTCATTAATCGTGGATTTTTTAAAGAATATTTTTTCATTAATCGTGGATTTCTTAAAGAATATTTTTTCATTAAAATTGGATTTTTAAAGAATATTTTTTCATTAATTGTGGATTTTTTAAAGAATATTTTTTCATTAATCGTGGATTTTTTAAAGAATATTTTTTCATTAATCGTGGATTTTTTAAAGAATATTTTTTCATTAATCGTGGATTTTTTAAAGAATATTTTTTCATTAATCGTGGATTTTTTAAAGAATATTTTTTCATTAATCGTGGATTTTTTAAAGAATATTTTTTCATTAATCGTGGATTTTTTAAAGAATATTTTTTCATTAATCGTGGATTTTTTAAAGAATATTTTTTCATTAATCGTGGATATTTTAAAGAATATTTTTTCATTAATCGTGGATTTTTTAAAGAATATTTTTTCATTAATCGTGGATTTTTTAAAGAATATTTTTTCATTAATCGTGGATTTTTTAAAGAATATTTTTTCATTAATCGTGGATTTTTTAAAGAATATTTTTTCATTAATCGTGGATTTTTTAAAGAATATTTTTTCATTAATCGTGGATTTTTTAAAGAATATTTTTTCATTAATCGTGGATTTTTTAAAGAATATTTTTTCATTAATCGTGGATTTTTTAAAGAATATTTTTTCATTAATCGTGGATTTTTTAAAGAATATTTTTTCATTAATCGTGGATTTTTTAAAGAATATTTTTTCATTAATCGTGGATTTTTTAAAGAATATTTTTTCATTAATCGTGGATTTTTTAAAGAATATTTTTTCATTAATCGTGGATTTTTTAAAGAATATTTTTTCATTAATCGTGGATTTTTTAAAGAATATTTTTTCATTAATCGTGGATTTTTTAAAGAATATTTTTTCATTAATCGTGGATTTTTTAAAGAATATTTTTTCATTAATCGTGGATATTTTAAAGAATATTTTTTCATTAATCGTGGATTTTTTAAAGAATATTTTTTCATTAATCGTGGATATTTTAAAGAATATTTTTTCATTAATCGTGGATTTTTTAAAGAATATTTTTTCATTAATCGTGGATTTTTTAAAGAATATTTTTTCATTAATCGTGGATTTTTTAAAGAATATTTTTTCATTAATCGTGGATTTTTTAAAGAATATTTTTTCATTAATCGTGGATATTTTAAAGAATATTTTTTCATTAATCGTGGATTTTTTAAAGAATATTTTTTCATTAATCGTGGATTTTTTAAAGAATATTTTTTCATTAATCGTGGATATTTTAAAGAATATTTTTTCATTAATCGTGGATATTTTAAAGAATATTTTTTCATTAATCGTGGATTTTTTAAAGAATATTTTTTCATTAATCGTGGATATTTTAAAGAATATTTTTTCATTAATCGTGGATTTTTTAAAGAATATTTTTTCATTAATCGTGGATTTTTTAAAGAATATTTTTTCATTAATCGTGGATATTTTAAAGAATATTTTTTCATTAATCGTGGATTTTTTAAAGAATATTTTTTCATTAATCGTGGATATTTTAAAGAATATTTTTTCATTAATCGTGGATTTTTTAAAGAATATTTTTTCATTAATCGTGGATTTTTTAAAGAATATTTTTTCATTAATCGTGGATTTTTTAAAGAATATTTTTTCATTAATCGTGGATTTTTTAAAGAATATTTTTTCATTAATCGTGGATTTTTTAAAGAATATTTTTTCATTAATCGTGGATATTTTAAAGAATATTTTTTCATTAATCGTGGATATTTTAAAGAATATTTTTTCATTAATCGTGGATTTTTTAAAGAATATTTTTTCATTAATCGTGGATATTTTAAAGAATATTTTTTCATTAATCGTGGATTTTTTAAAGAATATTTTTTCATTAAGCGTGGATTTTTTAAAGAATATTTTTTCAATAATCGTGGATTTTTTAAAGAATATTTTTTCATTAAAATTGGATTTTTAAAGAATATTTTTTCATTAATTGTGGATTTTTTAAAGAATATTTTTTCATTAAAATTGGATTTTTAAAGAATAATTTTTCATTATTCGTGGATTTTTAATAAACGATTTTTTTAAAAAATATTTATTTATTCATGAATCGTGGATTTTTTAAAGAATACTTTTTCATTAATCGTGGATTTTTTAAAGAATATTTTTTCATTAATCGTGGATTTTTTAAAGAATATTTTTTCATTAATCGTGGATTTTTTAAAGAATATTTTTTCATTAATCGTGGATTTTTTAAAGAATATTTTTTCATTAATCGTGGATTTTTTAAAGAATATTTTTTCATTAATCGTGGATTTTTTAAAGAATATTTTTTCATTAATCGTGGATTTTTTAAAGAATATTTTTTCATTAATCGTGGATTTTTTAAAGAATATTTTTTCATTAATCGTGGATATTTTAAAGAATATTTTTTCATTAATCGTGGATTTTTTAAAGAATATTTTTTCATTAATCGTGGATTTTTTAAAGAATATTTTTTCATTAATCGTGGATATTTTAAAGAATATTTTTTCATTAATCGTGGATTTTTTAAAGAATATTTTTTCATTAATCGTGGATATTTTAAAGAATATTTTTTCATTAATCGTGGATTTTTTAAAGAATATTTTTTCATTAATCGTGGATATTTTAAAGAATATTTTTTCATTAATCGTGGATTTTTTAAAGAATATTTTTTCATTAATCGTGGATATTTTAAAGAATATTTTTTCATTAATCGTGGATTTTTTAAAGAATATTTTTTCATTAATCGTGGATTTTTTAAAGAATATTTTTTCATTAATCGTGGATATTTTAAAGAATATTTTTTCATTAATCGTGGATTTTTTAAAGAATATTTTTTCATTAATCGTGGATATTTTAAAGAATATTTTTTCATTAATCGTGGATTTTTTAAAGAATATTTTTTCATTAATCGTGGATTTTTTAAAGAATATTTTTTCATTAATCGTGGATTTTTTAAAGAATATTTTTTCATTAATCGTGGATTTTTTAAAGAATATTTTTTCATTAATCGTGGATTTTTTAAAGAATATTTTTTCATTAATCGTGGATATTTTAAAGAATATTTTTTCATTAATCGTGGATTTTTTAAAGAATATTTTTTCATTAATCGTGGATATTTTAAAGAATATTTTTTCATTAATCGTGGATTTTTTAAAGAATATTTTTTCATTAAGCGTGGATTTTTTAAAGAATATTTTTTCATTAATCGTGGATTTTTTAAAGAATATTTTTTCATTAATCGTGGATTTCTTAAAGAATATTTTTTCATTAAAATTGGATTTTTAAAGAATATTTTTTCATTAATTGTGGATTTTTTAAAGAATATTTTTTCATTAAAATTGGATTTTTAAAGAATAATTTTTCATTATTCGTGGATTTTTAAAGAATAATTTTTCATTATTCGTGGATTTTTTAACAATATAGTTTCATTATTAGTGGACTTTTAGAGAACACTTTCTTATTCGTGGATTTTTTAAAAGAATATTTTTTATTAATCATGGATTTTAAACAATATTTTTTTCATTATTTGTGGATCTTTAATAAACGATTTTTTTAAAAAATATTTATTTATTCATGAATCGTGGATTTTTGAAAGAATATTTTTTCATTAATCGTGGATTTTTTAAAGAATATTTTTTCATTAATCGTGGATTTTTTAAAGAATATTTTTTCATTAATCGTGGATTTTTTAAAGAATATTTTTTCATTAATCGTGGATTTTTTAAAGAATATTTTTTCATTAATCGTAGATTTTTTAAAGAATATTTTTTCATTAATCGTGGATTTTTTAAACAATATTTTTTCATTAATCGTGGATTTTTTAAACAATATTTTTTCATTAATCGTGAATTTTTTAAAGAATATTTTTTCATTAATCGTGGATTTTTTAAACAATATTTTTTCATTAATCGTGGATTTTTTAAACAATATTTTTTCATTAATCGTGAATTTTTTAAACAATATTTTTTCATTAATCGTATATTTTTTAAAGAATATTTTTTCATTAATCGTGGATTTTTTAAAGAATATTTTTTCATTAATCGTGGATTTTTTAAAGACTATTTTTTCATTAATCGTGGATCTTTTAAAGAATATTTTTTCATTAATCGTGGATTTTTTAAAGACTATTTTTTCATTAATCGTGGATTTTTTAAAGACTATTTTTTCATTAATCGTGGATCTTTTAAAGAATATTTTTTCATTAATCGTGGATTTTTTAAAGAATATTTTTTCATTAATCGTGGAATATTTTTTTCATCAATTGTGGATTTTTTAAAGAATATTTTTTCATTAATCGTGGAATATTTTTTTCATCAATTGTGGATTTTTTAAAGAATTTTTTTTCTTATCAGTCGTCGATTTTTTAGAGAATAATAGAATAAAAGTTTTGATATAGCCCCTATAGAATGGTTTCACCCGATTTTCGGTATTTTTAAGGTTTTAGCCGAACACCGAAATGGTCGAAATTTGGTACTTAGTCTTCGCTAGGGGTACAAAACTTTTCCCCAGAAATTTGTCGGAATAGGTCCACGCCTTCATATTGCCCCCATAGAACGGTACCTCCAAATTTCCGGTATTTTGAAGGTTGTGACATAAACACTCCTCGGAAATAGCTTAAATTTTGTATTAGGTCGTTGGTGGTATAAAACATTCTCCCAGAAATTTGTCGGTATCTCCCGATTTTCGGTATTTTGAAGGTTGTGGCCACAGCATCCCAACGAAATGGCTGAAAGTTGGTATTTAGTCTTTGTTGGAGATAAAAGCCTTTCTGACTGAAATTCGTCAGTAAAGATCAACGTTTCGATGTAGCCCCCATAGAACGGTATCTCCCAATTTCCGTAGTTCTGAAGGTTGTGACGTCAATATCCTACCGAAAGACTGGAATTTGTGGTTATAAAAGAAAATTTTTTTATGAATAGTGAATTTTTTTAAGCATATTTTTTTTCATAAGTCGTGGATTTTTTATAGAATATTTTTTTATCAATCGGGGTTTTTTTAAAGAATATTTTTTAATCAATCGTGTATTTTTTTAAAGAATATTTTTTAATCAATCGTGTATTTTTTAAAGAATATTCATTCATAATTTTGGATTTTTTAAATAAGATTTTTTCATTAATGGTGTATTTTTTAAATAAGATTTTTTCATTAATGGTGTATTTTTTAAGAAAAATTTTCCATGAATCGTAGATTTTTAAGAATATTTTTTAATGAATCGATGATTTTTTAAGAATATTTTTTCATGGATAGTGGATTTTGTAAAAAAATGTTTTTTCATAATTCCCTTTTTTAAGAATATTTTTTCATAAATCCTGCATTTTAAAAATGTTTTTCGTTGAGGCTCCTATTTTGACTTACCTTTTAATGACGTGGTTTCCCAATAAAACTATTTTTGTTAATGATTTTTTCTTTTTATTTCTAAATCTACCTTAGTATACCCTCTTACTACTTACAACTCTAAACTAATTTCTAAGCGTACCCAATTAATGCCTCCTATATGTCGGGCGACTAAAAATCGGCTGACAATCATTATCGGTCAGCGAAAACCCCTTAACACAACCGCATACATCTGGCGCCGTACAATTATGCAAAGGATTGATGCCACAACCCGCCCGACATATTGGTCGACAAAATTGTCCCGTCTCATCCAGCTTATAACCCGAATTACACAAACAGTTACGAGTCAACAGATTACAACGACCATTTAAACATGATATGGGACATGCGAAAACACAATCATTGTTATCGCTCAGCACATATCCATCGTGACATTGACACACTTCGGGGGCAATACATTTACCATTTTGACACGATTGACAGTAGGGTTTACACAACGTGTTGCCCATCACACGCACCGGACCAAAGTGGGGACAACAAATTTCTATTAAAACTGTATTATCGGCGGGATTTTTCTGTATCACCGCTGGCCATTCGTAACGTTTGATGTCTTCAGATCTGAAAAGGAAAAGAAGAGAAGAATAATGATTAGTTGTAATATTGATAAGAAAAGCTCGCTAAAAACTTCTTCCTGTAGTTATCAGAAAATCGAAAATCGAGTGGTACCGTTCGATGAGGGCTATATCAAAACGTGGACTGATAAAGCCAATTTTTAAATACAAATATCTTAGAAGTAATAGAAACTTCAATACCAACTTATAAAAATCAAATTAGCTATAAATTGGCATTTAGGGTTCATAGTGGCGCCTCCGCCAAAAGTAGTAGACATATGTATTTAGAGTTCCGGGTCGTCTGACAAATGACATGGCAACCTGTCGTTTCTCTTGGATTAGACCATCTCCCCATAATAGTCTCCATCTGTAGACCAACCAATTTCATCACTTCTGAACGCCGCACTTTAGCGTTCACCGCTTCAGAGATCTGTCCAACCCTGATGTTCGGGTAGCAAAAAGGACGTTCCGAGACATTTTTACTGGTGGAGCTGCCATATATCTGCTGGTCGAATATCCAAAGCGGGAGCAAACTTCCCAGCAGAGGCATCCCTCCGCAAATGAGTGTGATGGGCTTCGTCGTGCCAATGGCCCCAGAGTCAGGGAGCTGACACTGGAAGTTAAAAGGTTGGTCGGCGAACATAAGCAGAACAAGTGGATAAATCATCTGAAGATTTGTAACATTGGAGCCGGAATAAGTGAATTCTTTGCTACCCTGGCTGAGAACGTTTGGCGACTTTACGCTGACTGCTCCAAGAAGGTGCGCAAGTTATTTCTATCGACAGGTTGTCGAGCACCTCGGAAGTGAAGGGCAAAGATATGAGTACTACATCGCATTAGATCTCTTCCTGCCGAGAATGAACCACCATAATTTACAAGGGTTGATGTTGCAAATGTCATCAGGAGCGCTAAATCATTCAAAGCGTTGGGCCCTGATGGAATTTCCATGGTAATGCCGAAACAGCTATAGTTCTCAAACTGTCGTTCCCGAAGTCTGGAAAATTGGCAGGATAGTCCCACTGCTGAAGCAGGCCAGCAAACCTTTTTGTCGCCCTCAGCAAAGACCTTGAGGCTCATCACCATGGGTTCCGTAAGCAGCACAGCACAACAACAGCGATGCATGACGCATATTAGCAGAGGATTCAAGCAGAGCAAAACGTGCTATAGAACAATGATGGTGCCTTGGCATGCTTGAATTATCAAAAGCCTTTGATACTGTCAAGCACTCCACGCATTGTTTGAGGACATCGAGCAGACTACCTTCCGGCCAAGTTTGAAACGTTGGCTAATCTATTATATGTGTTGACGCCCGCCGTACTTGGAATTCAGGAACAAGAAGTCCAGGCCCCGTATAGTGAACCAAAGAGTTCCCCAAGTTGGGATGATATGTCCGGAAGTGTTTAACCTCTATCTCTCCGGTATTGTGCCCCCTCCCGACGGTATCGAGATCGTAAGGTATGCGGATTAATCTTCCCCGACCTTCCCTGTTGTCATTTGTGAAAGGCTGAACATGTATTTGACCGATCTTACCACCTTTTTCGACGCGAGGAGCATGCAAATATCCACGACTATATCTACGGCCAATCTATTTATCGCATGGACGGCAGAGTTGAGAACGGAGCTGAATGTCATGGTCTATGGTCTAAAAATCATGTTTGACTGCATGTTCATGTCGGTCACGTATGCCACAGCTATCTGCGACAAGCTGACTTCTATCTATCTATCTATCTATCTATCTATCTATCTATCTATCTATCTATCTATCTATCTATCTATCTATCTATCTATCTATCTATCTATCTATCTATATATCTATCTATATATCTATCTATCTATCTATCTATCTATCTATCTATCTATCTATCTATCTATCTATCTATCTATCTATCTATCTATCTATCTATCTATCTATCTATCTATCTATCTATCTATCTATCTATCTATCTATCTATCTATCTTCTATCTATCTCTTCGGTATTGTGCCCCCTCCCGACGGTATCGAGATCGTAAGGTATGCGGATTAATCTTCCCTGACCTTCCCTCTTGTCATTTGTGAAGGGCTGAACATGTATTTGACCGATCTTACCACCTTTTTCGACGCGAGGAGTATGCAAATATCTACCACTATATCTACGGTCAATCTATTCATTGCATGGACGGCAGAGGTGAGAACTGAGCTGAATGTCATGGTCTATGGCCTAGAGATCATGTTTGACTGCATGTTCATGTCGTCCACGCATGCCAAAGCTATCTGCGACAAGCTGACTTCTATCTATCTATCTATCTATCTATCTATCTATCTATCTATCTATCTATCTATCTATCTATCTATCTATCTATCTATCTATCTATCTATCTATCTATCTATCTATCTATCTATCTATCTATCTATCTATCTATCTATCTATCTATCTATCTATCTATCTATCTATCTATCTATCTATCTATCTATCTATCTATCTATCTATCTATCTATCTATCTATCTATCTATCTATCTATCTATCTATCTATCTATCTATCTATCTATCTATCTATCTATCTATCTATCTATCTATCTATCTATCTATCTATCTATCTATCTATCTATCTATCTATCTATCTATCTATCTATCTATCTATCTATCTATCTATCTATCTATCTATCTATCTATCTATCTATCTATCTATCTATCTATCTATCTATCTATCTATCTATCTATCTATCTATCTATCTATCTATCTATCTATCTATCTATCTATCTATCTATCTATCTATCTATCTATCTATCTATCTATCTATCTATCTATCTATCTATCTATCTTCTATCTATCTATCTCTTCGGTATTGTGCCCCCTCCCGACGGTATCGAGATCGTAAGGTATGCGGTATGAGAACTGAACTGAATGTCATGGTCTATGGCCTACAGATCATGTTTGACTGCATGTTCATGTCGTCCACGCATGCCAAAGCTATCTGCGACAAGCTGACTTCTAAGAATAAGGTCCAAAAGTCCCTAGTCTAGCCTAAAAGCACATGCCGTAATATTTTGTCCAAACATAGTTTACGTTCGAAGATAATCCAAATCGGTAAATTCCATCAGGTACCTCTCCCACAAAAGTTCAAAAATATTCGGAAAAATTGTGCACACGATAACCCTTGAATTGAGTGAACGATTTGGTCCATACTTTACACATCTTACTATATCTACCAGATATAGAATAGGTTTAAATATGGACTATATTTGTCCACTCCCTCGGGTACCTACCACACAAAATTCCAGGGGCAAGTCCGTTCTTCTTGAGGAAACAGCCCGAAAGGTGTAAAAACCCTCGCTGGAGAGCACGGGAACTTCTTCTTCCCCTTAGCGTACCTCCCCCACAAAAGTTCAACATTCGTGTCGATATGCAGTTTAGGGTCTCTTCGAAGATACTTTGGAAATGAATGCCGATGCTGTTCATTGTGGACCTGCTGTGTACAGTCATATTATGTTTTCCGTGGACAAGTCCATGCTTCCTGGCATACTGGTTCAAAAGTTATAAGTAGACCCACTGAAATGACTGGTATGCCCAATACATATCAAAAAGATATGACTCTCAAAATCAGATCCACTTCCTAGGTTGTATATTCCTTTAAGTAGCCCCTCCGCAAAACTTTAATCCTAATTCACATTATCGTCGGCAAGTTTAATGGTACAAAATGGCCACAAAATTCTGAAAAGACCCGAAATATATTCGATCTGTCCGTAGATTAATATTTCAATTCACATAGGCTGAGGGTATATCTCTGTCGGCAAAGCCGACTGATACTTTTTTACTTGTTTAGTAGAGAACCTTCACACATAAAATTGCCAATGTAGATCCGTGTTCTGGCGCTCTAGGTTTGGTTTATCATAGTAGAGGGTATTAAGAAGTCGACTGAGCAGAACTTTAAACCTCTTTTTAGATGCTTATCCACTTTGTTGATATATTAACTTTCTAAATATTCTTAACTTCACCACATCACCATAGAGAAGGGTATTAATGAGTCGGTTTAGCCGAACTTTAAGCCGCTTTCACTTTTTATACCCTCCACCATAATTTGTCACTGCGAAATATTTATCGGAGACCCCATAAAGTATATATATTCTTGATCAGGTTAAAATTCTAAATCGATATAAAAATGTCCGTCTGTCCGTCCGTCTCTTGAAATCAAGATACAGCTCGCAATTTTTCAGATAGAGCAGCCCTGCTTCACTTGGAGACCGTTGGTCCATTCTGTTCATCCTGTATAGGCTATTTTGAGATGCTGGAAATGATGATTTAAAGATGATGGTGTATTGCTTAGATGTTGACGATGAAGGAGATGATAGAGTGTTGATGCAGCTTGATGAAATGCGGATGATGGATAGAGGTGAAGAGATGATGGTGAGTGTAGGAGGCATATCTGGAAAAGTGAAAAAGAAATTTTTTTTATTAAGGGTTACTAGTGATCTTTGCCAAGCCATGCTAGATGTCTGGCAAAGTTGAGTAGGACGATGGGATCTATGTTGCACAGGAAGGTCAGAGTGTCTATCTCATATCTGCCTAGGGTACGGTATCTCCTTGTTTGCAACATGGGACACCTACAAAGCAGATGTTCTACAGTCTCCATCTCCTCCGCATCTTCACATAGTCTGCAGTAGTCAATGACACTGTCGTCCCATTTTGAAGTTAGGGATCTCACTCTGCAGTGACCTGTTATAAGTTCAACCGCGATTTTCATCCCTAACTTGTCAAGTGAGAGGATGGAAGCCGTTCTTTGACGAGAAACCACAGGCCAGATTGCCTAAAATATCCTACAACCAGGTTCCAATAGCCATCTTTGATGTGCTTTTCCAATGAAGAACTCCCGAAGTTTGCCGATGTAGTTACACATCGGTGGCCGGACTGTTTCATCAACTGATAAGTCGCTAGACCTAGAGCCACCTCGAGCCAGTTCATCTGCTACCTCGTTTCCCATGAAGTTGCTGTGACCCGGAACCCAACATAGCTTTACGATATCGTGTATATCCTGCAGAGCTTTCCTGCAATCATGAATAGCTCTTGAATTTATGGTCCATGACTTGAGAGCATTGAGGGCCGCTTGACTATCGACATATATAGTCACCGGTCCGGTAAGACTGCCTTCAAGCCCTTTAACCAATTCAGCTGCTTTCCTGATAGCAAGAATCTCCGCCTGAAAAACACTACAATTATCGTCCAGCTTATATAAGTTTTTAATTAGTGGATTCTCGCAGTAGACGCCAGCGCCAGTACCTTCTTCCATCTTGGACCCGTCTGTATAGATTGCCGGACCGTCCAGAGGAGATATGCACTCAGCCCATGCGTCTCTGCATGGGAATATAACGGTTAAGTCAAACTTGAATGAGGTAGGCATATAATCGCTTACGCAACCATTGTCACCTAACTCAAGTCGACTATCAATTAGTTTCAGGACATTCGAGTGTCCAAAGTGTAAACCACGCCAACAACCTGACTCCCGGAGTCTAAGAACAGTCTTCGGCGCCTGAAACTAGATTAGGATATACAATGGTTGGAGATCCAGGATGACGTTTAAAGCGGCTTGATGAGTGCTCTTAATCTATCCGGTAATCAGCAGTGACGCGGTTCTTTGTACACTTGATAATTTGGAAAGTAGCGCTTTGTTCCCAAGAGCTTGCCAACAGACCAGTCCACCATAGGTAAGTATGGGCAGGACCACTGTTACATACAGCCAGTGTATGATCTGTGGTCTCAGTCCCCAGCTTTTCCCAATGGAGTTCTTACACGAATAGAGTGCCATGAGTCCTTTCTTCATTCGCTCCTCTACATTTCTTTTCCATGACAAGCGATGGTCCAGAATAGTGCCGAGGTATTTAGCTTCCGTAGAAAGTTCCCGTCCAGGACTGGAGGCTCGAAATTGGAATCTTTGCGTTTCTCAGTGAATATTACAAGCTCTGTTTTCTCCGTGTTTACTCCCAGACCAATGTTCTGGGCCCAGTTTGCGAGTTGTACCAATGCTCTTTGCATGAGCTCAGACAGGGTTGGCAAGAATTTGCCACTTATCAGCATAACCACATCATCAGCGTAGGCGACCACCTTGATCTTCAGCCGATCGTAGCACACAAGTATTTCATTTATTACTAGAAGCCATAGCAGAGGTGAGAGAACTCCTCCCTGCGGAGTGCCTCTGTTAACAGATTTCCTCACGGAACTCTCTCCTATCGATGAGTTGCTGATTCTACTCTTCAGCCTCTTATCAATCCATTCCACAAGGATGGAGGAAACACCTGCGATGCTGAGAGCATTGTGGATTGATTCAAGCTTCACGTTATTGAAAGCCCCCTCTATATCAAGGAAGGCCGCCAGCGTGAAGCCTGAATTTTTCCACATGCTTCTCAACATGCCCGACCACCTCATGCAGGGCAGTCTCCACTGATTTGCCCTTAGTGTAGGCATGTTGTGATTTGCTGAATGGGATTTATCGGTTCACGTTTTGATGTAGCCCCCATACGACAGTACCACCTGATTTTCGGTATTTTGAAAGTTTTAGCCTAATTATCACACCGAAATGGTTAAAATTTGATAATTAGTCTTTGTTGGGGGTATACAACTTTCCCCAGAAATGTGTCGATATAGGTCCACGTCTTCATATTGCCCTCATAGAACGGTGCGCCCGATTTTCGGTATTATGAAGGTTGTGGCCACAATAATCCACCGAAATGGGTGAAATTTGGTCTCCGTTTGTGGCATTAAACGTTCCATATGAAATTTGTCGGTATAGGTCCATGCCTTCATATAGCACCCATAGAACGTACCCCCAGATTTTCAGAGTTTTGAAGGTTGTAGCCTCAATATTCCTCCGAAATGGCAGAAATTTGGTATTTTGGTATTCGTTGGGGGTATAAAACTTTCCCCCTGAAACTTGTCGGTACAGGTCCACCCCTTAGTATAGCCCCCATAGAACGGTACCTCCCTATTTCCGGTCTTTTGAAGGTTGTGGTCTCAATATTCCATCGAAAGGGTTGAAATTTGGTATTTGGTCTTCATTTGGGGTATTTAACGTTCCGTATGAAATTTGTCGGTATAGGTCCACGCCTTTATATAGCACCCACAGAACGTACCCTCAGATTTTCGGGGTTTTGAAAATTGTGGCCTCAATATTGCTCCGAAATGGCAGAAATTTGGTATTTAGTATTCGTTGTGGGTATAAAACTTTCCCCCTGAAACTTGTCGGTACAGGTTCACCCCTTAGTATAGCCCCCATAGACCGCCCTATTTCCGGTCTTTTAAAGGTTGTGGCCTCACAATTGCACCGAAATTGTTCAAATTTGGTATTTGATCTTTATTTGGGGTATTTAACGTTCCATATGAAATTTATTGGTATAGGTCCACGCCTTAGTTTAACCCCCATACAACGGTACCTCCCTATTTCCGGACTTTGAAGGTTGTGGCCTCAATATGCCACCGCAATGGTTGACATTTGGTATTTGGCCTTCATTTGGGGTATTAAACGTTCCATATGAAATTTATTGGTATAGGTCCACGCCTTCATATAACCCCTACAGAACGGTACCGCCAGATTTTCGGTATTTTGAAGGTTTTAGCCTCATTATCACACCGAAAGGGCTAAAATATGGTACTTAGGCTACGTTGGGGGTATAACAGTTTCTCCCAGAAATTTATGGGTATAGGTCCACGCCTTCATATAGACCCCATAGGACGGTACCTGTAGATTTTCGCTATTTTGTGGGATATGGTCACAGCAACTCATCGAAACGGCTGAAATTTGGCATTTAGTCTTTGTTGGAGGTAAAATCTTTTCTGACTGAAATTCGTCGGTATAAGTCCACGATTCGATATATCCGCCATAGAACGATTTTCGTAGTTCTGAAGATTGTGACGTCAATATACCACGGAAAGACTGAAATTTGTTATTTGGTCTTCCATGGAGTTATAAAATATTCCAGAAGAGAATTATCAGTATAGGTCCGCGGGTTCCCATATCTTGATTTTCGGTATTTTGAAGGTTTTACCAAAAATATCGAAATTTTGCTATTTAGTCTACTTTGAGTCTACAAATTTTCCGCCAGAAATTTGTAGGTATAGATCAACGTTTCGATATAGCCCCCAATGGAACGGTACCTACCGAATTACGATATTTTGAAGGTTAGCCACATTTTACCTAACTTGCTGAAATTTAATATTTAGTCTTCTTCATAAACGAAAGGAAACTAATTGTTCCATTTTACTTCAATGCAACTCATTGTGGAGGCTATAACAAGTTCGGCCTGGCAAGTTCGGCTAATGCAATTTATTGATTTTGTTCACCTTTTGAATGTTCTTCACTTCACAACATTTAGACATATATACAATTCTTCAAACGAAATCCACTATACCTTATCCATTTATAGCATTTATGTAGTTTCCTCTGGCCAGGTGTTATGTCCTGATATTTGGTGGTGCGTCTGTTGGGTTTGCGATGTTGAAATTGTTCACGACCATATGTGACGGGAGCATGCCAACGATTTCCACTGGGTCGTGTATTGGCATTAGAATTTTCTGCTTCTTCCTCTTCCTGTTTTTTGAGTGAATTTTTCACGCACGAACTTTCGGTAGCTTCTAGTAAAAATGGTTTCGGCTTTATTGTGGGCTTTCGCGATGAAGCACCACCATGAAAATTTGGAAGATGCTTTTCAATGGGCGGCGCTTGGGTGGATGGCAATGGTTTATAGCGTATACCTTTTTGTTGCGGTATATCGTCTATATAACCGGTATATAAATTCAGTTCACCGAATACCCATTGAGGTTGAAATATTAACAATAATAAATGAAGAATTTTCATTGCCGAAGAATTTAGGAGATTTTATTTCCGAATGTTTATTTACAGCTTTGAAAACAAAGACTAATGAAAATTTGAAATTGAAATTTTGGCGATCATATTCATTTTTTGTTTACTCCGTCTTGTTTTTATTAATTCGTTTTTCTTGTTTCTATTTTTTTTTTTTGGCTGCTCTTGACCCCCAATTTTTGTCTGGTCTGTTATCAGCTCTTGAAGATCTATGAGTTAGAGAGTGGTTTGAATCGCTTTTCTTCGGTTTTTTGTCAATACGAGCCCCAAAACGGAGGAGATTTGAATGATTAAAAGCTAACAATAGAAAAAAAATGAAAAAGGTTATGGTAGATCGTACCGACCTGGTCATACCCAACACACTTCATGCTTATTGAAACCGGACGTCACTATAATACAGAAGGTGTTGAACTACAAAAGCATATTATTCGGCAAGTGGTACGCTTTCCACCACCTCATACTTGTTACAATACCCCTCTCTCTCTGGCTCAAAGAATAATCTCTGCCGATTTTAAACCCACGCTATATCTCATTCTGAAAGTATCAATTTCCCACTTTCATATACCACCCATACCTTAAGGTGTCTACAAGAATATTTTACCTTACCTTATCCACTTGTAGCATTTGTGTAAATTCCTCTCCACCGGTGATATATCCCTCACCTTAGGACTGCGGCCACTATGCTGCTTATGCTTAAACCGCTCACTACCATAGATCACCGAACCATGCCAACGATTACCGCTGGGTTTATATTCCTTTTGGGGATTCTCACGCTCCTCGGCCGCCTTCCGTTTGTGATAGTTTCGTACACACATACCCTCTGTAGTTACGGCAAAAGTTTTGGGTTTCTTTGTTGGCTTCTTCTTCATGGGAGGATGAAAATTTGGATGTTTCCACTCATCATCCGATGGTTTGATGCTAATTTCATCCTGATCAATATCATCAATATAATCGCTATATAAACGATCACCAAAGGCCACTGCTGCCAGGCATATGCCGAAGATGATGATGAAAATAAAATTGCAATTGTGCATTTATTTTCTTGTCTCTACTAAGCGTTTCGTTGAGGCTTTGTAATTCAACTGATTTGTAATGTTTAGAAATAAATCGCAAAACTGTCACATTTCTAATCAGTTTTATTTCTAAACTTGACCTTTAAATGCAGTTTTCAAAACAGCTGTTAAATAAACTGATAATTTGTTGGGCCCCTTCATTCAATCAAATAAATGATTTGTGATTAGGACTGCTAGAGAAATGTCTCTTTCTGAGTGAAAAGTATTCTTTAAACCATCTATTGGTTGGCGCAGAGCATGCAACGCTCCGGAACGGCTTTACCATGGCAAAGACCTGGACTTATATTGGTTGCTCATTTATCTCAAGTGGGCCCTGGTCACCCCCCTAGATGCCACATGAGAAACTGTCTTTAACTTTGATACGACCAAACTTGAGCCTCATCGAAATAATGTAGGAGGTACTAGTTTTCGGAGGATCAACCATCGACTCGGATCACTACCTTGTTGCAACAAAGGTTCATATCAGATTAAACAGAAAGTGGACACTGGAAAAATCCACGATTATTAAAAAAATATTTTTTAAAAAATCCACGATTATTGAAAAAATATTTTTTAAAAAATCCACGATTATTGAAAAAATATTTTTTAAAAAATCCACGATTATTGAAAAAATATTTTTTAAAAAATCCACGATTATTGAAAAAATATTTTTTAAAAAATACACGATTATTGAAAAAATATTTTTTAAAAAATCCACGATTATTGAAAAAATATTTTTTAAAAAATCCACGATTATTGAAAAAATATTCTTTAAAAAATCCACGATTATTGAAAAAATATTTTTTAAAAAATCCACGATGATTGAAGAAATATTTTTTAAAAAATCCACAATTATTGAAAAAATATTTTTTAAAAAATCCACAATTATTGAAAAAATTTTTTTTAAAAAAATCCACAATTATTGAAAAAAATTTTTTTTTAAAAATCCACAATTATTGAAAAACTATTTTTTAAAAAATCCAAAATTTTTAAAAACTATTTTTTAAAAAATTCACGATTATTGAAAAAATATTTTTAAAAAATCCACGATTATTGAAAACTTTTTTTTAAAAATCCACGATTATTAAAAAAATATTTTTTAAAAAATCCACGATTATTAAAAAAATATTTTTTAAAAAATCCACGATTATTGAAAAAATATTTTTTAAAAAATCCACGATTATTGAAAAAATATTTTTTAAAAAATCCACGATTATTGAAAAAATATTTTTTAAAAAATCCACGATTATTGAAAAAATATTTTTTAAAAAATCCACGATTATTGAAAAAATATTTTTTAAAAAATCCACGATTATTGAAAAAATATTTTTTAAAAAATCCACGATTATTGAAAAAATATTTTTTTAAAAAATCCACGATTATTGAAAAAATATTTTTTAAAAAATCCACGATTATTGAAAAAATATTTTTTAAAAAATCCACGATTATTGAAAAAATATTTTTTAAAAAATCCACGATTATTGAAAAAATATTTTTTAAAAAATCCACGATTATTGAAAAAATATTTTTTAAAAAATCCACGATTATTGAAAAAATATTTTTTAAAAAATCCACGATTATTGAAAAAATATTTTTTAAAAAATCCACGATTATTGAAAAAATATTTTTTAAAAAATCCACGATTATTGAAAAAATATTTTTTAAAAAATCCACGATTATTGAAAAAATATTTTTTAAAAAATCCACGATTATTGAAAAAATATTTTTTAAAAAATCCACGATTATTGAAAAAATATTTTTTAAAAAATCCACGATTATTGAAAAAAATATTTTTTAAAAAATCCACGATTATTGAAAAAATATTTTTTAAAAAATCCACGATTATTGAAAAAATATTTTTTAAAAAATCCACGATTATTGAAAAAATATTTTTAAAAAAATCCACGATTATTGAAAAAATATTTTTTAAAAAATCCACGATTATTGAAAAAATATTTTTTAAAAAATCCAGTATTATTGAAAAAATATTTTTTAAAAAATCCACGATTATTGAAAAAATATTTTTTAAAAAATCCACGATTATTGAAAAAATATTTTTTAAAAAATCCACGATTATTGAAAAAATATTTTTTAAAAAATCCACGATTATTAAAAAAATATTTTTTAAAAAATCCACGATTATTAAAAAAATATTTTTTAAAAAATCCACGATTATTGAAAAAATATTTTTTAAAAAATCCACGATTACTGAAAAAATATTTTTAAAAAAATCCACGACAATTAAAAAAAATATTTTCTAAAAAATCCACGATTACTGAAAAAATATTTTCTAAAAAATCCACGATTACTGAAAAAATATTTTCTAAAAAATCCACGATTACTGAAAAAATATTTTCTAAAAAATCCACGATTACTGAAAAAATATTTTCTAAAAAATCCACGATTACTGAAAAAATATTTTCTAAAAAATCCACGATTACTGAAAAAATATTTTCTAAAAAATCCACGATTATTGAAAAAATATTTTTTAAAAAATCCACGATTATTGAAAAAATATTTTTTAAAAAATCCACGATTATTGAAAAAAATATGTTTTTAAAAAATCCACGATTATTGAAAAAATATGTTTTTAAAAAATCCACGATTATTGAAAAAATATGTTTTTAAAAAATCCACGATTATTGAAAAAATATGTTTTTAAAAAATCCACGATTATTGAAAAAACATGTTTTTAAAAAATCCAAGATTATTGAAAAAATATGTTTTTAAAAAATCCACGATTATTGAAAAAATATGTTTTTAAAAAATCCACGATTATTGAAAAAATATGTTTTTAAAAAATCCAAGATTATTGAAAAAATATGTTTTTAAAAAATCCACGATTATTGAAAAAATATGTTTTTAAAAAATCCACGATTATTGAAAAAATATGTTTTTAAAAAATCCACGATTATTGAAAAAATATTTTTTTAAAAAATCCACGATTATTGAAAAAATATGTTTTTAAAAAATCCACGATTATTGAAAAAATATGTTTTTAAAAAATCCACGATTATTGAAAAAATATGTTTTTAAAAAATCCACGATTGTTGAAAAAATATTTTTAAAAAAATCCACGATTATTGAAAAAAAAAATTTTAAAAATCCATGATTATTGAAAAAAAAATTTTAAAAATCCATGATTATTGAAAAAAAAAATTTTAAAAATCCACGATTATTGAAAAAATATTTTTTAAAAAATCTACGATTATTGAAAAAATATTTTTTAAAAAATCTACGATTATTGAAAAATATTTTTTAAAAAATCCACGATTATTGAAAAAATATTTTTTGAAAAATCCACGATTTAAAAATATTTTTTAAAAAATCTATCACGATTATTGAAAAAATATTTTCACCAACACCAATTGCCGTTAACGTCCTTACGGATAGTATTGCAATCAAAGCAATAACATCCAAGACAGTAAAATCAAAAACTGTCTTGGATTATATAAATTTGATCAACAATTATTCCAGGGTACCAGGCCATAGGGCAATTAGAGGTAATGAAATAAATTTGTGGAAAACCCAATCATAGATTTTGCAGCAGTCACACATCGATGCATGTGCGTGACATGTTAACATGTGGACATGTTATCAACCACCGTAGTCGAAAAAAGAAAAAGTCAGCGTGGGCCAAGCTGACCTTTGCCTTTTCCGAAAACTGAAGACATCGATGAAAGGAAAGGGTCTTGCTACGATTGAGGAGATAAAAGAAAAATCGAAACAGGAGTTGTTGGTTATACCAAAAAGTATGTTTCAAAACTTTTTCTAGTATTGGAAAAAACGCTGGCGATTCCTCTCCTCTCCTCTTCTTTTCAACCTAAACTTGTCAATGAAAAATATTCTTTAAAAAATCCACGTTTATGAATCTACTAGTCCATGAAAAAATGTTCTTTAAAAAATCCATGATTATGAAAGTCTTTTTAAACATATTCAAACATATTCTAACAAACCAAAATACCAAACAAATGCCATGTAGGGCATCAAGAGACTTAGAGATAATACTCTTTTATTTCACATTTTTCATCTTCCTCTTATCAAAATCATTGTAACCACTGATGCGGCTCTCAAAAACTCAAACAGATAATCTTCAGTTATACTCTGGACCTTACCCAATTAAGACACAGCATTGAAACGGAGATACGCTTTACCAAATTCGGACTTCTTCTCGGCATTAAAAAAAAAAAACAATGACAACTCATAAAACATTTGACATTAGTTCACCAACATTGGTGAAACTTGTCTTATCGCTAATATTTCTCTGTGCCACCACATTCAATTGTATACAAATGGAAAATGTGAAATTCACCACCACAACAACAACAAAACAACCATTTATAAGATCACCGGGTCTGTCATTGCCCCGTAAGGACTTTAATCCACCAAAATGTAAAAAAGAAGTGCCGTAAGTTGAGAGAATGAATGAAAAAAGAGAAGCTGTTGTTTAATTAAATTTTGTTCTAGGGCCATATTTTTCCAATATGAAAAAGATGTACCAATTCGTGGCAACAGTAGTACCGGCAATCCCAATTACAATGAAATTGATGTCTGCTGTCCGGGTTTTAAGCGTTACGATTTTGATTGGAGCAAATGTGTACCGGATTGTGGTAATAAATGCTTGAGAAACGGTTTCTGCTTGGAGGGTGGAGTGTGCCAGTGCTTTGACGAGTTTGTTTTGAATCATCGTAATGATTGTGTACCCACCTGTCCCCTGGGTTGTCAAAATGGTCGTTGTTATCTGAATGGAACATGTGTTTGTAATCGGGGTTATGAATTGGATCCTACAAAGAAATATTGTATGCCCATATGTGAATTAGGTTGTGGACGTAATGAGATATGTGTAGAACCCGACAAGTGTCAATGTGCTGAAGGTTATTCCCGATCACCCCACCATGAATTGGCTAAAATTGGCTGTCAACCCATTTGTATACCCGACTGTGGTTTTGGCTACTGTGCCGGGCCCAATCAATGTGAATGCTTCCCAGGATATGGGAAGAAGAGCAACGGAACGGTGTGTGAATATTTGGGATTTTTGTAAGTATTGCCAACACCTCTATTTCTTCCATGAAACCTCCAATACGTGGATTTTTTAAAGAATATTTTTTTCATGGAGTCTCCTATACGTGGATTTTTTAAAGAATATTTTTTCCCTGGAGCCTCCAATACGCAGATTTGTTAAAGAATATTTTTTTCATGGAGCCTCCAATACGTGGATTTTTTAGAGAATATTTTTTCATCGAGCCTCCAATACGTGGATTTTTTAAAAAATATTTTTTCCATGGAGCCTCCTATACGTGGATTTTTTAACGAATGTTTTTTCCACGAAGCCTCCAATACGTGGATTTTTTAACGAATATTTTTTCCATGAAGCCTCCAATACGTGGATTTTTTCTAGAAAATTTTTTCCATGAAGCATCCAATACGTGGATTTTTAAAGAATATTTTTCCAAGGAGCCTCCAATACGTGGATTTTTTAAAGAAACATTTTTCAATTAAGCCTCCAATACGTGGATTTTTAAGAATATTATTCCAAGGAGCCTCCAATACGTGGATTTTTTAAAGAAAATCTTTTCTATGAAGCCTCCAATACGTGGATTTTTAAAGAATATTTTTCCAAGGAGCCTCCAATACGTGGATTTTTTAAAGAATATTTTTTTCCATGGAGCCTCCAATACGTGGATTTTTTAAAGAATATTTTTTCCATGGATCCTACAATACGTGGATTTTTTAAAGAATATTTTTTCCATGGAGCCTCCAATACGTGGATTTTTTAAAGAATATTTTTTCCATGGAGCCTCCAATACGTGGATTTTTTAAAGAATATTTTTTCCATGGATCCTACAATACGTGGATTTTTTAAAGAATATTTTTTCCATGGAGCCTCCAATACGTGGATCTTTTAAAGAATATTTTTTCCATGAAGCCTCCAATACGTGGATCTTTTAAAGAATATTTTTTCCATGAAAACTCCAATACGTGGATTTTTTAAAGAATATTTTTTCCATGGAGCCTCCTATACGTGGATTTTTTAAAGAATATTTTTTCCATGGAGCCTCCAATACGTGGATTTTTTAAAGAATATTTTTTTCCATGGAGCCTCCAATACGTGGATTTTTTAAAGAATATTTTTTCCATGGAGCCTCCAATACGTGGATTTTTTAAAGAATATTTTTTCCATGAAGCCCCCAATACGTGGATTTTTTAAAGAAAATTTTTTCCATGGAGCCTCCAATACGTGGATTTTTTAAAGAATATTTTTTCCATGGAGCCTCCAATACGTGGATTTTTTAAAGAATATTTTTTTCATGAAGCCTCCCATACGTTAATTTTTTTAAAGAATATTTTTTCCATGAAGCCTCCAATACGTGGATCTTTTAAAGAATATTTTTTCCATGAAGCCTCCAATACGTGGATATTTTAAAGAATATTTTTTCCATGAAGCCTCCAATACGTGGATTTTTTAAAGAATATTTTTTCCATGAAGCCTCCAATACGTGGATTTTTTAAAGAATATTTTTTCCATGAAGCCTCCAATACGTGGATTTTTTAAAGAATAATTTTTCCATGAAGCCTCCAATACGTAGATTTTTTAAAGAATATTTTTTCCATGAAGACTCCAATACGTGGTTTTTTTAAAAAATATTTTTTCCATGATAATTCCAATACGTGGAATTTTTTAAAAATATTTTTTCCATGAAAATTCCAATACGTGGATTTTTTAAAGAATATTTTTTCCAATACGTGGATTTATTAAAGAATATTTTTTCCATGAAAACTCCAATACGTGGATTTTTTAAAGAATATTTTTTCCATGAAGCCTCCAATACGTGGATTTTTTAAAGAATATTTTTTCCATGAAGCCTCCAATACGTGGATTTTTTAAAGAATATTTTTTCCATGAAGCCTCCAATACGTGGATTTTTTAAAGAATATTTTTTCCATGAAGCCTCCAATACGTGGATTTTTTAAAGAATATTTTTTCCATGAAGCCTCCAATACGTGGATTTTTTAAAGAATATTTTTTCCATGAAGCCTCCAATACGTGGATTTTTTAAAGAATATTTTTTCCATGAAGCCTCCAATACGTGGATTTTTTAAAGAATATTTTTTCCATGAAGCCTCCAATACGTGGATTTTTTAAAGAATATTTTTTCCATGAAGCCTCCAATACGTGGATTTTTTAAAGAATATTTTTTCCATGAAGCCTCCAATACGTGGATTTTTTAAAGAATATTTTTTCCATGAAGCCTCCAATACGTGGATTTTTTAAAGAATATTTTTTCCATGAAGCCTCCAATACGTGGATTTTTTAAAGAATATTTTTTTCATGAAGCCTCCAATACGTGGATTTTTAAAGAATATTTTTTCCATGAAGCCTCCAATACGTGGATTTTTTAAAGAATATTTTTTCCATGAAGCCTCCAATACGTGGATTTTTTAAAGAATATTTTTTCCATGAAGCCTCCAATACGTGGATTTTTTATAGAATAATTTTTCCATGAAGCCTCCAATACGTGGATTTTTTAAAGAATATTTTTTCCATGAAGCCTCCAATACGTGGATTTTTTAAAGAATATTTTTTCCATGAAGCCTCCAATACGTGGATTTTTTAAAGAATATTTTTTCCATGAAGCCTCCAATACGTGGATCTTTTAAAGAATATTTTTTCCATGAAGCCTCCAATACGTGGATCTTTTAAAGAATATTTTTTCCATGAAGCCTCCAATACGTGGATCTTTTAGAGAATATTTTTTCCATGAAGCCTCCAATACGTGGATTTTTTAAAGAATATTTTTTCCATGAAGCCTCCTATACGTGGATTTTTTAAAGAATATTTTTTCCATGAAGCCTCCAATACGTGGATTTTTTAAAGAATATTTTTTCCATGAAGCCTCCAATACGTGGATTTTTTAAAGAATAATTTTTCCATGAAGCCTCCAATACGTGGATTTTTTAAAGAATATTTTTTTGATGAAGCCTCCAATACGTGGATTTTTTAAAGAATATTTTTCCATGAAGCCTCCAATACGTGGATTTTTTAAAGAATAATTTTTCCATGAAGCCTCCAATACGTGGATTTTTTAAAGAATATTTTTTCCATGAACCCTCCAATACGTGGATTTTTTAAAGAATATTTTTTCCATGAAGCCTCCAATACGTGGATTTTTTAAAGAATAATTTTTCCATGAAGCCCTTAATACGTAGATTTTTTAAAGAATATTTTTTTCATGAAGCCTCCAATACGTGGATTTTTTAAAGAATATTTTTTTCATGAAGCCTCCAATACGTGGATTTTTTAAAGAATATTTTTTTCCATGAAGCCTCCAATACGTGAATTTTTTAAAGAATATTTTTTCCATGAAGCCTCCAATACGTAGATTTTTTAAAGAATATTTTTTCCATGAAAACTCCAATACGTGGATTTTTTAAAGAATATTTTTTCCATGAAAACTCCAATACGTGGATTTTTTAAAGAATATTTTTTCCATGAAGCCTCCAATACGTGGATTTTTTAAAGAATATTTTTTTCATGAAGCCTCCAATACGTGGATTTTTTAAAGAATATTTTTTCCATGAAGCCTCCAATACGTGGATTTTTTAAAGAATATTTTTTTCATGAAGCCTCCAATACGTGGATTTTTTAAAGAATATTTTTTCCATGAAGCCTCCAATACGTGGATATTTTAAAGAATATTTTTTCCATGAAGCCTCCAATACGTGGATTTTTTAAAGAATAATTTTTCCATGAAGCCTCCAATACGTAGATTTTTTAAAGAATATTTTTTCCATGAAGCCTCCAATACGTGGATTTTTTAAAAAATATTTTTTCCATGATAATTCCAATACGTGGAATTTTTTAAAAATATTTTTTCCATGAAAATTCCAATACGTGGATTTTTTAAAGAATATTTTTTCCAATACGTGGATTTTTTAAAGAATATTTTTTCCATGAAAACTCCAATACGTGGATTTTTTAAAGAATATTTTTTCCATGAAGCCTCCAATACGTGGATTTTTTAAAGAATATTTTTTCCATGAAGCCTCCAATACGTGGATTTTTTAAAGAATATTTTTTCCATGAAGCCTCCAATACGTGGATTTTTTAAAGAATATTTTTTCCATGAAGCCTCCAATACGTGGATTTTTTAAAGAATAGTTTTTCCATGAAGCCTCCAATACGTGGATTTTTTAAAGAATATTTTTTCCATGAAGCCTCCAATACGTGGATTTTTTAAAGAATATTTTTTCCATGAAGCCTCCAATACGTGGATTTTTTAAAGAATATTTTTTCCATGAAGCCTCCAATACGTGGATTTTTTAAAGAATATTTTTTCCATGAAGCCTCCAATACGTGGATTTTTTATAGAATAATTTTTCCATGAAGCCTCCAATACGTGGATTTTTTAAAGAATATTTTTTCCATGAATCCTCCAATACGTGGATTTTTTAAAGAATATTTTTTCCATGAAGCCTCCAATACGTGGATTTTTTAAAGAATATTTTTTCCATGAAGCCTCCAATACGTGGATCTTTTAAAGAATATTTTTTCCATGAAGCCTCCAATACGTGGATCTTTTAAAGAATATTTTTTCCATGAAGCCTCCAATACGTGGATCTTTTAGAGAATATTTTTTCCATGAAGCCTCCAATTCGTGGATTTTTTAAAGAATATTTTTTCCATGAAGCCTCCTATACTTGGATTTTTTAAAGAATATTTTTTCCATGAAGCCTCCAATACGTGGATTTTTTAAAGAATATTTTTTCCATGAAGCCTCCAATACGTGGATTTTTTAAAGAATAATTTTTCCATGAAGCCTCCAATACGTAGATTTTTTAAAGAATATTTTTTCCATGAAGCCTCCAATACGTGGATTTTTTAAAGAATATTTTTTTCATGAAGCCTCCAATACGTGGATTTTTTAAAGAATATTTTTTCCATGAAGCCTCCAATACGTGGATTTTTTAAAGAATATTTTTTCCATGAAGCCTCCAATACGTGGATTTTTTATAGAATAATTTTTCCATGAAGCCTCCAATACGTGGATTTTTTAAAGAATATTTTTTTCATGAAGCCTCCAATACGTGGATTTTTTAAAGAATATTTTTTCCATGAAGCCTCCAATACGTGGATTTTTTAAAGAATATTTTTTCCATGAATCCTCCAATACGTGGATTTTTTATAGAATAATTTTTCCATGAAGCCTCCAATACGTGGATTTTTTAAAGAATATTTTTTTCATGAAGCCTCCAATACGTGGATCTTTTAAAGAATATTTTTTCCATGAAGCCTCCAATACGTGGATTTTTTAAAGAATATTTTTCCATGAAGCCTCCAATACGTGGATTTTTTAAAGAATATTTTTTCCATGAACCCTCCAATACGTGGATTTTTTAAAGAATATTTTTTCCATGAAGCCTCCAATACGTGGATTTTTTAAAGAATAATTTTTCCATGAAGCCCTTAATACGTAGATTTTTTAAAGAATATTTTTCCATGAAGCCTCCAATACGTGGATTTTTTAAAGAATATTTTTTTTCATGAAGCCTCCAATACGTGGATTTTTTAAAGAATATTTTTTTGATGAAGCCTCCAATACGTGGATTTTTTAAAGAATATTTTTTTCCATGAAGCCTCCAATACGTGAATTTTTTAAAGAATATTTTTTCCATGAAGCCTCCAATACGTAGATTTTTTAAAGAATATTTTTTTGATGAAGCCTCCAATACGTGGATTTTTTAAAGAATATTTTTTTCCATGAAGCCTCCAATACGTGAATTTTTTAAAGAATATTTTTTCCATGAAGCCTCCAATACGTAGATTTTTTAAAGAATATTTTTTCCATGAAAACTCCAATACGTGGATTTTTTAAAGAATATTTTTTCCATGAAAACTCCAATACGTGGATTTTTTAAAGAATATTTTTTCCACGAAGCCTCCAATACGTGGATTTTTTAAAGAATATTTTTTTCATGAAGCCTCCAATACGTGGATTTTTTAAAGAATATTTTTTCCATGAAGCCTCCAATACGTGGATTTTTTAAAGAATATTTTTTTTCTATGGAGCCTCCAATACGTGGATTTTTTAAAGAATATTTTTTCCATGGAGCCTCCAATACGTGGATTTTTTAAAGAATATTTTTTCCATGAAAACTCCAATACGTGGATTTTTTAAAGAATATTTTTTCCATGGAGCCTCCTATACGTGGATTTTTTAAAGAATATTTTTTCCATGGAGCCTCCTATACGTGGATTTTTTAAAGAATATTTTTTCCATTCCTCCAATACGTGGATTTTTTAAAGAATATTTTTTCCATGAAAACTCCAATACGTGGATTTTTTAAAGAATATTTTTTCCATGAAAACTCCAAAACGTGGATTTTTTAAAGAATATTTTTTTCCATGGAGCCTCCAATACGTGGATCTTTTAAAGAATATTTTTTCCATGAAGCCTCCAATACGTGGATTTTTTAAAGAATATTTTTCCATGAAGCCTCCAATACGTGGATTTTTTAAAGAATATTTTTTCCATGAACCCTCCAATACGTGGATTTTTTAAAGAATATTTTTTCCATGAAGCCTCCAATACGTGGATTTTTTAAAGAATAATTTTTCCATGAAGCCCTTAATACGTAGATTTTTTAAAGAATATTTTTTCCATGAAGCCTCCAATACGTGGATTTTTTAAAGAATATTTTTTCCATGAAGCCTCCAATACGTGGATTTTTTAAAGAATATTTTTTTCATGAAGCCTCCAATACGTGGATTTTTTAAAGAATATTTTTTTGATGAAGCCTCCAATACGTGGATTTTTTAAAGAATATTTTTTCCATGAAAACTCCAATACGTGGATCTTTTAAAGAATATTTTTTCCATGAAGCCTCCAATACGTGGATCTTTTAAAGAATATTTTTTCCATGAAGCCTCCAATACGTGGATCTTTTAGAGAATATTTTTTCCATGAAGCCTCCAATACGTGGATTTTTTAAAGAATATTTTTTCCATGAAGCCTCCTATACGTGGATTTTTTAAAGAATATTTTTTCCATGAAGCCTCCAATACGTGGATTTTTTAAAGAATAATTTTTCCATGAAGCCTCCAATACGTAGATTTTTTAAAGAATATTTTTTCCATGAAGCCTCCAATACGTGGATTTTTTAAAGAATATTTTTTTCATGAAGCCTCCAATACGTGGATTTTTTAAAGAATATTTTTTCCATGAAGCCTCCAATACGTGGATTTTTTAAAGAATATTTTTTCCATGAAGCCTCCAATACGTGGATTTTTTATAGAATAATTTTTCCATGAAGCCTCCAATACGTGGATTTTTTAAAGAATATTTTTTTCATGAAGCCTCCAATACGTGGATTTTTTAAAGAATATTTTTTCCATGAATCCTCCAATACGTGGATTTTTTAAAGAATATTTTTTCCATGAATCCTCCAATACGTGGATTTTTTATAGAATAATTTTTCCATGAAGCCTCCAATACGTAAATTTTTTAAAGAATATTTTTTTCATGAAGCCTCCAATACGTGGATCTTTTAAAGAATATTTTTTCCATGAAGCCTCCAATACGAGGATTTTTTAAAGAATATTTTTCCATGAAGCCTCCAATACGTGGATTTTTTAAAGAATATTTTTCCATGAAGCCTCCAATACGTGGATTTTTTAAAGAATATTTTTTCCATGAACCCTCCAATACGTGGATTTTTTAAAGAATATTTTTTCCATGAAGCCTCCAATACGTGGATTTTTTAAAGAATAATTTTTCCATGAAGCCCTTAATACGTAGATTTTTTAAAGAATATTTTTTCCATGAAGCCTCCAATACGTGGATTTTTTAAAGAATATTTTTTCCATGAAGCCTCCAATACGTGGATTTTTTAAAGAATATTATTCCATGAAGCCTCCAATACGTGGATTTTTTAAAGAATATTTTTTCCATGAACCCTCCAATACGTGGATTTTTTAAAGAATATTTTTTCCATGAAGCCTCCAATACGTGGATTTTTTAAAGAATAATTTTTCCATGAAGCCCTTAATACGTAGATTTTTTAAAGAATATTTTTTTCATGAAGCCTCCAATACGTGGATTTTTTAAAGAATATTTTTTTGATGAAGCCTCCAATACGTGGATTTTTTAAAGAATATTTTTTTCCATGAAGCCTCCAATACGTGAATTTTTTAAAGAATATTTTTTCCATGAAGCCTCCAATACGTAGATTTTTTAAAGAATATTTTTTCCATGAAAACTCCAATACGTGGATTTTTTAAAGAATATTTTTTCCATGAAAACTCCAATACGTGGATTTTTTAAAGAATATTTTTTCCATGAAGCCTCCAATACGTGGATTTTTTAAAGAATATTTTTTTCATGAAGCCTCCAATACGTGGATTTTTTAAAGGATATTTTTTCCATGAAGCCTCCAATACGTGGATTTTTTAAAGAATATTTTTTTTCTATGGAGCCTCCAATACGTGGATCTTTTAAAGAATATTTTTTCCATGAAGCCTCCAATACGTGGATATTTTAAAGAATATTTTTTCCATGAAGCCTCCAATACGTGGATTTTTTAAAGAATATTTTTTCCATGAAGCCTCCAATACGTGGATTTTTTAAAGAATATTTTTTTCATGAAGCCTCCAATACGTGGATCTTTTAAAGAATATTTTTTCCATGAAGCCTCCAATACGTGGATTTTTTAAAGAATATTTTTCCATGAAGCCTCCAATACGTGGATTTTTTAAAGAATATTTTTTCCATGAACCCTCCAATACGTGGATTTTTTAAAGAATATTTTTTCCATGAAGCCTCCAATACGTGGATTTTTTAAAGAATAATTTTTCCATGAAGCCCTTAATACGTAGATTTTTTAAAGAATATTTTTCCATGAAGCCTCCAATACGTGGATTTTTTAAAGAATATTTTTTTCATGAAGCCTCCAATACGTGGATTTTTTAAAGAATATTTTTTTGATGAAGCCTCCAATACGTGGATTTTTTAAAGAATATTTTTTTCCATGAAGCCTCCAATACGTGAATTTTTTAAAGAATATTTTTTCCATGAAGCCTCCAATACGTAGATTTTTTAAAGAATATTTTTTTGATGAAGCCTCCAATACGTGGATTTTTTAAAGAATATTTTTTTCCATGAAGCCTCCAATACGTGAATTTTTTAAAGAATATTTTTTCCATGAAGCCTCCAATACGTAGATTTTTTAAAGAATATTTTTTCCATGAAAACTCCAATACGTGGATTTTTTAAAGAATATTTTTTCCATGAAAACTCCAATACGTGGATTTTTTAAAGAATATTTTTTCCACGAAGCCTCCAATACGTGGATTTTTTAAAGAATATTTTTTTCATGAAGCCTCCAATACGTGGATTTTTTAAAGAATATTTTTTCCATGAAGCCTCCAATACGTGGATTTTTTAAAGAATATTTTTTTTCTATGGAGCCTCCAATACGTGGATTTTTTAAAGAATATTTTTTCCATGGAGCCTCCAATACGTGGATTTTTTAAAGAATATTTTTTCCATGAAAACTCCAATACGTGGATTTTTTAAAGAATATTTTTTCCATGGAGCCTCCTATACGTGGATTTTTTAAAGAATATTTTTTCCATGGAGCCTCCTATACGTGGATTTTTTAAAGAATATTTTTTCCATTCCTCCAATACGTGGATTTTTTAAAGAATATTTTTTCCATGAAAACTCCAATACGTGGATTTTTTAAAGAATATTTTTTCCATGAAAACTCCAAAACGTGGATTTTTTAAAGAATATTTTTTTCCATGGAGCCTCCAATACGTGGATCTTTTAAAGAATATTTTTTCCATGAAGCCTCCAATACGTGGATTTTTTAAAGAATATTTTTCCATGAAGCCTCCAATACGTGGATTTTTTAAAGAATATTTTTTCCATGAACCCTCCAATACGTGGATTTTTTAAAGAATATTTTTTCCATGAAGCCTCCAATACGTGGATTTTTTAAAGAATAATTTTTCCATGAAGCCCTTAATACGTAGATTTTTTAAAGAATATTTTTTCCATGAAGCCTCCAATACGTGGATTTTTTAAAGAATATTTTTTTCATGAAGCCTCCAATACGTGGATTTTTTAAAGAATATTTTTTTGATGAAGCCTCCAATACGTGGATTTTTTAAAGAATATTTTTTCCATGAAAACTCCAATACGTGGATCTTTTAAAGAATATTTTTTCCATGAAGCCTCCAATACGTGGATCTTTTAAAGAATATTTTTTCCATGAAGCCTCCAATACGTGGATCTTTTAAAGAATATTTTTTCCATGAAGCCTCCAATACGTGGATCTTTTAGAGAATATTTTTTCCATGAAGCCTCCAATACGTGGATTTTTTAAAGAATATTTTTTCCATGAAGCCTCCTATACGTGGATTTTTTAAAGAATATTTTTTCCATGAAGCCTCCAATACGTGGATTTTTTAAAGAATATTTTTTCCATGAAGCCTCCAATACGTGGATTTTTTAAAGAATAATTTTTCCATGAAGCCTCCAATACGTAGATTTTTTAAAGAATATTTTTTCCATGAAGCCTCCAATACGTGGATTTTTTAAAGAATATTTTTTTCATGAAGCCTCCAATACGTGGATTTTTTAAAGAATATTTTTTCCATGAAGCCTCCAATACGTGGATTTTTTAAAGAATATTTTTTCCATGAAGCCTCCAATACGTGGATTTTTTATAGAATAATTTTTCCATGAAGCCTCCAATACGTGGATTTTTTAAAGAATATTTTTTTCATGAAGCCTCCAATACGTGGATTTTTTAAAGAATATTTTTTCCATGAATCCTCCAATACGTGGATTTTTTAAAGAATATTTTTTCCATGAATCCTCCAATACGTGGATTTTTTATAGAATAATTTTTCCATGAAGCCTCCAATACGTAAATTTTTTAAAGAATATTTTTTTCATGAAGCCTCCAATACGTGGATCTTTTAAAGAATATTTTTTCCATGAAGCCTCCAATACGTGGATTTTTTAAAGAATATTTTTCCATGAAGCCTCCAATACGTGGATTTTTTAAAGAATATTTTTCCATGAAGCCTCCAATACGTGGATTTTTTAAAGAATATTTTTTCCATGAACCCTCCAATACGTGGATTTTTTAAAGAATATTTTTTCCATGAAGCCTCCAATACGTGGATTTTTTAAAGAATAATTTTTCCATGAAGCCCTTAATACGTAGATTTTTTAAAGAATATTTTTTCCATGAAGCCTCCAATACGTGGATTTTTTAAAGAATATTTTTTCCATGAAGCCTCCAATACGTGGATTTTTTAAAGAATATTTTTCCATGAAGCCTCCAATACGTGGATTTTTTAAAGAATATTTTTTCCATGAACCCTCCAATACGTGGATTTTTTAAAGAATATTTTTTCCATGAAGCCTCCAATACGTGGATTTTTTAAAGAATAATTTTTCCATGAAGCCCTTAATACGTAGATTTTTTAAAGAATATTTTTTTCATGAAGCCTCCAATACGTGGATTTTTTAAAGAATATTTTTTTGATGAAGCCTCCAATACGTGGATTTTTTAAAGAATATTTTTTTCCATGAAGCCTCCAATACGTGAATTTTTTAAAGAATATTTTTTCCATGAAGCCTCCAATACGTAGATTTTTTAAAGAATATTTTTTCCATGAAAACTCCAATACGTGGATTTTTTAAAGAATATTTTTTCCATGAAAACTCCAATACGTGGATTTTTTAAAGAATATTTTTTCCATGAAGCCTCCAATACGTGGATTTTTTAAAGAATATTTTTTTCATGAAGCCTCCAATACGTGGATTTTTTAAAGGATATTTTTTCCATGAAGCCTCCAATACGTGGATTTTTTAAAGAATATTTTTTTTCTATGGAGCCTCCAATACGTGGATCTTTTAAAGAATATTTTTTCCATGAAGCCTCCAATACGTGGATATTTTAAAGAATATTTTTTCCATGAAGCCTCCAATACGTGGATTTTTTAAAGAATATTTTTTCCATGAAGCCTCCAATACGTGGATTTTTTAAAGAATATTTTTTCCATGAAGCCTCCAATACGTGGATTTTTTAAAGAATAATTTTTCCATGAAGCCTCCAATACGTAGATTTTTTAAAGAATATTTTTTCCACGAAGTCTCCAATACGTGGATTTTTTAAAAAATATTTTTTCCATGATAATTCCAATACGTGGAATTTTTTAAAAATATTTTTTCCATGAAAATTCCAATACGTGGATTTTTTAAAGAATATTTTTTCCAATACGTGGATTTTTTAAAGAATATTTTTTCCATGAAAACTCCAATACGTGGATTTTTTAAAGAATATTTTTTCCATGAAGCCTCCAATACGTGGATTTTTTAAAGAATATTTTTTCCATGAAGCCTCCAATACGTGGATTTTTTAAAGAATATTTTTTCCATGAAGCCTCCAATACGTGGATTTTTTAAAGAATATTTTTTCCATGAAGCCTCCAATACGTGGATTTTTTAAAGAATATTTTTTCCATGAAGCCTCCAATACGTGGATTTTTTAAAGAATATTTTTTCCATGAAGCCTCCAATACGTGGATTTTTTAAAGAATATTTTTTCCATGAAGCCTCCAATACGTGGATTTTTTAAAGAATATTTTTTCCATGAAGCCTCCAATACGTGGATTTTTTAAAGAATATTTTTTCCATGAAGCCTCCAATACGTGGATTTTTTAAAGAATATTTTTTCCATGAAGCCTCCAATACGTGGATTTTTTAAAGAATATTTTTTCCATGAAGCCTCCAATACGTGGATTTTTTAAAGAATATTTTTTCCATGAAGCCTCCAATACGTGGATTTTTTATAGAATATTTTTTCCATGAAGCCTCCAATACGTGGATTTTTTAAAGAATATTTTTTCCATGAAGCCTCCAATACGTGGATTTTTTATAGAATAATTTTTCCATGAAGCCTCCAATACGTGGATTTTTTAAAGAATATTTTTTCCATGAATCCTCCAATACGTGGATTTTTTAAAGAATATTTTTTCCATGAAGCCTCCAATACGTGGATTTTTTAAAGAATATTTTTTCCATGAAGCCTCCAATACGTGGATCTTTTAAAGAATATTTTTTCCATGAAGCCTCCAATACGTGGATCTTTTAAAGAATATTTTTTCCATGAAGCCTCCAATACGTGGATCTTTTAGAGAATATTTTTTCCATGAAGCCTCCAATTCGTGGATTTTTTAAAGAATATTTTTTCCATGAAGCCTCCTATACGTGGATTTTTTAAAGAATATTTTTTCCATGAAGCCTCCAATACGTGGATTTTTTAAAGAATATTTTTTCCATGAAGCCTCCAATACGTGGATTTTTTAAAGAATAATTTTTCCATGAAGCCTCCAATACGTAGATTTTTTAAAGAATATTTTTTCCATGAAGCCTCCAATACGTGGATTTTTTAAAGAATATTTTTTCCATGAAGCCTCCAATACGTGGATTTTTTAAAGAATAATTTTTCCATGAAGCCTCCAATACGTAGATTTTTTAAAGAATATTTTTTCCATGAAGCCTCCAATACGTGGATTTTTTAAAGAATATTTTTTCCATGAAGCCTCCAATACGTGGATTTTTTAAAGAATATTTTTTCCATGAATCCTCCAATACGTGGATTTTTTATAGAATAATTTTTCCATGAAGCCTCCAATACGTGGATTTTTTAAAGAATATTTTTTCCATGAACCCTCCAATACGTGGATTTTTTAAAGAATATTTTTTCCATGAAGCCTCCAATACGTGGATTTTTTAAAGAATAATTTTTCCATGAAGCCCTTAATACGTAGATTTTTTAAAGAATATTTTTTCCATGAAGCCTCCAATACGTGGATTTTTTAAAGAATATTTTTTTCATGAAGCCTCCAATACGTGGATTTTTTAAAGAATATTTTTTTGATGAAGCCTCCAATACGTGGATTTTTTAAAGAATATTTTTTTCCATGAAACCTCCAATACGTGAATTTTTTAAAGAATATTTTTTCCATGAAGCCTCCAATACGTAGATTTTTTAAAGAATATTTTTTTGATGAAGCCTCCAATACGTGGATTTTTTAAAGAATATTTTTTTCCATGAAGCCTCCAATACGTGAATTTTTTAAAGAATATTTTTTCCATGAAGCCTCCAATACGTAGATTTTTTAAAGAATATTTTTTCCATGAAAACTCCAATACGTGGATTTTTTAAAGAATATTTTTTCCATGAAAACTCCAATACGTGGATTTTTTAAAGAATATTTTTTCCACGAAGCCTCCAATACGTGGATTTTTTAAAGAATATTTTTTTCATGAAGCCTCCAATACGTGGATTTTTTAAAGAATATTTTTTCCATGAAGCCTCCAATACGTGGATTTTTTAAAGAATATTTTTTTTCTATGGAGCCTCCAATACGTGGATTTTTTAAAGAATATTTTTTCCATGGAGCCTCCAATACGTGGATTTTTTAAAGAATATTTTATCCATGAAAACTCCAATACGTGGATTTTTTAAAGAATATTTTTTCCATGGAGCCTCCTATACGTGGATTTTTTAAAGAATATTTTTTCCATGGAGCCTCCAATACGTGGATTTTTTAAATAATATTTTTTCCATGAAAACTCCAATACGTGGATTTTTTAAAGAATATTTTTTCCATGAAAACTCCAAAACGTGGATTTTTTAAAGAATATTTTTTTCCATGGAGCCTCCAATACGTGGATTTTTTAAAGAATATTTTTTTCTATGGAGCCTCCAATACGTGGATTTTTTAAAGAATATTTTTTTCCATGAAAACTCCAATACGTGGATTTTTTAAAGAATATCTTTTCCATGAAAACTCCAATACGTGGATTTTTTAAAGAATATTTTTTTCCATGAAAACTCCAATACGTGGATTTTTTAAAGAATATTTTTTTCTATGGAGCCTCCAATACGTGGATTTTTTAAAGAATATTTTTTCCATGAAGCCTCCAATACGTGGATTTTTTAAAGAATATTTTTTCCATGAAAACTTCAATACGTGGATTTTTTAAAGAATATTTTTTCCATGGAGCCTCCAATACGTGGATTTTTTAAAGAATATTTTTTCCATGAAAACTCCAATACGTGGATTTTTTAAAGAATATTTTTTTCTATGGAGCCTCCAATACGTGGATTTTTTAACGAATATTTTTTCCATGAAAACTCCAATACGTGGATTTTTTAAAGAATATTTTTTTCCATGGAGCCTCCAATACGTGGATTTCTTAAAGAATATTTTTTTCCATGGAGCCTCCAATACGTGGATTTTTTAAAGAATATTTTTTTCCATGGAGCCTCCAATACGTGGATTTTTTAAAGAATATTTTTTTCCATGGAGCCTCCAATATGTGGATTTCTTAAAGAATATTTTTTTCTATGGAGCCTCCAATACGTGGATTTTTTAAAGAATATTTTTTTCCATGGAGCCTCCAATACGTGGATTTCTTAAAGAATATTTTTTCCATGAAAACTCCAATACGTGGATTTTTTAAAGAATATTTTTTCCATGGAGCCTCCAATACGTGGATTTTTTAAAGAATATTTTTTCCATGGACCGTCCAGTACGTGGCTTTTTTAAAGAATATTTTTTCCATGGACCGTCCAGTACGTGGCTTTTTTAAAGAATATTTATTCCATGGACAGTCCAATACGTGGATTTTTTAAAGAATATTTTTTCCATGGAGCCTCCAATACGTGGATTTTTTAAAGAATATTTTTTCCATGGAGCCTCCAATACGTGGACTTTTTAAAGAATATTTTTTCCATGAAAACTCCAATACGTGGATTTTTTAAAGAATATTTTTTCCATGAAAACTCCAATACGTGGATTTTTTAAAGAATATTTTTTCCATGAAAACTCCAATACGTGGATTTTTTAAAGAATATTTTTTCCATGAAAACTCCAATACGTGGATTTTTTAAAGAATATTTTTTCCATGAAAACTCCAATACGTGGATTTTTTAAAGAATATTTTTTCCATGAAAACTCCAATACGTGGATTTTTTAAAGAATATTTGTTCCATGAAAACTCCAAAGCGTGGATTTTTTAAAGAGTATTTTTTCCATGAAAACTCCAATACGTGGATTTTTTAAAGAATATCTTTTCCATGAAAACTACAATACGAGGATTTTTTAAAGAATATTTTTTCCATGAAAACTACAATACGAGGATTTTTTAAAGAATATTTTTTCCATGAAAACTACAATACGTGGATTTTTTAAAGAATATTTTTTCCATGAAAACTACAATACGTGGATTTTTTAAAGAATATTTTTTCCATGAAAACTACAATACGTGGATTTTTTAAAGAATATTTTTTCCATGAAAACTACAATACGTGGATTGTTTAATGAATATTTTTTCCATGAAAACTACAATACGTGGATTGTTTAATGAATATTTTTTCCATCAAGCCTCAAATACGTGGATTTTTTATAGAATATTTTTACATGAAGCTTCCAAAAGTAGTTTCTTTATATTTTATTGGAAAATTGTTTAGTTCTAATTGAAACGTTATCCTCCTATAGGCGCTGTGACAATGGCTTCCAGGTGCGTGGTCCCAAATGCATATGCCAGGAAGGTTATCGTTATGATGAGAACACAACGTCCTGCCTGCCGGACTGCGGTGATGATTGTGAAAATGGTGTTTGCATATCGCCGGGTATTTGTCGCTGTTTTAATGGTTACCGTCGCAATGGCCCAAGGTGTGAAGCAGTTTGTGAACAGTAGGTACTACTACCATCAAATCTAAATAAATCACTAATAATTATACTACCTCTCCTTCTCTCTCCCTAGTGGTTGCGGTTATTATGGCAAATGTATTGCTCCCGGTGTTTGTGGTTGCTCCATTATAGATGGTCCCTTTAAGTCATATCAAAAATGTGAATTGGGTTATTGTACATCGAAGGGTCATTGCCGTTGTCAAACGGGTACAACACGTTTCATAAATCAATGCCTTTCCTCCGATAAGGTTACCACGTATGCAACAATGCATCATCAAAAATTAAATGAAGATTTTTTGGATGAATTTAATTTATTAATTGGTAGATATTTTAATTATACCATCAATATGCGTTAAGTTAATTTGTATGGAATGATGTCTTCTAATACTAAATGAAGATTAGTAAAAGTTTTAAGAAATTATGGTTATTTGTTTAATTTTTTTAAGTAGAACTAATATTAGTTCGTTGTTGTTACAACTTTCTACCTTACTAATTTTAAATTCTACGTTATTAGGCTCCCTTCCCAAAACCTTAACATGTAGTTAATGACCTATGCAGAGTTATGTATGGCATCTATTAAAGACATTCATTATATCGACACGAGCTTTAACCATCCCCACCCCATTATCATAAAGATTTCTTAGTTAATGTTTCGTAAGTCCATAACTACCAGCATCACATTGAAGGGTAAACATGGACCTAGAACTGGGCATCATCTTCGATTACCTTTATCTCATTGGCAAACAAGCTGATATGGTAGATGGAAATGTTGGCTAGCAGAAACAAAGTATTAAAAACCCTAACTGACAGAAGCTGGCGCAAGGATAAATAAATCATTTTCACATTCAATAGGACCATCGGTAGACCCCATTATTGATTATGTAGCCCTAAAATTGTTATACGGTATTAGCGATAGGAGAAATCTAGAAGCAGTCCAGTATACAGCTCTAACAAGAGACCCTAGATCATTCCTATGCACCGAGTAAAAGTACAAAAAAAAAAAAACATCTGCACTCATCTTATGCGGCTTTCTATGGTAAAGTGTGGGAACATTTGGCCATCCAAATCATTCAATCTGTGGTAGAGCTGCCACAGATAAACTCTGGCATGCTAGGCCAAGTTGTACCTGTTAACTAGATGGTTACTACTATCCATCCAATGGTTCTGCCTATAACACGAAATCAGATACCACATCGACAATATCTTGCAGTGCCGACGCAACGGTAATATCTTAGCCTCCTCATGTAAATGGTCCACCAAAGACATAAGTAGTTACCTAGTTGCTGTTCTCAACGCTTTTTTATGTCAAGTTTGAAGCTTTTCCACTGTCCGGCATATCTTATTGTGTTATAGATTGCCAAGAAGGTTTCGTTATCTGCTTCCTAAATTTTGCCAACTGGTGAATTCGGCATCCTCGAACAGCTTAGCACGTAATTGTTTTAGTCAGGTCCAAAACTGTCACAGGGTCTGTTTGGGCTGAGAACTCGCCTAATATGATGCTGGGGGAGAAGTAACGCCTCAGATATCTAGTTACTGGTGACAAAAGTGATATCGGCCTGTATAATTTACGACGAAGACTGTGGATGCTGTTCAGCTTCGTTTCTTGAACTACAGCGACCAATAAGGTTCTCCGACTCATCGACCCTAATCTTCCCACGAAGACAATAGCAGTTACACTGTTGGAATGTCACATTGTCAAGAACTCGAACAGCATTACTCGGTGTTGTTGACTGCACCAGATACTGTTTCTGGGACTGCAGATGACATTAACAAAGACTCACCAGTTTGTCAAGAACTGGAACAGCATTACTCGGTGTTGTTGACTGCGCCTGGTACTATTGCTGGGACTGCAGATGGCGATAACAAAGACTCACCAGGAGTCAAGTTGGCCCAGGACGATGCAATAAAATTCCTATTACTATACTCCCTCTGAAGGGTCGAGCCTGAATAATCCCCAAAATGTACGAATTCACGGTATCCGTTGTATCTTACCGCCGCCGACCTATGGTGAATCAGAGAAGAACAAACGGCACAAAACCATTGTCCGAAATTATTCTTTATCTCGGTGTGGATGCGGAGTGGGCATAAAATAAAAATAAACTAATAAGTAGGCGCCGGCAGGTTTAGAATGGTCGTAGAGAAAATCTGATCAGACAGAAACTCATTTTATCACAAAATAAAACGAATTAGGTTCAGAAATTTTTGCATATCGTGCATATTTTTACATATTTGCATCAAATGAGCATATGCAAAAATATATACAAGGATTTGTGGTCTAAAATTCCCACCGAAATAGCTGAAAGTGGTATTAAGTCTTCTTTACACCTAAAATTTGTTCGCATGGGTCCACGTCTTCATATAGCCCCCATAGAACGATACCTCCCGATTTCCGATAGTTTGAAGGTTGTGGCCTCAAAATCACACTTAAATGGTTGACATTTTGTATAAAGTCTTCGTTGGGAGTATAAAACTTTCCACCTGAAATTTGTTAGTATTCGTCCACGTCTTCATACCCCCATAGAACGGTACCTCCCGATTTTCAGTATTTTGAAGGTTGTAGCCTCAATATCCCACCGAAATGACTGATATTTGTTATTAAGTCGTCATTGGGTGTATAAAACTTTCCATCTGAAATTTGTCGGTATAGGTCGACGACTTCATATAGCCCCCATAGAACGGTACCTCCCAATTTTCGGTATTTCGAAAGTTGTAGCCTCAATATTCCACCGAAAGGTCTGAAATTTTGTTTTAGTCTTCATTAGGGCTATACAACTTTCCACCTGAAATTTCTCGATATAGGTCCACGTCTTCATATAGCCCCCATAGAACGGTACCTCCGAATTTCTAGTATTTTGAAGGTTGTGGCCTCAATATCCCCCCAAAATGGCTGAAATTTGGTACTAAGTCTACCTTGGGGGTATGAAACTTTCCACTTGAAATTTTTCGGTATAGGTCCACGTCTTGATATAGCCCCCATAGAACGGTACCTCGGTATTTCTGGTACTTTGTAGGTTGAAGCCTCAATATCCCTCCGAAATGGCTGAAATGTGGTGCTAAGTCTTCCTTGGGGGTATAAAACTTTCCACCTGAAATTTGTTGGTATAGCTCCACGTCTTCATATAGCCCCCATAGAACGGTACCTCGGGATTTCTGGTATTTTGAAGGTTGTGGCCTCAATATCCCGCCAAAATGGCTGCAATTTGGTATTAAGTCTTTCTTGGGGGTATAAAACTTTCCACCTAAAATTTTTCGGTATAGGTCCACGACTTCATATAGCCCCCATAGAACGGTACCTCGGGATTTCTGGTATTTTGAAGGTTGTGGCCCCAATATCCCTCCGAAATGGCTGAAATTTGGTACTAGGTCTTCCTTGGGGTTTAAAAACTTTTCACGTGAAATATGTCGGTATAGGTCCACGTCTTCATATAGCCCCCATGTTACGGTACCTCCAGACTTCCGGTATTTTGAAGGTTGTGGTCCCAATATCCCGTTAAAATGTCTGAAATTTGGTATTTAGTCTTCCTTTTGGGTAAACAACTTTTCACCCAAAATTTGTCGGTTTATGTTCAGGCCTTCATAGAGCCCCCATAGAACGATACCTCCCTATTTTCGGTATTTTGAAGGTTGAGTCTGTGGTTATACATTCCTCTATTTGATTGCGTTGTCTAATCATAACAGACTCCAAGTACACTTGGACGATAGCCGCATTAGCAATTTGCTGTCGATTGAGCCCTACCCGTCTGCCTGTCAGATACGTATCATAATTCTCGAGCGAATCAGCCGATTTGCAACTCGTAAATTTTTTTATTAATCACGCTAAAACTTTGAAAATATCAAAAAATAGGAAGGTTCTGTTCTATGAAGGCTATATCAAAACGTGGACCTTTAGCAACAAATTTCTAAAGGAGAGTTTAATGCTCCCAACGAAGATTAAAACCGAAATTTAAGTCGTTTTATAGTGTGACAGACGAACGAACGGTCGGTCGGCTCAAGAAAATACATACATTTGATGTGTTACAAACGGAATGACAAAGTTAATTATGCCTTCTATATTATGGTGAGTGCCGTCGTGGTGCAGTGGTATGCCACCCGTCTTGCACTCTGAAGGTCTGGGGTTGACAAGATTTCCCTTATAAAAGTTGAAAATGTTTTGCTTGCGGTACATTTTAAGGGCTGTTTGAAAATCGTTCTAAAAATTCTACCGAATATATTTCTTGTGGTCTTGCTTACAGCGATATAATGTTGTTCATGGTCAAGTCAGTGCTTATTCCAGAATGGTCCAACAACATTAAAAATCCTACCGTGACCAACTATAATGGCTGGCGGGCACGCTAACTACAAACTTTGTCTGTCTCATACGAAAATGATATTTATTATACCCTACACCACTATGTGGGGAGGGTATTATAAGTTGGTTTTGGCCAAAAAGTTTGTAACGCATGGAATTAATGGTCGTAGACCCATACTTATATATACCAAAATGAATGTCTCGACGAGCTGAGTCGATCTGGCTATGTGTGTCCGTCCGTCAGTCCGTCCGTCTGTCCGTCTGTCCATCTAAACCTTGTAATCACGCTACAGGTCGCAATTTTGATCGGATCGTCACGAAATTTTGTATGTTGATGGGGGTCCCGGAGGGGAAGAAGCCTATTGATTTTGGTGATGGTCGGATAATATTTAGGGGTCGGAATGGGCAAAAAACTTATGTGGATAAAAATACAACGTTTTTTTCCAAAGCGAATATCTCAGCTTCTCAGATCCTATCTTTACAATGATGTCAGCTAGGTCGGCGTAGGTGACCAAATAACGGAGATATCGCAATAGTCGGTAATACAACCCATTTTTCCACTTTTTTGGAAATCACGCTACAGGTCTCAATTTTGATCGGATCGTCAGGAAATTTTGAGGGTTAATGGGGGTCACACAGATGAAGAAGCCTATTGATTTTGGTGATGGTCGGATAATATTTAGGGGTCGTAATGGGCAAAAAACTTATTTGCAGAAAAAGACAACGTTTTTTTCCTAAGCGAATATCTCTGCTTCAATATGGGGTATACCAAAAGCAGAACCTGGCCATGAAAGAAGAAAATATCGCCTTTCTAATGATGTAAAGTAGGTTCTCGTAGGTGATCAAACAACGAATATATCGCAATAGCCGCTAATAGAACCCAACTTTTTATTTTTGCGATTTTAATAATAATGACGAATATCACAGCTTCGGTTGGGGATCTTCCAAAAACAAAGTCTGACAATGAAAGTAGAAAATCCCATATTTACAGTGATGCAAAGTAGGTTTGCGTAGGTGGCCACATAACGCAGATATCACAATAGTCGGCAATACATCCCATTTTTTCATTTTTTTGTAATCACGCTACAGGTCGCAATTTTGATCGGATCGTCACCAAATTTTGGGGGCTAATGGGGATCCTACAGAGAAAGACGCCTATTGATTTTAGTGATGGTCGGATAATATTCAGGGGTCGGAATGGGCAAAAAACTTATTTGGAGAAAAAGTCAACGTTTTATTTCAAAGCGAATATCTTCGCTTCTGAAAGGGGTATATCAAAAGCCAAACCTGCTAATGAAAGTAGAAAATATCACCTTTGCAACGATGTTACGTAGGTTGTGTAGGTGGTCAAACAACGAAGATATCGCAAAAGCCGCTAATAGAACACAACTTTTCATTTTTGCGATTTTAATAATAATGACGAATATCACAGCTTTGGTTCGGGACCTTCCAAAAGCAAAGTCTGGCAATGAAAGTAAAAAATCCCATCATTACAATGATATTAAGCAGGTTGGCGTAAGTATGCAAATAACGGAGATATCGCAATAGTCGTTAATACATCCCATTTTTCCACTTTTTTGGAAATCACGCTACAGGTCGCAATTTTATTTGGATGGTCACGAAATTTTGGGTGTTATTGGGGGTCCCACAGAGGAAAAAACCTTTTGATTTTTGATAATGGTCGGATATTATTCAGGGGTCGGAATGTGACAAAAAAAAAAAAAAAATATTTGGAAAAAAGGCCAACGTTTTATTTCAAAGTTAATATCTCCCTTCTGTAGGAGGTATATCGAAAGCAATGCATCCCTTTTTCGATTTTTGTGCAATCACACTACGAAATTTTAATCGGATCCTCACGAAATTTTGGGGGTTGATGGGGGTCTAACAGAGAAAGAAGCCTATTGATGGTTGGCATACATCCCACTTTTCCATTTTTTATTTGGGTTGTACTGTCGATGCACTTAAATGCGTTTCAAAAAAATTGACCTGTGTTAATGAAGACATTCAGAGCAAAGGCGCTAAGCTATCCCAATTTTAATATTTTGAATTTTATTAGTCAAAAGCTTATGAACAGGGGTAGTGGTGTAGGGTATCACATAGTCGGCCCCGACCCGACTATAGCCGTGGCTCACTTGTTTTTGAAATGGATCTGCTCATAGTATATTAAGGTCATAAGATTAGTGCATTTAGATATCAGCAAAAGCCGACTGATCCTTTTCTTAGTTCTTAGTTTGTGAATAATGTTCAAAAAGGAAAAAAATATCTCAAGTGTTTATTATATGCGTTACATTATGGTAATTTCCTGGCTTAGACGTTTTCCTTTAGGAAACAACAGATTCTAAGGTTACATTTTTCTTGGACAACCGTCATTTAAAAGTTAATTTGCGCACATTTTTTTTTAAATCAGGATAAACCCTATTTATATAAAACAAGTATAAAGTAGTTAAGTTCGACCGGACCGAACTTTTTATACCCTCCGCCATAAAATTAAATTAAAATGGAATAAAACTGTGCAACATTTTTGAGCTAATCGCGGGCAAACAACTTCTGCAGAGCATTTTATGAAAGTAGAGACCTAATAGACAAAAACCATATTTGGGTTTTGTTTTCTTAGATCGGATTCGGATTTTGTGGCCTCATCTAAACATTGTGAAATACTGATTTTTACAGCCAAGCGGGGCTATATCTCTGAAACCAATATGAATCTTGTTTTAACCTCTGCCTTAAACTTATAGATGAGAGAAAAAAGGAAATATTTGGAGGAATAATGACCTCGAGAAATTGCGTATCTCCAAAACTGTTAAAATTTTCTTCATGTTAGCTTTTGAAAAAAATATGCACTACTCCTCAGAACATTTTATTGTTGTAAAACGCCTCTATCGCGTTGTTTTAGAAAATTTTTCAACATAAATTTGAATTTGAACAATGCATTGAAATCCAAAATATGAGAATAAATTGCCTGTGTGAACATTGTTTGAAATATGCTTCGTAGAAGGTATGGTATGAATTTCCGCTTATACAACGTAAAGTAACAATTTTCTTGGCTCAACTCCCAACAATTTAACTGCTACTGACCACAATTGCAGGAATTATGTAAACTTTTATACATTTTAAGGACTTTGATGCCCTAGTTCGTCTCATTGACATATAAGTTCTACTACTTTAGAGCTACAATATTGCTAATGACTACAAAGCAAAATTCTTAGTACTTTCTGAGATAAAGGCCCAATAGTGGAAAAAAGGCTCATTTTAGCCTGGTTTAGATGAGGCCATAAAATCCAAACCCGATCTATAAACTCAAAACCCAACTAAGGTTTTTGAAGCCTCTATATGAAGTCTCTCAGAAAATGCCCATTAGAAGTTGTTTGCATTTCCAGTGTAGCACAGTGTAATTAGTTTCCTTACCTGTCCGCAATTTTAGGTGCACAAATTTTTCGACCACGGATACCCGCCAAATGCCTAAATTACATCATCTAATCTAAAGCAAGTAAGAAGGGTGTTATGTTCGGCCATTACGAACTTGTTATACCCTCCATCACCCGTTGTACTGAAGTAAAATGAAACCATAAGATTAATTTCGTTTATGAAGATAACTGAATACCAAATTTCAGCAATTTCGGTAAAACAATGTACAGTTCTATGGGGGCTACATCAAAACGCCGATCTATACATACCTACGAATTTCTAGGGGAAAGTTTTTATACTCAAAAACGACTAACTATCAATTTTCCGATATTTCGGTTAGATAATGTGGCTAAAGAGGTACGCTTCTATGGGGGATATAGGAAGAAGTGGACCTATACTGATAATTCTCTTCTTATTACCTCATGGAAGACTAATGGTCGGTTTTTCTAAGACGATTCGAATTCAAATTCTTTCGAATTACTACCAAATTCCTGTTAATGAAAACAATGTTTGTTTGATTGAAAACAAAAGTGAATGAAATATTTTTCAAAAAACAGGAGTTGGGTAGTAGTTCGAACGAGTTTGAATTCGAATCGTCTGTGAAACAGGACATTAATAACAAATTTCAGTCTTTCGGAGTTATACAGACGTCACAAAATCGGGAGGTGCCGTTTATGGGGGCTATATCGAAAAGTGGAACTATACCGACAAATTTCAGTCGGAAAGGTTTTTACCTCCAACGTAGACTTAATACCAAATTGCAGGCATTTCGTTATTGTGCCCACAACCTTCAAAATACCGAAAATGGGGATGTATCGTTCTATGGGGCTATATTAAGGAGTGGACCTTTACCAACAGATTTCTGGGGAAAGTTTTATAACCCAAATGAAGATTAAATACCAAATTTCAGCCGTCTCGAAGGAATATTGAGGCCACAACCTTCAAAATACCGGGAATCGGGAGGTACCTTTCTATAGGGGCTATATAAAGGCGTGGACATGCACCGACAAATTTCTGGGGGAAAGTTGTATACCCCAAATGAAGACTTAATATAAAATTTCAGCCATTTCTGTGGGATATTGAGAATACAACCTTCAAAGTACCGAACATCGGGAGGTACGTTCTATGGAGGCTATATAAAGGGGTGGACCTACACCGACAAATTTAGAGGGAAAAGTTGAATACCCTTAACGAAGACTAAATACCAAATTTTAGCCATTTCGGGGAAATATTGTGCCCACAACCTACAAAATACCGAAAATCGGAAGATTCCATTATATGGGGGTATACCAAAACATGGACCTATGTTGACGATTTTTGGTATAGAAGTTTCGTGGCCACTGAGAACCTCAAATGCCAAAAAATTACAGCTAGTTCGGTAATAAATTGTAGCTAAAATCCTCAAAATATCGACATCGGGAGGTACCGCAATATGGGGGTGTACCAAAACATGGACCTATGTTAACGATTTTAGGTGGAGAAGTTTCGTGGTCATTGAGAACCTCAAATGTGAAATATTACAGGTAGTTCGCTTAAAAATTTTAGCTAAAATCTTCAAAATACCGAAAATCGGGAGTTACCGATATTTGGGGGATATACCAAAACATGGACCTATGTTGGAATATAAGTTTGTTGATCACTAGGGACCATAATTGTCAAATTATAAGTACTTCGGTGAAAAATCGTAGCTAAAATCCTCAAAATACCGAAAATCGGGAGGTACCGTTATATGGGAGCAAAACTGTCCAAAACGTGGACCGATATAACCCATCATCGAACTTGACTTGCCTGCAAAAAAGACCCATGTTCCTAAAATTCCAGCTTCACCAATTTTGTGGATGCTAGACGGACGGGCGTGGGGAAATCCATGGATGGACTCAGAATATTACCCTGATCAAAAATATATATACTTTATAGGGTCGCAAATGATTATTTCAATGCGTTACAAACGGAAAAACCAACATAATGTACCCTCCATACTATGGTGGAGGGTATAAAATGATCAGCGTAAATAAACTTTAACAAAGTTTTACTGTGTATTTTAATTGAACTATTTAATATGTAAAACATGACATACTTTTAGGCACTATTTAAAAAAAACACAATCAAGAATTTCAAAGCCATGTGATGTCGGCAATCTTAGCTTATTATCGTACATGAACTTTTTCAATGCAATCGCAGATAAAGTATAAGCGGGCATTACATAGCTCTCGTTTGTGTTTAATTATGACTGCTCTCTCAGAAGAAATATGTATGTAGGCTCCGCACACAAATTAAAATAACAATGACATAGTTTTTTTTCTTTATTTCGGAAGAAGCAATGCGTGTCCCCCTTATCAATATGAAATACAATGGGGATACCTTATCTCTGCAAGACACAAAATAAACGATTGGTATTTCAAAAAATAAAACAAAAATACATTTTTAAAATATTTTTCTTTATTTTACATTTCCTTATTTCCTATACAAAAATCATAGCCTAGTCAGTGCATGGACAGCTTAATAGAAACTTATACAACGTGCATTTTCACGTTTAAACCCAGGATAACATTCACAATAATCTGGGGCGACACAAATTCCATTTTCACAGTCATTGTTACAAATGGGATCACATTTTAGGGCATGTTTAACCAGACGGTTACGCCTGTAGCCGGGACAGCAATAGGATACGGTGCGCATACGCACTTCAGGATCGGTTACCTTGGCTCTGGAAGGGGAGAAAAAAAAAACGTTTTATTAACAAAGAGAAAATTTTAAAATTTTATTTTCTATACATACTCCACTTGTTTATAACAAATACCCGCCGACATTGTACTCCTCACATCCATTATAAATAGTTCCTTTTCACTGGGAGCATTCAGTTTCCAAAATTGTCCCATTGCAACACTAAAGCTTATGCAAAGCAGTAGGAAATATTTTAAATTGATCAACATTTCGCGCAATTAAGACGTTTTGAAAAAAATATAAATTGAAAATTAAATATTCAAGACCTAGCTTGTGCAGTAGAGGCTGAATGATTATGACTGTTTGGTGTGTGTTTGTGGCTTTTTCTCAGAGGCTTGAAATAATTTTCATTCGTAGACGTTTTTTGTTTTGTTCCCTCTTCTTATCAGTTTGAAGCGTTCTTTCACCAGTAATCTGTTGTTTTTTTTAAATAAATAAAAAAAATGTTATTTAAGAGAATTCAGTCACTATGATGAGTGAGTGGAATGATTGCCATTTCAGAATAAATTATAAATTTATAATATTTTATAGAAATGCGACCAAAAAATAAAAATAATTTAAAACGGAGACTAAATACCAAATTTCAGCCATTTCGGTGGGTTATTGTGGCCACAACCTTCAAAATACCGAAAATCGGGAGATACCATTCTATGGGGGCTATATGAAGGCGTAGACCTATACAGACAAATTAAAAGGGTAAAGTTGAATACCCCCAACGAAGACTAAATACCAAATTTCAGCCATTTCGATGGATTATTGTGGCCACAACCTTCGAAATACCGAAAATCGGGAGGTACCGTTCTCTGAGGGCTACTCGAAGACATGACCTATTCCGACAAATGTCAGACGGAAAATTGTATACCCCCAACGAAGACTAAGTATGAAATTTCAGCCTTATCGGCGGGGTATTGAGGCCACAACCTTAAAAATGCAGAAAATCGAGAGTACGGTTAGGTATGGAAGCTACACGAAGGCATGACCTATTCCGACAAATTTCAGATGGAATTATTTTATATATGAGAACGTGGACCTGTACCGATTCGATGGGAGATTCAGGCCACAACCTTCAAAAATACCGAAAATCGGGAGGTACCGTTCTGTGGGGGCTACACGAAAGCATGACCTATTCCGACCCCCAACGAATACTAAGTACCAAATGTCAGCCTTTCCGATGGAATATGGAGCCACAACCTTCAAAAATACCGAAAATCTGAAGGTACCGTTCTATGAGCGCTACGCGAAGGCATGACTTATTCCGACAATTTTCAGATGGAAAATTGTATACCCCCAACGAAGACTAAGTATTAAATTTCAGCCTTTTCGGTGGGATATTGAGTCCACAACCTAAAAAATAAGAAAATCGAGAGTACGGTTCTATGGGGAATATATGAGGACGTGGACCTGTACCGATTCGATGCAAGATTCAGGCCACAACCTTCAAAAATACCGAAAATCGGGAGGTACCGTTCTGTGGGGGCTACACAAAGGCATGACCTATTCCTACAAATTTCAGGTGGAAAGCCTAACAAAGACTAAGTAGCAAATCTCAGTCTTTTCGGTGGGATATTGAGACCACAATCTCCAAAATACCGAAAATCGGGAGGTACCGTTTTATGGGGTCTACACCAAGGCATGACCAATTCCGACAAATTTCAAATGCAAAATTGTATACCTCCAACGAAGACTAAATACCAACTTTCAGCCATTTCTATGGGAGATTGAGGCCTCAACCTTCAAAATACCGAAAATCGGGAGGTACCGTTATATGGGGGCTATACCAAAACATTAGCCGATATTGTACATATTCGGCCCATTATTACAGACATTTTGCGTTTGTGCAAATGTTTGTTGATCTAGAAGTTCTCTCTGGATCATAAAGATCACTTCTGACTCGCCTGGATGGGGGTCCTATCCACCATACGGTAAGAAACCTCCTATCTCACGGTAACACCCAAGCAAGAACTGCAACGAAAGCATGTCATTGTGTTGCTGTACCGGAAGAATCTTTGTCTTCTCATGTAGATGGTACACTGAAGGCACTCTGTGGCAGTTCTCAGGGCGGCATTCTGACGGACCGACCTATCGCGTTATATGTAGTTAACAAGGTTTCTTAATCTGCACCCCAAGTACTGCCGCTGGGAATTTGAAGACCTTGTTCTTACATCTCAGCTTGTCATAGATAGCTGTGGAATGCAACTATGACAAGAACATGATGTCGAATGTGACTCCTAGAATTTTGGGTTAGTTTGTGGTCGGAATTCTGCTACCATTGACAATGACATTCAACTCTGTTCTCACAGGGAACAACCCTACTTGGACGGCAGAGGTGAGAACAGTGGCTTGGATTTAGTAGCGGATATTTGCATATTACTCGCCTGGAAAAATGTGGTAAGATCAGTCAAATAGGAGTTCAGCCTTTCACAAATGACATTAGAAAAGATACCTGACGTCAAGTTCGATAAACATTTCCGGAGATATCACACCACTTTGGGGAATTCCCTATTTCACTCTACGCTATTTCCCTATTCACACCACTACGATCCACACATATAATTTATTATCCAAGCCTTTAATCTTGGGCGGAGGGTTGTCGGCTCGATGTCTTCAAACAGCGTGGATTGCTTGACAGTATCAAAGGCGTTAAGTCAAGCGCCATCATCATTGTTCTATCAGACGGCTTCCTTTGGTTGAGTTTTCGACTAATAAGTGCGGAAATGTAGTGCAGTGCTGTGGTTCAAGTAGATATTTACATCTGTTGACGATCTCCGATTTAATAGAGCAGAATTGAAATGATTTAAGGGCCACTTGGTTTCAACAAATACAACGAATTGTCTCTCCGCAGTCTCTATAGCTTGTAATGTAATTTTAGAGCCTTTAGTATGACGATAATATTCGCAGAGAAAAACCTGACGCCTTAAATGAATCTTATTGTTCCTCGATGTACTCCTTGAGGCTTGAAATTGAACTTCTAAGTTACATGGTTATAGGTTTAGAATCGCATTTAACGCAACCTGACAGCTCTAGTAATGCGTATCGACGCAGCATGATCCTCCTTTCTATTTTGGATAGCTTTCAATAGCGCCTTCCACCATTCATGACGGCCTATTTGGTGTGTTGAAAATTCCAACTGGGGGTGATAGTATTCGGTTAGTAGATCAAAGTCCCAAAAGGGCTTTGGGTTCTCAGGCCAAACATTTTTAGTGTCCCCTATATATAACCGTAACCAAAGGCAATGGGTCCCCAATATTGTGGGCTTTATTTTGCAAGAATAAAGATATAATAAAAATAATTGTTCCACAAACATCCCAGATGGGACAAGGGAGACTACTCTCATATCAATGAGTGCATCCCGATTCATATTAGCTCAATGATATGGGACCTACTTAAATCGCCGAGTCCGAACGGCGTGTCTTATGACACCACTTGTACTCAGGAAATGTCGCCAACATTACTGAGGGGTATCTTGCCACCGTTGAAAATTGTTTGATGTAGCTTGGCCGGGGAATCGAACCCATGACCTTCAGCGTGCAAGGCGGGTGTGCATACCATTGCACCACGGTGGCACCCAAAGAAGATAAAGATAATGCTTTGAAAATTGATAGAGACCTTTGGAGTATATAAAAAAATGGTTCTTGTCGGTTCACTTTTGGTATAGCCCCCATATAAGGATATACCCCAATTTCCAGTGTTATAAACGTTTTCCATGTTTTCGAACTAATATCCCACGCTCCAGCTCTCAGCAAGCTCCCTGTTCTTAGAACGCTCCATGCTTTTAGCAAGCTCCCTGCGCTTAGCACGATTCTGCAAGCTGTCTGCTCTTAGCACGCTCCAGGCTTCTAGAAAGCTTCCTGCGCTTATCATAATCCGTTCTCTAAGCAAGCTCCCTGTGCTTAGAACGCTATACGCAAACCGAATAATACAGAGCCGAGCCACACGTCCCGACAACTGCCGAGCCTTTATTTGTATTTTTGGTTTTTGTATACCATCCACCATTGTATGGAGGGTATATTCAGTTTGTTTTTCCGTTTGTAGCGCATTGAAGTAATCATTTGCAACATTATTATTATTATTATCCAGGTTCCTAGGTGGAACATAGGGCCACTTGTGGTTTCTGCAATCATGGGATTTAAAGTGACCAGGCGATTGACGATTGTCAACATGGGCTTATGTTTATGTGTAGCCGCTATATAAGGGTACCTCCCGATTTTCGGTATTTTGAAGTTTTAGCTACATTTTTTAATGAACCCGAAACTTAATGAAGCCACGAAACTTCTCCAAAAATTGTTTACATAGGTCTATGTTTTGATAAAGCCTCCATCATATACCGGCACCTCCTGATTTGCAGTATTTTGAAGGTTCTAGCTACATTTTTTGACTGAATTGCCCGTAGTTTGACATTTGAGGTTCTCTGAATTTAATTGCCCGTAATTTGACATTTGCTGTCATGAAACTTCTCCACAAAAGTTGTGAACATAGGTGCATGTTAGGTATTGCAGCTATATAACGTTACCTCCTGGTTATAGGTAATTTTATTAGGTAGGTAGGATTGTTGTCTCTATACCCTCAGCATTTATGCTAACGAGGGTATAAACACTTTCATACGAGCAAAATATGTCGCTCATCGAAGTAATGGTTATAGACCCCAAGTATGTTTGGACGAACTCCGTTTCAGACAATTTGGAGTTGATTTAGCCATGTCCGCCCGTCTGTCTGTCTGGCTGGCTGGAGCGCTAGGCTTTAGTAATATTTCGACTAAACTCAGTTTAAGTTCGAAGATGGGTTATATCGGTCCACTCCTTCCGAGATCTCACCCACAAAAGTTCGAAAATGTTCAGAAAATTTGTGCGCACGATAAGTCTTGAAGGGAGTAACCTTTTTGATCCATACTTTGCACATCGTGAAACTTCCACTTCAGGTACCTCTCCCACAAAAGTTCAAAAATGTTCGAAAAAATTGTGCGCACGATAACTCTTGAAGGGAGTGACCGATTTGGTCCATACATAACACATTCGCATTCGCTACCTCCATTACGACGCTAAAAGTTTCAGGGGCAATTCCCTACCTCTTGAGAAAACAGCCCGAAAGGTGTAAAAATCTCTATGGCACCATATGTAGTGGCTGGAGAGAACGATAACCCTCGAACTGATCATCGTGATTTTCTTAAAATTATTTTTTCATAATAATTTTTTCATAATCGTGGATTTTTTAAAAGTAGTTTTTTATAATGATGGTTTTTTTTTAAATAATTTTTTCATAATTGTGGACTTTTTAATCGTGGATTTAATAAAAATTATTTTTCATAATCGTGGATTTTTTAAAAATTATTTTTTCATAATCGAAGATTTCTTAAATATTATTTTTTCATAATCGAAGATTTCTCAAAAATTATTTGTTCATAATCGAAGATTTTTTAAAAATTATTTTTGTCATAATCGTGGATTCGTTAAAAATTATAATCGTGGATTCGTTAAAAATTATAATCGTGGATTTTTTAAAAATTATAATCGTGGATTTTTTAAAAATTATAATCGTGGATTTTTTACAAATTATAATCGTGGATTTTTTAAAAATTATAATCGTGGATTTTTTAAAAATTATAATCGTGGATTTTTTAAAAATTATAATCGTGGATTTTTTAAAAATTATAATCGTGGATTTTTTAAAAATTATAATCGTGGATTTTTTAAAAATTATAATCGTGGATTTTTTAAAAATTATAATCGTGGATTTTTTAAAAATTATAATCGTGGATTTTTTAAAAATTATAATCGTGGATTTTTTAAAAATTATAATCGTGGATTTTTTAAAATTTAAAATCGTGGATTTGTTAGAAATTATAATCGAGGATTTTTTAAAAATTATAATCGTGAATTTTTTTAAAATTATAATCGTGGATTTTTTAAAATTATAATCGTGGATTTTTTAAAAATTATAATCGTGGATTTTTTTAAAGATTATAATCGTGGATTTTTTAAAAATTATAATCGTGGATTTTTTAAAAATTATAATCGTGGATTTTTTAAAAATTATAATCGTGGATTTTTTAAAAATTATAATCGTGGATTTTTTAAAAACTATAATCGTGGATTTTTTAAAAATTATAATCGTGGATTTTTTAAAAATTATAATCGTGGATTTTCTAAAAATTATAATCGTGGATTTTTTAAAAATTATAGTCGTGGATTTTTTAAAAATTATAATCGTAGATTTTTTAAAAATTATAATCGTGGATTTTTTAAAAATTATAGTCGTGGATTTTTTAAAAATTATAATCGTGGATTTTTTTAAAAATTATAATCGTGGATTTTTTAAAAATTATAATAGTGGATTTTTTAAAAATTATAATCGTAGATTTTTTAAAAATTATAATCGTGGATTTTTTAAAAATTATAATAGTGGATTTTTTAAAAATTATAATCGTGGATTTTTTAAAAATTATAATCGTGGATTTTTTAAAAGTATTTTTTTCATAATGGTGGATTTTTTTAAATTATTTTTTCATGATGGTGGATTTTTTTTAAATTATTTTTTTATAATCTTGGATTTTTTGAAAATAATCTTTTCATAATCGTGTTTTTTTAAATATTTTTTTTACTCGTTGATTTTTTAATAATAATTTTTTCATAATCGTGGATATTTTAAAAAAATATTTTTTCATAATCGTGAATTTTTTAATGGTTTTTATACCCTCCACCATATGGAGGGTATAATTAAATTTGTCATTCCGTTTGTAACACATCGAAATATTCATCGGAGACCCTATAAAGTATATATATTATTGATCAGCATAAAATTCTATGTCGATTTGACCATGTCCGTCTGTCCGTCCGTCCGTCCGTCCGTCCGTCAGTCCGTCCGTCTGTCTGTCTGTTGAAATCAAGATACAGCTCGCAATTTTAAAGATAGAGAGTCAAAATTTGGTACAGAAGTTTTTATTACTTGCAGGATGGTTGGTATTGAAAATGGGATATATCGGTCCACGTTTTGATATAGCCCCCATAGAACGGTACCTCCCGATTTTCGGTATTTTTAAGGTTTTAGCTTCATTATCCTACCAAAATGGCTGAAATTTGCTACGTAGTCTTCTTTAGGGGTATAAAACTTTCTTCCAGAATTTTGTCGGTATCGGTCCACACATTCATATAGCCCCCATAGAACGGTACCTCCCGATTTTCGGTATTTTTAAGGTTTTAGCTTCATTATCCTACCAAAATGGCTGAAATTTGCTACGTAGTCTTCTTTAGGGGTATAAAACTTTCCCCCAGAATTTTGTCGGTATCGGTCCACACCTTCATATAGCCCCCATAGAACGGTACCTCCCGATTTTCGGTATTTATAATTTTTAGCTTCGTTATCCTACCAAAATGGCTGAAATTTAGTACGTAGTCTTCTTTAAGGGTACAAAACTTTCTCCCAGAATTTTGTCGGTATCGGACCACACCTTCATATAGCCCCCATAGAACGGTACCTCCCTATTTTCGGCATTTTGAAGGTTTTAGCTTCATTATCACACCGAAATGGCTGAAATTTGGTACTTAGTCTACGTTGGTGGTATAAAACTTTCCCCCAGAACTTTGTCGGTATCGGTCCATGCCTTCATATAGCCCCAAATAGAACGGTACCTCCCGATTTTCGGTATTTTGAACGTTGTGGCCTCAATATACCACAAAAATGGCTGAAATTTGGTATTTAGACTTCGTTGGGGGTACTCAAACTTCCCCTTTAAATTTGTCGGTATAGGTTCAAGCCTTCATATAGCCCCCATGGAAAGGTACCTCCCGATTTTTCTTATTTTGAAGGTTGTGTCTTCAATATTCCTCCAAAATGGCTGAAATTTTGTATATAGTCTTCAATGTGATATAAAACTGTTCGCCAGAAATATGTCTGTACAGGACCACGCTTTCATATTGCCCCATTTCTGGCTAAAATTCATCGGTATAGGTCCACGTTTCGATATAGCCCCATAGAACGGTACCTCCCGATGTTCGTAATACTGAAGATTGCGACGTCAATATCCAACCGAAGTGGCTGAAATTCGTTATTTCGTCTTCCAAGAGTTATAAAATATTCCAGAAGAGTATTATCAGTATAGGTCCACGTCTTCCTATATCCCCATAGAAGCGTACTTCTTGATTTTCGGTATTTTTTAAGTTTTAGCCACATTATCTTACCAATATATAGGAAATTTGGTATCTAGTCTTCTTTGAGCCTAAAAACTTTCCGTAAGAAATTTGTCGGTATAGATCGACGTTTTGAAATAGCCCCCATAGAATGGTGCCTCACATTGTTTTACCGAAATTGCTGAAATTTAGTATTAAGTCTTCTTCATACACGAAAGGAAACAAATTATTCCATTTTACTTCAATACAACTTGTGGTGGAGAGTATAACAAGTTCGGCCCGGCCGAACTTAACGCCGTTCTTACTTGTTTTTTCATAACCGTGAATTTTTTTTTTTAAATTCATAATCGTTGATTTAAAAAATCATAATCGTGTATTTTTTAAAAAAAATCCAAGGTCAAAGATAAAAATCCGTATGTTTTTAGCATCAGAGACTGACTATGTTATCTGTCGAATAAAAAAATATATGCCTATAAATATATCTATCCGTTCAAAAGTTACAGAGTTTTGACCAAGAAAAAATGATTCTGAACCACTGTGCGACATTTATAAGTTTTTATCTACATTTTGGATGCCTTTGGATATTGGATGCCATTTATTGTTCTCAATTGTTAAAAACGCTTCCATCAAAAATTGTGGACTTTGGCATAGATCCCATAAAACTGTACCCCGTTTTTAGCTGACCGAAATTAGGTATTATGGGTTCCCAGTGCTCAAAAAGCATCTCTACATGAAATTGTTGAAATTAATTACTCTATATACGTATATAGAGAAGTTATTCTAATGATTGGGTGAAAATCGTCCATCTTCGAAGCGGATCTAAGTGTGGACAAAATATTACGAGATTCAAAAGTTATCGTGCGTATCAGACAGGGCTACATGCACCCAAAATTATCTGAAACGGATTCCGTCCAAACATTATTGGCACACTTTTGGTCGTAGCCTCGTTAGCCTAAAGGCTGATGGTATAATAAAACATTCGTTTATAGCTCATCGGCTTATTGACAGCTTCATTCAATATGTAACGTCATAGACTGTTCTCAGAAATAAAATAGAAATCTATTGTTTATTTTTTTACATAAACCAAACATAAATCTCATTCAAAATAAAACCAGTATTTAAGTCGAATAAAATATTAGAATACATCAATAAAAAATCACAAGTGACAGGAAAACAACAAGAACACAACCAAACGTCATCATCAATACAAATATCAAAATCAACTGTTTCAATATGTCAAGCGGTTTGTTGTGGTGCATGACTAACTAACCCTAAGCCAACAAATGATCTCAGTTTCAAATAAATCATATAAAAAAAAAACAAATATTGAATTTATAAAGATTAGAAACAAATGGTTTTGCATTCAAGATTTGAAACATGAACACTTTCTTGAGCTGAATTTCAATGTGAAATTTTGCGATAATTTCAGTCGTTTTGTGGCTATTGTTGAAATCGGACGTGAAAAAGTTGCCTTTAGTCGAAAAAAGAAAAGAAATAAAATTTTAAAATGAAATTTCTTATAATTTTTTGTGCCCTTAGTACACTATCCATTGGTGTTTTGGGTCAATTTAAAACCGGTATTAAAACCCGTCAACCCATTCCACCACAACAATCGGAACAATTGAATTACAATCAACACGAGGAATTCAATTCCTACAACCAATATTCGGGTAGTGCTTATGAACGTTATAATGGCAACTATAAACCTGCTGAATATTATCAAGGTGAACTCTTGGTTGTTAGCCCCAGACCATCACCACAACCTCAAATTTTGGATGCCACTGCAGAATTTATTAACAAGACCAGAGCTGGCATTGCTTCGGGTATTTGCTTTAAAGAAGTGCCGTAAGTAATATTCAAAATATGTCTACATATTTCTTCGAACGAAAAAGTGATGCTACGACAATCTGTTATTGTTTTGAGAGACTAGTGACCCCCAGTGATCTTTATTTCCTCGAAAAAAATGAACTGATAGTGATGCGTTTTTGTGTCATATTTTTCAAGTGGTATTTGTTTTTGTATTAATTAATAGAATTTCCAAAAACTAATTTTAGTTTTTTTCAGCTCATGGATAGTGTTGAACATATTTTACAATGTACACAAAATTAGATCAAATTAGATTAGAAAAGAAGGGCGACCAAATCTAACAAAAAACATTTTTTCTGAATCGTGGACTTTTTAAACAATATTGTAAGATCGTGAAATCATCCGTTTACGTAAGGAACTCACTTCCGTATGGAGGAGATGGAAATATGTTTTTAAACAGTCCCGGAGTTATCACCCCACCTTTGGGAATTCCCCAAGAGGCTTCGACTACTTCTTTCTGAATTCTACGTATAACTTTCATCCACACTTATAACTGATTATCCACCGATTCAAACTTGGCCGGGGGTTAGTCTCATAAAGGATATCAAAGAATGTGAAGTACTTGACAGTATCAAATGCGTTTGATAAGTCACCACCATCACTGTTCTATCACATTGCTTGCTCTGGTTGAGTCCTTGACAAATACGTGTGGAGATAGCGCTGCTGTGCTGCTTACGGAAACAATGATGATGATCGGCAACTGGATAGATATTTCATTCCAATGGCGACAAAAGAGAAATAGGTCTGTACAATTCACGTAGCTTGGCTTCATTAGCGGGACCACCCTGCCAAATTTCCTGACTTAAGAAACGATGTTGGTGGCTAGAGACAGGTAGAGAGCTTTGGTGAGATACTCAGCTCCTGGCTGACCCAGCGGTTTCAGCATAACCATGGAGAAATTTGGTCACACTTTGGGTATTCGAATAGCAGGTATATGACGAGCGGCTACAGCAGTGATCATGTCTCGGAATGTACTTTCTGCTACCCGAATATCAGGACGCTTGGGCAAATCTCTGAAGCGGTGATAAGTGAACATTCTGAAACCAGGCCAAATACCATTCACATAATTAATGAAAGTGCAGCCTTCAGAGGTGATGAAGTCGGGTGGTTTGCTGATGGAGATAACTTTGGGGAGATGGTCTGACCCAAGAGAAAGGCAGGGGTTTTTAAAAACAAATTTTTAAAAAATCAAGGACTTGAAAACATTTTTTTCAAAGACTTGGTTTAAAAAATCCACGTTTTTTTAGACGTTGATTTTTTAAAAATACCTTTTTTAACAAGTGAACTTTTTTAAAAAATGTTTAAAAATATTTTTTTAAAGACGTGGAATTTTAACAATATTTTTTCAAAGACATGGATTTTTTAACAATATTTTTTCATTTTTCATAGTGGATTTTTGAAAAACGTGTTTTAAAACACGTGGATGTTTTAAAAATATTTTTCAAAGACGTGGATTTTTTAACAATACTTCTGTCAAAGAAGTGGATTTTTAAAATTTTTTTCAAACACGTGAAACAAAATTGTTTGAAACACTTGGATTTTTTTAACAAATACTTTATGAAAGACTTGAAAATATTTTTTCAAAAAAGTGAATTTTTTAAAACTATTTTTTGCAAAGACTTGGATGTTCTATAAACACCTTTTTAAAGACGTGGATTGTTTAAAAATATTTTTTTCCAAAAACGTGATTTTTTTAAATATATATTTGAAAAAATTTATTTAAAAAAATCACGTTTTTGTGGAGTGGAGTTTTTAATTTTTTTTCAAATACGTGGAGTTTTAATTTTTTTTCAAAGACGTGCAGTTTTAAATGTTTTTCAGTGACGTGGAATTTTAAAATTTTTTTCAAAAAACTGATTTTTTAAAAAAAATTTTAATTCAAAGACGTGAATTTTTTAAAATTTTCACGGTGTGCCTGAACCAACTTTAAATGGAAGGTGCTTACACCTGGGAAGTTTTTGGGTTTGGAAACTACAATATTTTTTCAAATACGTGGATTTTTTAAAAATATATTTTCAAACTAACCAGATGTAAGAATCTTCCATTTAAAGTTAGTTCAGGCGCACCGTGTATTTTTTCAAAGACGCGGATTTTTTAAAAATATTTTTTCCAAAACTTTTTTAAATTATTTGTTTGGGGAATATGGATTTTAATATACGTTTTTTTCGTAAATGCGAACGTGGATTTTTTTTAATAATTTTTTTCGAAGACGCGATCGTGGATTTTTATTCTTTTTTCGAAGACGCGAACGTGGATTTTTTAAAAAAGTTTTTTTTCGAAGACGCTATCGTGGATTTTTTCGAAGACGCGAACGTGTTTTTTTTTTTAAAAAATCGTGTTTTTGTAAAACACGTTCGCTGGTTTTTTTAATTTATTTATTTTTTTTTTTTTTGAAGACGCAACGTTGTTTTTTTTTAATTTTCTTCGAAGAAGCGAAAGCGGATCTGTTAAAACAAAATATACGATGACGCGAATGTCGTTTTTTTTTAGTTTGTTTCCGAAGACGTGAACTTAGATTTTTTAAATTCTTTTGTAATTGGCGAACTTGGATTTTTTAAAAAAGTTGTCGTGTTTTAAAATATTTGTTAGAGAACGTGATTTAAAAAAAAAAAAACAAGTAAAAAAGTATCAGTCGGCTTTGCTGACAGAGATATACCCTCAGCCTATGTGAATTGAAACTTTCATCTAAGGACAGATCAACCACATCGGTTGATCAGTTCGAGATATAGCGTCTTTATGTGAATTTTATCTTGCGCTCCAACCACTACACACGGTGTCATAGGGTTTTTGAACCTTTCAGGCTATTTTCTCAGGAAGTAGGGGTTTGCCCCTGATGAAAATTGCATCGCCGTATGGGGGCCCTTAATACAAGATGCTATAACAAAAATCAAAACGATTTGAGAGCAGGTTCTAAACAGAACTTTTCCGAAATTTTGTGTAGGAGGTACCCGAAGGCGTGGAACTATTGAGTCCATATTGGAACCTCATCTAAGTTTGGTAGAAATTTCACGATGTGCAAAGTATGTACCAAATCGGTTACTACCTTCAAGAGTTATCGTGCAAGGTACCGGAAGGAGTGGACCGATATAACCCATCTTCGAACTTAAACTAAGTTTGGACAAAATATTGCGAAAGGCGAATTTTTGACCAAATCGGTTCATCCGTTCGAGAGTTATCGTGCGCACCAGCCAGACAGACAGACAGACGGACGGACATTGCTAAATCGACTCCAAATTGTCTGAAACACATTTCGTCCAAACATACTTGGGGTCTAAAACCATTATTTCGATGAGGCACATTTTGCCCGTATGAAAGAGTATATACCCTCGTTAGCATAAATGCTGATGGTATAAAAACACCATTCACAGGCTGCAGATGCTCAAAAGAGAGTGCTACAGCTTCCCAAGCTCTTGACTCGGACGGCTTCTCAATGTTTATGTTGAAGGAGCTGGGACAGGTAGTGTTGAATTTCAATATCTCCACTCATGACTAAGTGATTCCGAAGATCTGGAAAACAGCGAGGATGGTCCCCACTTTTTAATCGCATAAACCGGTCAACATCGAAGATTCATGTAGGCCCATTTATAACCCGCCGTTAAGGTTTACGATGCATTGCGTCTCTTGTTATTGGCGGAAAACCTGCCATTGCAGGCCATCAGTGAGGTTTTAGGAAGACGTTCAGCACTACCACATAATTAAATCAAATATGCTAAAATTTTATGCAAAACAATGATATCATCCATTCCAGGAAAATCTTGCGGAAGAAAACAACCTGTTATGATAAAAATGTGTCAAAAATATCACAAAAGAGACTTCTCTCAAATCAACGAGTGCACCCCGATTCAGTGAGGATATTTTGGCAACGTTGAAAATTAGACGTCCAATGCAGGTGTGCCCCGGTGCCACACAACCTGTTCAAATAAAAAAGCTGTACTGTTTTACAAGCGTATCTCCCAATCTACATCTGAGATAGCGTTTTTAACCTCACAAAGATGCCCGGTTGGTATAGAAGAATTGTCCGATCGAGTTGACTCCTCTAGACGTATGATTGAGTTTCAGTCCAATTTTCCGCTAATATACCCTTTTGTTGTTATTTTTGTAATGGTGGGGGAGGAACTTTCTTTCTCTTCAGTTCAGCGCACATACAGACCGTCGTTCATGATGACCTCTTGACGTCCTTCCCAGTACTTTCCTAAATTGCGGTAATTGATAATCTTCTCTCTCTCAACAGTGTTAAAATATCCTCGATTTGTCTGAAGCTACCCAATCTTCCATCATTTTACTTTTCTCAAAACAGAATATTTGTGGCTAGGTATAATATGGTCTCGACATAGGCATTATAAGTCACATACATACGTATGTCATATACAAACTTTATGTGTTTGGACAGGCCGTCTTTGTTCATAGGCTGTTGCCAATACCGATGGATTCGCTTTTAACCTGATTGTCGGCATTTCCTCATTTTGTACCCAAACAATTAGCTCTCTCTCTCCCTCCCTGACTCTCTCAGAATAAACCTGTCATTTTGCTTTAGTAATGGCGTTCGTAATATGCATGACTCTGAACATTTTCAATATTTTTTTGAACTTTATTCATAATATGTGTGCACCCTGCCAGCATTTGGATGTGAGTTTCTCACTTCCTCGCCAAGGATGTCACTCCGGAGACACGCTAAGGAAGATCGTCGGTGAATTACACAAACAATTTCTATAGCCTTATTGTTATTACCTTTTATAGCGTATGCCGACACTTCGGAGTGACTTCCAAGGCGATTGTTTACATTTGTTCTAATGTGATCAAATATAGAACATTTTTTATCTGACAATTATATGAGACGGTGGTGCAGTGGTAAACATACTCGCCTTGCACTCTGAAGATCCGGGTTCGCTTCCCAAGTCAGGTAACAAACCATCACATTTTTAAAATGACAACATTAATGTAGGCGGAAATTTCAAAGAATAATTTCCCTAAAAGAGCGTACTTAAAAAAATAAAAATAAAAAAAATAAATACAAAAAAAAAAAAATAAAAAAATATTTTTTTTAATTCCAAGAACTATCGCTGAAATGATCTTCTAGAAGTGTCGCTGGAGTGACTTCCAAGACGACACGCCGGCGTGGTTTATTTCTTCACAACGGAGGTCACTTCAGGGTGACTTCCGCGACTATCGCAGCGACTGTTTTCATCGCCCTGGGCGACACGCCTAAGTCACTTCCGCGATTCTCTTTTGCTTGCAGGGCATTATTCTTTTCTGTGCATTGCTTACTCTATCCCCTGTCTTTGTTAAGTAATTCGCAAACTTACACTTGATCTCGCTATAGTTCGGTCAACATCAAACTCCGTTGTTATAGCTTCTTGAGACAAAGTATTGCATTTTGTCTCAATGTTATACATCTCAAATCAAAATCTAACTTAAAAATGCCCGAAAAATAATATAATTTTTTTCTTCCGTTACAGCACCTCCACCTTGGTGAAAAACGGTCAGGAGCCCGTTAGCAATGGCACATCGCCCGGTATGAGTACCATTCAAGTATGCTGCGAAGGTTACGAACGTAATCCTCACGTTTTCAAACATTGTGATCCCATATGTGAGGATGATTGTCCCAATGGTATTTGTGTGGCTCCAAATCAATGTGTCTGCATTCCCGGACATGTACGCAATACTGTGGGTAAATGTGTTACCACTTGCCCGATCGGTTGTGAAAATGGTCACTGCAATGATGAGGGACAGTGTCAATGTAAACCTGGCTTCACCTTGGAACCTAAAGAGGGAAAATTCTGTGTACCCACCTGCGAAAATGAATGTAAATTTGGTAAATGTGTTGGACCCAATCAGTGTGAATGTGAAAAAGGTTATCGTCTAAATGCTGCCGGTACTTGTGAACCCCATTGTGAAAATTGCCTCAATGGCAAATGTACTGCACCAGGATTGTGTAGCTGCCACACAGGCTATACCAAGGTGGGAGATGTTTGTGAACCCGTTTGTGCTCTGTAAGTTTTGTGAATTTAGATACAGAATTTCTGTGTTATTAATTTTGATTTTTTTTGCTTTTCAGTGGCTGTGACAAAGGCTTTTGCATTGCTCCCGACACCTGCTCCTGCCCTGTTGGTTCTGAGTTGGATCGTTCTGGCATTAAATGCAATCCCCGCTGTGATGTGCCCTGTGTCAATGGCGTTTGTGCCAGCCCCAATAAGTGCGAATGTGAGCCAGGTTATGTTCCCGATGAGAAGCACTCGAATATGTGTGTTCCCCATTGTCCCCAAGGTTGCCCCAATGGTTATTGCTCGGCACCCAACTTCTGTTCCTGTAATCCTGGTTTCATCAAGAGCGGTGTTAAGGGTCGTCACTTCTGTAATCCTGCTAATTAATTTCGGCAATTTGTAATTCACATTATTTAGTTATGATAATAACGAATAAAAATATAATCCAAAGCTATTGTATTTAAAAAAATTATAGCGAAGGTGAACTCTTTTTCTATTGCAAAGGAAAACGGGGTCTTCAGTATGCGGATATTCAGAATAATAAATAATTTTCCAGACTCGCAAAAAATAACATAATTTGTGACTTCTGAATAAACTTTCATGTTTTTTGGGTTATCTGCTGAGAAGTATTTAAAAAATAATTGATTTGGAGTCCGACATCAACAAATCTTTATCACAGTGCCCTGCAACGATCAAGACGATAGTCTATATACCGATAGTTTGCCTGCCAGAGTTTATGCTACTGCAGACGTACGTCTCGATGCTATGCTACTACGAAACAACGGGCAGAAGGTTCTGCGACGAACCACTCTGCTTCAGGCCTGCAATTATTGACAATTTGTTGACCTCGGTTGGAATTATGCCTTGGATGTCTGACCGCATTCACACGATAGTTATTTATGGCATCGGACCACACTGGCCCCCATAGCTTACCACAGCTTCCCAATAAGGATTCTTTATCAGCATCCTTATTCCTACATTTCAGCTTGTCGCAGATAGCTGTGGCATGTGCGAACGATGTGAAAATACTGTCGAATGTGATCTCTTGAATGTTGGGGTACTTAGTGGTCGGAATTCTGCTATCATTGACCATGGAATTCAACTCACTACTCACCTGTGTAGTCTACTCGATCTCCTCAAACAGCGTGGAGTGCTTGACAGTATCAAAGGATTTTGATAGGTAGAGCGCCACCATCACTGTTCTATTTGACAATCCCACGGCGGCGAGTTTTCCGATTCCGGATTGGCATGGAACCACACAACACGCGTGTTTCGGCAGCGGCTTTCACCTCAGCGTACACATGTTTGTATTTGTACCGATTTTCTGTGCTGGGATCAGCATATCCCGGAATGCCTGCTCCAGATTCTTTTGGTACCTCACATCCGCATCCACCACTCTCAAACTTCGGTGAGACGCAATTTATGCCGGTAGTGGGTACATCTCAATAGTTATTCTGGACTCTTCATGTGAGGAATTACGACAGGGAGTTTGTTGCTGCGTGGACACAGCCGTCGACGACGCGTCGTCATCAGAATACGCGACACAGTCCACCAAACAGCAGCCATGTACGCAGCATTTACCACCTTTCGTTGGTGTTCCAGTCCCTGAATTCTTTTTGCAATTTAATTATAATGGACTCCTAGGAATATTAGATTTCATGAGTCCGAAGAACATCTTGGTCGCGGCGGTGCAGAAACATACTGAGGAAGGATCGCAACAGAAGTGGAGGTAGGGAATTAGCTTTCCTATTCCATCACACTGTTGAATATAGAACTGTCTCGCTTGAACCTGTCTCTAATGACCGTACATGGAATGTACGGGTGTGTGACAAATGACTTCACCTGCCAATCTGTCGTTTCTCTTGGATCAGACCATCTCCCCATTATTGTTTGCATCAGTAGATGTCCCGATTTCATCACCTCTAAATGCCGCACTTTCATCAATAATGTGAAAACTAATTGGCCGAGTTTCAGAGAGTTCACTAATCACCGCTTCAGAGATCTGCCAACCATTCCGATGTTCGGGTAGCAGAAAGGACGTTCCTAGACATCATCACTGCTGCAGCCACTAGTTATATACCTGCTGGTCGAATACCCGAAGTGAGACCAAACTTCCTCAGCAGAGGCGACGAGATTAGCAAATGAGAGTGATGAGCTTCGTCGTGCCTACTCCATTGAGCTGACACTGGAAGTTAAACAGGTTGGCCGATATACATAAGCGGAACAAGTGGTTAAATCATCTAAAGATTTGCAACATTGGACCCGGAATAAGTGAATTTTGGGCAACGATTATTAAGACACTCTCGATTTGTCGAGCACCATATAACGAGTGGTTTTACCAAAGGCTGAGGTTAGCTCAGCCACTGCCAGGGTCGACTCAAGGACCCACAAACCTTAAGTAAGATGAGACACGCTGGAACTGTGCTTCAGAGTTTTATTTATATAATTTCGTATAATGGAATCGCTTCGAATTAGTCGGTATAAAGTAGGTAGTAATCGGCGGATACAAGATGGGGTTGGTCGTTGACAGTCGGTCGATAACACTCTGCTCGGCAATAGTGAAATCGGCAATCTTCTGATCGTCAGCCCTTGCTCTGCAATACTTGGATTGGCAATGGGTCGGTAGTTACCGTTGTTGGGGTATCGCACGGCTCGGCGTTATCCGGATTGCTGTCGGATCGGTATTCTTCGGTTGTTGGATTCGGCTCGGTAGTCTTCGGATGTTGGGCTCGCCTCTGTAGTCTTCGGGTGTTGAGTTCGGTTCGTTCCTATTCGGATTGCTGTTCTGTAAAGAAAAGAGTCGGATATAGTTAGACAACGGAGCGAAGGAATGGGCAGGAGGGAACGAATCGGCAGGAGCGAACGAATCGACAGGAGCGAACGAATCGACAGGAGCGAACGAATCGGCAGGAACGAACGTATCGACAGGGGCGAACGAATCGACAGAAGCGAACGAATCGACAGGAGCGAACGTATCGACAGTGGCGAACGAATCGACAGGAGCGAACGAATCGGCAGGAGCGAACGAATCGACAGGAGCGAACGAATCGACAGGAGCGAACGAATCGACAGGAGCGAACGAATCGACAGGAGCGAACGAATCGGCAGAAGCGAACGAATCGGCAGCAGCGAACGAATCAACAGGAGCGAACGAATCGACAGCAGGAGCGAGCGAATCGGCGGGAGCGAACGTATAGCAAGGTCGATGGCTGATGTAGCCTTCGGTTGAATCGAATAGGACTGCGGACAATGCCGCACGTCTTCTCTCTCACGTCGGTTAACGCCAGCACTCGACAAATTCAGCGACGAAAACTAAACATCTTATCCATCTGGGTTTACGGAGTGAATGAGAATTATTTGTAAGGCGAGACAACCAGAAAATACACTGAAGTTTAAATAATGTATGAATGGAGTAATTATGCATGAAGTTGGGGTTATGCATGCTCTGATAAGGTAGTTTTGTATTGATACTGGATGTAATATCAGAGGGACGGTTTGCAATGTAGCGGTCACGTTACAACCTTTTGAGTAGCAGGGCGAAATGAAGAGTACTACGTTGCATTAGATCTCATCCTGCTGAGAATGAACCACCGCAATTTACAATGGATGATGTTGCGAATATAATCAGGAACACTAAATTATCAGAAGCGTTGGGCCCAGATGGAATCTCTGTGATAATGTTGAAACAGCTGGATGTGCTGGGAGTCGAGTATCTCACTAAAGTTCTGACACTATCGCTCGCCAACCACATCGTTCCCGAAGTCTGGAAATTTGGGTGGTCCCGCTTCTGTAGCCGGGCCAAAATACCAGCAAAGGTGAATCATACAGACCGATTTCGCTTTTGGCGCCCACAGCATAGACTCTTGATGCTTTAGTCCTGCCCAGCGTCAAAAATAGCTATCCTGTTTAAACTCTATTTCTCCAGTATTCCGTCTCCCTCCATTGAGGTCGGAATGTATGTGAATGATTGTACGATCTTGGCGTCAGGTATATTTCCTGATGCTATTTGAGAAAGGCTGAACTCCCATTTGACTGATCTAACGTAGTTTTTCCACGCGAGGAATATGCAAATATCCGGCAATACGACCACTCTATTCACCACATGGACGTCAGAGGTGAGAACAGAGTTGAATGTCATGGTCGATGGTAGAGTCTTCTGACCACAAATAACCCCAACATTTTTAGGGGCCATATTCGTCAGCATGTTCATGTCGTCCGCGCATGCCACAGCTATCTGTGATAAGCTGAGAACAAGGTCCTCAAGACCCTAGCCGGCATCACTCACATATAATGGAGCCTTGTTATACCCTCAGCCTTAAGGCTCATCGAAATAATGGTTTAAGACCCCAAGTATGTTTGGACGAAATGTGTTTCAGACAATTTGGAGTCGATCTAGCCATGTCCGTCCGTCTGTCTGTCTGTCCTGCTGGCTGGAGCGCACGATAACTCTCGAACGGATGAACCGATTCGGTTCAAATTTTGGCTTTCGTAATATTTTGCCCAAACTTAGTTTAAGTTCGAAGATGAGCTACATCGGTCCACTCCTTCCGGTACCTCCCCCACAAAAGTTCGAAAATGTTCGGAAAGTTTGTGCGCACGATAACTCTTGAAGGGAGTGACCGATTTGGTCCATACTTTGTAAAGCATAAACTTTTTACCAGAGTAATATGAGGTTCCAATACGGTCTCAATAGGTCCACTCCTTCGGGTATCTCCCACACAAAATTTGGGAAAAGTTCAGTTTAGGGCCATCCCTCGAATCGCTTTGATTTTAGTTTTAGCAACTTGTATTCCCTGCCCTCCATACGACGGTACAAGTTTCATCAGGGGCAAGTCCATACTTCCTGAGAAAATAGCCTGAAAGTTGCAAAAAAAACCCTATGACACAGTGTGAGGTGGTTGGAGCGCAAGGTAACTCTCGAACGGATCTGCCGATTCGGTCCAAAATTTGGCCTTAGTAATATTTTGTCCAAACATAGTCTAAGTTTGAAGATAAGCCATATCGGTCCACTTCTTCAGGTACCTCCCCCACAAAAGTTCAAAATTTTATTTCTCTTGATGGGAGTGTCCGATTTGATCCATACTTTACACATCCTAATATATCTACCAGGTATAGGTCAGGTACGAAAATGTACTACATTTGTCCACTCCGTCCGGTACCTCCCACACAAAATTTTGGATAAGTTCACTTTAAGACCTGCAATCGAAGCACTTTGATTTGAAGAGTGTAAAACCCTCCTATGGCACCATATATTGTGGCTGGAGATCCACTTCCATAACGGTCAATGTAGATCCATTCCTTTCAGTATCTCCTCCGCAAAACTTTTGATCTTTAATCCTAATCAAAATTTTTGTCGGTTTAAACGCCCTAAATAAATACGTATTTTGGGGAAAAAATTGTTTCAATATACACAGGCTGAGGGTATATCTCAGTCGGCAAAGCCGACTGATACTTTTTACTTGTTTACCACATATTAAGCGATAGGTCGGCCTGTGATAAGCGCCTGTGGCGACAAGATGGAAATTTCAAAAACTTATTTTGTCACCTAGAAAAATAATATTTATTGTGCAATTTGGTCCACCGCGGCTGTTATTGGATTTAGTACAGTCATAGGGCGAGGGTATTTATTTTGTAATTGGCAAAGTCGAACGATCCTTTTAATACCCTCCACCATAACATGAAGGATACAACTCGCGATACTTAAGACAGAGCGTTTAATATGGTACAGGTGTTTCTACTATTCCTAGGATATGTAATATTGAAAATGGGCTACATAGAACGATATGCACAGATATTCGGTACTTAGAGGTTGTGTCGTCAATATTCCACCTAAATGGCTACAAATTGATATTTAGTCTTCGTTGATATACAACTTTCCACCTGAAATTTGTAGCTATATGTCCACGTCTTCATACAGCCCTCATAGAACAGTACCTCCCGACTTTTGGTACTTGGTGGGTTGTGTCCTCAATATCCCACCGAAATGGAAGAAATTTAGTATATTTAGTATTAGTTGATATCAAACTCTCCACCTGAAATTTTTCGGTATAGGTCCACGTCCCATTTGGCCCATTACAGAAAATTTGTTCCATAGACCTAACTAAAAAAAGATCTCCAATTCTTTCTGTTTAGTGCTTCGCTTTCTGGAATACCGCGTCTTGTCATCTCTTCATTCACTTTTTTGCGCCATCTGACCTTTGGCCTGCCAATTCTGCGTGCACCGCCATGTGGCTCGAATTTGTACGCCTTTTTAGCGGGTTCATCATCACTCATTCTTATGATATGGCCTAGCCAACACAATCGTTGCATCTCGATACGTTTATCTATACTGATGCCGTTGTATAGCAGATACAGCGCGTGGTTCGCAGATTGGTCCATAGATCTTTCGAAGAATTTTTCTCTCAAATAAACCAAGCACTGCCTTGTCTGCTTGCGAAAGTACCCAGGCTTCGGAACCATACATCAGCATGGGTAGTATCAGTCTTTTGTGGCTTTATTCCTAAACTGCTTACTCAGCCCGAAGTAGCCCCTGTTGGCCAACACTATTCTTCTTCGTATTTTAAAACTGATGTTGTTGGTTGTGTTTACGGCGGGCCAAGGTAGACGAAGTCTTTTACTACCTCAAAATTATAGGAACCAACGTCAACCGTTGGCTCGATCTCTTTGGACGCATTGCGCGTCGACACCATCAACTTGGTTTTCCCGCCGTTTACTGCCAGACCCACTTTAGCAGATTCCCTTTCGACTATTGCAAAAGGTGTCAGTTACTTCCTTTACCGAACGACCCATGATGTCAATGTCGTCGGAATAAGCAAGTAACATATGGTTGTTCCACTTTTTTGACCTTCGCGTCTTGTATGACCTTTTCTAGCAGGGTGTTGAAAAGATCACACGACAGGCCGTCTCCTTGTCTGAAACCTCTTTTGGTAATAAACTCTTCGGAGAGGTTCTTTCTTATTTTAACTGAGGACCGAGTATCAGTTAATGTTATTTTGCAAAGCCGAATAAGCTTTGCAGAAATACCAAAGGCTGCAGAAATGTCAAAGGCTGCTTTATAAACGACAAAAAGATAGAAGGTGTCGATTTGCATTTCTTGGGTCTTCTCCAGGATTTGCCGCAGGGTAAATATCTGGTCGATGGTGGACTTGCCAGGTATAAAACCGCATTGGTAAGGTCCAATTATTTCTTTGACCAGGGGATTTAGTCGTTCGCACAATATCCCTGACACTATGTTGTAGGCGATAGGGAGAAGACTTATGCCCCTATAGTTGGAACATAAAGTCTTATCTCCCTTCTTGTGGACGGGACACAGGATGCTCACGTTCCAATCGTCGAGTACGCGTTCTTCCTGCCATATGGTGCTAAATAGCTGATGCATAAAACTTAACAGCATGTCGCCACCGGGTTTGAACAGCTCGGCTGGTAGGCCATCGGCTCCTGCTGCCTTAGTATACTTCAGCCGGTTTACTGCTGTTTTTATCTCTTCTTGGACGGGCTGTACACATTCAATACCATTTCCTGGGATTGGATCTATGGTATCATCGTCGTCTTCGCTAGTATTGGATACCAACTGTTTGGAGAAATGATCTTTCCATATCCCGAGCACACTATCTGTATCAGTTACCAAATTACCTTGCTGTTCTCTACAAGAGGATGTGCCAGTTCCAAAGCTATCAGTTTGATGTTTCACTCTTTGGTAAAATGGTTGTAAAGTAGCCCTATATGCCGCATTTTTCTATTCGGTTGCAGCACGACACTCCTGGTCATACCATGGATTCCTTGGTGGAGGTCTCTGGTATCCAAGTATGGATTTTGAGGCTGTTTGCATGGAGTGGGCAATATTTTGCTATTGTGCTGATATGTTATCGGGACGAGGAGTGCTTTCATTAAGCAATTGGGCCAATTGAGTGGAATATGCTGTGACTATCTGTTGTGTTTGCAGCTTACCGATGTCCAACTTCCGTGTTGTATCTGTTCGTGCTTTATTTGCAACGTTTAGACGGGTACGTACCTTTGCTGCAACAAGCTAGTGTTCCGAGTCTATGTTTGCTCCTCGGAACGAACGCATATCCAACACGGTCGGTGAATGTCTTCCATCTATCACAACGTGATCAATTTGATTTCTTGTTTGCTGATCTGGAGACAGCCAGGTGCCGTTATAGATGTCGAGATGTTGAAATCTGGTTATGCTAACTACCATGTTTTTTGCAGCTGCAAAGTATATCAGCCTCATACCATTGTCAGATGTTTCGCTGTAGAGACTGAATACTCTCCTTTCCAATTTTGGCATTAAAATCGCCTAGCATAATTTTAATAACATGGGCAGGGCAACGGTCATAAGTTTCTTCTAAGCGCTCGTAAAATATATCTTTGGTCTGTTCGTCCTTGTCTTCAGTGGGAGCTTAAGCGCAAATAAAGCTGATGTTGAAGAATTTTGCTTTTAATCGAATTGCAGCGTGTTTTTCATTCACGTGGGGTGAAGCTGGAGACCAGATGTTTTAACCTCCGACCAACTACAAATCCGCAACCAAACTCATGCTTTGTGTCATGACAGCTATAATACAGAGCGTCACCTTTAGGTGTTGTTGTGACGCCTTTCCCAATCCATCGGTATTTCCTGTATGGCAGTAATGTCGGCCTTGTACTTTATAAGTACATCTGCGCGTAAACTTCACCTTCTCTATAAAAAGTGCGAACATTCTAGGTGCAGATTCGCAGATCATGGTTCTTAAAACGTTTGCGGGGTTTGTCAACTTTAGAGGGGTTTGTTTTTCTTTTCATTCGTTTTTTCATAGTAGGCTGCTTTTTTCTATGGGAGCGTTACTAACCCGACGCCTAAACCCAAGTTTTTAACGTTCTTATGGGTGAATTTTAGCTCACTACCTTTAACGGATGTTAAAGGCAGCTACCTCGGGTGACACCACGGGGAGGTCAGTGTCCACTTGAGATGAGAGAGGGACCAAGATAAATCCTGGACTTTGCCATGTTAAAGCCGGTCAGGACCCTTCCTTGGTATCTTTCATTCATTTCATTTACTTAAATAAAATTGCCACAAAAAATATTGTTGTTATTAGAAAACACAATGTTTGGACTTTCCAAACCAATTTTGATAAGAATTTGAATTCAAGCTCAAACACAAATACTGCAAATAAAAATTATATCATATGACCTTGGCCTTGTACGAAATATTTTTATTTTCAGATACAACGGTCTACTTAGCTAGTAGCTAAGTTTGTGGTCTTAGAATAAAGTGCATACTTATTAAATAGCAACGATAAGAAATTGAAGATATTTTGCTTAAACGAGGGTAATTTAACAATTGTTGAAATATAAAACATTTTCTAAATATTTTAAAATTGAAACATTCTTCCGATAATTGCCTCAAATTCATGGCGCAACTCTTTGTCGAAATGTTGTCTTTCATCCAAAGTAAAAATCACATTCTCTACTGTGGCGGAATAGATACAACGATCAATGAAATGATTCATGCCCTGGGGACATTGGCATTTACCGTTTGGGGTGCAGTTACCACCAGCTAAACAAAGTTGTTGCCCTTGGCCACAGGCACATTTATTTGGAGCTATACACTGGCCATAAATGCCACAGCCACTAGAAACAATAAATTATGAAAATGTGAATATTTCTCGTAAATTTTAAAAAATCCCACCTTTCACATATTGGCCTGCAAGTATTTTCCCACAGATAATAGCCCTCAAAACATTTACATATACCGGGAGCTATACACACACCATGTTCACAGGAGTCACCACAAAAAGGCAGACAATTTTGACTACGAGGATCGTAGGCGAAGCCAATGTGACATTGACATTTATAGGGCGATTCACAAAAACCATTGGCACAGTTGCTGTATTAAAAGGACAATAAACTCAGAATTATAAAAATTAATTGGAAACCAAAATATCGATACTCCACATACATACGCATAACATTCGGATTCACAAATTTCTCTACCCTTTCTCTTGATGTAGCCGGGAAAACATTCACATTCCCGGGGAGCAATACACCTTCCATAACCACAATGTGGCTGGCACATGGGCTGACATCCCAAGGCCTGCAACCATTCATAACCCTTACGGCAACGACATTCTCCCGGCGCAACACATATTTGATTTGTGCCACATGGCACGTGACCGCACTCGGGAATACAATATTTCCTTGTCTCAGGATCTAAAATATAACCAGGATTACACAAACACACTCCACTCAATAGGCAACGTCCATTTTCACAACCCACAGGACAGATGTGAACACAATTTCCTCCAGAGTTCTTTGTAAAACCCTCAAAACATTCACATTGCTGGGGTGAACGACAGAAGCCGTGGCGACAATTATCCGGTGAAACTTTGGAACAATCGGGTATACATTTCAGATTCCCATCCGCTTTAGGATTCTTGCGATAGCCATCACAGCAAATCTCTAAACGTAAATGACCAGGTATTGAGGAATTACTTGGAACAGGTTCATTCTCCTTGGTTTGGAAAAATATTGCCCTTAAGAAGTTTCAAACGTTTTATTTCAAAACTTTGCAAAATTAGATCTTATACTTACGGTACATCTTTGTAGCATTTTTCTTCACGTAGCTGATTACCGAAATAACGATTGAGTTCTGCCCTTGTACTTGGATAAATATCCCCATAGATTTCTTGGGCATTAGGAAATTTATTCAGAATTGAGAGATCAATTAAAAATATGAAAATAATTTCAAAACTTTTATAAATTTTCATTTTATTTGTGCCATCAATATCAACATCGCATTATTTATTGAATACAAATTATTTGGCCTGAGCTTATCTCCCCTTGTTACATCAACAATTTCCTAACATTTAGATTACGAGGAAATTTGTTTATTCCGGACAGTCACTAAGAAATGAGAGATGTCAGTGATGTCAATGATGTTTTAAACTAGTATAACGTGAACAAGTAAGAGCAGCGTTAAGTTCGGCCGGGCCGAACTTTTTACACCCTCCAGTATTAATTGTGTCGAAGTAAAATGGAACAATTAGTTTCCTTTAATTATGAAAGTAATAAATTATGCGTCACGTCAAGGCTTATTCCTAGGAGAAGTGTAATCTACGTCACAACAACACCTAAAGGCACTGTACGAGTATTATAGCTGCCATGACACAAAGCATTAGTTTGGTTGCGGATTTGTATTTGGTCGGAGGTTAAAACATCTGGTCTCCAACTTCACCCCATTGAATGAAAGACTCGCTGCAATTCGATTAAAAGCAAAATTCTTCAAGATCAGCTTTATTTGCGCTCATGCTCCCACTGAAGACAAGGACGAACAGACCAAAGATATATTTTACGAGGGCTTAGAAGAAACTTATGACCGTTGCCCTGTCCATGACATTAAAATTATGCTAGGCGATTTTAATGCCAAAATTGGAAAGGAGAATATTTTTGGCCCAACTGTCGCGAAATTCAGTCTCCACAGTGAAACATCTGACAATGGTATGAGGCTGATAGACTTTGCAGATGCAAGAAACATGGTAGTTAGGAGTACCAGATTTAAGCATCTCGATATTCATAAGGGCACCTGGCTGTCGCCAGATCAAAGAACAAAAAATCAAATTGATCACGTTGTGATAGATGGAAGACATCCATTGAGCCTGTTGGATGTACAATCGTTTCGAAGTGCAAACATAGACTCGGACCACTACCTTGTTGTAGCAAAGTTACGTACCAGATTAAACGTAGCAAACAAAGTGCGAACAGACACAACACGTTGGACATCTGTAAGCTGCAATCACAAAAGATAGCCACAGCATATTCCACTCAACTGGCCCAACTGCTTAATTAAAGCACCCCACGTCCTGATATGACAATGCCAAAACATTGCCCACTCCATGCAAACAGCCGCAAAATCAGTACTTGGATCCCAGAGACCTCCACCAAGGAATCCATGGTATGACCAGGAGTGTCGTGCGGCTACCGAAGAGAAAAATGCGGCATATAGGGCTACTTTACAATCAGTAGCAACGCGTAGCGCACGAGAGAGGTATCGGGAGAAAAAAGAGAGGAAAAACGTCTTTTCCGCACGAAAAAGAGAGAAATGGAAAGACGGGAGTGGGAACAAATCGAGATGTACAGGAGACAGAATGAAGTCCGAAAATTCTACCAAAAAGTGAAACATCAAACTAATGGATAATGGCACTGGCACATCCTCCTGTAGAGACCAGCATGGTAATTTGGTAACTGATATAGATAGTGTGCTAAGGATATACGAAGAGCATTTTTCCAAACTGTTGGTACCATCCCAGAAGATGGCATTGAATGTATACCGCCCGACCAAGATGAGGTAAAGACAGCAATAAACCGGCTAAAGAATAATAAGGCAGCAGGAGCTGATAGTCTACCAGCCAAGTTGTTTAAAACCGGAGGTGACACGCTGATAAGGTCCCTACCAAAAAAAAAAGAGATAAGACTTTATGCTCCAACTATAGGGTCATAAGTCTTCTCCCTATCGCCTACAAGATAGTGTCAGGGATATTGTGCGAACGACTAAGGCCCATTGTCAACGAAAAAATTTGACCATACCAATGCGGCTTTAGACCTGGCAAGTCCACCATTAACCAGATATTTACCATGCGGCAAATTCTGGAAAAGACCCAAGATATGCAGATCGACACTTTTTTGTCGATTATAAAGAAGCCTTCGACAGCCCGCTGCGTTCAAAGGTATTCCAAGCCATGTCTGAATTTGGTACCCCCGCAAAGCTCATTCGGCTTTGTAAAATGACTCTAACGGACACAAGATCTTCAGTTAAAATAGGAAAGAACCTCTCCGAAGAGTTTTGTACCAAACGAGGTTTCAGGCAAGGAGATAGCCTGATCTTGTGATCTTTTCAACATCCTGCTAGAAAAGGTCATACGAGAGGCAAACGTCAAAAGAAGTGTCACAATCTACACCAATAGCCACATGTTACGTGCTTATGTTGATGATATAGACATCATGGGACAATCAGTAAAATAAGTAACCGATACCTTTATGAAGGTCGAAGGAGAATCTGCTAAAGTGGATCTGGCGGTAAACCGCGAGAAGACCAAGTTGATGGTGTCGACGCGCAATGCGTCCATTGAGATCGGACCAACTGTTGAAGTTGGTTCCTATAATTTTGAGGTAGTAAAAGACTTCGTATACCTCGGCACTGCCGTAAACACAACAAACGACATCAGTTGCGAAATAAAAAAAGAATTTTATTGGCCAACAGATCCTACACTGGCTTAAGTAATCACTTCAAAAACGAAGCCACACTCGCCAAACAAAACCAAGTGAGCCAAGGCTATAGTCGGGTCGGGGCCGACTATGTGATACCCTACACCACTACCCCTGTTCATAAGCTTTTGACTAATAAAATTCAAAATATTAAAATTGGGATAGCTTAGCGCCTTTGCTCTGAATGTCTTCATTAACACAGGTCAATTTTTTTGAAACGCGTGGAAAAGTGGGATGTATGCCAACCATCAATAGGCTTCTTTCTCTGCTAGACCTCCATAACAAAAATGGAAAAAAGGATGCATTACCGACTATTGCGATATCTCTGTTGTTTGACCACCTATGACAACCTACTTCACATCGTTGTAAAGGTGATATTTTCTTCTTTCCTTGCCAGGTTTTGCTTTCGATATGCAGAAGGGAGATATTAACTTTGAACTAAAACGTTGGTCTTTTTCCAAATATTTTTTTTCACATTCCGACCCCTGAATAATATCTGACCATTATCAAAAATCAAAAGGTTTTTTCTTCTGTATGACCCCCAATAACACCCAAAATTTCGTGACGATCCAATTAAAATTGCGACCTGTAGCGTGATTTCCTGCTTTACATCATTGTAATGATGGGATTTTTTTTTACTTTCATTGTCAGACTTTGCTTTTGGAAGGTCCCGAACCAAAGCTGTGATATTCGTCATTATTATTAAAATCGCAAAAATGAAAAGTTGTGTTCTATTAGCGGCCTTTGCGATATATTCGTTGTTTTATCACCTACGAGAACCTACTTTACATCATTAAAAAGCCGATATTTTCTACTTTCATGGCCAGGTTCTGCTTTTGGTATACCCCATGCAGAAGCTGAGATATTCGCTTTGGAAAAAAACGTTGTCTTTTTCTCAAAATAAGTTTTTTGCCCATTACGACCCCTAAATATTATCCGACCATCACCAACAATCAATAGGCTTCTTCATCTGTGTGACCCCCATTAACCCTCAAAATTTCGTGACGATCCGATCAAAATTGTGACCTGTAGCGTGATTTCCAAAAAAGTGGAAAAATGGGATGTATTACCGACTATTGCGATATCTCCGTTATTTGGTCACCTACGCCGACCTAGTTTACATCATTGTAAAGACGGGATCCTCTACTTTCATAGCCAGGCTTTGCTTTTGGAAAGTCCCCAACCAAAGCTGTGATATTCGTCATTATAATTAAAATCGCAAAAATGAAAATGTGGGTTTTATTTGCTACTATTGTGATATCTTCGTTGTTTGATCACGTACGAGAACCTACTTTACATCATTAGAAAGGTGATATTGAGCTGAGATATTCGCTTTGGAAAAAAACGTTGTCTTTTTATCCACATAAGTTTTTTGCCCATTCCGACCCCTAAATATTATCCGACCATCACCAAAATCAATAGGCTTCTTCCCCTCCGGGACCCCCATCAACATCCAAAATTTCGTGACGATCCGATCAAAATTGCGACCTGTAGCGTGATTACAAGGTTTAGATGGACAGACGGACAGACGGACGGACGGACTGACTGACGGACGGACACACATAGCCAGATCGACTCAGCTCGTCGAGACATTCATTTTGGTATATAAGTATGGGTCTACGACCATTATTTCGATGCGTTACAAACTTTTTGGCCAAAACCAACTTATAATACCCTCCCCACATAGTGGTGTAGGGTATAAAGACTCAAAAATATCGCGAATAAATTACATTTATTTTTGCATTATCGTGGTGAAAAAGTCAATGGTAGAAAGTATATTTGTTTCGCGTATTTTGGCGAAATTTTGTAAAACTTTATGAAATGGTCTGCTGGGTACAAACAAACAACACAGACAGCTGTTTCATAAATGCAGAAACTATCGTATGTCAGGGTAAAAAGTTAATTCAAATTAAGGAATTTTTAATGCAAATTAACTCTGCCGTCTGTCTAGGGTGTTGTGACGTGTCTTTACAAATTCTTGGTGCGACAACCGAATTTTCATACTGAGAAAGAGGTTTTATTCATCAGAAGCAACTAGAGGTCCTTGCAATACACATTTTATTCTTCAAACATTTCAGACAAACCGTATGTATTCCTCTGTGTGTGTTGATAAATTTGCATATAAATGATTACCATTGTACGAGTATGTATGTCCACGAAGATCACAAGGCTTGCAAAGCTTACTAAAAAGACTTGCAGTATAAGAGAACAATTTTACTAGTTATTTTTGTTTAGTTTATTATTTAATACGACCTTTATTAAAATTAAATCTCAATACATTTACAAAATTATTAAAAAATAAAAAATATATATTTGTGTTTTTTGAAAAATATAAAACTAAAATAAAATACATAAATAAATATTTGCACATTTATTTGTTTAAATTTAAATATGAGTAATTTTATGCGATGTGTGAGTATGTTGTGGCACTTGAAGATATTTTGTATTTTGTGGTGGAATTATTAAATGAGAAATGTGGTGGGTGGCTGTTGGAGTCGATGTCGTTGTAGCATGTCCTGGCTGTTGAAATTGTTGCTGAGCCTGTGGTTGATTAAATGTGGAAAAATGTTGTAACTGCTGCTGTTGTTGTTGGCCGGTAGGATGTTGCGATGAGTGCTGCTGGTGATGCGGTTGATGTTGACTATGATGTTGTGGCGGTATATAAACATTATGTTGGGTGGAATGGTGCTGATGCGTATGCTGATGGCCATGACTATGTGGATGATGTTGCTGCTGGTGCTGATGATGTTGATGGTGCTGCATAGCTGTGGGATAACGTATCTCATCGTACAGATGCGAATCCATACTGCCTTTGCGTGATTTTGGTGTTACCACCGAATACAAAGACTCTTTGCGTGCGTAGGCATATGAGTTGATGGTAGGTACGGGTGATATGGTTATAGAGGAACTATTGCTTGGTGAGTCATACAAGTCGGGTCCTGTAAGAAAAGTGAAAAATCCCACATTTTCAATTAAAAACTTATGAAAAAATGATTTTATCATTATTTTCTTCCTGCTTGGTTGAAGACACTTACATACCCTCGATTTTATTGCGTACCATCTGTGTGAAGGCCGGCAGGTCCGGTAGGGGTTTTAGAAAACTTTTACCCATGGTCCCTGTATTACCGGGTGGCAAATTTCCGCAATTTAAATCCTGCATATGCTGATCATTCGTGTAGGCCTGCAGAGGTGGTGGTGTAATAATTATTGGTGAATTTGTATTGGGATTAGATACCAAACTAACATTGCGTGCCGCCAAGGCTGCCTCCACTTGGGCCTTTTGTAAATGATAACGCCTATAGACATACAAAAACCCCATGCCAATACCGAACATGATAATCAATAGAATTATCAAAAGCGTGGTAAGTAAACCATTTTCATGATCCGAATTATGGCTGCCATTGGAATTGTGACTTTCTTCTTGCTTCGGTTGATGACCACCAAAACCGGCTAAATTGATTTTTTCCTCCTGGGTAACATTGTGATCTTGACCTGGCCAACCGGTAATAACATGTATAACCTCCGGTGTCTTGGCAGCGGCATGCAAATTATCCAGCAGACCTTGACCCTGTTGGTGGACTATAATTTTTGGTGTGTGCGGTACATCGGCATCCTGTTTAATCACAATGACCTCGGGTATTGTTGCCGCTGTTGTTACCTCCAAAATTTGTGGTGGAAGATTTATGGGTTCTGGCGTAGTACTGGTTGCTATGTTGACAATATTCTTGGCTATTCGATCCAGATTGTGGGTTATGTTGACTATTGTGGAATTTAGGGTGGCTATCATAACATGTGTGGCATTGGGCGCCAATGAGGGAGCAACTGCGGGAGGATCACATGCACCTGTCTGGGGATGACATAACTTATTTTCACATTCACATGCCTTGCGACACATTACGCCATAGGTCCCCGGTGGGCAGGGTTTTTCGCAGCTGAAAAAATAAGAAAGGCATTTGGATTAACAAATTTAGTAAAAGAATTGGGTTTTTATAAAATGTTTTCAATAAAACATTGATTTTTAAAAAATATTTTTAATAAAATATGGACTTTAGAAAATATTTTTAATATAAAATGAATTTTTTAAAAAATGTTTTTAATAAAAAATTGTTTTTTTAAAAAATATTTTTAATACATGGGTTTCTGAAATATATGATTTAACAACATATTTTTAATAAAATGTTATAAAATATTTTTACTAAAAAATGTATAAAATATGTAAAATATTTAAAAAAAATCTTATAATATATTTTTAATAAAACAAATTTTAAAGAAAATTTATAAAACATTTATTAAAAAATATAAAATATTTTTTTATAAAAAATGTATACAAAATTAATAAGAAATTTATGAAATATTTTTTTAAACTCATTTTTACTTAATAAACAAATTACAATTAACAAAACGTGGATTTTTTAAAAAATATTTTTAATAAACCGTGTTTTTAAATAATTATTTATTAATTTGTTTTGGAAAATCGTGGATATTTAAAAAATGTCTCTCTCATAAAAAGTTGATTTTGCAAAATTATATTTTTTAATAAAACGATGATTTAAAAAAATTATTAAACTGTGTTTTTTAAAAATTATTTTTTAAGTGGATTTTATAGGATGTCTTTTTTATAAAACCTTAATTTTTTTAAAAAAATATTTTTTATATAACGTTTTAATTTTTTAATAAAACATAGATTTTTAAAAATTTTAGATTAGATAATTTTTTTGAATAAAACATAGATTTTAAAAATATTTATTACTAAATACCGTAGATTTTTAGTAAATATTTTTTATAAAAAGTAAATGATATTTTCTTTAAATTCAAACATTTATTTAAAAGCTGTGGTTTAAGTAACATGGGATTTTTAAAAAATATTTTTAAAAATCCAATATTAATTTAAACAAAATTTTTTTAAATAAATCGTTGATATTTAAAAAATATTTTTTAATAATCTTGGATTTTTTAAAAATATTTTTAAAATAAATATTTGATTATAAAAAATATTTTTAAAAAAATTTTTGGATGTTTAAAATATATTTTCAAAATAAATCTTGCATTCTTAAAAATATTTTTAGAATAAGTTTTGGATTTTCAGAAATACTTTAAATAAATCGTGAATTAAAAAGATATTTTAAATAAAGTGTAAACTTTAAAAAAAGTTGTAAACAAATGGGACAATATGTTATAATAAATCGTGGATTTTTTAAAAATACTTTAATAAATGACTCGAAGAATTTTAAAAATACGTTTTAATCAATAAATCGTAGATTTTTAAAAAAAACTTTTTCAAATAAATCGTTGATTTTTTTAATCGTTAATCATTGATTTTATTAAAAGATATAAATCGTAGATTTTTTAAAAAATATTTTTTTAATAAATCGTAGATTTTTACAAAATATAAATCGTGGATTTTTAATTAAGTCTCTTTCGAGTTGAGCTTATTAGACCTATTATATACATTGACAACTGAGTGTCAAGGTTGCCGGCGTCTTAGCGTTCTGAGCCACCATCAACTTGTCAAAACTTTAGTAGACAATAATTGATGATCAAAAATCTTCTGATATAGAAGAACAATTACTAATGACGTAGGAATAAAACTTACCATAGTATATATTTGTGAACATTGAAAAATGGGATTACCAAGCAGGACTATAGGAAAAATTAGGAGTTTCAATTAACTGACATAATTTCGCATATGCATTTATCTAATGAAGTGCCGATATATATGTATACTAGTTCCCAAGCTTTGCCTTCGTCTGCCACAAAAAAAAACAACATTCAATACGCCTGAAGATCGGCTTAACCACCCGTGAAACGTAGCGTAATGGTTGAATGCGTGGGACTTCGGTAGACTCCTAATTTTTCAAAGTATATAATAGGTCTAATAAGCTCAACTCGAAAGAGAATTAATTAAATATCACTATAAATGACCTTCGCCTTAATAAGGCAAAAATAAACAATAAATCGTGGATTTTTTTTTAATTTTTTTAAATATTTTATATATATATACATATACATATATATGTGGAGTTTTTTTAATATTTTTTATTAAAAACATTTTTAATAAATCTTGAATTTTCTTAAAAATATTTTTTGGTAATAGTAGATTTTTTAAACATATTTTTTATAAATGATGAATTTTTTAAATATTTTTTAATTAATCGCGGATTTTTTCTAAATATTTGTTATTAATCGTGGTTGTTAAAAAATATTTTTTATTAATAGTGGATTTTAAAAAATCGTGGATTCAAAAAAAAATATTTTTAATAAATCGTACTTTTTTGTTGGGCGGTTTTAACTTTATTGGATTAAAAAATTTAATAAAAAACAGGTAAACAAAGACTATAGTTGGACGGGGCCGACCATGTGATACCCTACACCACAACCTGTAGGAATTAGCTATGTGCAACCCCCTTGCACGCTGAATGTCCGGGTTCGATTCCCATCAAATTGTCAATGGTGGCAACATACCCCTTAGTAATGTTGGTGATATTTCCTGGATATTTCAGCCATGAAAAACGTCTCTACAAGTGACAACTTAGGACACGCCGTTCTAACTCGGCGATAAAAACTAGGTCACATATCAATAACTTAATATGAATCCATTGATATAAAAGAAGCCTTCATTGTCTTTACTGGGATGTTTGTGGAAAAATATATAAATTATACATTTCTAAAAAAATATTCGAACATTGGAAAATTCACATTGATTAGCCCCTCCTGCTACATCGTCAAATTGTCTATGAATATCAGGTTCCTTTTTGGAATAAACCTAAATTAAATAACTATATATACCATGCAGTTTGGTATATTTGATAATTGGGAAAATTGCGAGTTTATTGAAGATCAGTCGTCAAAAATTGTGCACTTGTACCTCACATATGCTTCGAAAATAGTTCATTGTGGGCATATATTGTGATATCTAAAATATACTTTATATCGGTTGCAACGGTCCTGACCGGTTTTAACATGGCAAAGGCCAGGATTTATCTTGGTCCCTCTTTCATCTCAAGTGGACACTGACCTCCCCGTGGTGTCACCTGAGGAACTACCTTTAACACGTGTTAAAGGTAGTGAGCTAGCATGTGCCGCGCGTTCACCCATAAGAACGTTAAAGGGTTAGTAAACCTCCCCTAGAAAAAAACAGCCTACCATGAAAAAACGAAAGAAAAGAAAAACAAACACCTCTAAAGTTGACGAACCCCGCAAACGTTTTAAGGACCAAGACTTGCTGCAATTCGAATAAAAGCAAAATTCTTCAACATTTGCATTATTTGCGCTCATGCTCCCACTGAAGAAAAGGACGAACAAACCAAAGATATATTTTACGAGCGCTTAGAAGAAACATATGACCGTTGCTCTGACCATGACATTAAAATCATTCTAGGCGATTTTAATGCCAAAATTGGAAAGGAGAATATTTTTGGCCCAACAGTCGGGAAATTCAGTCTCCACAGTAAAACATCTGACAATTGTATGAGGCTGATAGACTTTGCAGCTGCAAAAAACATGGTAGTTAGCAGTACCAGATTTAATCATCTCGATATTCATAAGGGCACCTGGCTGTCGCCAGATCAGAAAACGAGAAATCAAATTGATCATGTTGTGATAGATGGAAGACATTCATCGAGCGTGTTGGATGTACGATCGTTCCGAGGCGCAAACATTGATTCGGACCACTACCTTGTTGCAGCAAAGGTACGCACCCGCTTAAACGTAGCAAACAAAGTACGAACAGACACAACACGAAAGTTAGACATCGGTAAGCTGCAATCACAACAGATAGCCACAGCATATTCTACTCAACTAGCCCAATTGCTTAATCAAAGCACTCCTCATCCCGATAACATATCAGCGCAATGGCAAAACATTGCCCACTCCATGCAAACAGCCGCAAAATCCATACTTGGATACCAGAGACCTCCACCAAGGAATCCATGGTATGATCAGGAGTGTCGTGCTGCCACCGAAGAGAAAAATGCGGCATATAGGGCTACTTTACAATCCGTAGCAACGCGTAGCGCACGAGAGAAATACAGGGAGAAAAGGAGAGAGGAGAAACGTCTTTTCCGCAGGAAAAAGAGAGAGATGGAAAAGCGGGAGTGTGAAAAAATCGAGATGTACAGGAGCCAGAATGAAGTCCGAAAATTCTACCAAAGAGTCAAGCATCAAACTGATGGCTTTGGTACAGGCACATCCTCCTGTAGAGACCAGCAAGGTAATTTGGTAACTGATACAGATAGTGTACTCAGGATATGAAAAGAACATTTTTCAAATCTGTTGGTATCCAATAGCAGCGAAGACGACGAAGATACCACAGTCCCAATCCCAGAAGATGGTATTGAATGTATACCGCCCAGCCAAGATGAGGTAAAAATAGCAATAAATCGGCTGAAGAATAATAAGGCAGCAGGGGCCGATGGCTTACCAGCCGAGCTGTTCAAAACCGGAGGCGACACGCTGATAAGGTGTATTCATCAGCTAGTTAGCACCATCTGGCAGGAAGAACGAGTACCCGACGATTGGAACCTGAGTATCCTGTGCCCCGTCCACAAGAAGGGAGATAAGACTGTATGCTCTAACTATAGGGGCATAAGTCTACTCCCTATTGCCTACAAGATCGTGTCAGGGATATTGTGCGAACGACTAAAGCCTATGGTCAACGAGATAATTGGACCATACCAATGCGGCTTTAGACCTGGCAAGTCCACCATTGACCAGATATTTACCCTGCGGCAAATCCTGGAGAAGACCCAAGAGATGCAGATCGACACCTACCACCTTTTTGTCGATTATAATGCAGCTTTCGACAGCCCACTGCGTTCAAAGGTATTCCAAGCCATGTTTGAATTTGGTATCCCCGAAAAGCTCATCCGGCTTTGTAAAATGACTTTGACTGACACGAGGTCCTCAGTTAAAATAGGAAAGAACCTCTCCGAAGAGTTTGGTACCAAAAGAGGTTTCAGACAATGAGACAGCCTTTCGTGTGATCTCTTCAAAAAACGTCAAAAGAAGTGGCACAATCTACACCAATAGTCACATGTTACTTGCTTATGCTGCTATGATATAGACATCATGGGCCGATCAGTAAAAGAAGTAACTGATACCTTTATAAAGGTCGAAGGAGAATCTGCTAAAGTGGGTCTGGCGGTAAACGGTGAGAAGACCAAGTTGATGGTGTCGACGCGCAATGCGTCCATTGAGCTCGGACCGACTGTGGAAGTTGGTTCCTATAATATTGAGGTAGTAAAAGACTTTGTCTACCTCGGCACCTCCGTAAACACAACAAACGACATCAGTTGTGAAATAAAAAGATGAATTGTATTGGCTAACAGATGCTACTTTGGTTTAAGAAAGCAGTTTAAAAACAAAGCCACATCTCGTCAAACAAAAATAACGCTCTACAAAACACTGATACTACCCGTGCTGATGTATGGCTCCGAAGCCTGGGTACTTGCGCAAGCAGACATGGCAGTGCTTGGTGTGTTTGAGAGAAAAATTCTTCGAAAGATCTACGGACCAATCTGCGTTGACGGTGAATATCGACGTCGCATGAACCACGAGCTGTATCTGCTATACAACGACATCAATATTGTTAAACATATCGAGATGCAGCGATGCGTTGGCTAGGCCATATCATAAGAATGAGCGATGATGAACCCGCTAAAAAGGCATATAAATACGGACCGCTTGGCGGTGCACGCATTGGCAGGCCAAGGAATAGATGGCGCAAACAAGTGGATGATGAGATGAAAAGGCGCGGTATTCCAGAGTGCGAAGCAACAAATAGAGAGGAATGGAGATCTTTTCTTAGTTCGGCCTATGGAAAAAATGTTCTGTAATGGGCCAGCTAAGTAAGTAAGTACTTTATATCGGTAGAAATAACTAACAATGAATAGAAATTCAGCTGCGCTAACGGTAACACGAGTTTGCTTCAAAATACGTGGAATCTGTAGGTATCGTAATATGGGGCTATACCGAATCAATTTTAGTAAGCTAACTTCTGAGTTTTGTAAAAGTTTGAAAATTATTTTTTCGCGGTGTTACATGAATTTTTACCAAAACAAACTTATAATACCCTTTCCACATTGTGGTGTAGGGTATAAAAATTGTGGATTTTTAAAAGTATTATTTTAGTGAATTTAACGAAAAAAATTTTAATAAATCACGAATTTAAAAAAAGTTTGGATTGTTTACTAAATTCATCCAAGGATATTTATTAAACTTACAATTCTCCTGTCCAACCCATGGTGCAATGGCATGTGCCCGATTTATTGTCGCAAGCGGCGCCATTGTGACATTGACACAGATTTTTACACTCCAAACCCCAGTGGTCATGGTCACAACCTGAAAATAATTATATATATAAAAATATCCAACATATAAAACTACATATCTCTGTAGATTGATTTTTTGTTATACTTACGCTGCGTACAATGTTTTCCCATATAACCCGGTTCACAGCTACACACATCGGGTTTCATACAATACCCACGACCACAACCACTACGACAGACCGGCTTGCATACCGTATCGTTTATCGATAAATTGCCATCATAGCCCGCACAACAAAATCGAATGGTTCGTGTCTTCGTGATATTCTGAAATAAAGTAAGAAAAGGTATTAGAGTAATTTTCATCCTAAAAGTATGCTATATTTGTTTAAATACTAAAAGCAGTAGAATGGTGAAAATGGTGGGTTTCATAATAAAATAATGGTGTATTAGCAATAGACTTTTCTCATAGACGAATGAATGTTGCGATTCATTAGTCTATGGTCTATGCTTTTCTTTCCTCTTGGATCTGTAAGGAAAGAACAGTAAATTCATATAGAAACTCATTAGCATTCCTATTCTACTATTTGAACAGATATTCTTGGGAAATGTACTATAACTCCCAGATATTCCCTTTGTCTACAAAACAACAAAGTTGTCTCAATATATCTTTGTCTACATGCGGGTGGGGTGGAGCAAACAAAGTTCAAGTATCATTTAATCGATATAGACAACAAAGCAATTGAAAAGGGCATTTAACAGAGATTCCATGGAGATTCACAGACATGTAATCATCTTCGTCGTCTCCATCATCATCATCTTTGGCACTTAATCTTTGTTCTGTTCTTTTTGTTACATTGTTTGTTGATTTGTTACTGTTCCTGTTGCTACTGCTAAAGTGACATTCCATTGACCGACCATATGTATGACTTGGGGGCTCCCTAACGGGCAGTTATTTATAATTTTTTGTCACTCGGTGTGTGCGTGCGGGGGTGAGTGATTGTTGCATGCATTCATAAATTAATAAGCAGGAAATTTCAATGAAGTTTAAAGCCGGAGGGTAGTTGTAGATCAGAATTATGCATTTATTTTGTATTGTTCTTTTTTGCTTTTGTTTTTCAATGGACAAAATTGGAACAAGACATGTAAATTAATTTATTCATGTAACAAAATGAAAAAAAAGAAAACAAAGAGAAGTTAATGGGGCAAGAATAGCAAATCAAGTTTAATAAAGGTGAATAGGAAGAATCTTGTAGGTATTATAAGCATTTTATCAGGAGACCCACATACTGTTAACACCTCATTAATATTAATTCGCTAAATATCCAAACATCTATACAGACATGTGGCATTTGATATTTGGAGAAAGATTGAAGTATTGAAACTTCTCCCACATCTTTTCTTCAACTAAAATGCCAGAACAATGACAAAATTTCTATATGTGAGTGTAAGTAACCCGAAAATTCTGAAATAAAGAATCTAACGGACAGTTGGCTAAAAATATGAAAAAACACTAAATTATTGGATGTCTCGAATTCACCTCATTAATCAGAGCAAACGCGAAAATCAAGAGGTACGCATCTATGGGGGATCCCGCGGGCCTATACTGATAATTCTCTTCTGGTATTTTTTATAATCCCATAGAAGTCTAAACAATAAATTTCAATCTTTCGGTGGGATATTTACGTCACACCTTCAGAATTGCGGAAATCGGGAGCTACCGTCCTATGGGGGCTATATCGAAACGTGGACCTGTACCGACCAATTTCAGTCAGAAAGTCTCCAATAAAGACTAAATACAAAATTTCAGCCACTTCGGTGGGTTGCTGTGGCCACAACCTTCAAAATCAAAATAAAATTTGGAGGTACTGTTCTATGGGGGCAATATGAAGACGTGGACCTGTACCGGCAAATTTCTGGGGGAAAGTTTTATACCCCCAACGAAGACTAAATACCAAATTTCTGAGGAATATTGAGGCCACAACCTTCAAAACACCGATAATCGGGAGGTACGTTCTATGGGGGTTATATAAAGGCGTGGACCTATACCGACAAATTTCATATGGAACGTTTAATACACCAAATGAAGACCAAATACCAAATTCCAGCCATTTCGGTGGATTATTGTGGCCACAACCTTCAAACTACAGAAAATCGGGAGGTACCGTTCTATGGGGGCAATATTAAGTTGTGGACCTATATCGACAAATTTCTGGGGGAAAGTTGTATACCCCTAACGGAAACTAAATACCAAATTTTAGCCATTTCGATGTGATAATGAGGATAAAACCTTCAAAATACCGAAAATCGGGCGGTACCGTTCTATGGTAGCTATATCAAAACGTTGACCGATATAGCCCATTTGAAATACCAAACATCGTAGGAGTATCTTGATTTCAACAGATAGGCGCACAAACGGACATATTTATATCGACTTAGACTTTTTCCCTGATCAAGAATATATATACTTTATAGGGTCTCCGATGAATATTTCGATGTGTTACAAATGGAATGACAATTTTAGGGCCTGTTTATGTATGTCGATAAGAAAATTAATACGCAAGAAAAACTACCAAATTTGAGTGTGCTTTTCAAATTTGTTTTTTGTTTTGAAGAAAAGCAAAGGAAATAATGTTTCCAAAAATAAGGTTTGGGTGTGTTTCATGCGCACACATTTTCGTTTCGAAATACATAAACTGGGGGTTAATTATACCCCACGGTGCTCTTGAAGCAACTTTAAATGGAAGGTGCTTACACTTGGGAAGTTTTTGCGGATTCTGAAACTACAATGTTCATAGATGAGAAAAATCTAATTCAAATCGCGATTATAGTTGACATTTTTAGGAGTTTTTAGGTTTTCACTATTTTTTTTTTGGAAACTGCAACTTCTATCGAAATAAGACTAAGGAAAATGTTGTAGCTGTGAAAATTCTCTATAAGATTAACCATTATGGTGTTTTTGTAGGTTTTACCATTTTTGAGGTATAGAAGTTCAAATTGGGACAATGCACTTACTGTATCGCCACCTTATAAAACAATGTCATGACTGTAATTTCCCAATTTAAAATTATACATCTCAAAAATGGTACAACCTAGGAAAAAAACTACGAAAGTCCATTTTGTAGAGAATTTTCACAGCTAAAAGATTCTCTCTAGTTGCATTTCGATAAACTTGCCGTTTTCAAGCAAAATAGCGAAAACCTCTAAAAAACCTAAAAATGTGACCTTAACTTATATATCTAAAAAATGATAAAACTTACGAACAAATCAAATCTCTAGAGAATTTTCACAGCTACAACACTTGCTTTAACCCCATTTCGATAGGACTTGCGGTTTCCAAGTAAAATCGCGAAAATCTAAATAAACCTAAAAATTTGAACTTTGACCGTGATTTATTTAAAAATCCTTCCAGAAATTTTTTCTTGTTTTTAAATTTTTCTCATCTATAAACCTTGCTGTTTCAAAATCCGCAATAACTTCCCATGTGTAAGCGGTTTTCATTTAAAGTTAGTTAAGGCGCACTGTACATGACTTTGTTTTATGAGATGGCGATACACTCAGTTCATTGTCCCAATGTGTACCTCTATATCTCAGAAACGGTAAAACCTACGAAAATATCATACAAATCCATGTTGTAGAGAATTTTCACTGCTACAACATTTTCTCCATACCTATTTCGTGAAAACCTAAAAAAACCCTAAAAATATGAACTTTTGCTGCGATTTGTTCAAAAAGCGCTCTAGCGATTTTTGTTTTTTGATTTTTCACATCTATGAACATTGTTGGTTCAGAATCCGCAAAAACTTCCCAGGTGTAAGCACCTTCCGTTTAAAGTTGTTTCAAGAACACCGTGACCTTCCATATTATGTTGGAGGGTATAACGATTAAAAATGCATTGATATCCTCAAACCACAAACTGTGGCATAAAGAATATAGGCAATCTGAAATCTTATAAACCTGACTTTTATAACATTTGTATATTGATTTTAATTCAAGAATTTTCTGCTAATTCAATGATTTTTTAGACATCGTCTGATTACGATATTTTTAAACAAATCACGACAAAAGTTCATTCTTTTACCCTACATCACAGTCTGGTAAGGGGTATTATGTCTTTGTGCATTTGTATGTAACATGCATAAGGAAATGAGATAGACCCATAGTTCCGCCGTTTGGGGATATGTATTTCTATATGCTTTATATACTTATATGCTTTCTGAGTCGATTTGTGCATGTCCGTCCGTCCGTTAGCAACGTACAGGTCGCATTTATTGTCCGATTTAGCTGAAAATTGGCGTATATCATTTTTTAGCCATAGGAAGAACTCTATTGCTTTTGGTGAAAATCGTTCCAGATTTAAATATAATAATAATTGTTCCACAAACATTCCATGCGGGACAAGGGAGACTTCTCTCATATCAATGAGCGCATCCCGATTCATATTAGCTCAATGATACGGGACCTACGGTTTAAGACACCACTTGTAGAGAAGTTTTACATGGCTGAAATACTCAGGAAATGTCGCTTACATTACTGAGGGGTATTTTTCCACCGTTAAAATTTTTGATGTTGCCTGGCCGAGGAATCGAACCCACGACCTTCAATGTGCACGGCGGGTGTGCATACCATTGCACCACAGTGGGACCCAATTTGAATATAGCTCCCATATATATTTTCGCTCGATTTAATTATTTTCTGCACCAAACATGCTATATACAGTGTCGGCCAAAACTAAAGCACCCCCTCAGTACATTTTTTTGAATGATAATTTTTTTTATTTATTTATATATTTATTGTTGGAAACACACAAAAATAAGGAATTCAAAATTCAATATTCAAAAGTTAAAATTCAAAAAACATTTTAGGTCGCAAATATAAGCGGACAAAACTATTGAAATCAATATTTCGTTGTGTAGCCTCTATTGTGGATGACACAGGCACATCTTTTAGGCATAGTGGATATTAAATTATTAATTATTGCAGGACCCAGGTCCACAATTTTTAGTGGAAATGTTTTGTGACCACTAGGAACCCTAAGTATCAAATTACAGCTAAATTAGTAAGACATTGTGGCTTAAATACTCAAAATACCGAAGATCGGAAGATAATGCTATAAGGAGGCTATACCAAAACATTAGACGATATTGTTCATATTCATCAAAAAATTATGCTACAGCATCTTCTGGTCAAATACAAAATCGCTTAGATTGAAAAATTAGCAAAAGAACGATTTGCAGAAGAACGGTAGACGACGGCTTATTCAATCGATGAAGGAGCCAAACTGAAATTCGCCAAGACCCCTCTGAACTGGGGTATCCAAAAATAAAAGACTGTGCTGTTTTCTGATGAATCTAAGTTCAGTTGGGCAACGCTTATATCCTAAATATTGTAAGGGCACTGTATAAAATGGAGGCGGAACACAATGGCCTGGGATTTTTTTTCGCGCAAGGAATTATGGATCGTTTCAAGTATCTTAACGTATTAAAAGGCGTGATGTTGCGTTATGCTGAAGAAGAGATGCCACTTAGATGGATATTCGAGGAAGATATAGAGCCAAAACATGTATAGAATGTGGTTAAAGAGTGATTCCAAAACAATTAGAGAGAAGTTCTGCGTTGGCCCACCCGATCGCCTAATCTTAGCTCTCAATTGGGGCTTGTGGGAGATCGTTAACAAAAAAATCCACCGAAAAAAAATTGAAAAACCAAAGAAAATTATTTGAATTCTGAATTCCTTATTTTTGTGTTTTCCAACAATAAAGATATAAATAATAATAAAAAGAAAAAAAAAATTTAACTTTGTTTTCTAAAAAAAATTATCATTTAAAAAATGTACTGAGGGGTGCTTTAGTTTTGGCCGACACAGTATGTCCGATTTCGATTGAAATTTGGAACGTGTGACTAAATTCGGTCAAGAAATAAACGTGCCAAATTATATTGAAATCGGGCTAGATTTGGATATAGCTCCCATACATATGTTCGCCCGATTTCACATATTTGCTGCACCAAGCACGCTATATACCTCCGATTTTGATGAAATTTGGAATGTTACACGGTATTTGATCTAGTAATAAGTGTGCCGTACTATATCGAAACCAGTTTAGATTTATATATACTAGCAAAATGCGTATGCGGAAAAGGAGTAATATACAAATAGTCAATATATAATATGAAAATCGTGAACACCTCACATTTTGATGTGCTAATAATACCTTTTTTAATTAATGGCGTGCACACCCGCCTTACACCCAGATGGTCTGCGGTTCGATTCCCAGTCCAAGCAAAATCAAATTTTTAACGGTGGGAAATACCCCTCAGTAATGTTGGCAACATTTCCTGAATATTTCAGCCATGTAAAACTTCTCTACAAGTGACGCCTTAATACACGCCGTTCGGACTCGGTGATAAACAATAGGTCCCATATCACTGAGCTAATATGAATCAGAGTGCACACATTGATATGAGAGATGTCTCCCTTATCTTTCTGGGATGTTTGTGGAACAATTATATATTATAAATTCATTTAAGTACTGTTCGTATACCTGTGGTTGGAATTTCCAAAAAAAAACTTATCGTGTTACATAATAAGCGACCCTCATTCTTAATTTCAGTCCACGGTACAGGTATTTTAAATATTTTATGCACATTTTGTAACCGAAGTTGCTTTAATTTCGGAATTTGTGATATCAACATGTAAAAAATCTTTGTTCAAAAAATTGTACTTAATGCGCACGCTTTGACATGGCCCCTATATAGCAGTTAATTTGTTGAGTAATATTAATTTAGGCATTTTTGTTATCTTCTTGTAAAACATTTATCTATGTTTTCAAATTAACTTACTAAAACGTCCAGAATAAAAAAAATAATTTTGTTGAAGAGATACTTTTGAATTTTTGATTTCAGTGCATTATTTAGAAACCGCCTTCTTGTTAACATAAAGCCTATAGTACACTATTCAGTAGAATATTTGAAATCCAGGACCTATTACTGTTTAACTTTACTTGTCCACCCAATGCCAATGGTATTACATGTAGAAACATTTTATAGATTTTAAAGGCGGATTTTCATAACAAATTTCATTTGTCGGTTCAATCAATACCAGTGCTTCAATATATAGTATTATTTAATACTTCTAGAATATTTATTGTACGAGGTGATCAGTGAACCTGACAAATAAATAATAAATTAGAATTCAACTTCTATTCCTTAGCCCAATACCAAATTTATTGCACTTTATAACTTTTCACACACTAATTATATAACTCCAGCTACATTGCTACACCCAACACCAAATTTAGTTCTATTTTGTACTTTTCGTATTTCTAACACGATCTGAATAACTCAGCCGTCAACGACCTCATTACCTTATTTCAGAATTTTTATGCATTTCGAAAACTCCTTATCTAAACACCAACATAGATCCTAATAAAAAAATTCGAAATTCCAACTATATCCATTTATGCAACACCAAAACGATACCAAATTTAGTACTTATAGTAGGTATAACTTTCAAAAGCTACACCCCTATATCCAAAATTATATCCCAACCGAGATACTCATTTATAGCTCTATATGTTCTCCCAAAACCAATTATAGTAGTATTTAGTACTTTTCGTATACATAAGTACAAATTTCCAAATATCCTTATCACCACTCTAAACGTCAGCTGATATCCTTATACCGAATTTCACAATTTGCGCTCTACCCCTTTACACAATAACAATTTGAATAAAATTCTGTGCCATTTAGCAATTTTCGCACACTTATGTACGAAATACCACACCAACAGCGACTATAATAACAAATTTCCGAATTCCACCTCTATTCAAATATCAAATTTAGAACCATTTAATACTTTTCATACGAAATTCAATAGCTATCTCTATCTTCCACTCCAACAGTAATCTTAATTTCATATTTCAGAATTTTAGCTCCAAACTGTAGCAAATTTAGTACTTTTTGTAGGCAATAAGTAGGAATTTCCAAAACTACGTCAATCCTATACTCCAACGGTAATCTTATTTCCAAATTTCAGTATTTCATCTCTATCCGTTCAATCAAATCTAAATAGTACCAAATTTAGTACCACTCCAACAGTAATCTTAATTCCATATTTCAGAATTTTAGCTCGATATGTGCACCACATCCAAACTGTACCAAATTTAGTACTTTTTGTACGCAATAAGTACGAATTTCCAAAACAACCTCAATCCTATACTCCAACGGTAATCACATTTCCAAATTTCAGAAATCCATCTCTATCCGTTCAATCAAATCCAAATAGTACCAAATTTAGTACCTTTTAAATACGAATTTCCAAAAATACCTCTGTTAAAAATTAGAATTGAGTTAAATACTGTTTTTTCTTGACCCCTGTTTTGGCCCTTAATTGTCCGCTGAAATGAATGCGCTACGGTTTATTACAACCTTGGGTTAGCGCCTTTGACATTTCAACGAGTAATTAGTATTCAATTGTTTTGCCGCCTCCTTTAAGCATCATATCGTTGTGCATAGAATGACATATTTTTGCCAAAGGTAATATTGTTTACAACAATTTATATTAAGAAAAACTCTCGTGTTTTATTTCTTACTTATATCTACATACATCCTCATAGGGTCCACTGCTCTACGCATTTGGCATCTGGCACCCATCGCCATAGCCTCTATGAGCTAAACAACCTCCATATCTCAATTCCTAACACTAACCGTAATCTATATTCAAAAAGTGAGGATTTCAACTCCATCGTACCAAATTTAGAACCATTTAGCACATTTGGTACACATAAGTACGAATTTCCAAAACCATCTTTGTATCTCAATTCAACAGTAATCTTAATTCCAAATTTCAGGTTTCCAGCTCTATCCCTTAACCCAAATCTAAATTGTACCAAATTTAGTACCATTTAGTACTTTTCGTACACATAAGTACGAATTTCCAAAGCTGACTCCATAACTCAATCCTACACTTCAACAGTTATCATTATTCCAAATTTCGAGTTTCTAGCTCTTTCTGTTCACCAGAATCCAAATTGTACCAAATTTAGTACTATTTAGTACGAATTTCCAAAAGCACCTCAATATCTCAATCCTAAACTTCACCAGTAATCATTATTCCAAATTCCAGGTTTCCAGCTCTATCCTTTCACCCAAATCCAAATTGTACTAAATTTGGTACCATTTGGTAATTTCGTACACATAAATTCGAATTTCCAAAGCTACCTCCATATCTCAATCCTTCACTTCATTAGTAATCCCAATTCTAAATTTCAGGATTCCACCTCTATCCGTTCACTTAAATCCAAATTGTACCACATTTAGTACCATTGGTTCTTTTCGTACACATAAGTACGAATTTACAAAACTACATCCATATCTTAATCTTACACTTCAACATCTTAATTCCAAAATTCAGGTTTCCAGCTCTATCCGAACCCCCAAATCCAAATTGTACCAAATTCAGTACGTTTTGTACACATAAGTACGAATTCCAAAACCACCCTCATATCTCAATCCTACACTTCAACATAAATCTTAATTCCAAATTTCAAGTTTCCAGCTATATCCGTTCACACAAATCCAAATTGTACTAAATTTAGTACCATTTAGTACGAACTATCATGAGTACGAATTTCCCAAACTATATCCTTTTATATATACCACTTCCCAACCTTGATTTCCATACCAAATTCTAAGATTCTAGCTATATCCGTTCAAAATATACGTACCCTTCTATTTCGAATTTTCAAAAACCCAGCCTTATCTTACCCCTACACAGCATCCCACACTCAAAATTTCAAGCTTACAGCTTCAGCCGTTTCGTCTGGGCGATGATCTGTCACTCACTCACTCACTTATCACTAAGCTCTTTTATATAATAAGATATATCCCATATAAATTTTACATGTTCACTGTGGTGTAGAGTATCATATAGTCGACCCCGCCCGATTTTGATCCTTTCCTTACTGGCTTTTTAAGTATTTTTAAAGTCGTAGATAATGAAAATAATTTTTTTAAATATGAAAAATAAATAGTGAAGTTTTTAATAAATTTGGCGACAGGAATCTCATAAACAATATATGACCTCCGCTTTTAGGTTTGACTGACCCTCAGTAATTATTCCAATTAAATATTTGTGCTGAAGGTAACTCCTCTCAGGACGTACTCTACAATTCATTTTGAAGAGGCGTGCTTAGATCATGATTTCGTATATCATCAACTAAATACAATGTTTTCATTCAACTCTGCTGGGGAATTTGATAGTATTCAGACAGTTATAAAGGTAGAGTGTCGTATTCAACTGTTATTAATAAGATTTTACTATAAAGATATTAAGATATTTATCTGATCAAATTTAAAAATTTGTACTTACATTAATGTGAGCATTCCCTAAAGTCTATCGTAAACTAATCTCCCACAGTTAATACTTTCATAAATTATATTTACCTAAAATTTTGTCTTTCCTATACCAAAACGAAATTTATCATCCTTTTTCCCATTTCCATTAGGTAGAGATACATAACAATAAATCAATAAAAGTTATACCCCTTAAGGAAAATATTAAACTATCTGCCATCACCACCACCACCGGTTGCCCAGCTACACTTTTCCATATTGTCAAGTTTATTATCACTTTCAATTTGTCTAAATTTATAAAAATAATCAAATGCTAAAACATACATACATATGTACGTGTGTGTAAGCGGCCTCTTTACTACCTTTCATATCATATTTATGTTCCCCTCTGAACATTTTGTTTGTCTGACCGACGGGCTGATTCGAGATCCCAACATACATACATTACATAATGGCATTTGAACACATGCAGTCGTAGGATTTGGATTGATGCACAATGTAGGCATTGTAGACAGTAGTAGACTTACAAGCCATGTAGACCATGATCCGGCAGGCTAGCGGGCAACAGTATCCAGGTGCTCTAATAATCTATACTACATACTTAGATTTGTAAAAGTAACATACAAGAGAGTATGGACATACATACATATATGTATGTATGTACGAACACCGAAAAGAAGTGCCTCCAGGCATTTTAAGCTGACATATAATGCCTGCATTTTATGCGGACATCACCTGGAGAGCTGGCGACGACAGCAACAACAACTTTCAGTGGACAATTCAAATAAATAAATAATGATGGTAATATGGAACTATGTAAGTAAATATGTATGTATTTTTTTCCCTGAGCTGAGAATAGCTTTGTAATATCAAAAATTTATTATCCAACACCATATAAGGAGGAAATATTCTATGACGACTTTGCGTTGAACGTCCTCACATTGTCATATTTGTCAACATTTTGCAGATCCATTCATGAATCCATAAAATACAACCAAAAAAGGTTAAATACAATCTAAACCGAGCAAATAATAGCCGAAAAAATTATCAGACAAAATCCATAATCCTACTAGTGAAAGAGAGGACCACATGAGGCTGCAAAAAATTACGCTGCAGCAAGATGACTTGTGCAAACTGACACCGTGACATAATTTTACACTTTGTCTTTCGGCGTTGTAAAAATGCTCCCATGGTATATTTTCTTCTCCCCAATGTATTATCGTCGTCCGCAAGTATGTATGCGGCTTACAAAATCGCCACCAAGGAATTCGCAGTCATGATGTGACATATTGAGGAACTGGTTGAATCCTATTAGGCTGTTGTTGTTTATTTTGTATTTTTGTTTTTAGAGAAAATAATTAAAATGGATGTTAATTACGTACAATGTTTTGTTTTGACAATTGCAGAAACAGTGGGTTATGGCAGGTTAGAGGCATATATTTCGAACAAATAAAAACAGTAGACAAGGATGATCATAACATATTTCAAAAAAATTTCAAACAGGCTGTTTATTCTTATATTTGAAAATTCAACGTATTGTTGATATATTTATCAAATTGCCGTTGAAAAATATGATAGAAACAATGAGATAGAGGAATTTTACAACAATAATATGTTCTAAAGAGTTGTGTATTACATTCCAGCGAATATTTTTCCCAAAGATAACATTAAGAAAAAATTAACGGTTTTGGAGATACGCTGCGAATATATACATATCTCGGAAATTTTAGATATATTATAAAATTTAAGGCAATAAATGAGGTTATTTGTGTTCATTATGTTTCAAAATACATTCTTCTTGTTCTTATCTACAAGTTTGCTGCAGATGTCATGGAAAGATTAGTTGTGGTTTCAAAGCTATAGCCCCGATTTTCTTTAAAAAGTCAATATTTGCCATGTTTAGATAGGGCGATAAAATCTTAACCCGATCTAACAAAACAAAACCCAAAGAGGGTTTTTGTCTATTACGTCTGTACTTTCATAACCCGCATTTGAAATTGTTTGCACAAAATTACCTTGAAAATGTTGCACAGTGATATCTTAACTGATGAAAATCACTTTACATTGATGATTTTCTTGAGATTCCAAAATACCAAATTACATCCACAACAGAAGTAAAATGTAACAAAACCCTATAGGAGAGCTCACATTGGGGCCACCGTTGTTCTTTCCAAAACATGGACCTATATTTACAATGTTCCGAATTGAGCCATCATCCGACAATACGAAAACACCTGAATTACATAAAATTGGGCAATACCGATTAATGGGGGCTAGACTAAAAGCTGGTCATATGTATATAAGTCCGGACCAAAAATTTACAATTTTTTTAAACGTTTCCAAAACCCTATATGTAAAATTTTATGGCGTTCGGTTAACATTATCCCGTGCCAAACAAGCGATCTCTGTTTTCAGGAAAAGGCTCTAATGCCCGTATTTATGGCCCAATCGAAAAGTGGACCCAATTCAAAATTGCCCCAAAGCAAATGTGCAAAATGACCCCAAAAGATTGTGTACATTACAACAACAATAGGGTTTTGGGTACACGCAGAGAAAAAAATATGATTGATCCAACAATATTCGAAGAGCAAAATATGTATTGTAAAGATATTGTTAAATTCTAAATGTAGTATTGTGATTCCAACAATTGGGTTTTGTTAAATCCAAAAATAGTTTTTGTCAACTGGACAATAGTTCTCTCTTTTCTTCCGCAATTTTTTCTCTTCTCTCGCTATTCGATGCCGTGTTGAAAAAAACAATTATGGTGAGTTTTGTTTGTATGACATGATGCCTTTATCTTTGTTTTTGTGTGTATGTATACCAACAATGAGATTCTTCTTTTTATTTGTTTCTGTTTTGTTTCATTCTTCTATCTTCATTGTGCTTTGAGGTTTGGTGTTATACCGGAGTTTGTTATGGTGTTTAATCATTCCTTATGTTGTGGTGGGTGCTTGTGGCTTTTTGTTTGTTTTTGTTGTCAGCCAATGCAGCAAACCATGTATTTTGTTCATCAATGGTTGCAATATTATACGCGACATTTATATCCAAGTTATGTGAAAAGTGTATATGAGAAGTATATACACTCAAATCAAAAATTTCTGGGCTGGTTTTCTGGGTTGACAATACTTTTTGTAAACAAAATTAGATTATGATAGTTCCTACAATCGGTATTGTTAACGATTTTTACAATATTGCGGAAATTCGAAAGTTGTTTTTGTTTTCTATGTTTGGAACAAAAGATGGTATTTTTGGATTTGGATTACAATGTTTGAACAAAACAAATACATTTTTGGAACCAAAACAGATATTTTTGTTCCAACAAAAGCGAAAAATATTTTTTCTCTGCGTGTAGGGAAATCCCGCACCGGGAATTCTCGGTTTTTTGGTTACGGGATTTTCCCGGGAAAAAAATAATATTTCCCGGGAAATCGGAAAATATCATTTTACATTTATCACAACTAATATTGAATGTATGAATAAAATATGCCCGTCACTTTAATACCATAGAATCAGAATTCGATTAGATTTTACAGAATCAATAAATTACAAAAGATTTGGAAATAACTTTAATCTACGAAAGTTTTGTCGGGGATAATGTTATAAGAGCCGCATCAAAAACATGGACTATAACGACGGATTTTTATACCCTCAGCCTTTAGGCAAAAGAGGGTATTTACACTTTGATACGACCAAAAATGTGCCTCATCGAAATAATGGTTTTAGACCCCAAGTATGTTTGTACGATATCCGTTTCAGACAATTTTGAGTAGATCTAGCAATGTCCGTCCGTCTGTCTGTCCGTCTGTCTGGCTGGCTGGTGCGCACGATAACTCTCGAACGGATCAATCGATTCGGTTCAAATGTTGGGTATCGAATTATTTTGTCCAGATTCGATTTAAGTTCGAAGATGGGCCATATAGGTCCACTCCTTCAGGTACCTCCCCCACAAATGTTCAAAAATTGTCGCAAAACTTTCACATCGTGTAATTTCTACCGAACTTAGATGAGGTTTCAATATGGACTCAATCGGTCCACTCCTTCGGGTACCTCCCACACAAAATTTCGGAAAAGTTCAGTTTAGGACCTGGTCTCGAATCGCTTTGATTTTTGTTTACGCAAGTTGTATTCGCTGTCCTCTATACGACGCTGTAAGTTTCAAGGGGCAAGTCCATACTTCCTGAGGAAATAGCCTGAAAGATACAAAAAGCCCTATGACACCGTATGTAATGGTTGGAGCGCAAGATAACCCTCGAACGGATCTGCCGATTCGGTCCAAAATTTGGCTTTCGTAATATTTTGTCCAAACTTAGTTCAAGTTCAAAGATGGATTATATCGGTCCACTCCTTCCGGTACCTCCCCCACAAAAGTTCGAAAATGTTCGGAAAATTTGTGCGTACGATAACTCTTGAAGGAAGTTACCGATTTGGTCATTACTTTGCACATTATGAAATTTCCAGCAGACTTAGATGAGGTTCCAATATGGACTCAATCGGTAAACTCCTTCGAGTACCTCCCACACAAAATTTCGGAAAAGTTCAGTTTAGGACCTGCTCACGAATCGCCTTGGTTTTTGTTGTAACATCTTGTATTCACTGTCCCCTATACGAAGGTACAAGTTTCCTCAGGGGCAAGTCCATACTTCCTGAAAAATAGCCTGAAAGTTGGAAAACAAACCCTTTGACACCATGTTTATGGGTGGAAGCGCAAGATAATTCTCGAACAGAAATGCCGATTCCGGCTAAAATTTGTCCTTCGTAATATTGTTTCCAAACTTAGTTTAAGTTCGTAGATAAGCCATATCGGTCCACTCCTTCAGGTACCTACTAGAGGTGGGCGCGTGTCGTGCCGTGAGTAGTGCGTGTTCGTGCCTTCTCGAAAAACGCCGTGTTTGTGCGTGTCGTGCCGGCATACATTTTTGGCCGTGCGTGATCGTGCTTTTTTGTTCGACACGGTTTTTGCACGACACGACTAAAAACGATCTGCACTATGTGACACGATCGTGCTAAATTTTTGGTCTCCCTTTAGAAGTCGTGCAAGAGATCATACTAAACACGAAAATCGAACAAGAATATAAAACCGACCAAAATATTCCTATAATTATTTGCTTCGTTCTTTAGTCTGGTACTTATTGCAGTTTTGTTATGGAGGGGCCAGAGTATGAGTGAAAAAAGATGATGTTTGTTTGTCATATGTTTTGTTCATGAGAGAAGCAAATACAAAAACTACTCAGAGGGTTAACGCAATATTATCTTTTGGCAAATCAGATGCTTATCTGACTGTATTATATGTTATGGATGATGTTATTAGGCCTGTTCGATAACTTCGCAAGTAAAAAGTATTTGCAAGTTCTTGCAACTACTTGCAAGTACTTCTCATATCTTTTTTACTGAACAAGTTTGTTATCGAACAGCATTTTGTAAAAGTTTGTACAAATTTGTACAAACTTTTGAGTTATCGTTAAGACCTATTGAAAAACATAATTTTCCCGAATTGGGAAAACTGATTGACTGCCCAAAAAACGTTGTAAGATATTTTAAACACTCGGAGCTAAACAACAAATTGTCGAAAATGTTAAAACAAGATATAAGAACACGTTGGAATTCAAAATATATTATGCTTGAGAGCATATACCAAGTCCAGAATGAGATTAAGAGTATTTTGCTACAAAAGAATGAGTTGGATAGTATATCTGACTTAAAGTTTTCATTGCTAGAACCTCTATTGGGTTTTCATAAAATATTCAAAGAGCGTTCCGAAAAATTAAGCACGGAAAAGTACCCTACTATGTACATTTTTGCCCTTTGGTCTAACAAATTTTTAAAGTCTGCTCAATTGATACCATTGACTCTTAATTCATGAAAGATTTAAAAGCTAAAACTTAACAATCATTGCTTAAACGCTTTGTACCAACAATGACACATCTTATAGGGACGTTTTTATTGCCGCTGTTTAAGAAGATGAATTTTTTATTGACTAATGTAAAAGCCACGTTACTTGATATACAAAGTGAGAACATATAGTTTTCTAATGATGAGCAGGAAATTACAATGCAACATTTACATGTATTTTTAGAGTTATTGGATCAAAATGGCAAAAAGACGAAAAATGAAAAAGTCTCCAATTGATACATATTATCGTGTGCCGTATTTAGCCATACTGATGTTTTCAACCTTTGGAAACAGCCTAATCTAAAATGTTTAAATAAATTAGCCAGGAAATTTTTGGTTACACCCATCAGCTCAGCAACGAGCGAGAGATTTTTTTCGACATCTGGAAACATTCTCAACGAAAGACGTACTTACTTGGACAAAATAATGTTTTTTATACCCTACACCACTATGTGGGGAGAGTATTATATGTTGGTTTTGGCCAAAAAGTTTGCAACGCATCGAAATGATACTTATATATACCAAAATGAATGTCTCGACGAGCTGAGTCGATCTGGCTATGTGCGTCCGTCCGTCTGTCCGTCTGTTCATCTAAACCTAGTAATCACGCTACAGGTCGCAATTTTGATCGGCTCGTCACCAAATTGTGGGTGTTTATGAGGGTACCGGAGGGGAAGAAGCCTATTGATTTTGGTGATGGTCGGATAATATTCAGGAGTCGGAATAAGCAAAAAGCTTATGTGGAGAAAAGTCTACGTTTTTTCTTATGCAAATATCTCCACTTCTGGCAGGAGTATACCAAAAGGAACATCGTCTATGGAAGAAGAAAAGATCTCCTTTACATTGATGCAAAGTATGTTGGCGTAAGTGGGCAAACAACCTAGATATCGCAAAAATCATTAATATATCCAATTTTTCCATTTTTTGTAATCACGCTACAGGTTGGAATTTTGATAGTCATGAAATTTTTGGGGTTGATGGGGCCCCAAATATGTAGAAGCTTATTGATTTTGGCGATAGTCGGTTAATATTTAGGCGTCGGAATGGGGAAAAACTCATGTGGAAACAAATTCAAGGGTTTATTCTTTGTAAATACATCGGCTTCTAGTAGGGGTATTCCAACGACAAAGCCTGGTTTACAGCAGGTTGGCGAAAGTGGTCAAACAAGGGAAATACCACAATAGTCGGTAATACATCCAATTCTTCCATTTTTTAAAATCACGCTACAGGTCGCAATTTCGATCGGATGGTCACGAAATTATGGTTGCTTATTGGGGTCCCAGAGAGAAAGAGGCATATTATGTTTGGTGGTAGTCGGATTATATTCCCTAAAAGAAATGTTTACCAGTAAAAAGCTTATTCACAGGGATAGTGGTCAGGGTATCACATGGTCGGCCCCGTCCCGACTATAGCCTTTGCTCACTTGTTTTTAAATAGGAATAGAAAAATTCGAAGTATAATAACGTGAGGAGGGTGTGCCACGTTTTTGTTCAAATGTTTATTAATCATAAATACATATTAGTTGTAATATTTGTTTTAGGTTAATCATTAAATTTTAGTATACATAGGTAAAGACTGTTTTAAACAGTTAATAACAAAATTAAAGTGGCTTAGGCCGTTTTGGCATCCATATAAAAAAATATTGATAGGAACTGAGGGTTAGGCCATTTTGTCTCCATTTATTAAAACAACAAAAGTTCTGCAGATGAATAATAAAGATAACTGTGAGCATTTTAAATGATACATATTAATAATAATTATTGGTCTTCTTCCTGGATATCTTCATATTCGGCTCTCGAATTTGTTTTTAAATTATTATAAAATGCATGATTTATAGGAAGTATTAACCCTTGGAGTTTCTGTAAATCCTTAAACTTTGCAGCTTCAACGAATCTTCCTCCCGGATAAAGCGGTTCCAATTCAAAATTTTCGTACTTGCAGGAGTTCCTTTTTGATAGATCAAATTCTTGAAATAAAACATTTATGTCATTTGAATTTGTATTGAATTATAAATGGCTTCGTATTTTGGAATCGAAGGCACTGAATCTTAAGCCATTCAACTTTTGAAGTCTTGTCTTCGGAGATTTTTCTGCTTGATACTAGTTTCTCAATTGAGGATATGCTTTTTATTTCATCTGTCGTCATCTTTACCAAATGAAATGGTTCCCTTTTTGCCGTGAGGATTACACGATCCCAATCATCAGGCGTAAAAATGCCCTTATAATATTTTTTCCTTTTCAATGAGACAAAAATCTTGATCGCATGGTAGGCATGAATGGCAAGACACTAAAAATTTGTGGTCTATCCGTTCCACTGAGAAGGTCAAATTATTGACCATGTATGTGCAAATAGTGTTTATTCTTATGTTACGGTTTTGGTCACCACATCGCTATACATTATTAACATCTTACATTCTACATTGACGCCAGGGCGTAAGTCAACTTTATTACTTAACCTTTGGCTTTTACTTACAAATTCTTATCGTAAATGTATTTTTATATTATTTTCAAATATACACCTGACTAAAACGTAACATGCGTTTTTGGCCTAACCCACACGTATTTTTTTATTTCCAGTATTCGATTTGTACTATGTGGCTTAGGCCATTTTGGCGTCCACATTTTTTCAAACTTTCAGTAAAGGAAAAACAGTTTTCGGCATATAGAATAACATAGGGCTAACCTATGCAATTGGGGATTTGTTAGTATATATTACAAAAGGTTCCGGTTCGATCAGCATAGTTAGTTTGATTTTTTTTGAAAATGTGGGTTAGGCCGTTTTGGCGCTGAGCGCCTCATATACCCTCGTTAGCATATATGCTGAGGGTATAATGACGTTTTATCTATTGAAAAATCAAAAAATATACTAAAATTGACAAAAACAAGTAAAAAAGTATCAGTCGGCTTTGCCGACAGAGATATACCCTCAGCCTGTGCAAATTGAAACACTTTTTTCACAAAAAACGTATGTATTTAGGGGGTTTCAAAATGTTGGTCCTATGAACCCACAAAAATGTTGATTAGGATTAAAGTTCAAAAATTTTGCGGAAAAGGTACTTAAAGGAATGGACCGACATAGACAATAGGGGTGCAATAGGGGGGTTTTGCACCCTTCGGGCTATTTTTTCAGGAAGTATGTACTTGCCCCTGAGAAAACTTGTACCTTCGTATAGGGGACAGTGAATACAAGATGTTACAACAAAAACCAAGGCGATTCGAGAGCAGGTCCTAAACTGAACTTTTCCGAAATTTTTTGTGGGAGGTACTCGAAGGAGTTTACCGATTGACTCCATATTGTAACCTCATCTAAGTCTGGTAGAAATTTCATAATGTGCAAAGTATGTACCAAATCGGTTACTTCCTTCAAGAGTTATCGTACTCACAAATTTTCCGAACATTTTCGAACTTTTGTGGGGGAGTTACCGGAAGGAGTGGACCGATATAATCCATCTTTGAACTTGAACTAAGTTTGGGCAAAATATTACGAAAGCCAAATTTTGGACCGAATCGGCAGATCCGTTCGAGAGTTATCTTGCGCTCCAACCTCTACACACGGTGTTATAGGGTTTTTTGTAACTTTCAGGCTATTTTCTCAGGAAGTATGGACTTGCCCCTAATGAAATTTACAGCGTCGTATAGAGGACAGCGAATACAACTTGCGTAAACAAAAATCAAAGCGATTCGAGACCAGGTCCTAAACTGAACTTTTCCGAAATTTTGTGTGGGAGGTACCCGAAGTAGTGGACCGATTGAGTCCATATTGGAACCTCATCTAAGTTTGGTAGAAATTACACGATGTGCAAAGTATGGACCAAATCGGTTATTCCCTACAAGAGTTATCGTGCGCACAAGTTTTGCGACAATTTTTGAACATTTGTGGGGGAGGTACCTGAAGGAGTGGACCTATATGGCCCATCTTCGAACTTAAATCGAATCTGGACAAAATATTTCGATACCCAAAATTTGAACCGAATCGATTGATCCGTTCCAGAGTTATCGTGCGCACCAGCCAGCCAGACAGACAGACAGACAGACGGACGGACATTGCTAGATCGACTCAAAATTGTCTAAAACCATTATTTCGATGAGGCACATTTTTGGTCGTATCAAAGTGTAAATACCCTCTTTAGCCTAAAGGCTGAGGGTATAATAAACAGATCCTAGCATTCAATTGAAGTTGGTATGTTGAATTTATATACAAAAGATATATGCTCTGTTACAGAATCTGCAAGAAGCTACTATTTTTTACTACGATAACATTTTTTCCTTTATGTTATCGGAAAAAATAGTAAAAAATAGTAGATTCTTGCAGTTCTGGAACAGACCAATAATATTACATCAATACGATACGTTTAGCATAATATTTGATTTTGACTTCACATTATAGTGTGGTATATCTATAACATAACAAATTTCTCACATTAACGCACCCACCCCCATCCCGGTATAGGCGCCCCAACCCCAACATATTTCATAATATGAATAATTTTGGCATTTATAATTATTTTTTTAATATAAATTATTTGGATTTTTATTCTTAAGAAGTTGTCTTTTAACGGTATAAAATGTATTTTGGATATCACCAAAGGCAAACAAGATATAACAAAATGAAACTTCCATGAACTTTTTTCGCAATACCCCGAAAAACACAAAACTGCTTGCATCCTCAATCATGTCTTTGATACAAATGCCAGCTTTTGGAATATGATAGATCTTTCTTAAACTCACAATTTTCCTCTTAACGGGTTTTATGTAGCATTTGTAGTTTTCAAGAAAATCTGCGGTGGCAAAGCCGCCGCTGTGGCACAGCCGCCCCATGCCATTTTTTTAAAAAACAAATAAATGTACGCTTACATCGATTTCTCTTTTTTTGTACTTTCGTGCGTGAGTGTGCGTGTTCGTGCCTTCTCGAAAAACGCCGTGTTTGTGCGTGAATGTGCATAAAAATTTTGGTCCGTGTTCGTGCATGTCCGTGTCTAATTTTTTAGGCACGCGCCCATCTCTAGTACCTACCCCACAAAAGTTCAAAAATATTCGGAAAAATTGTGCGCACGACAACTCTTGATGGGAGTGACCGATTTGGTCCATACTTTACACATTCTCATAATATCTACCAGATATAGATCAGGTTCGAATATGGACTATATTTGTCCACTCCATCCCGTACCTCCCACACAAAATTTTGGATAAGTTCACTTTAAGACCTGCTATTGAATCACTTTGATTTTTGTTGAAGCAACTTACATTTGCTGCCTCAATTACGATGGTAAAAGTTATTTCAGGGGCAAGTCCATACTTCTTGAGAAAACAGCCCGAAGGGTGTAAAAACCCCCTATGGCACCCCCATGGTCTATGTCGGACCATTCCTTTAAGTACCTTTTCCGCAAAAATTTTGAACTTTTATCCTAATCAACATTTTTGTCGGTTCATACGATCAAAATTTTGAAACCCCCTAACTACATAAGTTTTTTGTGAAAAAAGTGTTTCAATTTGCCCATGCTGAGGGTATATCTCTGTCGGCAAAGCCGACTGATACTTTTTTACTTGTTATTCTGTTCCATTTAAGTGCGAAAGAATATTTTCTATTTTAAAGTCCCATTTTTATACCCTCAGTCATTGCGCACGATAACTCTCGAACGAAGATACCGATCAGGTCAAAAATTTGGCATTCGAGATCTTTGTTCAAACATAGTTTAAGTTCGAAGATGGACCATATTGGTGGTCCACTACTTCCGGTATCTTCCCCACAAAAGTTCAACAATTATCACTAAAATGGTGCGCACGGCAACTCTCGAAGGGAGTAACCGAATCGTCATAATTTCCCTCAGCCTGTGTGGAGGGAAACAAAAAACTTATGCATTTATTGGGGGCTTCCAAAATTTTGGGCGTCTGGATTGGATAAAAGCTCAAAAATTTGCGGGGGATATCGATAGATAGGGCTTTTGTTTCATACTTGCCTACGAATAACATAATATCGCTGTAAACGGGGCCACTAGGAAAACCTTCTGTAAAAATTTCCAAAGGATCATGGAACACAACAAAAATCAAAGCAATTGTAGAGCAGGTCCTAAACTGAACTTTTCCGATCTTTTGTGTGGGAGATACCCGAAGAAGTGGACCGATTGAGTCCATATTGGAACCTCATCTAAGTCTGGTAGAAATTTCACGATATGCAAAGTATGGGCCAAATCGGTTACTCCTTTTAAGTGCACACAAATTTTTCCGAACATGCACACAAATTTTTCCGAACATTTGTGGAAGGAGCGGACCGATATATAGTCATCTGTTTTTTAAGCGATTTTATTCTTTTTTTCATTTCGAAAGCTTATTTAAACTAAACACTTATATTGTTTGGTATCTTCTACGCTGGATAGATCCCGAGGAAAAACTCTTTTCTGTTTTAATGTGTTTTTTCACACTTCAACTTAGCATATTGGAGGTGGATCTTACTTTGGGAATCTTTTGTTTGTATGTTTAGTTATGGTGTCATCCTGGTGAACTTTTGTGAGGGAGGCATCTGAAGATGTTGTCTGATCTAGACCTTCATGAAATAATCGGATACTGATTTTGTAAGTAATCATGCTTATCAGTCATTGCTTCAACGTTTTCTCACACAACGGTCTTTTTGGACGAAATTCGCGAGGCTCATCGAAGGTAGTCCATGTGATTATGATTACAACGATATAATTTTGTTTGTGGGCAAGTCCATGCTCCATGACGTAATGACCCAAAAGCTCAACTGATTCTTACGGTGACCCACTAAAATGGTTGTTCTGTACGAGACATGTCGAAAGGAATTATTAATGTGTTGCGCAACAACATTTAATTTTAAATGTTTTATAAATGTAGCGTAAATTTTTCGTCTCGAACTTCACATCCAGCAACATTTTTTGAACTACAATTCCAATTCCGAAACTCTGCATAGAACCTGGTATTTAAAAAAAAAAAAATAATTACAAAAATTGTCTAAAAAATTTCAGTTATTTAGTCGACTTAGATGACAGCTATATACCAGTTTCTTTTCACATGTAGCAAATATTTAATATGTATAATATTTTCTCGTGCAAGACGTATAAGTTTCCTCTAATAAGCTTAGTATTCAATAGAATACCAAGTGCTCTTCTTACATACGATCAAAGAAGCCAAATTAGACAGCTCATAGATGCTTACAAGTTTTGAAAAAGTTCTTTTCATTAAAATTCAACAAGTCGACTCATATACGCCCAGTAGATTTTCACATAGAAAATAAATAGAATTTCTGTAAAAGAATTTAGACACTTTTATTAAAGACGGGACATATTGAAGATCATTGAAATTTCCTAAAAAAAGACGCAGAGCTGTAGGGCTTCTATAGAAGACAAGTAGGTCAAGCGTATTTGAGATCTAGCCTATAACAGTCCCTCAAGCTAACGACAGAATTAAGGTTTAACTTTGCTCGATGTAGATGTTGTTTTATTCCACGATACGATTGACGCGACATTAAAAGGAGGGTTTGTTTTAGATTACTTTATTGACATTATTCACGCAAGACTTTATCTACTAGCACACAACTACCTCTAGTAACTAATAAGCTCACAGCTTTACTCTATTCAGGTTACTCTTTAGATTACACTAACGGTTTAAAATCGCGGACCAAATTAGAACTCACTGCCCAGCCGCTCCTTTCCCGTATTTATACTCGCCCACTGTTCTAGCTTCCATAATCTGGGAGATTCTTCAATGTTCAGGCGAAATGCTAACCGATTGGCAAATGCACACATGTACGCACTTACACGGTGCCCGGACATAACTCCCACGAACATAACTTCCAAAATGATTTTGGGCGTTATGTCCCCTTTGCTTTGCGGACATACATAACTCCCAAAATTCGTTGGGAGTTATGTCCGTGAAGCAAAGCGGACATAAGTCCCAACTATTTTTTTATACCCTCCACCATAGTATGTATGGAGGGTATATTAAGTTTGTTTTTCCGTTTGTAACGCATTGAAATACTCATTTGCGACCCTATAAAGTATATATATTCTTGATCAGGGTAAAATTCTGAGTCGATCTGTGCACGTCCGTCCGTCCGTCCGTCCGTCTGTGGTAATCACTCTAGCATCCACAAAACTGGAGGTAGGACGCTGAAAGAAATGGGAAAATGCGTCTTTTGTTTGCAGGCAGGTCAAGTTCGATGATGGGCTATATCGGTCCACGTTTTGGTATAGTCCCCATATAACGGTACCCCCCGATTTACGGTATTTTGACGTTTTTAGCTACATTTTCAGACCGATGTAGCTTTAATTTGACACTTAGGGTTCTTAAGTGTCAATAAACTTATATAACTAAAGTTGTGGACATAGGTCCACGTTTTGGTATAGCCCCCATATAATGGTACCCCCCGATTAACGATATTTTGACGTTTTTAGCTAAATTTTCAGACCGATTTAGATATAATTTGACATTTTATTTTGGGTTCTTAAGTGTCAATAAACTTATACAACAAAAGTTGTGGACATAGGTCCACGTTTTGGTATAGCCCCCATATAACGGTACCCCCGATTTACAGTATTTTAACGCTTTCAGCTACATTTTCAGACCGATGTAGCTATAATTTGACATTTAGGGTTCTTAAGTGTCAATAAACTTATATAACAAAAGTTGTGGACATAGGTCCACGTTTTGGTATAGCCCCCATATAACGGTACCCCCCGATTTACGGTATTTTGCCGTTTTTAGCTACATTTTCAGACCGATTTAGCTATAATTTGACATTTTGGGTTCTTAAGTGTCAATAAACTTATATAACAAAACTTGTGGACATAGGTCCACGTTTTGGTATAGCCGCCATATAACGGTACCCCCGATTTACGGTATTTTGACGCTTTTAGCTACATTTTCAGACCGATGTAGCTATAATTTGACATTTAGGGTTCTTAAGTGTCAATAACCTTATATAACAAAAGTTGTGGACATAGGTCCACGTTTTGGTATAGCCCCCATATAACGGTACCCCCCGATTTACGGTATTTTGACGTTTTTAGCTACATTTTCAGACCGATTTATTTATAATGTGACATTTAGGGTTATTAAGTGTCAATAAACTTATATTACAAAAGTTGTGCACATATGTCCACGTTTTGGTATGGCCCCCATATAACGGTACCCCCGATTTACGGTATTTTGACGTTTTTAGCTACATTTTCAGACCGATTTAGCTATAAATTGACATTTAGGGTTCTTAAGTGTCAATAAACTTATATAACAAAACTAGTGGACATACATCAATATTTTAGAATAGCCCCCATATACCGTTACCGCCCGATTTCATGTATTTTGACGATTTAAGTCGCATTTCTAGACCGAATTAGCTATAATTTGATATTTAGGGTTCTTAGTGATCAAAAACCTTATATTCGAAAAAATCATGAAGGTACATGTGTTGGTATAGCCCCATATAATGGTACCTCCTGATTTTTACCTACAAGTTTTAACCGAATTAGCTGTAATTTGAACATTTGACATTTGAAATTCTTAGTGGTCACCACACCTCTCCACCAAAAATTGTCAAGAAAGGTCGATGTATTGATAAAGCTCCCATATAAAAGTACCTCCCGATTTTCAGTAATTTGGTGATTTTAACTACAATATTTAACCAAATAAGCAGTAATTTGACATTTGAAGTTCTTAGTGGTCACAACACCTCTCCATAAAAAATTTCAACATAGGTCCATGTTCGGATATAGCTCCCATATAGCTCCCAATTTTCAGTAATTGGCAATTTTAGCTAAAATTTTTAACCGAACTAACTGTAATTTGACATTTGAAGGTTGTAGTGATCACCACACATCTGCATCAACACTTTTCAACATAGCCCCAATATAACGATACTTCCCGATTTTCGGTACTTTGAGGATTTTACTTAAAATGTTTAACCAACGTAGGTCCATGTTTTGGTATAGCCACAAAACAAACCTCCCTATTTTCCGTACCTTAGCTTTATTTTTTGGACGAACTTTCTGTAATTTGAAATTTAAAAGCCAACAAAAATTGTTCATTTAAGTTCATATTTTCGTATAGCCCACATACCTTCGAACTAGCTGGTAATGACATTTGAAGTTCCCACGTTATGTACCGATTTTCGGTATTTTGAGGATTCTAGCTAAAATTTTTAACCGAATTAGGAGTTATTTGACATTAAAGGCTTCCATCAAAAACTGTCAACATAGGTCCATGTTTTATTATAACCCCTATATAACGGTACCTCCCAATTTCTAGCCCACCAAAAATTGTCAACATACATAGCTAGATATAGGCACCATAAAAAAGGGCCTACCGAATGAAACATTTTATGTATATTATCTGACATTTTAACGTACCCACTTAAAGTTGGGGACAGGAATGAAAACTAATTATTTCATTTCAGTTCAGAATATTTTGTGGTGGAGGGTATGAAAAGTTCGGCCCGGCCGAACTTAGCGCTTTTTTACTTGTTAATTACAATATTATTTTTGCTTAATTTATGAAATTATGTCAGTATCAGTTCGGAGAAGTTTTACCAATCTATCGTATTCGACGAAGACATTTCGTATTCATATTCATTATTAATTTCTTTTTTTGATATAGACATGTAAATATAATTTTTTCTTAATTTGTACAAGTACAAAAATTGCAAATTACAAAAAAAAAAATTATTTTCTTAAATTGTAAAAATAATTTTGTAAAAATCGCGCGATTTTTTTCAAAAATAGCGTTCTTAGCGTCTAAACCACCATCAACTTCTCAAAGCTTCCGTTGACAAATATTGATGATCAAAAATCTTCTGATACAGAAGGACAGATACTAATAAAAATAGGGTTGCCATAAGTCAGACTATAGGAAAAGTTTGGAATTAAATAACTGGCATTAAAATAGAATAAATAATTCGAATATAAAATTTTCGAATGATTTGCGGTATAAATACTAGTTACCAAGCTTAGCCTTCGTCCAGCCACTAAAAATGACATTCTAATATGCCTGATGATCGGATTTAAACACCCGTGAAACGTAGCATAGTGGTTGAATGTGTGAGACTTCGGTGGATTCCTAATTTTTCAATGTACATCTTAGGCCAAAACAGCTCAACTCGAAAGAGAATTAATTAAAATATCACGATAAAATTACCTTCGCCTTAATAAGGCAAAATAAAAAATATATATATATATTTTCGCCTGCGGCGCTTTTCGTTTTTCACAAGGTATTTGCATTCTTTTAAACAACTTTTTATTTTCTTAAAAAGTGAAAATATTTTTGTAAAAAAATCACACAATTTTTTTTTCAAGAACAATTTCGCCTGCGGCACTTTCTGTGAAAATATTTTTCTATATTTTTCTTAAATAGTGAAAATATTTTTGTAAAAATCGCGCAATTTTTTTCATAAATATTTTAGCCTGCGGTGCTTTTCTTTTTTTTTCAGAAAGTATTTGCATTTTTTACAAACACTTTTATATTTTCTTAAATAGTGAAAATATTTTTATAAAAAATCGTGCGATTTTTTCAAAAAAAAATTTTTCTTTATTTAAAAATGGTAATTTTTACATATCTTTAAATAACATTATATTTTCTTAAAATAAAGAAATATTTTTGTAAAAATCTCACGATTTTCATTTAGGAATTTTCATCAGCGCTTTTTTACTTCCCGACACATCACCAATTAGCTTCATATGACTCATTCCCATTAATCTTAATGGCTACTTAAAAAAAAAAAACAAAAAAATATATAAACATCCGGCTGGCAAAGTTTTGTTGAAATGTTGATTTGTATTGGCTAGTACTTAATTTTCTTAAAAATGTTGATTGTTTTATGAAATGAAAAATGTCTTCGAAAATATATTTATTTTGTAAGATTTTTAGATTCGAAATACAAATTGTATTTAAAAACAATTAATTAATAACTCCCATTGGGAGTTATGTCCGCAAGGGGTGGTCGGACATAGCTCCCAAAAATTTTCGAGAATATATCCGCAAATAAAGGCGGACATTGGGTTTAGGTGGTAAATAGAATGACGTCACAATGCAGAAACATAACTGAATAGTCAAAATAAAAATTATAAAAAATTATAAATAAAAAAAAAACGAAAAGTTCTAGAACAGAGAAGCCATACGAGAGTCGATACGTCTGAAGAGCTGCTTAACCAACAGCGAAACCAGGTAACGTAATTTGGTGACTGTGTGGGTTTGAGTCCTTGGCTTTCCTTTTTCACTTGCAAAAAATTTCCGATCATCAAGCTTACCTCTAAACGAGAAAATTAATAAAAACCAAGTAAGAAAGTATCAGTCAGCTGAGCCGACAGAGATATACCCTCAGCCACGTACCCGAAGAAAAAAAGTTAACACAATACTTCTCTGGTTTTTTTAGCAGTTGGGAATTTTTTCCAGGATGGAAAGGGCCGCAAAAAGCTACATGTTGCAACAAAATTCAGAATGATCCAAGACGAGTGCATTTTTTCCAAACTTTGGGTAGGGTGTACCCGTAAGAGTGATCCGATGTAGTACATATTCGGATCTAATGCAAATCTGTAGGAAATAATTTTTTTCTTTATTACTCTATGGAATTTTCCTTACAGACTACATAATTAAAAATGTTGTATTTAATTTTCTGAATTTAAATATATTACAATTTTACTTTTCAATTTACAAAGATTGAGCTAAATCGATTTCTCTCTTAAAGGGTTAGCCAGTTTAGGTGGTGCCGGTAGGATTTTCTGGACCTTTTTGGGTCATTATCTCAGGAAGTATGGACTTGCCCACGAAAAAAAAAATACAACGTCGTAACAGGAGCCGCAAGTGCAACCTGCTGCATCACAAATTAATAAGATCAGAGAGGAGTTGTTAAACTATACTTTTTCCAAATTTTGTGTGGGAGATACCCAAATGAGTGGACCGTTATAGTCCATATTAGAACCCGATCTTTGCCTGAAAGTAATATTACCAATAGCAAAGTTTGGCTCAATTCGGTTACTCCCTCCTAGAGTTATCATGTCCACAATCTTGGCGAAAAATTCTGAACCTTTGTGGGGGAGGTACCGGAAGGAGTGGGCCGATATGGTATATCTTCGAACTAAGTTTGGACAAAATATTGAAAGACCCAAAATTTTAACCAAATATGTTGATCAGTTCGGGAGTTATCGTGCGCTCCAACTACGACACATGGTATTATATGGGTTGTTTGCAGTTTTCGTGCTGATTTTAGAGGAAGTACGGACTTGCTCTTGAAAAAAAATATATCGTCGTAATGGGGGTAGTGAATACAAGTGGCTGCAACAAAAATCAAAGCGATTCGAGAGCAGGCCTTAAACTGCACTTAAGCAAAATTTTGTGTGGGAGGTACCCGAAAGAGTGGACCAATAGCGTCCATATTGGAACCTCATCTATGTCTGGTAGAAATGTCACGATGTGCAAAGTATGGACTAATTCGGTTACTCGCTTGAAGAGTTATCGTGCGGACAATTTTTCCGAACAATTTGTGGGGGATGTACTTGAAGGAGTGGACCGATATGGCCCATCTTCGAACTTAAATCAAATCTGCACAAAATATTTCGAAACCCAAAATTTGAACCGAATCGATTGATCCGTTCGAGAGTTATCGTGCGCACCAGCCAGACAGGCAGATAGACAGACAGACGGACGGACATTGCTAGATCGATTCAAAATTGTCTGAAACGGATATCGTACAAACATACTTGGGGTCTAAAACCATTATTTCGATGAGGCACATTTTTGGTCGTATCAAATTATGTATACCCTCTTTAGCCTAAAGGCTGAGGGTATAATCATTAAAAATGATCTTCGCCATAACAGGCAAAATTTCAAAAAATAAAATATTTTTGTATTTGTATGAGCAGCCCTACTTTTTACCGAATTCTAGAAATGAACGAAGAAAAAAATCCACTACAACGATGCTTTCGTCAGTCAGATTTGAATTTAGGATTCTACTACATTCTTACCACCATTGTCTCTATCAAAAAATTCAAGATCAATAGCTTGAATAGGAAGGAACTTCCTTCAACCAGTTTATACCAAAAGTCACAATGATTGCTCATTAACACAATTTATCTAACCTATGAGTACTTCTCTCCTTGTAAAGCCTTTTTAGTGCAGTTTAAGAATGATGAAATCTCCTGTCATTAGCGAGCAAATCCTACACATTTTTTTCCATAACAGTTTCACGGATTATTTCGTAGTAAACCAAAATGCATTTTCTGTTAAATTTAACAAGTCGCCATGCCCCGTTTGGCACCCCAACTCCAAGGAATTGTTAGCTGCCCGATTAAATGCAATTGCAAACAAAAGAATGCCGTTAAAACAATTTTTTTAATTTAATTAAATGTTTAACAAGTCTCTTGTGATGTGATGTGATGAATGACTCTTTGTCTGCCTCACTGACTGACTGATTTTAAATAATAATTAAATGTTTTTCATTAAATTTGACAAACCGTCTGTCTGTATTGTGTCAGTCCGTTTGTACTATGTTGCGTTGCAATGATGCCATACAATTTCTTCAGTTCTTCCATATTTGTATGTGAATGTGAACGAACAAAACGAAACAAAAAAGACAAACTGTTGAATCTGCTTAATTAGGTAACTGCTGGTAATTAATAGCGGGGCTTGAGATGGTTTTGTTGCTCTGTGTACCACCACTATTGGTTCGGCATTATTTCAGGCAGTAGTTATTGGCCAATCTAACTTACATATTAACCAAGAAGATTTTATTACCGAAAGGGTACCGTCGCTAGTCAGTCAACCAGTAGCTTTTCTGGTGCACTTTTCATGCCAATGCACATACATACAAATGTATATATGTGTGTGTTTGTGTGCATGTGCGTGGTCATAATTGTTTTGGGCGTTGTGTTTATTGTTGGGGCTTTAGTTGCGGTTTGCCCATGTATTGGTAGCCCCAACGATTTTGTTTTTGGTGTGTGAGTGTGTGTGAGGGGAATGGGACACCTGCGTAACCCATATGGCTTGAATTTGAAATTCGAGATGTATATTTCCTGATGTATTAAGTTTTACTATTATCTAACTACAAAAAATGCATTATTTGCAAAACTCGATCATACGCTTGCTCCCTACCATATTCACTTGCCTATTTCTTCGAGATATGAATGCAGTTGTTGGCTAAAACAATGGGAGCTTTTTGCACAGTGTTGCAGCAACAACGCTAGCCAACTTGAAAAGGGAGAAACTTGCAAAATATTTTGATGAAACATGTGTTAACGCATAATTTGAAACATGAACTGGACTAATTGTCTCATAATACACAGCAATTAAAAGTGGTAAACTGTAGGGAGGATATGATAATGGAATTGGAGATTAAAGAAGAAATTTAAGAAAGATATATAGTTTTGATGCTTATTGCGTTAAAATAATTTTTTTTCAATGACTCTGAAACGAAGATATTTTAAAGAATATTTTTCCAGGAGCTTCTTAAAAACGGATCTTTTAAGGAATTTTGTCTCAAAAACGTAAATTTGTGTAAAAAGCTATAATTAATATTTTACCCATTCAATTTCAATAGATTTAAAAATGTGGTAAAAGGACGGAATATTACGGTTACAAAGGTATATATAGGCTGAAAGAGGATACTCTCAGGTATAGTTCTGCGTAAACGAAACTTTGTTCTATGCTGTTCACTTACAGTTCGAAGTCACTAAAATTGGAATTTCTCTAAAATTTAGTACCTATCTAGTAAACGGTACAATAATTTATTAAAACGGTTAAATGCAACAATTCTACCTAAAACAAAAAAAAAAAAAAAAAAAAAAAACACTGTTCCACAACATCCCATACGGGACAAGGGAGACTTCTCTCATATCAATGAGTGCACCCCGATTCATATTTAGCTCAATGATATGGGACCTACTGTTTATCGCCGAGTCCGAACGGCGTGTCTTAAGACACCACTTGTGGAGAAGTTTTTCAAGGCTGAAATACTCAGGAAATGTCGCCAACATTACTGAGGGGTATTTTGCCACCGTTGAAAAATGTTTGATGTTGCTTGGCCGGGGAATCGAACCCCCGACCTTCTGCGTGCAAGGCGGGCGTGCATACCATTGCACCACGGTGGCACACAATTCTACCTACCTAACTAAATATGAACACAATATCTGTTATAGTTTACGAGAAATAACTATTTCTACCATAAATGTGCAAAAATTACGTAGTTTCCAAATTGGGGAAAATTATCGTCTTTAGAAACACACTACGCCCACATCCTCTAATATTTTGAATAATTTTTTAGTTGCCTGAGTTTCAATATCTTATAACTATCAAATCCAAAATGGAAATTACCATCGATGATGACACTAATTGGGGGTTTGGCCAGGAAAATCGATTCCTGAGCCAATGTGCAACGTCAGTTTTTATATTGTTTTTTTAATTTGTTCAAACGGGAGTTTAAAAAAATTTTATGTTTGTTAAAAAGTGCATTTAAAAAATAATAATTTTTTAAATTTGTTCAAAGGTCGGTATTTTTAAAATATTTTTTTTTAACTGTGGATTCTTAAAAAAATATATATTTTTAAAAATTTGTTCAAAATTGGATTTTAAAAAAATATATATTTTTTATTTTTTCTATCGTAAATTTTTTATAAAAAATATTTTTTAATATTTGCCCAATCCTGTTTTTTTAATTATTTTTTCGATATTTGTTCAATCGAGGATTTTTTAAAAAAATAGTTTTTGGATATTTGTTCAGTCGTGGATGCTTGCTAAAAAAATACTTTTTTTAATAAAATGCTTTCGTGGATTTTTAAGAAATATTTTTTCAATATTTGTTTAATCGAAGATTTTTTAAAAAATATATTTTAAATTTGATTGCTTGAGTTGGAGTATTCCCCCATTTGGCTCAACTTCATTTATTTCCCTCTATTACAGAGAGTAATGTTTTTCAAAACGAACTGACAGTGTTGCAGAATTTTTAAATTTGTTCAAACGTGGATTTAAGAAACATATTTTACATTTTTTCGTGGATTTTTTAAAAATTGTTTTGTTCAAATGTGGATTTTTTAAAAATTGTTTTTTTTTTAATTCGTTTAAATGCGAATTTTTTAAATTGTTTAAACGTAGATTTATTAACTAAACATATTTTTAAATTTTTGCAAATGTGCATTTTTCAAAAAATATTTTTCAATATGTATTCAAACGCGTTTTTTTAAAAAAAAGCTATTTTTCAAAATTTCTTCAAACGGGGATCTTTTTTTAAAAAAATTATTTTTCAATATTTGTTCAAACGGGGATTTTTTAAAAAATATTTTTGGAATATTTGTTCATACGCGGATATTTTTTTTTAATTTTTGTTTTTTCAATATTTATTCAAACGTGCATTTTTTAAAAAATATTTGTTCAAACGTGGATTTTTTTACATTTTTTTTGATATTTGTTCAACCGTGGACTTTTTTAAAAAATATTTTTTTAATCAAACATGGATTTTTTAAAAAAATATTTGTTCACACGTTTTTGTTTTAAAAAATATTTGTTCAAACGTGGATATTTTAAAATATGTATTTTTCACACGTGGATGTTTTAAAAAACATGTTTTCAATTTTTGTTCAAACGTGGATTTTTTTAAAAAATATTTGTTCAAACGTGGATCTTTTAAAGAATAATTGTTCAAACGTGGATCTTTTAAAAAATATTTGTTCAAACGTGGATCTTTAAAAAAATATTTGTTCAAACGTGGATATTTTAAAAAATATTTGTTTAAACGTGAATCTATTAAAAACATTTTTTTCAATTTTTGTTCAAACGTGGATTTTTTAAAAAATGCATTTTCAATATTTGTTAATACGTGGATTTTTTTTAAATATGTTTTTTAATATTTGTTCAAACGTGGATTTTTTAAAATACGTTTTTTTAATATTTGTTCAAACGTGGATTTTTTAAAAAATACTTTTTGAGTATTTGTTAACACCTGGATTTTTTTTTAAAATATTTTTGTTTTAATTTTTGTTCGAATGTATTTTTTTTAAATATTTTTTCAATATTTGTTCAAAAGTGGATTTTTTTAAATTTGGATTTTTAAGCAAGATATTTTGTGTTTAGTTGGTTTTATGTTGTTTTAAAGCTTTTAAATTTTTTTTAATTCCAAAAGTGAATAAATTAAAAAATATAGTTTTTAAAAATCCACTGCTTAACAAATTAAACAAAATATATATTTGTTAAAAATCCACAGTTGGACAAATTTAAATAAAAAATATTTAATAAAACACATTTGAACAATTAATTAAGAATTTTTTTTAATTAATAAAATATAAATTTTTCAAAGTTTGAACAAATTAAAAATACATAGTATTTTTTACAGATCTAAGTTTGAGCAGTATGAAAAAACATCTATGAAAAAATCCACATTTGAAAAAATTTTTAAATACTTTTTTCGTAAAATTACATTTGAACAAATTTTAAAAAATATTGTTTAAAAAATCCACGTTTGAACAAATTTAAAAATATATATATTTTCTTAAAGATCTACTTGTGAACAAATTATTTTTTTAAATTCTCGTTTGAAAAATTTAAAAAATATGTTTTAAAAAATCCTCGCTTGAACAGAATATAAATTAAAAGGAAGCTTTTTTAAAAAAATGCCAGTTTGAAAAAATTATTATTTATTTTTTAAAAATTCAAAAAAAAAAAATAAAAAATAATAACAAAAATTAATAAATGAAACATTTTTTAATACACTTTCGAACAATTAAAAAATATATTGCTTTAAAAATTCATGTTTGAAGAAATAAAGAAAAATATTGTTTTTGAATAAATTAAAAAATATATTTAAAAAATTAAGTCTGAACAAATTTGGGTAAAATATTTTTTAAAACCCCAAATGTGGATTTTTTTATAAAAAAAAATTAATTTTTTATTTGGTTTATATTTGTTTAAACGCGGCCTTTTTTAAAAATATTTTTTTATTTGTTCACGGAGATTTTGAAACAAATATTTTTTTTTTTAATTTGTTTTAATAATATTTTTAATTTGTTTAAATATGTATTTTTTAAAAAATATACATATTTTAAAAAAGTTTTTTTTTTAATTTGTTCAAATCTGATATTTTAATAAAGTATTTGTTTTTTAATTTGCTCAATCGTGGATTTTAAAAAAAATTAAACTTGTTTAACCGCGAATTTCAAAAAATATTCCTTAATTTGTTCAATCGTTGATTTTGAAAAAAAAAAATACTATATAATTGTATTGCTTAAATCTTGATTTAAAAAAATATATGTATATTTTTTTAAAATTTGTGCCAAAGTTGTTGTTTTTTAAATATTTTTTAATTCTTCAAACGGGAATTTATCTATATTAATAAAAGAGTAGAGTGACTGATTCACTGACTGACTGATTGATTCATCAACGCCCAGACGAAACGGCTGAAGCTAGAATCATGAAATTTTGGGTGAGGGTCACTCTTGGTCCGAAGGTGACAGATAAGGCTGGGTTTTTGGAAATTCGAACTGGAAGGGTACTAAAAGTACTAAAAGGTACTAAATATGGTACCGTTTGTATTTGGCGAACCGGTAAAGCTAGAACTTTGAAATTTGGAATGAAGGTCACTGATGGAGAGTTAGAAAGGTGTACCAAAGGGTTTTTGGAAATTCGAACTATAAGTGTACGAAAAGTACTAAATGTTACTAAATTTAGTACTATTTGGTATTACGTGAACGGATAGAGCTAAAATCTTGAAATTTGGAATGAAAATCAAGGTTAAGAAGATGAGTTGATATAAGGAGGTGGTTTTGAAAATGTGTACTCATTTGTACGAATAGTACTAAATGGTACTAAATTTTGTACAGTTTGAATTTGGGCGAACCGATAAAGTTGGAATTCTGAAATTTAGAATTACTATTACTGTTGGAGCGTAGGTTTGAGATATGAAGGTAGTTTTCGAAATTAGTACATATGGGTATGAAAGGTACTAAATAGTACCAAATAAGGTACAATTTGGATTTGGGGGAACGGATGGAACTGGAATCCTGAAATTTAGAATTAGGATTACTGTCGGAGTGTAGGATAGAGGTCTTTTGGAAATTCGTACTTTCGGGTACGAAAAGTACTAAATGGTACCAAATTTGGTACAATATGAATTTAAGTGATCGGATAGAGCTGGAATAGTGAAATTTGGAATTATGATTACTATTGGAGTGTGGGATTGGGATACTTTTGGAAATTCGTACTTATGGCAACGAAAAGTACTAAATGGTACCACATTTGGTACAATTTGGATTTGGGTGATCGGATACATTTGGAATCCTGAAATTCGAAATTAAGATTACTTTTGGAGAGTTGGATAGAGGTAGGTTTGGAAATTCGGACCTATGGGAACAAAAGGTACTAAATGGTACTAAATTTGGTACAATTTGGATTACGGTGACCGGATGCAGCTGTAATTCTGAAATTTGGAATTAAGATTACTGTTGGCGTGTAGGATTGAGGTAGTTGTGGATATTCGTACTCGTGGGTACGAATAGTACTAAATAGTACCAAATTTGGTACAATTTGGATTTGGGTGAACGGATATAGCTGAAATTCCGAGATTTGGAATAAGGAGTACTATTGGAGTGTAGGATTGATAAAGTTTTGGAAATTTTTAGTTATGGGTAGGAAAAGTACTAAATAGTACTAAATTTGGTACAGTTTAGATTTCAATGATAGGATACATTTGGAATCGTGAAATTCAGAATTAAAATTGCTGTTGGTGTGTTTATAGAGGTAGGTTTGGAAATTCGTACTTTAGATACGAAAAGTACTAAATGGTACCAAATTTGGATTTGAGTTATCGGATGTATCTGGAATCCTGAAATTCGGAATTAAGCTTATTGTTTGAACATAGCACTGAGGTAGTTTTGAAAATTTGTACTTATGTGTACGAAAAGTACTAAATGGTACCAAATCTGGTACAATTTGGATTTGGGTGAACGGATATAGCTGGAAGCCCGAGATTCGAAATGAGGATTACTGTTGGTGTGTAGGATTGATGAAGTTTTTGATATTTTTAGTTATGGATACGAAAAGTACTAAATGGTACCAAATTTTAATTTATGTGATCGGATACATTTGGAATCCTGAATTTCGGAATTACGATTACTGTAGGAGTGTTGAAAGAGGTAGGTTTGGAAATTCGTACTTTGGATACGAAAAGTACTAAATGGTATCAAATTTGGTACAATTTGGATTACGGTGATCGGATGCAGCTGAAAACCAGAAATTTGGAATTAAGATTACTGTTGGCGTGTAAGATTGAGGTAGTTGTAGAAATTCGTACTCATGGGTACGAAAGTACTAAATGGTACCAAATTTGGTACAGTTTGCATTTGGGGAGCTGGAATCCCGAGATTTGGAATAAGGAGTACTGTTGGAGTGTAGGATTGATAAAGTTTTGGAAATTTGTAGTTATGGGTAGGAAAAGTACTAAATTTTATACAAATTGGATATCAGTGTTAGGACACATTTGGAATCGTGAAATTCGGAATTAAAATTGATGTTGGAGTGTTGATAGAGATAGGTTTAGAAATTCGTACTTTGGATACGAATAGTACTAAATGGTACCAAATTTGGATTTGAGTGATCGGATATATCGGAATCCTGAAATTCGGAATTAAGCTTATTGTTTGAACATAGCACTGAGGTAGTTTTGAAAATTTGTATTTATGGGTACGGTTTGGAATTAATACCTGTTGAATTGTAGGATTGATAAAGTTTTGGAAATTTTTAGTTATGGGTAGGAAAAGTACTAAATAGTACTAAATTTGGTACAATTTGGATTTGAGGGAACGGCTAGAGCTGGAATCTTGAAGTTTGGAATTAAGATTACTGTTGGGGTGTAGGATTGAGGAAGTTTTGGAAATTCGTACTTATATGTACGAAAAGTACTAAACGGTACTAAATTTGGTACAACTTGGATTTGAGCGACTTAAAAAAAATATTTGTATTATATTGGTCGCTAACATTCGGAAAACGAATTAGCAAATAAAGAAGAAGAAGAGGTACGAAATGGTTCCATGTATGGTACGATTTTGTATTGGATGAACGGATAGATCTGGATTCGTGAGATTTGGAATTAAGATTACTGTTATCATTTGCTTATAACGTGAGATTTAAGAAATATGAGCCATAAATATACGAAAAGTTCTAAATGGCACAGGATTTGGTACAATTTGTTATTGTGTAAAGGGAATTTTGAAATAATAGGAGGAGGTTCGTATTTATGTATTTACATGAAAGTACTAAATAGTTCTACAATTGGTTTTGGGGGAACAGATAGAGCTGGAAATGAGGATGGCGGTTGTTGGGTTAGGCCATATTTGCGCTGAGAACCTCAATTAAAATATCTCAAAAAATGTGGATTTATCTTGATGTGTAGGCGTGACGAAAATCGAACTAAAGTGGTACGTATTAGTACACAAAATGTTTCCATGTTCACCATTCTATATTATATATTATTTATTTGTTTTGTATATTTAACGCATACGAAGTAGCGGGCACTTTGCTAGTTCAATAATACTTTTTATGAATTAAAAAAAAATAAATGCAAATTTGTTTAGTTTTTTTAATCGTAGATTTTAATATATATATATTTTTTTAAATTTGTTCAAATGTGATATTTTATTAAAGCATATTTTTTAAATTTGCTCAAACGTGGATTAAAAAATTAAACTTGTTCACAAATATTTTTTTTTTAATTTGTCTAATAATTGATTTTGAAAAAAACTATATGATTACAGTTTTCAATTTGCTGAAAAGTTGATTAAAAAAATTATTTAATTTTTAAATTTTTTCAAAGGCAGATTTTATTTAAAAATAAATACATTTTTTTCAAATGTGGATTTTTTAATTATTTTGTTAAAAAAATATCTGAAGACATGTTGGAACTTAAGAAGTTACTTAAAAAAAATCTTCAAATTTCTTAAAAAATATGTCTTTAAAGGGAACTAAAAAAATATTTTAAAAAATCTAACGGAACGTACATTTTTAAAAATACTATTTGCAGTAGTTAACGAGATGTTAAGTTTTAAAGAGTATTTTTTACCAAATAAACAAAAAAAATATGGAAATACTTTTTGAAAAAAAAAACAGTGCAGTTTTAGGAATATTTTTCGAACCACACTTGAATTAAAGGCAGCATAAGGTACTTGTAGCTTAGCCGATCCAGTAGTGCGACCTTGGCCTTGAGGAACGCTTAAAATCATCAATCATCAACGGAAGAGTGCTATAATTAATAATTTTAGTCCAAGAATTTAAACTGATCAACACCGTATAATAGCCCCTCATGACATAGTCACATCATTGTAGTTAAAGAGGCGATCGACTAAACAAATGTCGGCTAAGAAGTTTTTTTTTCCGATACATGCGTCTACTTATGTTAATATGGGTTCGATTAGGCTGATTTTAAATTCATGAAAAGTATATATTTTTCTGTCTTTGGAATGTTGGCTTATGATTTCAAACCAACAGATATATTTATAATTTTATTATTCATTTTATTTCCATCAAATTGTCTCCTCTAAGACACCAAATAACTCCTCCTAATTTCTTACAGTGTAAAAAAACGCTTCATCAACTGAATATGCAAACTATTTGTCGTCTTCGTGTTATTTTCCTGTCTACCGGCTTGCCTTTTTTTCTCAAGAAAAATATTTCAATAACATTACCATATCAGAAAAATGATCCTGATCCACAGACAACTCATAGACCATTTTAATTAGCCATAATTTTTTCTAATCGAACTTTGAGAAGCTGAAAGAGTGGGGTGCTCCACTTTGTCGACATTATAACTGACACTGTAACATGAATTGAAACATTCATTCAATGCGACCTGTTTATGAATATGACGAGGACGGTGAGGATGCAGTGCTGGTGCACTGAGATTATGTTGCAATACCAGCTTCCAGCTTACCATCCCCCTTTGGCCCCCTTTAAAGTATGTCATTTGTCCTCGGTGTTTTTCAGAGATATTAACACTGCTGCTAGTTCCACAAACCGACAACAATTTCAAGTGTAATTAGAGTGGACTCTGTGTGATTTAATGACGTTTACAATGAGTGCAACATACTGATTTTGTAATATCTGCATGGACAAAATATATCTATGTGCAGCAGCAGTAGCCAGCTTAGTATTTTGTTGAAACGGAAGTAACAAGTGGTTGTTTGCCTGTTATCGTCACCATGAATGGTGGATTTGTATTTGTTATAATTTACAGCCGCTCTTTGCCAGGCACGACTGACAAAAATCGTGTTTCTTTTTGTTTGCCCTGAATTGACCGCAACTTCTTATATGGTTTAAATGACGGGAATCCATTCACAACTCGAGACGACAGAATGGGGTTTTCCAAAGAATGAATAAAAAATTAACCTATCCCACGCTCAATTGTTCCATAGATGGTCATGACATGAAGAATTAATTGTTTGGTGTATTTTAGAGTTGATGGTTGCGAATTGGTTGTTCGGAGTAACAGATAATTTAATGTAGATGAGAAAGTAATACCTTAGATAAGTAATTTGTTTATAAATATAGTTGTTAATAAATAAAAAAAAATAATGCAGATGAACATACATGTCGATATAAATAAGTTATTTATTTTTGTTGGCTCCATGAAAAAAATATTCTTTAAAAAAGTCCACGTATTCTTAGCTCCATGAAAAAATATTCTTTAAAGAAGTCCACGTATTCTTAGCTCCATGGAAAAATATTCTTTAAAGAAGTCCACGTATTCTTAGCTCCATGAAAAAATATACTTTAAAAAAGTCCACGTATTCTTAGCTCCATGAAAAAATATACTTTAAAAAAGTCCACGTATTCTTAGCTCCATGAAAAAATATTCTTTAAAAAAGTCCACGTATTCTCAGCTCCATGCAAAAATATTCTTTAAAAAATCCACGTATTGTTGGCTCCATGAAAAAATATTCTTTAAAAAATCCACGTATTGTTGGCTCCACGAAAAAATATACTTTAAAAAATCCACGTATTGTTGGCTCCATGAAAAAAATATTCTTTAAAAAATCCACGTATTGTTGGCTCCATGAAAAAAATATTCTTTAAAAAATCCACGTATTGTTGGCTCCATGAAAAAAATATTCTTTAAAAAATCCACGTATTGTTGGCTCCATGAAAAAAATATTCTTTAAAAAATCCACGTATTGTTGGCTCCATGAAAAAAATATTCTTTAAAAAATCCACGTATTGTTGGCTCCATGAAAAAAATATTCTTTAAAAAATCCACGTATTGTTGGCTCCATGAAAAAAATATTCTTTAAAAAATCCACGTATTGTTGGCTCCATGAAAAAAATATTCTTTAAAAAATCCACGTATTGTTGGCTCCATGAAAAAAATATTCTTTAAAAAATCCACGTATTGTTGGCTCCATGAAAAAAATATTCTTTAAAAAATCCACGTATTGTTGGCTCCATGAAAAAAATATTCTTTAAAAAATCCACGTATTGTTGGCTCCATGAAAAAATATTCTTTAAAAAATCCACGTATTGTTGGCTCCATGAAAAAAATATTCTTTAAAAAATCCACGTATTGTTGGCTCCATGAAAAAATATTCTTTAAAAAATCCACGTATTGTTGGCTCCATGAAAAAAATATTCTTTAAAAAATCCACGTATTGTTGGCTCCACGAAAAAATATACTTTAAAAAATCCACGTATTTTTGGCTCCATGAAAAAATATTCTTTAAAAAATCCACGTATTGTTGGCTCCATGAAAAAAATATTCTTTAAAAAATCCACGTATTGTTGGCTCCATGAAAAAAATATTCTTTAAAAAATCCACGTATTGTTGGCTCCATGAAAAAAATATTCTTTAAAAAATCCACGTATTGTTGGCTCCATGAAAAAAATATTCTTTAAAAAATCCACGTATTGTTGGCTCCATGAAAAAAATATTCTTTAAAAAATCCACGTATTGTTGGCTCCATGAAAAAAATATTCTTTAAAAAATCCACGTATTGTTGGCTCCATGAAAAAAATATTCTTTAAAAAATCCACGTATTGTTGGCTCCATGAAAAAAATATTCTTTAAAAAATCCACGTATTGTTGGCTCCATGAAAAAAATATTCTTTAAAAAATCCACGTATTGTTGGCTCCATGAAAAAAATATTCTTTAAAAAATCCACGTATTGTTGGCTCCATGAAAAAATATTCTTTAAAAAATCCACGTATTGTTGGCTCCATGAAAAAAATATTCTTTAAAAAATCCACGTATTGTTGGCTCCATGAAAAAATATTCTTTAAAAAATCCACATATTGTTGGCTCCATGAAAAAAATATTCTTTAAAAAATCCACGTATTGTTGGCTCCATGAAAAAAATATTCTTTAAAAAATCCACGTATTGTTGGCTCCATGAAAAAAATATTCTTTAAAAAATCCACGTATTGTTGGCTCCATGAAAAAAATATTCTTTAAAAAATCCACGTATTGTTGGCTCCATGAAAAAAATATTCTTTAAAAAATCCACGTATTGTTGGCTCCATGAAAAAAATATTCTTTAAAAAATCCACGTATTGTTGGCTCCATGAAAAAAATATTCTTTAAAAAATCCACGTATTGTTGGCTCCATGAAAAAAATATTCTTTAAAAAATCCACGTATTGTTGGCTCCATGAAAAAAATATTCTTTAAAAAATCCACGTATTGTTGGCTCCATGAAAAAAATATTCTTTAAAAAATCCACGTATTGTTGGCTCCATGAAAAAAATATTCTTTAAAAAATCCACGTTTTGTTGGCTCCATGAAAAAAATATTCTTTAAAAAATCCACGTATTGTTGGCTCCATGAAAAAAATATTCTTTAAAAAATCCACGTATTGTGGAAAATATTCTTTAAAAAATCCACGTATTGTGGAAAATATTCTTTAAAAAATCCACGTATTGTGGAAAATATTCTTTAAAAATCCACGTATTGTTGGCTCCATGAAAAAAATATTCTTTAAAAAATCCACGTATTGTTGGCTCCATGAAAAAAATATTCTTTAAAAAATCCACGTATTGTTGGCTCCATGAAAAAAATATTCTTTAAAAAATCCACGTATTGTTGGCTCCATGAAAAAAAAATATTCTTTAAAAAATACACGTATTGTTGGCTCCATGAAAAAAATATTCTTTAAAAAATCCACGTATTGTTGGCTCCATGAAAAAAAAATATTCTTTAAAAAATACACGTATTGTTGGCTCCATGAAAAAATATTCTTTAAAAAATCCACATATTGTTGGCTCCATGAAAAAAATATTCTTTAAAAAATCCACGTATTGTTGGCTCCATGAAAAAAATATTCTTTAAAAAATCCACGTATTGTTGGCTCCATGAAAAAAATATTCTTTAAAAAATCCACGTATTGTTGGCTCCATGAAAAAAATATTCTTTAAAAAATCCACGTATTGTTGGCTCCATGAAAAAATATTCTTTAAAAAATACACGTATTGTTGGCTCCATGAAAAAAATATTCTTTAAAAAATCCACGTATTGTTGGCTCCATGAAAAAATATTCTTTAAAAAATCCTCATATTGTTGGCTCCATGAAAAAAATATTCTTTAAAAAATCCACGTATTGTTGGCTCCATGAAAAAAATATTCTTTAAAAAATCCACGTATTGTTGGCTCCATGAAAAAAATATTCTTTAAAAAATCCACGTATTGTTGGCTCCATGAAAAAAATATTCTTTAAAAAATCCACGTATTGTTGGCTCCATGAAAAAAATATTCTTTAAAAAATCCACGTATTGTTGGCTCCATGAAAAAAATATTCTTTAAAAAATCCACGTATTGTTGGCTCCATGAAAAAAATATTCTTTAAAAAATCCACGTATTGTTGGCTCCATGAAAAAAATATTCTTTAAAAAATCCACGTATTGTTGGCTCCATGAAAAAAATATTCTTTAAAAAATCCACGTATTGTTGGCTCCATGAAAAAAATATTCTTTAAAAAATCCACGTATTGTTGGCTCCATGAAAAAAATATTCTTTAAAAAATCCACGTATTGTTGGCTCCATGAAAAAAATATTCTTTAAAAAATCCACGTATTGTTGGCTCCATGAAAAAAATATTCTTTAAAAAATCCACGTATTGTTGGCTCCATGAAAAAAATATTCTTTAAAAAATCCACGTATTGTTGGCTCCATGAAAAAATATTCTTTAAAAAATACACGTATTGTTGGCTCCATGAAAAAAATATTCTTTAAAAAATCCACGTATTGTTGGCTCCATGAAAAAATATTCTTTAAAAAATCCACAAATTGTTGGCTCCATGAAAAAAATATTCTTTAAAAAATCCACGTATTGTTGGCTCCATGAAAAAAATATTCTTTAAAAAATCCACGTATTGTTGGCTCCATGAAAAAAATATTCTTTAAAAAATCCACGTATTGTTGGCTCCATGAAAAAAATATTCTTTAAAAAATCCACGTATTGTTGGCTCCATGAAAAAAATATTCTTTAAAAAATCCACGTATTGTTGGCTCCATGAAAAAAATATTCTTTAAAAAATCCACGTATTGTTGGCTCCATGAAAAAAATATTCTTTAAAAAATCCACGTATTGTTGGCTCCATGAAAAAAATATTCTTTAAAAAATCCACGTATTGTTGGCTCCATGAAAAAAATATTCTTTAAAAAATCCACGTATTGTTGGCTCCATGAAAAAAATATTCTTTAAAAAATCCACGTATTGTTGGCTCCATGAAAAAAATATTCTTTAAAAAATCCACGTATTGTTGGCTCCATGAAAAAAATATTCTTTAAAAAATCCACGTATTGTTGGCTCCATGAAAAAAATATTCTTTAAAAAATCCACGTATTGTTGGCTCCATGAAAAAATATTCTTTAAAAAATACACGTATTGTTGGCTCCATGAAAAAAATATTCTTTAAAAAATCCACGTATTGTTGGCTCCATGAAAAAATATTCTTTAAAAAATCCACAAATTGTTGGCTCCATGAAAAAAATATTCTTTAAAAAATCCACGTATTGTTGGCTCCATGAAAAAAATATTCTTTAAAAAATCCACGTATTGTTGGCTCCATGAAAAAAATATTCTTTAAAAAATCCACGTATTGTTGGCTCCATGAAAAAAATATTCTTTAAAAAATCCACGTATTGTTGGCTCCATGAAAAAAATATTCTTTAAAAAATCCACGTATTGTTGGCTCCATGAAAAAAATATTCTTTAAAAAATCCACGTATTGTTGGCTCCATGAAAAAAATATTCTTTAAAAAATCCACGTATTGTTGGCTCCATGAAAAAAATATTCTTTAAAAAATCCACGTATTGTTGGCTCCATGAAAAAAATATTCTTTAAAAAATCCACGTATTGTTGGCTCCATGAAAAAAATATTCTTTAAAAAATCCACGTATTGTTGGCTCCATGAAAAAAATATTCTTTAAAAAATCCACGTATTGTTGGCTCCATGAAAAAATATTCTTTAAAAAATACACGTATTGTTGGCTCCATGAAAAAAATATTCTTTAAAAAATCCACGTATTGTTGGCTCCATGAAAAAATATTCTTTAAAAAATACACGTATTGTTGGCTCCATGAAAAAAATATTCTTTAAAAAATCCACGTATTGTTGGCTCCATGAAAAAATATTCTTTAAAAAATCCACAAATTGTTGGCTCCATGAAAAAAATATTCTTTAAAAAATCCACGTATTGTTGGCTCCATGAAAAAAATATTCTTTAAAAAATCCACGTATTGTTGGCTCCATGAAAAAAATATTCTTTAAAAAATCCACGTATTGTTGGCTCCATGAAAAAAATATTCTTTAAAAAATCCACGTATTGTTGGCTCCATGAAAAAAATATTCTTTAAAAAATCCACGTATTGTTGGCTCCATGAAAAAAATATTCTTTAAAAAATCCACGTATTGTTGGCTCCATGAAAAAAATATTCTTTAAAAAATCCACGTATTGTTGGCTCCATGAAAAAAATATTCTTTAAAAAATCCACGTATTGTTGGCTCCATGAAAAAATATTCTTTAAAAAATACACGTATTGTTGGCTCCATGAAAAAAATATTCTTTAAAAAATCCACGTATTGTTGGCTCCATGAAAAAATATTCTTTAAAAAATCCACAAATTGTTGGCTCCATGAAAAAAATATTCTTTAAAAAATCCACGTATTGTTGGCTCCATGAAAAAAATATTCTTTAAAAAATCCACGTATTGTTGGCTCCATGAAAAAAATATTCTTTAAAAAATCCACGTATTGTTGGCTCCATGAAAAAAATATTCTTTAAAAAATCCACGTATTGTTGGCTCCATGAAAAAAATATTCTTTAAAAAATCCACGTATTGTTGGCTCCATGAAAAAAATATTCTTTAAAAAATCCACGTATTGTTGGCTCCATGAAAAAAATATTCTTTAAAAAATCCACGTATTGTTGGCTCCATGAAAAAAATATTCTTTAAAAAATCCACGTATTGTTGGCTCCATGAAAAAAATATTCTTTAAAAAATCCACGTATTGTTGGCTCCATGAAAAAAATATTCTTTAAAAAATCCACGTATTGTTGGCTCCATGAAAAAAATATTCTTTAAAAAATCCACGTATTGTTGGCTCCATGAAAAAAATATTCTTTAAAAAATCCACGTATTGTTGGCTCCATGAAAAAAATATTCTTTAAAAAATCCACGTATTGTTGGCTCCATGAAAAAATATTCTTTAAAAAATACACGTATTGTTGGCTCCATGAAAAAAATATTCTTTAAAAAATCCACGTATTGTTGGCTCCATGAAAAAATATTCTTTAAAAAATCCACAAATTGTTGGCTCCATGAAAAAAATATTCTTTAAAAAATCCACGTATTGTTGGCTCCATGAAAAAAATATTCTTTAAAAAATCCACGTATTGTTGGCTCCATGAAAAAAATATTCTTTAAAAAATCCACGTATTGTTGGCTCCATGAAAAAAATATTCTTTAAAAAATCCACGTATTGTTGGCTCCATGAAAAAAATATTCTTTAAAAAATCCACGTATTGTTGGCTCCATGAAAAAAATATTCTTTAAAAAATCCACGTATTGTTGGCTCCATGAAAAAAATATTCTTTAAAAAATCCACGTATTGTTGGCTCCATGAAAAAAATATTCTTTAAAAAATCCACGTATTGTTGGCTCCATGAAAAAAATATTCTTTAAAAAATCCACGTATTGTTGGCTCCATGAAAAAAATATTCTTTAAAAAATCCACGTATTGTTGGCTCCATGAAAAAAATATTCTTTAAAAAATCCACGTATTGTTGGCTCCATGAAAAAAATATTCTTTAAAAAATCCACGTATTGTTGGCTCCATGAAAAAAATATTCTTTAAAAAATCCACGTATTGTTGGCTCCATGAAAAAAATATTCTTTAAAAAATCCACGTATTGTTGGCTCCATGAAAAAAATATTCTTTAAAAAATCCACGTATTGTTGGCTCCATGAAAAAATATTCTTTAAAAAATACACGTATTGTTGGCTCCATGAAAAAAATATTCTTTAAAAAATCCACGTATTGTTGGCTCCATGAAAAAATATTCTTTAAAAAATCCACAAATTGTTGGCTCCATGAAAAAAATATTCTTTAAAAAATCCACGTATTGTTGGCTCCATGAAAAAAATATTCTTTAAAAAATCCACGTATTGTTGGCTCCATGAAAAAAATATTCTTTAAAAAATCCACGTATTGTTGGCTCCATGAAAAAAATATTCTTTAAAAAATCCACGTATTGTTGGCTCCATGAAAAAAATATTCTTTAAAAAATCCACGTATTGTTGGCTCCATGAAAAAAATATTCTTTAAAAAATCCACGTATTGTTGGCTCCATGAAAAAAATATTCTTTAAAAAATCCACGTATTGTTGGCTCCATGAAAAAAATATTCTTTAAAAAATCCACGTATTGTTGGCTCCATGAAAAAAATATTCTTTAAAAAATCCACGTATTGTTGGCTCCATGAAAAAAATATTCTTTAAAAAATCCACGTATTGTTGGCTCCATGAAAAAAATATTCTTTAAAAAATCCACGTATTGTTGGCTCCATGAAAAAATATTCTTTAAAAAATACACGTATTGTTGGCTCCATGAAAAAAATATTCTTTAAAAAATCCACGTATTGTTGGCTCCATGAAAAAATATTCTTTAAAAAATACACGTATTGTTGGCTCCATGAAAAAAATATTCTTTAAAAAATCCACGTATTGTTGGCTCCATGAAAAAATATTCTTTAAAAAATCCACAAATTGTTGGCTCCATGAAAAAAATATTCTTTAAAAAATCCACGTATTGTTGGCTCCATGAAAAAAATATTCTTTAAAAAATCCACGTATTGTTGGCTCCATGAAAAAAATATTCTTTAAAAAATCCACGTATTGTTGGCTCCATGAAAAAAATATTCTTTAAAAAATCCACGTATTGTTGGCTCCATGAAAAAATATTCTTTAAAAAATCCACGTATTGTTGGCTCCATGAAAAAAATATTCTTTAAAAAATCCACGTATTGTTGGCTCCATGAAAAAAATATTCTTTAAAAAATCCACGTATTGTTGGCTCCATGAAAAAAATATTCTTTAAAAAATCCACGTATTGTTGGCTCCATGAAAAAAATATTCTTTAAAAAATCCACGTATTGTTGGCTCCATGAAAAAAATATTCTTTAAAAAATCCACGTATTGTTGGCTCCATGAAAAAAAAATTCTTTAAAAAAACCACGTATTGTTGGCTCCATGAAAAAATATTCTTTAAAAAAATCCACGTATTGTTGGCTCCATGAAAAAAATATTCTTTAAAAAATCCACGTACTGTTGGCTGCATGAAAAAAGTATCCTTTAAAAAATCCACGTATTATTGCCTACATGAAAAAAAATTGTTGGCTACATGAAAAAAATGTTCTTTAAAAAAATCCACGTATTGTTGGCTGCATGAAAAAAATATTCTTTAAAAAAAACACACGTTCGTTTTGTTTGCATTTCTATAACCTTTTGGGCATTCATTTGAATTAAAACAAAAAAAATACAAACATTTTTCCAACACTTTTCACTTGTTTCTACATTTCCTTATTATTTGTTATCTTTTATTATTTATCTTTGCTTTTAGCAACAAATAATAAGGTACTATCGGCCTTTCTTATAACACCATCTCAACCTCAATGCTTAAAAGCTGCACAAAAACCCAAAAAAAAACATGTAATAATACAAGGATTATCATCCACAGTAAATATTAAAACCTCAAAATAACTATCAAACTCCACCTATGGTAAAAGAGTAACAGGCAAGAAACAAGCTAAACATGCTTTCCGCGATTACATAGGCCAATGACGTTTGACTCACATTTTTTGATGCGATCAAAACACAAAAAAAAAACATCGACCAACATTTCACCTACAATTCCACATTATAAAACAAAAGCGGTTAATAAACTTTTGTTTTTGCTGGTTAAAAAATAAATCAAACAGGATGCTTTTTCAACGGGTATGGAAAACTAGAAAAACAAAAAAAGTTTAGAGAAAAATTAAATAATTCAAGCAAAGTCGCCGTAAACTACTTTTCCACTAAACAGTCATCATCACCATATCTCAACACACAACCAAGCGCAACTGCAGCAACAACAGACAGTCAGACGGACACATGGCTATACCACTCTACTAGCCTGTCGACATCCTGCCCCAACTAATCAAGTTAAACAGGCTGGCTGGTTGGCCACACATAAATAAATCCAATGGAAATATATTGAACTATTATTACCCTATTTTGGTTAAACAGTGATTTCAAGCGATAGGCGAATCGCCTCGGATTTTTAAAGAATATTTTTCCAAGGCCTTGTATAAGGCGTGGGTTTTTAAAGAATATTTTTCCAAGGCCTTGTATAAGGCGTGGGTTTTTAAAGAATATTTTTCCAAGGCCTTGTATAAGGTGTGGGTTTTTAAAGAATATTTTTCCAAGGCCTTGTATAAGGCGTGGGTTTTTAAAGAATATTTTTCCAAGGCCTTGTATAAGGCGTGGGTTTTTAAAGAATATTTTTCCAAGGCCTTGTATAAGGCGTGGGTTTTTAAAGAATATTTTTCCAAGGCCTTGTATAAGGCGTGGGTTTTTAAAGAATATTTTTCCAAGTCCTTGTATAAGGCGTGGGTTTTTAAAGAATATTTTTCCAAGGCCTTGTATAAGGCGTGGGTTTTTAAAGAATATTTTTCCAAGGCCTTGTATAAGGCGTGGGTTTTTAAAGAATGTTTTTCCAAGGCCTTGTATAAGGCGTGGGTTTTTAAAGAATATTTTTCCAAGGCCTTGTATAAGGCGTGGCTTTTTAAAGAATATTTTTCCAAGGCCTTGTATAAGGCGTGGCTTTTTAAAGAATATTTTTCCAAGGCCTTGTATAAGGCGTGGGTTTTTAAAGAATATTTTTCCAAGGCCTTGTATAAGGCGTGGGTTTTTAAAGAATATTTTTCCAAGGCCTTGTATAAGGCGTGGGTTTTTAAAGAATATTTTTCCAAGGCCTTGTATAAGGCGTGGGTTTTTAAAGAATATTTTTCCAAGGCCTTGTGTAAGGCGTGGGTTTTTAAAGAATATTTTTCCAAGGCCTTGTATAAGGCGTGGGTTTTTAAAGAATATTTTTCCAAGGCCTTGTATAAGGCGTGGCTTTTTAAAGAATATTTTTCCAAGGCCTTGTATAAGGCGTGGCTTTTTAAAGAATATTTTTCCAAGGCCTTGTATAAGGCGTGGCTTTTTAAAGAATATTTTTCCAAGGCCTTGTATAAGGCGTGGCTTTTTAAAGAATATTTTTCCAAGGCCTTGTATAAGGCGTGGCTTTTTAAAGAATATTTTTCCAAGGCCTTGTATAAGGCGTGGCTTTTTAAAGAATATTTTTCCAAGGCCTTGTATAAGGCGTGGCTTTTTAAAGAATATTTTTCCAAGGCCTTGTATAAGGCGTGGCTTTTTAAAGAATATTTTTCCAAGGCCTTGTATAAGGCGTGGCTTTTTAAAGAATAAAGAATATTTTTCCAAGGCCTTGTATAAGGCGTGGGTTTTTAAAGAATATTTTTCCATGGCCTTGTATAAGGCGTGGATTTTTAAAGATTATTTTTCCATGGCCTTGTATAAGGCGTGGGTTTTTAAAGAATATTTTTCCAAGGCCTTGTGTAAGGCGTGGATTTTTAAAGAATATTTTTCCAAGGCCTTGTATAAGGCGTGGGTTTTTAAAGAATATTTTTCCAAGGCCTTGTATAAGGCGTGGGTTTTTAAAGAATATTTTTCCAAGGCCTTGTATAAGGCGTGGGTTTTTTAATAATATTTTTCCAAGGCCTTGTATAAGGCGTGGGTTTTTAAATAATATTTTTCCAAGGCCTTGTATAAGGCGTGGGTTTTTAAATAATATTTTTCCAAGGCCTTGTATAAGGCGTGGGTTTTTAAATAATATTTTTCCAAGGCCTTGTATAAGGCGTGGGTTTTTAAATAATATTTTTCCAAGGCCTTGTATAAGGCGTGGGTTTTCAAAGAATATTTTTCCAAGGCCTAGTATAAGGCGTGGATTTTTAAAGAATATTTTTCCAAGGCCTAGTATAAGGCGTGGATTTTTAAAGAATATTTTTCCAAGGCCTAGTATAAGGCGTGGATTTTTAAAGAATATTTTTCCAAGGCCTAGTATAAGGCGTGGATTTTTAAAGAATATTTTTCCAAGGCCTAGTATAAGGCGTGGATTTTTAAAGAATATTTTTCCAAGGCCTTGTCAAAGGCGTGGGGTTTTCAAGAATATTTTTCCAAGGCCTTGTATAAGGCGTGGGTTTTTAAAGAATATTTTTCCAAGGCCTTGTATAAGGCGTGGGTTTTTAAAGAATATTTTTCCAAGGCCTTGTATAAGGCGTGGGTTTTTAAGGAATATTTTTCCAAGGCCTTGAATAACGCGTGGGTTTTTAAAGCATATTTTTCCAAGGCCTTGTATATGGCGTGGGGTTTTAAAGAATATTTTTCCAAGGCCTTGTATATGGCGTGGGGTTTTAAAGAATATTTTTCCAAGGCCTTGTATAAGGCGTGGGGTTTTAAAGAATATTTTTCCAAGGCCTTGTATAAGGCGTGGGTTTTTAAAGAATATTTTTCCAAGGCCTTGTATAAGGCGTGGGTTTTTAAAGAATATTTTTCCAAGGCCTTGTATAAGGCGTGGGTTTTTAAAGAATATTTTTCCAAGGCCTTGTATAAGGCGTGGGTTTTTATAGAATATTTTCCAAGGCCTTGTATAATATTTTTCCAAGACCTTATATAAGGCGTGGGTTTTTAAAGAATATTTTTCCAAGGCCTTACCAAAGGCGTGGGTTTTTAAAGAATATTTTTCCAAGGCCTTACCAAAGGCGTGGATTTTTAAAGAATATTTTTCCAAGGCCTTGTCAAAGGCGTGGGGTTTTCAAGAATATTTTTCCAAGGCCTTGTATAAGGCGTGGGTTTTTAAAGAATATTTTTCCAAGGCCTTACCAAAGGCGTGGGTTTTTAAAGAATATTTTTCCAAGACCTTGTATAAGGCGTGGGTTTTTAAAGAATATTTTTCCAAGACCTTGTATAAGGCGTGGCTTTTTAAAGAATATTTTTCCAAGGCCTTGTATAAGGCGTGGCTTTTTAAAGAATATTTTTCCAAGGCCTTGTATAAGGCGTGGGTTTTTATAGAATATTTTCCAAGGCCTTGTATAATATTTTTCCAAGACCTTGTATAAGGCGTGGGTTTTTAAAGAATATTTTTCCATGGCTTGTATAAGGCGTGGATTTTTAAAGAATATTTTTCCAAGGCCTTGTATAAGGCGTGGATTTTTAAAGAATATTTTTCCAAGGCCTTGTATAAGGCGTGGATTTTTAAAGAATATTTTTCCAAGGCCTTGTATAAGGCGTGGATTTTTAAAGAATATTTTTCCAAGGCCTTGTATAAGGCGTGGATTTTTAAAGAATATTTTTCCAAGGCCTTGTATAAGGCGTTGATTTTTAAAGAATATTTTTCCAAGGCCTTGTATAAGGCGTGGATTTTTAAAGAATATTTTTCCAAGGCCTTGTATAAGGCGTGGATTTTTAAAGAATATTTTTCCAAGGCCTTGTATAAGGCATGGATTTTTAAAGAATATTTTTCCAAGGCTTTGTATAAGGCGTGGATTTTTAAAGAATATTTTTCCAAGGCCTTGTATAAGGCGTGGGTTTTTATAGAATATTTTCCAAGGCCTTGTATAATATTTTTCCAAGGCCTTGTATAAGGCGTGGCTTTTTAAAGAATATTTTTCCATGGCTTGTATAAGGCGTGGATTTTTAAAGAATATTTTTCCAAGGCCTTGTATAAGGCGTGGATTTTTAAAGAATATTTTTCCAAGGCCTTGTATAAGGCGTGGATTTTTAAAGAATATTTTTCCAAGGCCTTGTATAAGGCGTGGATTTTTAAAGAATATTTTTCCAAGGCCTTGTATAAGGCGTGGATTTTTAAAGAATATTTTTCCAAGGCCTTGTATAAGGCGTGGATTTTTAAAGAATATTTTTCCAAGGCCTTGTATAAGGCATGGATTTTTAAAGAATATTTTTCCAAGGCTTTGTATAAGGCGTGGATTTTTAAAGAATATTTTTCCAAGGCCTTGTATAAGGCGTGGATTTTTAAAGAATATTTTTCCAAGGCCTTGTATAAGGCGTGGATTTTTAAAGAATATTTTTCCAAGGCCTTGTATAAGGCGTGGATTTTTAAAGAATATTTTTCCAAGGCCTTGTATAAGGCGTGGATTTTTAAAGAATATTTTTCCAAGGCCTTGTATAAGGCGTGCATTTTTAAAGAATATTTTTCCAAGGCCTTGTATAAGGCGTGCATTTTTAAAGAATATTTTTCCAAGGCCTTGTATAAGGCGTGCATTTTTAAAGAATATTTTTCCAAGGCCTTGTATAAGGCGTGCATTTTTAAAGAATATTTTTCCAAGGCCTTGTATAAGGCGTGGGTTTTTAAAGAATATTTTTCCAAGACCTTGTATAAGGCGTGGGTTTTTAAAGAATATTTTTCCAAGACCTTGTATAAGGCGTGGGTTTTTAAAGAATATTTTTCCAAGACCTTGTATAAGGCGTGGGTTTTTAAAGAATATTTTTCCAAGACCTTGTATAAGGCGTGGGTTTTTAAAGAATATTTTTCCAAGACCTTGTATAAGGCGTGGGTTTTTAAAGAATATTTTTCCAAGACCTTGTATAAGGCGTGGGTTTTTAAAGAATATTTTTCCAAGACCTTGTATAAGGCGTGGGTTTTTAAAGAATATTTTTCCAAGACCTTGTATAAGGCGTGGGTTTTTAAAGAATATTTTTCCAAGACCTTGTATAAGGCGTGGGTTTTTAAAGAATATTTTTCCAAGACCTTGTATAAGGCGTGGGTTTTTAAAGAATATTTTTCCAAGACCTTGTATAAGGCGTGGGTTTTTAAAGAATATTTTTCCAAGACCTTGTATAAGGCGTGGGTTTTTAAAGAATATTTTTCCAAGACCTTGTATAAGGCGTGGGTTTTTAAAGAATATTTTTCCAAGACCTTGTATAAGGCGTGGGTTTTTAAAGAATATTTTTCCAAGACCTTGTATAAGGCGTGGGTTTTTAAAGAATATTTTTCCAAGACCTTGTATAAGGCGTGGGTTTTTAAAGAATATTTTTCCAAGACCTTGTATAAGGCGTGGGTTTTTAAAGAATATTTTTCCAAGACCTTGTATAAGGCGTGGGTTTTTAAAGAATATTTTTCCAAGACCTTGTATAAGGCGTGGGTTTTTAAAGAATATTTTTCCAAGACCTTGTATAAGGCGTGGGTTTTTAAAGAATATTTTTCCAAGACCTTGTATAAGGCGTGGGTTTTTAAAGAATATTTTTCCAAGACCTTGTATAAGGCGTGGGTTTTTAAAGAATATTTTTCCAAGACCTTGTATAAGGCGTGAGTTTTTAAAGAATATTTTTCCAAGACCTTGTATAAGGCGTGGGTTTTTAAAGAATATTTTTCCAAGACCTTGTATAAGGCGTGGGTTTTTAAAGAATATTTTTCCAAGACCTTGTATAAGGCGTGGGTTTTTAAAGAATATTTTTCCAAGACCTTGTATAAGGCGTGGGTTTTTAAAGAATATTTTTCCAAGACCTTGTATAAGGCGTGGGGTTTTAAAGAATATTTTTCCAAGACCTTGTATAAGGCGTGGGTTTTTAAAGAATATTTTTCCAAGACCTTGTATAAGGCGTGGGTTTTTAAAGAATATTTTTCCAAGACCTTGTATAAGGCGTGGGTTTTTAAAGAATATTTTTCCAAGACCTTGTATAAGGCGTGGGTTTTTAAAGAATATTTTTCCAAGACCTTGTATAAGGCGTGGGTTTTTAAAGAATATTTTTCCAAGACCTTGTATAAGGCGTGGGTTTTTAAAGAATATTTTTCCAAGACCTTGTATAAGGCGTGGGTTTTTAAAGAATATTTTTCCAAGACCTTGTATAAGGCGTGGGTTTTTAAAGAATATTTTTCCAAGACCTTGTATAAGGCGTGGGTTTTTAAAGAATATTTTTCCAAGACCTTGTATAAGGCGTGGGTTTTTAAAGTATATTTTTCCAAGACCTTGTATAAGGCGTGGGTTTTTAAAGAATATTTTTCCAAGACCTTGTATAAGGCGTGGGTTTTTAAAGAATATTTTTCCAAGACCTTGTATAAGGCGTGGGTTTTTAAAGAATATTTTTCCAAGACCTTGTATAAGGCGTGGGTTTTTAAAGAATATTTTTCCAAGACCTTGTATAAGGCGTGGGTTTTTAAAGAATATTTTTCCAAGACCTTGTATAAGGCGTGGGTTTTTAAAGAATATTTTTCCAAGACCTTGTATAAGGCGTGGGTTTTTAAAGAATATTTTTCCAAGACCTTGTATAAGGCGTGGGTTTTTAAAGAATATTTTTCCAAGACCTTGTATAAGGCGTGGGTTTTTAAAGAATATTTTTCCAAGACCTTGTATAAGGCGTGGGTTTTTAAAGAATATTTTTCCAAGACCTTGTATAAGGCGTGGGTTTTTAAAGAATATTTTTCCAAGACCTTGTATAAGGCGTGGGTTTTTAAAGAATATTTTTCCAAGACCTTGTATAAGGCGTGGGTTTTTAAAGAATATTTTTCCAAGACCTTGTATAAGGCGTGGGTTTTTAAAGAATATTTTTCCAAGACCTTGTATAAGGCGTGGGTTTTTAAAGAATATTTTTCCAAGGCCTTGTATAAGGCGTGGGTTTTTAAAGAATATTTTTCCAAGGCCTTGTATAAGGCGTGGGTTTTTAAAGAATATTTTTCCAAGGCCTTGTATAAGGCGTGGGTTTTTAAAGAATATTTTTCCAAGGCCTTGTATAAGGCGTGGGTTTTTAAAGAATATTTTTCTAAGGCCTTGTATAAGGCGTGGGTTTTTAAAGAATATTTTTCCAACGACTTGTCAAAGGCATGGATTTTTAAAGAATATTTTTCCAAGGCCTTGTATAAGGCGTGGATTTTTAAAGAATATTTTTCCAAGGCCTTGTATAAGGCGTGGATTTTTAAAGAATTTTTTTCCAAGGCCATGTATAAGGCGTGGGTTTTTAAAGAATATTTTTCCAAGGCCTTGTATAAGGCGTGGCTTTTTAAAGAATATTTTTCCAAGGCCTTGTATAAGGCGTGGCTTTTTAAAGAATATTTTTCCAAGGCCTTGTATAAGGCGTGGCTTTTTAAAGAATATTTTTCCAAGGCCTTGTATAAGGCGTGGCTTTTTAAAGAATATTTTTCCAAGGCCTTGTATAAGGCGTGGCTTTTTAAAGAATATTTTTCCAAGGCCTTGTATAAGGCGTGGCTTTTTAAAGAATATTTTTCCAAGGCCTTGTATAAGGCGTGGCTTTTTAAAGAATATTTTTCCAAGGCCTTGTATAAGGCGAGGGTTTTTAAAGAATATTTTTCCAAGGCCTTGTATAAGGCGTGGGTTTTTAAAGAATATTTTCCAAGGCCTTGTATAAGGCGTGGCTTTTTAAAGAATATTTTTCCATGGCTTGTATAAGGCGTGGATTTTTAAAGAATATTTTTCCAAGGCCTTGTAAAAGGCGGTGATTTTTAAAGAATATTTTTCCAAGGCCTTGTAAAAGGCGTGGGTTTTTAAAGAATACTTTTTCAGGGACTTGTCAAAGGCGTGGGGTTTTAAAGAATATTTTTTCAGGGACTTGTCAAAGGCGTGGGGTTTTAAAGAATATTTTTTTCAGGGACTTGTCAAAGGCGTGGGGTTTTAAAGAATATTTTTTCAGGGACTTGTCAAAGGCGTGGGGTTTTAAAGAATATTTTTTTCAGGGACTTGTCAAAGGCGTGGTGTTTTAAAGAATATTTTTTTCAGGGACTTGTTAAAGGCGTGGGGTTTTAAAGAATATTTTTTTCAGGGACTTGTCAAAGGCGTGGTGTTTTAAAGAATATTTTTTTCAGGGACTTGTTAAAGGCGTGGGGTTTTAAAGAATATTTTTTCAGGGCCTAGAAAATTTACACTTTTTTGCCAGTTATGACTCCATCTATTTTTATTTATAGACCCACTGTGCACTATTTAGCAAAATTGTGAACAATAAATTTTTAACTTTTTGGCGGCAAACGTGTTTAATTTCGAAAACAAAAAAAATATATGTTGTTTAAAAAAGCGTAAACAAACTTCGCAATAGAAAACACCCGGAAATGTAAAACCAGATCAGAGGCAACAAACAACCAACCAACCAATCGTCCAGACAGACATACATCCATACAAAATGAAAACGAAAAAATTGCGCGCCAATAATAATGTGTAATTGTGGAGCAAGTCGCAAATTAAGCTTTAATTTTGAACGCCAACATTTTTGGTCTACTATTTCAACATTGAAACAAAATGAAACATTTTTACAGATATAGATGGAGATAAAATAGGAGGAGGCTTTCGAGATTTTCATGCCATAAACAAATGAGCTTTAATTGGCTTCTAATGACTGAGAAAAGCTGAGAAATAATACAGTTTTTTTTTGCTGTTGATTTTTTCTAGAGGAATTTTGTAGCTCCTTAATTAATGACCGTATTTGTTGTTGTTGCAAAGTGTTGGGGTATTTTGTACGACGACGATTGCAGGCCGGCCGCCTGTAAAATATCTCAGCTTGCTGTTATTGTCGCTGTCGTCCACATGACTTTTGTATTCCTTGCATTGATTGAGCTTTTCTAGTTGTTGTTTTAGTTGCTTTTTAAAATTTTCTATACTTGTCATAGAAGCTGCTTAGATTTTTCGTTGATGTATGGCGGATTTATTTGGTGTTTTTGAACCAGTTTTGGTCCGAAGCAAATGTTTAGTTTTTTGCTCTGCTTCTTCTTTTTTGTTCAAATCACTTTATTTTTTGTCTCATTTCCAATGCGATTGGGACATTTTGCCGCTGCTGCTGTTGTTGTTTGCTTATTTAAGGCAGGTGGTTTTTATTATATAATTATGTAGAGACCAGAGAGATATACATCCAATGAAACTTACATTAATACATATGTATATACTTGAAAGGGGTGGAGGGGTCGATCCATCACGTATGTTTGTCTTAAAAATTGTATGTCAGTTTTATTGGTTTCGACGATTTGGATTTTATGCTTTTTAGAAAAAACAAAAAAATTCCACTACTCGTCTAAATTGGCATCACATGGCGAAAAATAATATTTGTAACAATTTTTATTCATATAACTGCAACAACAACACCATGCGGCGAATACTTGATGAAAAGCGTTCACAAATTTTCTACATTGAATTCATATTTTCACATAGACATATTTTGCCTTGCAGCAACATTGTTTTGAAATATTTAGTTTTGGTTCACGCCTTTTGATCCAGTTTTGGATTTTGGAATGAAATTTTCAATGAAACTTGAAAAAATCTAGACAATAATTTTATGAAAAGATTATTCAAGAGGTTCCAAAAAGTAGAACCACAAAGAATGTTTATAACCTTAGTCTTTAGGCTACCGAAAGGATAAGTGAGTACACAAATATGTGCCTCACCGAAATAATGCTTTTGGACCTCAAGTATTGGGCGCAATTAGGTTCAGACAATTTGAAGTCGCATTAACCCTGTCCTTTGGTCTGTTTGGTTGACTGGCTGGAGCTAAACTTCTCTCGATAGAAGCAAACGATTTGGTTCAAAATTTGTTCGGAGATGGCTAATATCAGTCCACGTTTCCAGGTAACTTCCGCACAAAGGTTCAAAATGTTTTGTTTAAATGTGTAGTTCACATGATAACACTAGAAGGAAGTATCCAATGTGGTCCAACCCTTTCACATTGTAATATTTCTCCCAGATATCAATGTGGCTAACCTTCAAAATACTGAAATTCTGGAGGTATCGTTCTGTTAGGGCTATATTAAAACGTCGAACTATACCGACAAATTTCTGGCTGAAAGTTTTTAGACTCAAAGAAAACTAATTACCAAATTTCCGTTATTTCGTAAAGATAATGTGGCTAAAACCTTCACAATACCGAAAATCAAGAGGTACGCTTCTGTGGGGGATATAGGAAGACGTGGACCTATACTTATAATTCTCTCTGGAGTACTTTGCAACCCCGGGGAAGAGTAAAGAACAATTCTAAGTCATTTCGGTGCAATATTGACGTAACAACGTTAAGAATTACGCAAATCTGGAGGTACCGTTCTGTGGGGGATATGTCAAAACGTGGACCTATAACGACGAATTTCAATACCAAATTTCGGTCATTTCTGTGGGTTGTTGTGGCCACAACCTTCAAAATACCGAAAAGCCGAAGGTACCGTCCTATCGGGGCTATATGAAGGTGTGGATTTATACCGAAAAACTTCTGTGGGAAAGTTTCATACCACCAACGAAAACTAAATAGCAAATTTCAGCCATTTCGGTGGAATATTGAAGCCACAACCTTCGAAATACCGAAAATCGGCAGGTGCCGTTTTATAGGGGCTATATGAAGGCACAGAGGTCTACTGACAAATTTAGGGGTTAAAGTTGAATACCCCCAACGAAGACTATATACCAAATTTCAGCCATGTCGGTGTGATATTGAGGCTAAAACCTTCAAAATACTAAAAATCGGAAGGTACCGTTCTATGGGAGCTATATCAAAACGTGAGCCGATATAGCGCATTTGCAATACCAAACATCCTAGGAGTAATATAAACTTATATATCAAATGACAAAGCTCTATCACGGTGAGCCTTAACTAATTTTAAATGGAAGGTGCTTACACCTGGGAAGTTTTTGCAGATTCTGAAACTAAAATGCTCATAGATGAGAAATATCAAGGAACAAAAGAAATCGCCGAAGGGATTTTCAAATAAATCGCGATTTAAGTTCACATTTTTAGGGGTTCTTTAGGTTTTCACGATTTTGCTTGGAAAATCTCGAGTCCCATGTAAATGGACCTAAGGAGAATGTTGTAGCTGCGAAAATTCTCCACAAGATTGATCTTTATGATATTTTCGTAGGTTTTACCGTTTTTGAGATATAGAAGTTCAAATTGAGACAATGCACTGACTGTATCGCCTCCTTATAAAACAATATCATGATCAGTGCGCCTTAACTAACTTTTGATGAAAACCGCTTACACATGGGAAGATTTCGCAGATTCTGAAAGAGCAATGCTCATAGATAAGAAAAATGAAAAAGACAGAAAAAATCGCCGGAGAGATTTTTAAATAAATCGCTATCAAAATTCAAAATTTTAGGGTTTTTTTAGGTGTTCACGATTTTGCTTGGAAACCGCAAGTCCTATCGAAATGAATCTAAAGAAAATGTTGTAGATGTGAAAATTCTCTACAAGACTAATCTTTAGGTTTTTTTTGTAGGTTGTACCATTTTTGAGATATAGAGGTTAAGTTCAAATTTTTAGGTTTTTATCTTAAGTCTTTAAGATTTTGCTTGGAAACCGCAAGTCGTATCAAAATGGGACTAAAGAAAATGTTAAAGCTGTGAAAATTCTCTACAACACGGTAAAACCTACGAAAATATCATAAAGGTCAATCTTGTGGAGAATTTTTACAGCTACAACATTTTCTTTACGTCCATTTACATAGGACTCGCGGTTTCTAAGCAAAATCGTGAAAACCTAAAGAACCCCTAAAAATGTGAACTTAAATCGCGATTTATTTGAAAATCCCTCCGGCGATTTTTTTGTTTCTTGATATTTCTCATCTATGAGCATTGTAGTTTCAGAATCTGCAAAGACTTCCCAGGTGTAAGCACCTTCCATTTAAATTTGGTTAAGGTACACCGTGCTATCTTACAGACGGACGGACAGACGGACATGGTTATATCGACATAGATTTTACCCTGATTAAGAATATATACTTTATAGGGTCTCCGATAAATATTTCGATGTGTTACAAAAGGAATGACAAATTTAATTATACCCTCCATATTATGGTGAAGGGTAAATAAAGGAGCTAGGCTACCTTAGGCTATGTATCATTGGTACAGTTTCCCAAATGCCCAACATGAGCAGGGATTTCCGAAAATGCACAGCATACCAATCGAGCGCCGTGCGAACGAATATTCATGTTGGCTCTTAACGCATGCTTTCGATACAGTCAACCGTAGAGAAGACTTCCCAACAACCGTGTTTGGAACGTTAGATAACACTGTGAACCGAAATTTTGGGGGGTGGAAAATTCCTATTGGAGATGACAGCCCTTGGTGAGTATATACAGAACCCCGAAGGACAGATTCGCCGTGAGTCGAACTTTCGCGATATGGCGTGATGAATATTTTGCTGGAGACACTAAAAGCCATCTGGAATCAGCGTTATATCTTTGTTCGCTGTTGTTTAAGCTTATATTTAAGATGACATGTCTTCAGTCAAATCAAATGAGGATTTTTTTCGTAGAACATTTCGACCTTCTAACTCGCTTCCTTCAATGTCCTTTTCGTCCTTTATTTCAAGAACCGCAATGAAAGTGGCACAAGATGACATTTTTCAGCTTCGGAATATTCTACGAAAATGTCGCTCGGAAGATTTTAGCTACGGTTCCCAAAGACATAAAATCGATAAAATCTTGTTTACGCGGTCGTTTTTCACTTTTACCCGAATCTTGCTCAGACAGCCTTATATCTATTTATTTCAATATATTATTGTTAACCTATTGATGACCTAGAATTCTCGGAGTCATTAAAACAGTTGTATCTTGCTTTGCTAAGCACGTTAATTTCATTATTTTTTGGAATAAAGATCCGGATATCCGAATTATGGAACCGGTTATTCTAATATTAAAACCGAATTATTATCCGGTTTTTATGAACCGATTAACCGTATATGTATATCATTAGAAAGCTATTAAAATTGACAATCAGATATGACTAATATGCATTAGACGTTTTAGCGGTTATGATGGTGGAACAAAAAACCGAATTTTTGAACCGTTTCTTAACGTTTGTAAGGATACATTTCCGTGCGTGAAAAAATTGTGATCCTGACCTGGGGGCTGGAAAATTCCTTTTGGAGGTGAAAGCCCTTGGTGTGGACATACAGAACCCTGAAGGGCAGATCCGCCGTGAGTCGAACCTTTGTGTTATGGCGGGTTGAATTCTGGGATGGTGATCCATAATTACAAGTGTTAAAAGTTACGTAACTGAATTTCAAGTGGGTTTAAGGTGCTAATGGGAGAGTATGTGCTAAGTCAAATCGATTTAAGACGATTTCTGTAGAACATTTATTGTCTTACTCTTATCCTGCCTTGTTGTTTATGTCCTTTTTGTTGAAGAAGGTATAAAAATATACTTTAAAGAAAAGGAAAGGTACAATTTCGGGGTTAAAATATTAAAACAAAAAAATCCTCAGCCGATTTGGCTAGGGCATATCACGAAAATAATCTTACGCCGACATAGTACATATTGTCCCAGTAGAACCCTAAATTGAAATTCAGTTACGTAACTTTTAACACTTGTAATTATGGATCACCATCCCAGAATTCAACCCGCCATAACACAAAGGTTCGACTCACGGCGGATCTGCCCTTCAGGGTTCTGTATGTCCACACCAAGGGCTTTCACCTCCAAAAGGAATTTTCCAGCCCCCAGGTCAGGATCACAATTTTTTCACGCACGGAAATGTATCCTTACAAACGTTAAGAAACGGTTCAAAAATTCGGTTTTTTGTTCCACCATCATAACCGCTAAAACGTCTAATGCATATTAGTCATATCTGATTGTCAATTTTAATAGCTTTCTAATGATATACATATACGGTTAATCGGTTCATAAAAACCGGATAAAAATTCGGTTTTAATATCAGAATAACCGGTTCCATAATTCGGATATCCGGATCTTTATTCCAAAAAATAATGAAATTAACGTGCTTAGCAAAACAAGATACAACTGTTTTAATGACTCCGAGAATTCTAGGTCATCAATAGGTTAACAATAATATATTGAAATAAATAGATATAGGGCTGTCTGAGCAAGATTCGGGTAAAAGTGAAAAACGACCGCTTAAACAAGATTTTATCGATTTTATGTCTTTGGGAACCGTAGCTAAAATCTTCGAGCGACATTTTCGTAGAATATTCCGAAGCTGAAAAATGTCATCTTGTGCCACTTTCATTGCGGTTCTTGAAATAAAGGACGAAAAGGACATTGAAGGAAGCGAGTTAGAAGGTCGAAATGTTCTACGAAAAAAATCCTCATTTGATTTGACTGAAGACATGTCATCTTAAATATAAGCTTAAACAACAGCGAACAAAGATATAACGCTGATTCCAGATGGCTTTTAGGGTCTCCAGCAAAATATTCATCACGCCATATCGCGAAAGTTCGACTCATGGCGAATCTGTCCTTCGGGGTTCTGTATATACTCATCAAGGGCTTTCATCTCCAATAGGAATTTTCCACCCCCCCCAGACTTTGAGCTCCATTTTGTTGCACAGTGTAATCTACCATAAGGGTGGTGGCGAGTCGTTTGTGAAATTCAAAACTAAGTCGGAGTCTGAACCAGAACAGGCCGTGCGACCGAATAGTTATGATGTCTCTAGACCTATCGCATGCCTTTGATACCGTCAACCGTAGAGAAGACTTTCCTACATTCATGTTTGAAACGTTGGTTAATCTACCATAAATGTATGTAGACAGCAGTCATTTGTAGAATTCAAAAATGGGAAGTCGAAGACACGTAGAATGAAACAGGGAGTTCCACAAGCCGGTCTGATATCACCGAAACTATTTAATCTTTTCCTTTCTAAAATTCCACACCATGCAGACGGCATAGAGCTCATAATATATACGGATTGTACTATCTTAGGGTCGCGTCCCTGCATCCCTGACATACAATGTTATACGTTAAAAATCCACATTGCTGATTTAGTGCAGTTCTTCCATTTGAGGAATATAAAAAAATGCCGTTAATTCTACTGTCTACTATGAATAGTATCTTCACTACCTGGACAGCTAAAATTAGGATCCCCCTAAACATATTGTTCGATGTTGTCCTGATTCCTACTACTAACTACACCCAAAATATTAGAGGTGACTTTCGATTGCATGTTTGAACGCGCGGACCACTGCTATTTGCGACAAGATCAAATGTAGGAAAAACGTTCTCACAAGATCCTCTTCTCGTCTGCAGCACTTGGGAGCTAACAAGACTCTCTGTTGGCCTCTTATAAAGCAATAGACCGTTCTGTGGTAACCTATGCGGCAGCAGTGTGATAGGCAAATGGTAGTGCTATGCAGTGGAATATTCAAACCTGCCAGAATGCCGCTCTGAGGAATGCAACAGGGTGCCGTGACCATCTTCATGCGAAGACGAAGTTGTTTTTTCGATGCATCAGCACATGATTGGATGTTATAGTCATATTTATCCCTGCAAGAATCTTTTGGAAATGGGGGTACCCCCATCCAGGCACATCAGTTGTAGATCTAGATATAGCCAAAGGTACCAACTGGAATCTCTAGTTGTCAGCCAAACTTGCATAGCTTTCACAAGAATGCAGCTGCATTGGCAGTACAAAGATATAGAGAAAATCCCCCCATACATTGGAGCGGAAGAACGCTAGCATCCAAGGCACGATGGGTTTTAGTATAATTAGATTCGTATGGTGCAGTTGTAATTAGAACTAGGAAATCTGCTGCTTCTTTTTAACTGTCTTGCTAAACCCACTCATCAAGACCACATAGCTTCTTATAGAATGCCACAAGTCTTCTTATAAAAGAGCACAAGCCTTATTTCAGAAGACCATAGGTCTTCTTTTTAGAAAACAACAAGCCTTCTTATAGAAGACAACAGGCCTTCTTATAGAGAACCACCGGTCTTCTAATAGATAACCATAGATTTTCTTATAGAAACCACAGGTCTTCCTCTAGAAACCACAGGTTTTCCTATAGAAGCTTTCTTATAAAAGCCAACACCTTATACAAGACCACAGATCCATAGAAGACAACAGGTCTTCCTATAGAAGACCACATGTTTTCCTATTGACGACCGTAGGCCTTCTTAAACACAACACCTCAAAGAAGACCACAGGACTTCTAGAAGACCACAAGTAATATTCTTATAGATGACCACAGATGTTCCTATAGAAGACCACGAACTTCTTATAGGAGACCACTGGTCTTACTATATGAGTCCTCAGGCCTTCTTATAGTAGACCAAATTTATTTTTATAAAACATCTCAAGCCTTCTTATAAAGGCCACAGGTCTTCATATAGAAGACCACATGATCTCTTATAGAAGACCACATGCCTTTTTATAGGAGAACAGAGGTCTTCCTATAGAAGACTAGTGACCTTATTATAGAGGACCACGGAATTTCTTACTGTGGCACACAGGTCTTCTTATAGATAAGACACAGATTTTTACTCACAGATTTTTACTGCGGATACTCGTTGTGTTCTGTATTTCAACGGTAATTTTTTATACCCTCAATTTTTTTCAGGCATTTTTAAATTGATTTAGCCTTGTCCGTCTGTCTATCTGGCTGGCTGGTGCGCATGATACCACTCGAACGGATCAACCGATTCGAACCAAATTTTGCACTTCGTAATATTTTGCTCAAACTCAGTTTAAGTTTGAAGATGGGTCATATCTTTTGGGTACCTCCCCCACAAAAGTTCAAAATTTTTCTGTAAAATGGTGTACACGATAACTTTGATCGGATCGTCACGAAATGTTGAAGGTTAACGGGGGTTCCAGAGAGGATTTTAATTTTGGTCGGATAATATTCATGGGTTCTGATGGGGATCCCGGATGGCAAGAGGTATTTTGATTTTGGTGATGGTCGGATAGTATTCAGGGCTCGGAATTGGAAAAAAACTTATTTTGAGAAAAATTTAAGGTTTTATTCTTATGTGAATATATCCGTTTATATAAGGGATATACAAAGAGCAAAACCTGGCAATGAAAAATCTCATCTTTACAATGATGCAAAGTAGGTTGGCTTAGGTGGTCAAACGACGGAGATATCGCAATAGTCGGTAATACATCTCATTTTTCTTTTTATAATCACGCTACAGGTTGCAATTTTCATCAGATCACCACGACATTTTGAGGTTTAATGGGGGTCCCAGAGAGGATTTTGATTTTGGTGATGGTCGGATAATATTCATGGGTTGAAATGGCAAAAACTTGTGTGGAGAAAATTCAACGTTTCATTATTATATTAATACCTACGCTTCTGATAGGAGTATCCCAAAAGGAAAGTCCGTCGATGGAAGAAGAAAAGATCAGCCTTACATTGATGCAAAGTGGGTTGACGTAGGTGGTCACACAACGGAGATATCGCAAAAGTCGTCAATTCATCACATTTTTCCAGTTCGCAATTTTGATCGGGTCGTCACGAAATTTTTGTGGTTAATGGGGGTCCTAGAGAGTAACAATCCTATTGAGTTTGGTGATGGTTGTATAATATTCAGGGTTCGGAATGGGCAAAAACTAATGTGGAGAAAAATTCAAAGTTTTACTCTTATGCTGCTAGTAGGGGTATTTCAAAAGCAAAGCCTGTCAATGGAAGAATAAAATATTACCCTAACAGTAATGCTAGAGAGGTTGGCGTACATCCCACTTTTCCATTTTTATACCCTACATAAATTTTTCAACGTTTAGTTCTATGAAAAAATATCCGATTCTATTAGGGGTATTTCAAAAGCAAAACCTCTCAATAAACGAAGAAACGTTTACGTTTAGATGCAAAGTTTTTGTAGTCACGCTACAATTCGAAATTTTGATCGAATTTTCACGAAATTTTGGGGGCTGATGGTGTCCCAGAGAGGAGGAAGGCTATTAATTTTGGTGATGGTCAGATATTATGCAGGCATCGGATGTGACAAATATGAAAATATCTACTCTTCTACTAGTAGGGGTATTCCAAAAGCAAAGCCTGTCAATGGAAGTAGAAAAGTCCACCTTTACAAAGATGCAAAGTAGGTTGGCGTACAATTTTTTACTAGAATTGTAATGACGAATATCGTAGCTGGGGTTAGGTGCATTTCAACAAAACACCAATCATAACATTCTGAGGTTTAAATTGATCCCAATTGTGTTACGAAAGTGGTCAAATATTTGTGATATAGACAAAGGCCTATTTATAATTTGTGGAATTTTATTTCCACGGCGGATATCTGTGTATTGATGGTAAAATATGATAAAATAAACTACCCAATTTTGAAGTGTTTTTTGTAATGACAAATACCTATGCCTCTCTTCTTTTTCTCTTCTGCAAAGCTTTCAATCAATCGACAGTAGTCAAATATAAAATTATTAATTATTTGGTGCAGTTAGCCCTACCTAAGTAATTTGGTATAAAGGCTCTCTAAAAATGTTTACCAGTGAAAAGCTTATGCACAGGGGTAGTGGTGTAGGGTATAACATAGTCGGCCCCGTCCCGACTAGGCATATGTTCCGAAGTTATTTATGTCCACTACTTCTGTATTTAATTTTTTGTAGTTTTATTCTGAGGGTATTTTGCTACCAGAAAAGCCGACTGATCTTTTCGCAATTTTTTTTAAACTTCCACATCGTACAGCCACTGGAATCATCTTTCTGCAATGAACTTTGTAGAGCGACTTACTATCCGACCACTCCACACCCCAAGATGAATTCATTTGTATTAATTCTGATTACTTCATCTTGTGTCTGATCAATTGGAAACATTGTTTTAGATATCGTCCACTCTTTATAAGTTGAAACAACATTCACCAGATATGCCTGCCAACCAGCCAACTGCAAGTATTTTGATATGAATTTAATGGCAGTTTGTTGAAATTGTTTGTCGTTTCAAATCGAACATAATTGCAATCTAATGAATTTTTGATTAAATTTTTATGTTTTTTCTTCAGATCTGCTGTTCATACAGCAAATATTTTAAGAATTGTTGCGTTACCATTTGCAAAAACAACAAAAAAAAAAACGTTGATAAGCCCAAACTACTCCATTTAAGGTTAGAAATCGTAACACTCTTACATTTTGGCCGGAACAACATGTTCCGCAATACTGTCGTCTAGTTTGAACGTTAATTTAACGCCTTGGGAAAATTGAAGGAGTTGACACCCAAATGCGTTCTCTTGTTTTCAGATGTTTGACAAAACGAAAACAAAAACCAAAAAACAAGACAAGCGAAGGAGACAAAACGTGACTTGTGGTCAATTAAAAAACAGTCGTCATTCGTTTCAATCTCTTGGGAAATGATTGGCTTAGACATTTTTGTGTGGTAGGTATTTATTTTTAAAATACGTTAACCGTGTGTTGAAAATCTGTTTGAAATCTCTTCTGAGAATTGAGAATGTGTTAATGGCACAGGGTGGTCCACGCATCGAAAATATGTGGTATTTCTAAAATAAAGTGAATGAAGCGAAAATTCCAATAGAAGATTTTTTCTCCAAAAGAGTGGTATTTAGTTTCGTTTAAGGGTTTTAAAATTTATTTTGAAATGTAACAAAATAATGCATTTTTGGGGAAAGAAAGTAAAAACCACTTGGGCATTGTGGAAAAAAAGCATTACATAGGGAGATAAAGCAATAAAGAGCCAACAATAACAATATAACAAAATTAATGTGGTTGGTCCATATTTTGGTATAGACCTTCTGTAATGCACTTCCCTAATTCGCTGTATTTTTCGAGATTTGCTCGATAGACTGCGCTGTATTCTAAAACATTTTGGGATAGAATTTATGTAAAATTAACTCACAAGAACAAATATTTTGAAGAATTTATTCCCATATCTCAATAGACATGAATGTAATCGTAGATTTTCGCTTTTCGTATTTTTCAATTTTTTTCAACGTCAGGAAGATTTGGCTGCTGGAAATAATAACAATCCAAACCATTTAACAGATTTCTGAACAACGTGGAACATACATTACTAGAAATTTCCGCACACAGAAAAAATGGCCTCTCTAACATATGTCCCAAACATATTTTGCAGCAAACATATATTTGTTTGCAAGCAGTCCCAAACATAACAACGCCTTTCATAAAGCAAAAAAACTGTTTTTCTGAGAGATTTTTTAGTTTATTTTTTAATTAGTTTAATTTTATTTATTTATTAGTTCTTTTTATTTATTAATTCTTTTATTTTGTAATATTGTAAATTACCTTTTCACTGTAGTTGTTATCGTCTTGTAAGCATACAGAACAATATGAATCATATGTACATACATGTTGAGTCAATCAGCGCTAGGTTTAGATATTAGATGTTGCCTTTATATTAAAGAAATTACTTTTTTTTTTTTGTATGGCTTTAGTTGACCTTTGGACTTAGTCTTCCTTCTTAATTTAGTTTGGCTTGAGGTCAGGGCAATAAAAACAATTTATATATTTTTTTTTTTGTTTTTATATCTTTTTTATTTTCCAATATTTCGATCAACGTCGTCAATCGTCATCAGGGATTATAATTTCTTTTTGTTCTCGAAAAACAGACTTTAATTCCACATCGATTCATACGGAAAATACCTGTGAATCGATGTGGAAGTAAAGTCTGTTTTTCGAGAACAAAAAGAAATTATAATCCCTGATGATGATCGACGACGTCGATCGAAATATTGGAAAATAAAAAAGATATAAAAACAAAAAAATAAATTGTTTTTATTGCCCTGACCTCAAGCCAAACTAAATTAAGAAGGAAGATTAAAGAAATTACAAATTTGTAGTTGCGAATTATTTGACTGTACAAACTCTGTTTTTTCGACACCAAACGCACTGTTGTTGTTTGGTTTGTCGGTTTGTCAGTTAACTAACAACAATTGTAGCGACAGCGGTAGTTGTTGTGTGTGTGTGGTTTGTTAATAAGGCATTCCGCAGCTGCGAGAGCCCTGTTGTTACTCTCTTTGACCAAAATCCTCTCCACCCACAAAAAATATGTTCTAACCTAAAAAATATGTTGGTACCCAAACATATTAAATTGAAATGTTGCAAAATGTTGCAAACATATATTTGTTTGGACACAGACAAATTATGTTTGGATCCAAACATATATTTGTTTGCAATCAGTCCCAAACAAATATTTGTTTGGATCCAAACACATTTCTAACATATATTTTTCTGCGTGCGTCTATGGATAAAATAATCACGATGCAATTGAATAAATGAAAGGAGCTTACACCTGGGAATGATAAAAAAAAAACAAAAAAAAAATCGTGGACAAAGTTCAAATTTTTAGGTTTTTTTATGTTTAGGATTTTGCTGGGATACCGCAAGTCCTATCAAATGGGATTAGAAAAAATATTGTATCTGTGAAAATTTTCTTTAAGATTGGCCTTTACGATATTTTCTTAGGTTTTACCATTTTTGATATATTGAAGTTCAAATTGGGACAATTCACTGATTGTATCGTCTCCTTAGAATACAATGTCACGACTCAATTTCCCAACTTAAACTTATATATCTCAAAAATGGTACAACCTAGGAACAAATTACAAAAAAAAATATTTTAGAGAATTTTCAGAGCTATAAGATTTTCTCTAGTCCCATTTCGATAAGACTAACCGTTTAACCATTAGTTTCCTTTCCTTTCAGGAAGTTCGGTAAAACATGTAGCTAACCTTCAAAATACCGAAATTCGGAAAATCAAGAAGTATGCTTTTATGTTTTATAATCCCATGGAAGACTAAATACAAAATTTCAATCTTTCGGTGGGATATTGATGTCACAACCTTCAGAATTACGAGAATCGTGAGGTATTATTCTATGGGGGCTATATCGAAACGTGGACCTATTTCGACGAATTTCAGTCAAAAAGGCTTTTACCTCCAACAAAGACTAAATACCAAATTTCAACCATTTCGATGTGTTGCTGTAGCCGCAACCTTAAAAATACCGAAAATCGGGAGATACGTTTCTATGGGGGCTATATGAAGGCGTGGACCTGTACCGACAAGTTTTTGGGGGGAAAGTTGTATACCCCAACGAAGACTAAGTACCAAATTTCAGCCATTTCGGTGTGATAATAAGGCTAAAACATTCAAAATACCGGGTGGTCCGTTCTATGGGGGCCATATGAAGGCGTGGACCTATACCGACAAATTTTATATGGAACGTTTAATACGCCAAATGAAGACCAAATACCAAATTTCAGCCATTTCGGTAGAATATTGAGGCCACCACTTTCAAAATACCGGAAATAGGAAGGTACCGTTGTATGGGGGCTATAATAAGGTGTGGGACTGTACCGACAAGTTTTTGAGGGAAATTTATATCCCCAGCGAGGACTGAATACCAAATCAGGAGGTACGTTCTAGGGGGGCTATATGAAGGCATGGACCGTATAATACCCAAAATGAAGACCAAATAACAAATTTCAGCCATTTCAGTGGATTATTGTGACCACAACCTTCAAAATACCGAAAATCGGGAGGTACTCTTCTATGGGGACTAAACTAAGGCGTAGGACTGTACCGAAAAGTGTTTGGGGGAAAATTTTTATATCACCATCGAAGACTGAATACCAAATTTCAGGCATTTCTGAGGAATTGATGCCCCAACCTTCAAAAACCCGAAAATCAGGAGGAACGTTCTATGGGGGCAATATCAATGGTGGCTATTGCAATACCAAACATCCTAGGAGTAATATAAACTCCTATACCAAATTACAAAGCTCTATCTTAAAAATTGCGAGCTGTGTCTTGATTTCAACAGACGGACGGACAGACGGAAATGGTTATATCGACTTAGAATTTTACCCTGATCAAGAATATATATACTTTATAGGGTCTCCGATGAATATTTCGATGTGTTACAAACGTAATGGCAAATGTAATTATACTCTCCATATTATGGTGGAGGGTATAAAAATGTGAATTTTGACAGCGATTTCTTTAAAAATATTATATCATACATCCCTGTATAAAACCTGAAGTTCAATGCCAATGAAACTGTAATACTGAGTGCCTGTGATCATCACCCTGCTAGGATGCAAACTATTGTTCATCTTAATTATGTCTTTAGCATGAATCTATAGCAGTAAGTGAAGAAGTTGTTAAAAAGTTTTTAAGTTGTAATTACGAGAATTATTTTTCTTTCGGACATGTTGATAAAAAGAAGGTAGCATATAATTTAGCTCTTTACTCGTTGGAGGGATGGTCCTGGGCAATTGGCTTTTTATTTTAAAAGTAAAAATGCAAATTCCTAAAATCGGTTTGGATCAGCTGCCACTTCATTTCAAGACCAGCGGTCCACTGTAGATAGTTTGAAAAGAGAATAAAAGAGAGAGGAACAGGAAGGGATAGGAAAACGGAGGAGAGTGAATAGAACAGACTTGGAAGGATTAGTTGAACGTAATAACATCTTGGATGACCCGCCCTATAGCCATTTAAGGCTCCTGCAGAAATAGCACAGGGCCGCAGAATCTATGGATGATAAATAAGAGAGATGTAATCTCATGAGCACCAAACAGCCTGTACATATTTTATGTCAGATTTGAACACGGACAGAGAAAGAAGTCGATTGTTTCAGTCTCATCCACTTCCCTCCCACTTATAATGATCAGTAATGACCTCTACAGTAATTCTGATCTCTGACTTGCGAAGTGAGAGAAGTCACACAGTTACGATACCTTGTACCAAGGTATGTACAGCCAGATTATGACAATTTGCTCAAAGTATAATTTATTGAGTTTGCCGAGGGAAAAGTAAAGCTTTTACCCGTTGGCCAGGAGACTTTGAACCACGCCTTTCTAGTTCATCAACTGTCTTGTTTCTCCAATCCAACACAATATAACAACTATAAAAAAGTTCTTAAGATAGAACAATTATTTGAACAGTAGTAGACCGTAATGCCTTTACAGCAGAAGTATTGGCTTTCACTTTACTCTTGTAGTCATGCTCATAATATTCATATTTCAAAATTTTAAACATTTGTGAGGAAGGTACCGGAAGGCCACTCCTTTCGGACCTCCAGCCTCACAAAAAGTTCTTTCCGTAAAAATTGCAAAACTACCTTCGAACAGCATTTAAACTGTACATACGCGAAGATATTTAATTTTTTTGTGAGGGAACTTCGTGGAACTTGTTGTACATTTTCACTATAGATAATTTGGATAGAATTTTAGGCCGAAAATCGATTTTTGCACTTTTAATAACGCGAATTTTCTATTTTGATTTAAAGAAAGCTTGAAATTTTGAGTGTGGGCTGTTGTTGGTGTGTAGGGGTGAGATAAGGCTGCGTTTTTGGAAATTCGAACTAGAAGGGTACGAAAAGTACTAAAATGTACTAAATATGGTACCCTTTGTATTAGACAAACGGGAAGAGGTAGAATTGTGAAATTTGGAATGAGGGTCACTGATGGCGTGTTAGAAAGATGTACCAAAGGGTTTTTGGAAAATCGCCTCTTTGTATAGGAAAAGTACTAAAAATTACTAAATTTAGTACAAATTGTATATTTTGAACGGATATTACTAGAATCTTTGAATTTGGTATGGAAATCAGGGTTGGGAAATTCGTACTTATGTGTACGAGAAGTACTAAATAGTACTTAATTTAGTACAATTTGGATTTGGGTGAACGGATATAGCTAGAAGCCTGAAATTTAGAATTAAAATTACTGTTGAAATGTAGGATTGAGATATGAGGGTGGTTTCAGAAATTTATACTTATGTGTACGAAAAGTTCTAAATGGTACTAATTTTAGTACAATTTGGATTTGAGTGAACGAATAGAGCTGGAAACCAGAAATTTGGAATTAAGATTATTGTTGATGTGTAAGATTGAGATATGGGGGTAGTAAATTCGGTTTTGTAAATTCGTACTAATGTCTACGAAAATTACTAAATGGTACTAAATTTGGTACAATTTGGAGTTGGGTAAACGGATAGAACTGCAAACTTAAATTTGGAATTGGGATTACTGGTAAGGGTTAGGATTGAGGTATTGAGGTAGCTTTGGAAATTCGTACTTATGTGTACGAAAAGTGCTAAACGGTACTAAATGTTGTACAATTTGGATTTGGGTGAACGGATAGAGCTGGAAAACTAAAATGTGGAATTAGGATTACTGTTGAAGTGTAGGATTGAGATATTGAGGTAGCTTTGGAAATTCGTACTTATGTGTACTAAAAGTACTACAGTGTACTAAATTTGGTACAATTTGGATTTGGATTTGGGTAAACGGAAACCTGAAATTTGGAATAATGATTACTGTTAAAGTGTAGGATTGAGATATGTGGGTATTTTTGGAAAATCTTACTTAAAAGGTACTAAATTTGGTACTATTTGTATTTGATTGAACGGATAGAGATTAGAGGTGGACGCGTGTCGTGCCGTGAATATTGCGTGTTCGTGCCTTCTCGAAAAACGCCGTGTTTGTGCGTGAATGTGCGTAAAAATTTTGGTCCGTGTTCGTGCATGTTCGTGCCTAATTTTTTAGGCACGCGCCCATCTCTAATAGAGATAGAATTCTAAAATTAGGAAATAAAATTACTGTTGGAGTATAGGATTGAGGTACTTTTGCAAATTCGTACTTCTTGTGTACGAAAAGTACTAAGTGGTACTAATTTGGTTTTAGGTTAACGGATAGAGGATTACGATTACTAATGGAGTGTAGGATTGCGATAGTTTTTTGAATTTCGTACTTATGTGTGCGAGAAGTACTAAATGGTACTAAATTTGGTATACTTTGGATTTGGGTAAAGGGAAAGAGCTGGTATTTTGGAATTAAGATTACTGTTGGAGTATAGGATTGAGATATGGAGGTATGTTTGGAAATTCAAACTTAAAAGGTACTGAATTTGGTACTATTTGGATTTGGTTGAACGGATAGAAATTGAATTCTGAAATTTGGAAATAAGTATATGTAGGAGTATAGGATTGAGGTAGTTTTGGAAAATCGTACTTTTTGCGTACGGAAAGTACTAAATGGTACTAAATTGGATACAATTTGGATTTAGGTGAACGGATAGAGCTGGAAACCTGCAATTTGGAATTAAAGGAATCAAAGGTCAACTATTATTACACCAAAAAGTTTATTTTTTTATTTTTATTTATTTATGTCAAATTCATATATGATACAAAAGCCAAAAAAAAGCCAATTATATGTATCTTAATACAAAATAACCTGAGTTAAAGTTATAAAATAATAAAATTACAGCCTGTTCATGTATGTCAACCGAAAGGTTTTTTGCGCTTCGAAAGTGGAAAAAAATCATTTTCTGTTCATGTAAACGCCTTCAAAACGAAAATCTATGCGACCGACAAGCCATACGAAATAACACGTAAACGTACACCTTTCCATTAAATTTGAGTTTATGTATTTCGAAAGGACTGTCTCTTATAGAAAGAGAATGTCAAAATCACTCACTTGGTTTGTAGCTGCCGTGTAGAACGTAAATTCGAGAATAATATCAAAAATCTTAAAACAAATTTATGCAACACATTCTTCAAACAAAATAAAATTTTTTTAGGCACGTTTTAATGGTGGTTTCTTTCATTATTTTGAAGAATTCAATCAAATAATATACCGACACATTTTATTTTTCAAACAAAACAAATCACACATATTCCAATGTTTGTATGTATATGTGGATTTTGTTTTCATTTCTCATTTGGCTCTCATTTATGGAACATAGTTGTACAAATGTGCGTTCAAATTAGTAGTATTTCGCATAGGATACGTAACGGCACTCGCACGATAGTTTGCGAAATACATGAACGCATTTTTAGACGGAAGTGAGTGACTGCTTTCCTTTACAGGTTTCCGTGCGACATACATGAACAGGCAGTTAAAGTTTAGAATCTATGTTATGTTGGCTCCCCAGCCATAAACCAATATACAACATTTCATTAAACCACTACAAATGTCTCCAGTAAGTGATAGAAAAGGTGTACAGAAGTACACCTTTTAATCGAAGGAATGTAGGAAATGACTCAAAATTTTCAAGCGAAAAGCAATATTACTATAAGAGAAAATCCGTAGTTCAAGAGGCAGTGCATTGGAACCTCGCGCTACCCTGACGAAACTAGCGTAATAGTTTTTACAAATTCTAGGAATAAAAATTCGAGGACTCCTAGAGGATTGTGAAAAAGAGAATATACTTCTAAACGAGCGAGGAGAACCCGTTTTAATATTATTTTAGAATAAGAGTAAGCAACGATATTAGACAGACCTGTTAAAATATTATCCGAGAAATTGTATTGTATTGTATATTATTCCCTTTCCGCATATGAAGTAGCGGGTATTTTGCTAGTAGTTTTATATTTTAGACTTTTTGCCGGAGCCAGAGTCGTGAAAAAAGTTCGACTCCGGCCACACTTATCAATAGTTTTTAAAAACAACGATTTCTAAATCAGTTAAAGGACCATAATTTAAATACAATCCTTTTAATCTCTATTTGATTACGAAATGCATAAGGGAAACATTTTTGGGTTAATTGATTGTTTATAAAACACTTTGGAATAATGTTTTCATGTCCCACATATTCTTGGGGAAGATTTTCTAGAATATTTACTGTCATCTCATAGAAGACTCACTGGTCCTTGAAATCACATGTTGGACTTCAAAGAAATAACATGTGGTACTTTAAGAGAAATTACGAGCATTATCTGTATAGAATGGTGGATATATTAATTTCTATGTCTATTTAATTATATCCGAATGCCTGTTCGGCCGAGCTTAACATTGGTTTTACTTGTATTATTTATGAGGTGGTAGACAAAGGAAGCGTTCCACCATAAAATACTAACTTTGTCATTCCGTTTGTCCGGATAGATCTCTCATCATTTTAGATGGAACCATATAAGTAAATACAGAAGTTAAATTTATTCTTAGGATGTTTGTAACGAACCGAAATTCCTTAAATTTGTTTTAAAATCTTCGCTAGTGGTATAAAACATTCCTGCAAAGAATTGTACGTATAGGTTTACGATTAAATATAACACAATAAGACCTTACAGTACGATTTTGTATTTCAAAGGTTTTTTACTTTACACTGTGCCATACGGGCAAAATTAAACATATTCTGTCACCGCAGCTACGTACTGAGACCTTAGGAACATATTTGTAGTTGATTGTTTTCTTGAATTTGGAACGTCTTTTTATACCCTCCACCATAGGATGGGGGTATATTAAGTTTGTCACTACGTTTGTAACTACTCGAAATAATCATTGTAAACCCCACAAACTATATATATTCTTGATCAGCGTGCAATTCTACATCGATATAGCCATGTCCGTCCGTCTGTGGAAATCACTCTAGCGTCCGAACGGACGTAGGTGGATGAAATTTTGGGAAAATCTATTAAATGTACGTAGGACTTTTGGTATTGAAAGCGGGCTATGTAGGTCCACGCTTTCGTATAGCCCCCATACAAAATGACGCGTGACGCGTCATCGTTTTAAGGAATTTTTAAGATATTTGTCCCATTTTACCACCGAATTGGTTGCAATTTGGTATTTTGTGTCTTCAGAGGCCAAAAAACATTCCTACCAAAGTTGGTTTATATAGGTCCACGTTTTGGTATTACCCCCATATAACGCCCCATATAAAGTACGCGTCATTTTAATATATTTTGAATGTATTAGTCCCATTTGACAACAGAATCGGTTGTAACTTTGTATTTTGCATTTCCAGAGGCTAAGAAACATTTCTACCATAAAATGTTTATATAGTTCCTCGTTTTGATATAGCCCCCATAGGACGATATCTCCCGATTTTCGGTATTTTGAAGGTTTTGGCCTCATTATCATGAAATTTGGTATTTAGTCTTCGTTTGGGGTATAAAACTTTCCCCCAGAAATTCGTAGGTATAGGTGCACGCCATCATATAGCCCCCGTAGAACAGTACCTTCCGATTTTAGGTATTTTGAAGGTTGTGGCCACATTAATCCACCGAAATGGCTGAAATTTGTGATGGAGGGTATAAAAAGTTCGGCCCGACCTAACTTAACGCTTTTCCTACTTGTTTAATTTGACCTCGGTGATTTTGACCTTGAATATAAAGATCTACAACTTTACCTCTAAGAGTAAATCAAAATTATCCGATTTCACTAGAATTCACTTTTCAATACAAAATCCTTAGGTAATGTTTGCTCAATTAATTAAAAACGTTCATAAATTATGAACTTCGTTCTTAATGAGACAACAATAAATATCACGCTACGGTGTTCTGTCACCGAGTATGGTCAACTTTCAATAACACAACAAAATACAAACACAATTATCGGCCAGCAATTACCGTAATTTGGTATTTCGGGTCTCATTGGACACCTAAGTCAAATTCGGAAAGGTGTAAATATATTCGTCTTTGTTTTGGTAGAAAAAGCTTAAAACGATACCGTCCGATTAAATTATTTTGCTACATGTTCATACTGAAGTGGGAGTTACTTTGTATTCCGGATTCCCAACTGATAGAAAACATCTGCGAAGAAAACGAATTGAATCCGAGTTTCACAGAGAGAAGAAACTATTGATTTTTGTGATGGTCGGATAATATTTATTGGTCGGTATGGGCAAAAAACTTATTTGGAGAAAATTCAACATTTTATTCTTATGTGAATATTTCCGCTTCTAGAAGGAGTATTCCAATAGGAAGGCTCATCGATGGAAGAAAAAAAGATATCCTTTACATTGATATAAATTATGTTGGCGTAGGTGATCAAATAATGGAGATACGGCAAAAGTCGAGAATGGATCTCATTTTTCATTTTTTTTTTTGTAATTAATTTACAGGTAGGAACTTTAATCGAATAAATTTTGGTGGTTGATGGAGTCACACATGGAAAGAAGCCTATAAATAAATAATGGTAATGGTTATATCTAAGAATACAGTCGAAATCGCTTATAACGACGATATCCTAAAGTCCCGAATTTCTGCCCTTTATATTTCACACAAATAAATATCGCCTATAACGTCATCGCTTATAACGTCATATCGGTTGTAACGTCGATTTTTGTGAAATATTTTAATTTTGCTATCGGTTATAACGTCAAACCATACGAAGAAGAAAAATGTCGCTCAATGTTTTCTTGTATGTATAGTTTTTTCAAGCTCAAACAACTACAAAATTTCAAACATATGCACAACATGTTCGAAGACGGGTTTGGACAACTGAATTACGACTCACATGTAGGCTAGAATTTTTGCCACCCAATGTCACATCTGTTTTATAACCCATGAACGAAGGTGTAATAAATTCATTAAAATCGCATTGCCAGAATCGGCAAATGTCCATTATCTGAGTTAAATTTAAAACTTATGTTGGAATTCAAAAGCCCTAACTAAAATAACAGATTATTTTAAATAAAGCCACATCCTATATTAACGTAACATATCTGCTAAGGAATGAATTTAATATCTTTATTTTTAATACTTTGTTTTTAAGTAATTTCTACAAATGTATATAGAATGAAAAAGTAAAAAAATGAATTGATTTTATTTCCTTAGTAAAACAATGTATTTATACCCAAAAGTCACTATACATAATATAATTTCAACTCTTTTATAAATATCGTTTATAACGACTATCGCTTATAGCGTCCGATTTTGGTCGGTCCCTTGACCGACGTTATAAGCGATTTCGACTGTATTGTCAAAACTTATTTGTTGCTTCCACTCCACATCAGAGTCATTGTTGGCTCCGCACCTACTTAAAGGCATTTGATTTAGGTTAGTTTGCAACCATTTCTATGGGTCGTCAAAAATAAAAAAAGTTATTTTTTTTATTTCTGTGGCTTCTGCATTCCATACTTCCTGGAATTAAATTGGAATTCTGACGTTTTTCCATTAGATTTTAGGAGCTTAAAAGATCTTATTTTCACTTTAAATGAGACTACAAAAAACCTAGTTGGGTTTGTCCTGTCAGATTCAGTTCGGATTTTATGGCCTCATCTAAACTACATGTTTTTGCATTTATCGGGCCTTTATTTCAGAATCGAATGGGAATTTGGCATTACTATCTTTAGCAATATTATAGCCCTAAAGCAGTAGAACATTCTTATTGAACAGACCACACAAGAAAAACCTCTATCTAGGGCATCAAAGTCGATAGAATATAGTAAATTTTACATAATTCTCGTCTGTATATGCTAAACTATTGAGAGTTGAGCCAGGCAACCTTTTGTAAAAATCTTCAAAATATTTCACAGCAATTCTTCAGAACATTCTGAAACTCAAAAATGCTTACTTCATGTTGGTTCAGCGGTATTTTATATCATATCATTTTCGACAGATATTTCAAACACTGTTCACATGACAAGTTTATTCTCGCATTTGGGATTTCAAAATATTTTTTATTAAATTTTCGTTGAAAAATATTCTACAACAAGGGCATGTTCCGAAGAGTTGTGTATTACATTCTAGGGAATATTTTTCGAAAAGAAAACATTTGAAAAACAAAACAGTTTTGGAGATATAGTGCGAAATGTATACAATTTATGGAATTTTTAGATATGTTATAAAATTTAACGCAATAAATGTTGTTATTCGAGTTCATTATTTCTCCAAATATATTATTCCTGCCCTTATCTACAAATTTGCTTCAGAGGTCAGAAAAAGATTCACATTGGTTTCTGAGATATAGCCCCGATATGCTTTAAACAGTCAATATTTAACAATGTTTAAATGGTGCCATAAAATCCAAGCTGGATTTGACACAACAAAACCCAATTAGAGTTTTTGTCGTTTTTGTCTGTACTTTCAAAAAAACAAATTGTTTGCACAAGGTTACCTTAAAAATGTTGGCAGTGGTTCTATATCTGTTTCTATATCAGCATCACAATATATTAAAAACATAAACATGTAAAAGTGGAGGAATGGAAGAAAGATTTTTTTGATAATTTCACAGCTTGGCAAAGGCAAATTTTTATAACACCCAACAGTATATTTTTGAAAGAAATACTAGACTGGTGCCAATAATATATAAGCTGATTTTTCGGAACTTTCCCATTTTCATAAACAATTTTATTTTTTTATTATTTGCTGATTCTTTGAAGTCATATTCATGTAGAATATTTTTTATTGTTATTGTGTATTTTTCCTTTTATGTTCGGCACAATTTGTTTTATTATTTTGTTGTAAATTATAATTATTACATATCTTTTTCACCCACCTGCACTTTGACAATTTCTCGCATTTCCGTTTGATAATTAGAACAGCGTGGTGGAAATTCTAAACACCAGGTGGCGGTGCGAATTTTCACCGGTTGCATTGAGGGTGAGCGTATTTGTTCCACATATTCTTCTTCGCGTGTGCAAATGTGTTTATCTTCCAATGATGACGGGACACCTGTTGGTGAAACATGTTGATTTGTAACAACAACATGTTGACTATGATTTGATGATGACGGATTAATGGAATCACCTAAAATTTGTTTGGTGTTATCGGCACTAACATCTCCAATAATGCCAGCTGTTAAATCTGTGTTAATTTTCAAACCATTATCATTGGCCTTTGCCACAATGCAAGTGACAAGTAAATTTGTGATCAATAATATTTTTAAACACTTCATAAAGGGTGTCATGGTTGAGGGAGTTGCTTTTATTTTGAAATTATTATTTTTATTTTCTATTCCATGACTTCCACTTTGTCTGGCACTTTCACTTTTAGAACATATTTTTCTCCAGTTTCCGTTTTCCGCAAAACCTCTGTTTGTTATGTTTCGTTACTTTGCGTTAAGGCACGTTTAAACGTTGTCGTTGTATAGCTCGAACTGATCTCTAGAATGAAATTTTTGCCGTTGAACTGAAATTGAAATTCATGTGAAATGTGTGTAATTTTCGTTTTTTTTTGTGTTCATACATTTCATTGTGTTTGTTGTAGAACATAAATGTTCTGTCGACTCTCACCGAAATGTCTCCAAAATCTGTAGAAAAATAAAAAAAACAGTTCCCAGTCTGTTATGAGCGTTGATTTTGATGATAATGATGTTGTTAATGCGTTTAATCTCTGCGTCACATTGTCTGCTCACAAATTTGTATGCATTTGTGTCATTACAATGCAGCTAACGAATATACAAATAACACACAATGATCCCCCTAACCTATGATCGGTGATCTCCCCATCAGTTAGAGTAACCGAGTAGCCACAATGTCGACAACGCCAATAATAACAACAGCTACTTAACAAAATGCTTCTGATAAAAAATAAATAAAAAATGATGTTATAGTTGTTGACTGGTCGAACATTGTGAATCCACGAGACTCTATAAGTCGCCTAAAAATAATTTTAAAAATCCATGAGACCCAATTAGTCGCCTAAAAATATTTTTAAAAATCCACGAGCCTCTATTAGTCGCCTAAAAATATTTTTAAAAATCCACGAGCCTCTATTAGTCGCCTAAAAATATTTTTAAAAATCCACGAGCCTCTATTAGTCGCCTAAAAATATTTTTAAAAATCCACGAGCCTCTATTAGTCGCCTAAAAATATTTTTAAAAATCCACGAGCCTCTATTAGTCGCCTAAAAATATTTTTAAAAATCCACGAGCCTCTATTAGTCGCCTAAAAATATTTTTAAAAATCCACGAGCCTCTATTAGTCGCCTAAAAATATTTTTAAAAATCCACGAGCCTCTATTAGTCGCCTAAAAATATTTTTAAAAATCCACGAGCCTCTATAAGTCGCCTAAAAATAATTTTAAAAATCCATGAGACCCAATTAGTCGCCTAAAAATATTTTTAAAAATCCACGAGCCTCTATTAGTCGCCTAAAAATATTTTTAAAAATCCACGAGCCTCTATTAGTCGCCTAAAAATATTTTTAAAAATCCACGAGCCTCTATTAGTCGCCTAAAAATATTTTTAAAAATCCACGAGCCTCTATTAGTCGCCTAAAAATATTTTTAAAAATCCACGAGCCTCTATTAGTCGCCTAAAAATATTTTTAAAAATCCACGAGCCTCTATTAGTCGCCTAAAAATATTTTTAAAAATCCACGAGCCTCTATTAGTCGCCTAAAAATATTTTTAAAAATCCACGAGCCTCTATTAGTCGCCTAAAAATATTTTTAAAAATCCACGAGCCTCTATTAGTCGCCTAAAAATATTTTTAAAAATCCACGAGCCTCTATTAGTCGCCTAAAAATATTTTTAAAAATCCACGAGCCTCTATTAGTCGCCTAAAAATATTTTTAAAAATCTACGAGCCTCTATTAGTCGCCTAAAAATATTTTTAAAAATCCACGAGCCTCTATTAGTCGCCTAAAAATATTTTTAAAAATCCACGAGCCTCTATTAGTCGCCTAAAAATATTTTTAAAAATCCACGAGCCTCTATTAGTCGCCTAAAAATATTTTTAAAAATCCACGAGCCTCTATTAGTCGCCTAAAAATATTTTTAAAAATCCACGAGCCTCTATTAGTCGCCTAAAAATATTTTTAAAATACCACGAGCCTCTATTAGTCGCCTAAAAATATTTTTAAAAATCCACGAGCCTCTATTAGTCGCCTAAAAATATTTTTAAAAATCCACGAGCCTAAAAATATTTTTAAAAATCCACGAGCCTCTATTAGTCGCCTAAAAATATTTGTAAAAATCCTTGAGCCTCTATTAGTAGCCTAAAAATATTTGTAAAAATCCACGAGCCTCTATTAGTCGCCTAAAAATATTTGTAAAAATCCACGAGCCTCTATTAGTCGCCTAAAAATATTTGTAAAAATCCTTGAGCCTCTATTAGTAGCCTAAAAATATTTGTAAAAATCCACGAGCCTCTATTAGTCGCCTAAAAATATTTGTAAAAATCCACGAGCCTCTATTAGTCGCCTAAAAATATTTGTAAAAATCCACGAGCCTCTATTAGTCGCCTAAAAATATTTTCAAAAAATCCACGAGCCTCTATTAGTCGCCTAAAAATATTTTCAAAAAATCCACGAGCCTCTATTAGTCGCCTAAAAATATTTTTAAAAATCCACGAGCCTCTATTAGTCGCCTAAAAATATTTTTAAAAATCCACGAGCCTCTATTAGTCGCCTAAAAATATTTTTAAAAATCCACGAGCCTCTATTAGTCGCCTAAAAATATTTTTAAAAATCCACGAGCCTCTATTAGTCGCCTAAAAATATTTTTAAAAATCCACGAGCCTCTATTAGTCGCCTAAAAATATTTTTAAAAATCCACGAGCCTCTATTAGTCGCCTAAAAATATTTTTAAAAATCCACGAGCCTCTATTAGTCGCCTAAAAATATTTTTAAAAATCCACGAGCCTCTATTAGTCGCCTAAAAATATTTTTAAAAATCCACGAGCCTCTATTAGTCGCCTAAAAATATTTTTAAAAATCCACGAGCCTCTATAAGTCGCCTAAAAATATTTTTAAAAATCCACGAGCCTCTATTTGTCGCCTAAAATATTTTTAAAAATCCACGAGCCTCTATTAATCGCCTAAAAATATTTTTAAAAATCCCCGAGCCTCTATTAGTCGCCTAAAAATATTTTTAAAAATCCCCGAGCCTCTATTAGTCGCCTAAAAATATTTTTAAAAATCCACGAGCCTCTATTAGTCGCCTAAAAATATTTTTAAAAATCCACGAGCCTCTATTAGTCGCCTAAAAATATTTTTAAAAATCCACGAGCCTCTATTAGTCGCCTAAAAATATTTTTAAAAATCCACGAGCCTCTATTAGTCGCCTAAAAATATTTTTAAAAATCCACGAGCCTCTATTAGTCGCCTAAAAATATTTTTAAAAATCCACGAGCCTCTATTAGTCGCCTAAAAATATTTTTAAAAATCCACGAGCCTCTATTAGTCGCCTAAAAATATTTTTAAAAATCCACGAGCCTTTATTAGTCGCCTAAAAATATTTTTAAAAATCTACGAGCCTCTATTAGTCGCCTAAAAATATTTTTAAAAATCCACGAGCCTCTATTAGTCGCCTAAAAATATTTTTAAAAATCCACGAGCCTCTATTAGTCGCCTAAAAATATTTTTAAAAATCCACGAGCCTCTATTAGTCGCCTAAAAATATTTTTAAAAATCCACGAGCCTCTATTAGTCGCCTAAAAATATTTTTAAAAATCCACGAGCCTCTATTAGTCGCCTAAAAATATTTTTAAAAATCCACGAGCCTCTATTAGTCGCCTAAAAATATTTTTAAAAATCCACGAGCCTCTATTAGTCGCCTAAAAATATTTTTAAAAATCCACGAGCCTCTATTAGTCGCCTAAAAATATTTTTAAAAATCCACGAGCCTCTATTAGTCGCCTAAAAATATTTTTAAAAATCCACGAGCCTCTATTAGTCGCCTAAAAATATTTTTAAAAATCCACGAGCCTCTATTAGTCGCCTAAAAATATTTTTAAAAATCCACGAGCCTCTATTAGTCGCCTAAAAATTTTTTTAAAAATCCACGAGCCTCTATTAGTCGCCTAAAAATATTTTTAAAATACCACGAGCCTCTATTAGTCGCCTAAAAATATTTTTAAAAATCCACGAGCCTCTATTAGTCGCCTAAAAATATTTTTAAAAATCCACGAGCCTCTATTAGTCGCCTAAAAATATTTTTAAAAATCCACGAGCCTCTATTAGTCGCCTAAAAATATTTTTAAAAATCCACGAGCCTCTATTAGTCGCCTAAAAATATTTTTAAAAATCCACGAGCCTCTATTAGTCGCCTAAAAATATTTTTAAAAATCCACGAGCCTCTATTAGTCGCCTAAAAATATTTTTAAAAATCCACGAGCCTCTATTAGTCGCCTAAAAATATTTTTAAAAATCCACGAGCCTCTATTAGTCGCCTAAAAATATTTTTAAAAATCCACGAGCCTCTATTAGTCGCCTAAAAATATTTTTAAAAATCCACGAGCCTCTATTAGTCGCCTAAAAATATTTTTAAAAATCCACGAGCCTCTATTAGTCGCCTAAAAATATTTTTAAAAATCCACGAGCCTCTATTAGTCGCCTAAAAATATTTTTAAAAATCCACGAGCCTCTATTAGTCGCCTAAAAATATTTTTAAAAATCCACGAGCCTCTATTAGTCGCCTAAAAATATTTTTAAAAATCCACGAGCCTCTATTAGTCGCCTAAAAATATTTTTAAAAATCCACGAGCCTCTATTAGTCGCCTAAAAATATTTTTAAAAATCCACGAGCCTCTATAAGTGGCCTAAAAATATTTTTAAAAATCCACGAGCCTCTATAAGTGGCCTAAAAATATTTTTAAAAATCCACGAGCCTCTATAAGTGGCCTAAAAATATTTTTAAAAGTCCACGAGCCTCTATAAGTGGCCTAAAAATATTTTTAAAAATCCACGAGCCTCTATAAGTGGCCTAAATATATTTTTAAAAATCCACGAGCCTCTATAAGTGGCCTAAAAATATTTTTAAAAATCCACGAGCCTCTATAAGTGGCCTAAAAATATTTTTAAAAATCCACGAGCCTCTATAAGTGGCCTAAAAATATTTTTAAAAATCCACGAGCCTCTATAAGTGGCCTAAAAATATTTTTAAAAATCCACGAGCCTCTATAAGTGGCCTAAAAATATTTTTAAAAATCCACGAGCCTCTATAAGTGGCCTAAAAATATTTTTAAAAATCCACGAGCCTCTATAAGTGGCCTAAAAATATTTTTAAAAATCCACGAGCCTCTATAAGTGGCCTAAAAATATTTTTAAAAATCCACGAGCCTCTATAAATGGCTCTGAAGGAAGTCCATTATAGATGCTCCGAATCGATTATAGACGCTCCAAAGTGATTCTATTATAGACGCTCCGAAGTGAATCTATTACAGGCGCGCAGAAGGAAGTTTATTATATACTCGCGAAGGGCGAGTGTATTATAACCTCGCCGTAGGGAGTCTATTATCGACTTGCCTAAGGGGGTCTAATATAGACTCACCGTAGGGAGTCTATTATAGCCTTAACGTAGGAAATTTGCGCACAATAATAAGTTACAAAGTTAATGATGAACTGAGTATAGCGACCCCACCTCATAATGTAGACAGTGAATACTGAAATAAAATCACATTTGATTACCACTTAATTAAAAATTTGTTTGTGCACACACAGACACAATGCATTGAATTGACTATGAAATGAAATAAGTTGGAAGACGACAACAACAAAAATAAAAACACAATATCGCTTTGACTACTACTGTTGTTTAATTCAATTTAAAATATGCAACAACATTCCGGGTGTTGTTGTCCTTTGCTCAAACTTCATACATTCACACATATAAAAATAAGTGTTTGTGCACCAAACATTATGCACTTTATGCTGGAAATGAACAAATTGTTTTGTTGTTATTTTGATTTTTTTAATAAAAAATACTCAAACACCCAATTTTAGAGGGAGTGTGAGTTTTAGCTTGAGTTTGAGTAAAAAAAAACAACTACTTGACTCATTAATTTCCATATCAACAATTTTGAAGCAACAACACACATACGAGTACATATGTGTGTATGTAGCTGAGTGAAGTTCATAAACGTGATATGTTACTGTGCGTGCGTGTTTGTACAACACGCCCCATTAGTTAATGTGGAAGTTGCATTTCACACGCAGTAATCACCTGAATGCATACTGATCTCAATTTACATCAAATGAAGGTCATTTTTTGTAGAATGTAGTAATAAGAATGTAGGGGTGGATGTTATGAATATTCAAAAGTTCGTAGCAATTCTAAGATAAAGAAATCACAATATTTATAGCAACAACTTCCTATAAAAATATTACTGGAAAGGATCTTCTTAAAATATATGTATTTATATATGGCTTCTTCGATTGATTACAGTGGATCCTAACTGAACATTTGTCCTATATGTCGTTATTCCTTCTAAGGAATTACTGTTAGTAATGCCTACATTTTGCGAAAACCCAAACTCCGACATGGTTTGGAACACATTTTATCGTATTGTGTTACCGAAGGCGGTTATAAGTGGTATTGTAGGACTTTTAACCCTATAAATGGCCTCATAAACACTTCGGGACGAAAGGAAACTTCCAAAACCTCTTTTGTCAGCTACAAAACTGTTTGTAAATTAGAGATTTGTTTATAGGATAACCCTTACTATTCGTGCGAGTGGGTATAGTGCAGTGTTAATCACCACTGGGCTCGCGAGCCGTGTCTGTGTGAACACACACAATCTAAATTGTGGTGAGTTTCAACAGTACTCTCACCACCGATCATCTTCTTTGTTTTACCAATGAATTAACGCACACGATGTTTATCTAGAGAGGGATAGATAATCTCGTATGTATTCCCAACACAAACGGAGCGGTTGCATTTGTAGTTCTTGGTGAATACTGCACTATACCATCCATCAGATGGACGTTTATCTGGATAACCTCAATGAACGGGTTTCTTGGGAGTCGCGGTGTTTAACCTCCTGGCAGTTATGTTTTACTTCCTCATACTCGCTGATTTGTGTCATGCCGACTTTTAAGCCGATGGTATTTGAGATATAGTACGCCTCACAGTGTTGCCCCTTCCATACAAAAGTGCACAAAAATAAAAGCAGCTGATCTATGTTGATGAATTGCTGCACAAATACATATAAGGGCAGAGGAATGAAAAATTTCAACTTTGGTCCATAACGGTTCAGATTTGGATATAGCCCTCATATATATATATATATATATATATATATATATATATATATATATATATATATATATATATATATATTTCCCGATTTTGCTATAACTCGGTCAATTTTGATCGAATAGCTTTCAAATTTAATATGTGATATTTTCTTAGGCCCCTGAGTAGTTTTACTAACCTTCAGAAAAATCGGTACAGACAATAGAGCAAGAGGCAATAATCTTCGAAGTTATTTTACAATTAAAACGTCTCCTGACGATTTATAGCAAAGTCATTATACCCTCAGCACGAGGGTAACACACTTTCATACGAGCAAAATGTGCGTCATCGAAATATTGGCTTTAGACCCCAAGTTTGTTTGGACCAACTCCGTTTCAAACCATTTGGAGTTGATTTAGCCATGTCCGTCCGTCTGTCTGTCTGGCTGGATCGCACGATAACTCTCGAACGGATCAACCGATTCGGTCCAAAATTTGGCTTTCGTAATATTTTGTCCAAACTTATTTTAAGTTTGATGATGGGCTATATCGATCAACTTCATCCGGTACCTCCTCCACAAAAGTTCGAAAATGTTCGGAAAATTTTGTGCGCACGATTACTCTTGAAAGGAGTAACCGATTTGGTACACACTCTGCACATCGAGACTTATATAAGGTTTCAATATGGACTCAATCGGTCCACTCCTTCGGGTACCTCCCACACAAAATTTCGGAAAAGTTCAGTTTAGGACCTGCTCTGCTAATCGCTTTTATTTTTTGTGACAATTTGTTTTCACTGTATAAGTTTCATCTGTCCATTAGGGTTATGACTTTTTTACAACCTCATATTCCTAAATCATATTGGGATGAACTTTTACATAAGATTACATAACATCTTAATTTTAACGTGATTGGATAAAAAAACCTCACGCACAAAACCATTTGAAAATTTTTATTTATGGATTTTTGACATTTTTTGGAGTCACTATAAGTAGATATTAAAAAATATATAAATAATAAAGTAAATAATAACTAAAAAAATATACTAACATAACAGGGATCATAAAACACAAAAGAAAGTTAAATATTCACATTGTCATTGGAGAGGATGAATTTCAGTGGGAGGTTGTCCTTGTTACTGCAGGAGTTGTATAAGTCTTGCATATCTTTGATCGCGCGCTCACAACACTGGTTGCTTCGGGCAATGTTGATTGGAGATTCATATTTTTTCCAATGAGTACTCAAGCATTTGAGAGCTTTTGGGTAGTCATTCAGAGCTGCAGATAGTTCTGCGAAATCTTCAGAGCTGAACAATTGACTACTGAACCAATGATCAGCCTATGAATAAGAAATTAATAAAAAGATTTTACGCAACCTGCTCCGTGTTTCAGGCATCAGTATAAAATCAAGTAGAGCTAGAATGGCACGAGAGTTCCAGCGTGCATTGCAAATGTTTGGGATCTTAAAATCTACAAAAGGAATCTCACTCTTCTCAGTGAAATTGCGGAAAACACGAGTAAGGTGGAAGAGAAACTTCATGTCGTCTCTCTCCAGCCACCAGTTTCCTTAATCAAAGTTGTACCATTACTGAAGGCTGCTTTCAATTGAGCATAGTTTTTCATCAAATCCTTCACAAAAAAGGATTCGATGTTTGGTGATGTTGTAGACGCATGGAGTTCATCGTCCATGACAACCCGAGGAACATAGTGCTGGCAACTGATGAACTTGGGTGCGGTGTAACCTTTCGCTTCAAACATTTGCTGCAGTCGAACTACAACGCCTGTCTTTTTGCCTGTATTCACGCTTGTTGTATCAGCAACAATCATCACTCCTCTAACACATTCTGGAGACCTTCTGCGATTGTTTTAGCTTTCCCATCTTTCAATTTGAGCGCAGTCAATCTAATTTCTTTCTTGAGAACCACTGATATATAGCTCTCAAGGTGTTTGCCGTCAAAATGCATGCTCCACTTATCCAGGTAAAGGGTGTTTACCAAGTGGTTCTTCAACCGAGCAGCTTCCTTGTAGACAGCCCTGTGAATTCCTGACTGACATGGGGTTGGGATTTCCATGCCTTCAGCGGAAAGCTGCTGGAACATCGTAGCTGCTTAATTGGACGAAATCTTTGAACTTGTAACAAGGCGTCTTGCAATGCCTGTTTGGTTATGCGTCCTTTTGCTCGTTGATGCTGCATTTTCATCCTCTCAGAGACTATCTGTACTACTGTCTTAAAAATCCGAGCCACTTTCGGAACAATCAGGTATCGCTGAATTGGTAAATGTGGGCGCACTCCCTTCTATTGTCTTCTTTCGCTTGGACGGGAGAATGGTATTGAGACCAGCAGGTTTGCCGCTTGAATAACCAACGCGGCCTTTGCTCTCAATTTGCAGTTTGTAGAGTTTCTCGTCTTCTTTACAGATCCACTCGCCCTTTACATTAGTGATGTCAAACAGTTTCCTCATTGGATCAAAGTTTCGTTTTCTTCTACAGCTCTCGTAGTATTTCAGAAGAGTTCTTAGTTTTGCCGGAGTGCCTTGGTCCGATATATGCGGGAATTTCTATACTTTACTCCATACAACCTTAAGCTCTACAGCAATTAGAGCGATCCTCTCTGTACGTCCTTTTGCTGTAGACTGAAGAAATTTGATGCGACCAATGACGTGTATCTTCAGGGGCATACTATTCCTTTCACTCAGTGCTGTTTCCACAATTGCCACTATGTCTCTTCTTAATGGCGCTTGAAACTGGACTAGGTTCTTTGTCCAGGTTTCTTTGTTCTTCTCCTTGGTGGAAGCACTCTTCTCGAATGACATGTTATAATTCACTTTTCACTTCACTTTCACTTTTTATATTTGTTCTTTTCGGGGTTTTCGACACTTGTTGAATTACACAAAACAATCAATTCATAAAAAATCGTCAAAGTTTTTTCCTAAGAGATACATTCGATTCAAGATGTGATACCGCCACTTAATTGTATGTAAATAAAAACGTGAGATGTTCATCGATTTTTATGATCAATGTCTCATTTTGTTCATAGGTTATGTGGCTTTTCGTGGGAGTAATACATATTTTCAAATTTTTCCGTTTTGGATTTATAAAACTAACAAAAAAGAAAAAAATTTAAAATTTTTCACAAAAATATAATTTCAAAGTGGTTTGTGCGTGACCTTTTTTAATTATTAAATTGAATGAACGTTACGTTCATTCATTCTTGCTACAGGAAATCATTTTTGGGAAAAATCGTCAAAAAGTCATAACCCTACTGTCCATACTTCCTGAGAAAATAGGCTAAAAGTTGAAAAACCCTCTATCGCACCAAATGTAGTGGTTGGATAGCGCGATAACTCTTTAACGGATTTGCCGATTCGGTCCAAAATTGGGCCTTCGTAATATTTTGTCCAAACTTAGTCTAAGATCGAAGATAAGCAATATCGGTTTACTCCTTCTCCCCACAAAAGTTCAAAAATGTTCGGAAAAATTGTGCGCACGATAACTCTTGATGGGAGTTACCGCTTTTGTACATACTTTACACATCCTAATATATCCACCAGATATAGATCAGCTTTGAATATAGACTATATTTGTCCACTCCTTCAGGTACCTCCCACACAATATTTCGGATAACTTCACTTTAAGGGTTATGTCCACTTACACATTTTACAAAATCGAAAAATTTTTTTATGGCTCATTTTCAAGTACAGGTAGAATAGAATAAGTTGCAAAATTTCATTATGATTTGTATGTAACATCGAAGTTTGAAACACTGTTTTAGCAAAATGGCATTTTGGACGGATGATCTTCATATGGCTTAGTGGGATTATTATGCCTTTAAAAGGCGTTTATTTAAGCGAGAGACATTAAAAAACGTTTGACGGATTTATGGCGAAAAAAACTATAAATTTTTCTTGTTAAAATCGAAATGTTGATTTTGACTAGAGTTGGGTAATGTAGTTCCTAGTTCCTTGTACTAGTTCCAAAACGTATGAGTAACATCATCAAATATAACGTGTGATAGTAAGTATACGCAGTTTGTTCAAAGAAAAAATGTGGGCCATTGGAACTGCGAAGTGAACGAGATAGTTCCATATAGTTCCTTTGGCACAACTCTAATTTTGACAGTTCACTATTTTTATACCCTCCACCATAGTATGGAGGGTATATTAAGTTTGTCATTCCGTTTGTAACACATCGAACTAATCATTTGCGACCCTATAAAGTATATATATTCTTGATCAGGATAAAATTCTAAGACGATCTAGCCATGTCCGTCTGTCCGTCCGTCTGTCCGTCCGTCTGTCCGTCTGTTGTGATCACTCTAGCGTCCGCAATAATTGAGATAGAGTGCTGAAATTTTGCACCCGAGGGTATTTTTTCCATAGGCAGGTCAGGTTCAAAGATGGGCTATATCGGTCCACTCTTTGGTATAGCCCCCATATAACGGTACCTCCGGATTTGAGGTATTTTGACGTTCTTCGCCCCATTTGCATACTGAATTAGCTATAATTTGGCACTTAGAGTTCCTAGTGATCAACAAACTTATATCCCAAAGGATATGGGCATAGGTCCATGTTTTGGTATAGTCCCCATATAACGGTACCTCCCGATTTTCGGTATTTTGAGAATTTTAGCCACAATTTCTAACAGAACTATCTGCAATTTGACATTTGAGGTTCTCAGTGGTCACGAAATATCTCCACCAAACATCGTCAACATAGGTCCATGTTTTGGTATAGCCCCCATATAACGGTACCTCCCGATTTTCGGATTTCGATTTTGAGAATTTTAGCCACAATTTGTAACCGAACTATCTGCAATTTGACATTTGAGGTTCTCAATGGTCATGAAACATCCCCACCAAACATCGTCAACATAGGTCCATGTTTTGGTATGGCCCCCTTATAACCGTACATCCCGATTTTCGGTATTTTGAGAATTTTAGCTACAATTTTTAACCGAACTAGCTATAATTTGCCATTTGAGGTTCTCAGTGGTCATGAAATATCTCCACCAAACATCGTCAACATAGGTCCATGTTTTGGTATAGCCCCCATATACCGGTACCTCCCGATTTTCGGTATTTTGACCATTTTAGTTACAATTTTTAACCGAACTAGCTGTAATGTGACATTTGAGGTTCTCAGTGGTTATGAAACATCTCCACGAAACATCGCCAAAATAGGTCCATGTTTTGGTATAGCCCCCATATAACGGTACCTCCCGATTTTCGGTATTTTGAGAATTTTAGCTAAAATTTTTAGCCGAACTACCTGTAATTTGCCGTTTGAGGTTCTCAGTGGTCATAAAACATCTCCAATGAAACATCGTCAACATAGGTCCATGTTTTGGTATAGCCCCCATATAACGGTATCTCCCGATTTTCGGTATTTTGAGAATTTTAGCTGCAATTTTTAACCGAACTAGCTGTAATGATCGGTATTTTGAGAATTTTAGCTACAATTTTGTCTATTCAAAAATAATCGTCAATATAGGTCCATGTTTTGGTATACCCCCCATATAACTGTACCTCCAGATTTTCGGGAATTCTCAGTGGTCACGAAATTTCTTCACTAAAATTCGTCAACATGGGTCCATTTTTGAGGGTCTACATTGTTTTGATGAAACTACCCTCAATTTGACTCTTGAAGTTCCCTGCAGCTATAAAACTTTTCTGCCAAAAAATTTAAAGATAGGTTGACTCTTTGATATAGTCCCGTAGGTGGTACCTTTCACCTAGCTGAACACATTTTTTTAGATTAGATTAGATAACACTGTGCAACAAAATGGAGGTGAAAAAAAAAGTATGGGACACGGAAAATTCCTCTAGTGGAATATTATGAACCCCGAAAGACAGATCCGCCGTAAGTCGAACTTTCGCGTTATGGCGTGATGAAATTTATGTTAGCGACCCTGTGGGCCATCAGGAATTAGCGTTATAGTGGGAGGCAGTAGGAGGATATCCATTGTCGAAAAGTTGTTCCACCTAAAATTGTGAAAGGACCCAATTATTCAATTTTAATTAAGACTATTTTATGGTGGATGGTATAAAAAGTTCGGCCCGGCCGAACTTATCGACTTTTTACTTGTTTTTTTTTCAAATTGATATTTTTAATTCCGCTTCGCTTAATACATTATTAGGTTCTTAATGATCCCACAAAAACATATACTGATCGGTTTATTCGTTTTCGAGCTACAGTGGGCATCGCAAACTGCTTTAGTAACAAGTAAAAAAGTGTCAGTCGGCTTTGCCGACAGATATATACCCTCAGCCAATGTGAAGCGAAACTTGACCGATCGAATGTATTTAAGGCCTCTTCAGAATTTTGTGGCCCTTTTTGGACATTTGAACTTGCCGCAAAAATGTGGATTAGAAATTAACTGCACTAAGACACAATTGTTGAAATTTTTTAGGGCAGGTACCCTTAGGGAGGACCGATAGGGCCATTTAAAAAGTTAAACTAAGTTTTGTAAAATATTCCAAATATCCAAAGTTTGGACCAAATTGGTTGCCTCATTCAAGTGATATCATCCTAGCATTTTAGTGAAATTTTTTAAATATTGGGGAGAAGTACCGAAAGTTGCGGACCGGTATTGCCCATGCAACTAACAGGATATAATATGACGAAGACCAAATGTTGGACCAAATCAGTTGAACAGTTCGACCGCCACATATGGTGAAAACTGTTACCGTCGTAATGGAGGTATCGAATGCAAATCGCTTCAACACAAATCAAAGTGATCCGAGAGCAGCTCTTAAAGTGAACTTATCCGAAATTTTGTGTGAGAGTCCATATTCGAACTTGATCTATATCTGGTAGATATATTAGGATGTGCAAAGTATGGATTACATCGGTCACTCCCTTCAAGAGTTATAGTGCGCAAAATTGTTCGGAACATTTTTGAAGTTTTGTGGGGGAGGTACCTGAAGGAGTGGACCGATATAGCCCATCTTCGAATTTAAACTTTGTTTTGCTAAAATATTACGAAGGCCAAATTTTTGACCGAATCGACAGATCCGTTCAAGAGTTATCTTGCGCTCCAACCACTACACAAGGTGTCATAGGGGCTTTTTGCACTTTCAGGCCATTTTGTCAGGAAGTATGGACTTGCCCCTGATGAAACTTGTACTGTCGTGTGGGGGGAAGTGAATACAAGTTGTTGCAACAAAAATCAAAGCGATTCGAGAGCAGGTCCTAAACTGAACTTATCCGAAATTTTGTGTGGGAGGTCCCCGAAGGAGTGGGCCGATTGAGTCCATATTGGAACCTTATCTAAGTCTGGTAGAAATTTAACGATGTGCAAAGTATGGACCAAATCGGTTACTCCCTTCAAGAGTTATCATGTCCGCAAATTTTCCGAACATTTTGGAACTTTTGTGGGGGCGATACCGGAAGGAGTGGACCGATATAGCTCATCTTCGAACTTAAACTAAGTTTGGACAAAATATTACGAAAGCCAGAATTTGAACCGAATCGGTTCATCCGTTCGAGAGTTATCGTGCGCACCAGCCAGCCAGACAGACAGACGGACAGACAGACAGACGGACGGACATTGCTAAATCAACTCCAAATTGTCTGAAACACATTTCGTCCAAACATACTTGGGGTCTAAAACCATTATTTCGATGAGGCACATTTTGCCCGTATGAAAGTGTATATCACGAATATTGTCAATTATTTCATATTCCATTTCCAAAAAAATTGATAAATTTTTTTCGCGCTACATCAACGATTTTTGATATGTAGGTTAAGAAAAAAATTTCCAGTACGAATCTGGTCGCGAGCCAATTTTTGGTTGTTGCGGACAAAAGTTATGGCGGTTTTATTTCAGCTTTTAAAAAAGAAAATATTATAAAAACGCTAATTATTTTAATGAGCACAATTGTTACAAAAAAGTTCTCTCGAAGTGACTTCAGCGAGTAGATTGCATAATACCTGCAAAATGTTACACAGAACTCGCGGTATGTACATAAAATTGATAAATTATTGAATATAAGTAAACTTTTTTTCAAAATTAAGGCCATTTAGTGGTCATAAAATTACATAAAAATTTGCTGTGAATCAAAACTTCACGGGGAATCAAATGAGACTACAATCATACAGATTGGTGTTTTAGTTTCGATGTTACAGCCAAAATAAGCACATATTTTGGTCAAAAAAATTATTTTTTGTTTGAAAAAATATTTTTTTACATGCATTATGTAGTAGAAAATATTGGAAAAATCTATAGGAATACTTCCTTCATTTTGCTTAAATCTCCCAATAAAATAGACGGATTTTGCTTTATTGACATTCATATTAAAGCTTTCCTATTAGGGAAGGTAATTGGGTTGATGAGGATATATCTCAAAGCATATAAAATGGAAACAGAGGTCAAATAAACCATTTTAATTTATATGAATTTTAAAATACGTGTAAGTCGCGTAATTATCAAAATCATTTTGTCCCCATGTGATTTTCATGTACAGCAAGATCATATCTTTTAATTTAAATATATTTTTCGAAATTTACATTGGAGGCTAAGATGTAGCATCGGCTGCATCCTAGCATTAAAAAACCTATAAAATATCGCTAATTTGCGCAAAGTGCATACAATTTTTGTCCGCATCCGATTTCAGTGTTCACCATGAAAATCTATATCGATATATATCTAATTCAAGGCGATCAATCAAGAACCGTGGATGTAGCATCACACACTATTTTTGGGATAAAATGAATGTAGCTCCCTTATCAGTGAAGTTTTCAAATCTCTGTTTCCGCTAAAACGAAGATGCTGTACTAGTTGTTTCATTGCAGAGGAAACGAACTGTAGATAACGCGATAAAATACGCGATATTTCCAAAAATAATTTTAGATGCTTTTTCTACTTTGGAATTTCTTGTAACTCGCGTTTTAGTAGATGGATTTTTACGGGGAATGATTTATAAAACCCGGAACGTGAAAAAATAAAATGTGCAATCAAGTACGAGTAAATCGAGTGACAATTGTAAAAATTAGGCCCGAAAAATATGATTTTTAGAAAATTGTTCGCACAAAATGTTCGCATTTGTATGCGGATGAAGCTGTGCAGACTACATTCACAATATTCGTATCAAATAACTCAGAATCGCGAGTTCTTCAATCCTATATACGATTTTTTGAAAAACCTGTTTGCGGAATGAAATTAGAAATTAGAAAATTTCAAAAAACACTGTAAATCTGGCTTCAAAATGTCAGCATCATTTAATGGTAGAAGCAGACGAAATTTTGAATAGTAATAACTTAGTGAGATGATCCTTATTTAGTTTGCTTCTGCTTTTACTTTGACATGAAACTCGAGGGAAGTGTGGTTTACTCACAAATCGAGAGATAACAAAAAAAGACATGGTGGCTTCAATCCATTTTTACAAATTTTTTAACATAAATATAGCCACAGCTTCCACGCAAATTATCTTTTAAAGCCAATATTTTTTGCCACGTCCAAAAACATTTCATTTTATCCAAAAGTATTTAATTTGTACAATATACAATCACGAGTCGCGTGTTCTAAAAGGGTAAACCTTGGCTTCAGCTATGTTAAATTTTCAAAAATATTGGTGATATACCCTTTCTAGCCTAAAGGCTGAGGGTATAAAAACAGCGTTTCGTAGGCCGCCATTTGTCAAAAAACAGTGCAATATATTTCAAAAAAATTTAAAGTAGCTTAAGGTGTGATCTATCAGATGAAAATAAATTCTTCTGAAAAATTTAGTAGATTTCTTGTAAAAAATTGATGAAAATGTCTTTTTTCGTGCTCATTAAGTGGACATAACCCCCTAAGACCTGTTCTCGAATCACTTTGAGGTCTGTTGAAGCAATTTGCATTCGCTGCCTCGATTACGACGGAAAAAGTGTTTTCAGGGGCAAGCCCATACTTCTTGAAAAACAGCACGAAATGTGTAAAAACTTCTATGGCACCATAGATAGTTGCTGGAGAGCACGACAACTTTTGAACTGGTTAACCAATTTGGTACAAAATTTGTCCTTCGTCATATTTTGTCCAAACTTGTTTCAGTTCGAAGATGGAGAATACTGGTCCACAACTTCCGGTACTTGCACCCAATATTTAAAAAAAATTTCACTCAAATGGTATGCACGATATCTCTTGAATGGGGCAACCAATTTGGTAAAAATCTTTGGATCTTCTAATATTTTGTTAAAATTTGTTTTAACTTCTAAAATGACCCACATAGGTCTTCTCTTTAGAGTACCTTCCCCACAAAAGATCAACATTCCTTTGGAAATATATACCGATGCTGTTCGTTGTGGCCGTGTTTACAGCGATGGACAAGTCCATGCTTCCTAGCATACTGGTCCAAAAGTTATACGATGACCTCAAACTAAGATCCACTTCCATAATGGACTATGTCGGCCCATTCCTTCAAGTACATCCTCCGCAATACTTTTGAACTTTAACCCTAATCCATATTTTTGCCGGCAAGTTGAAATGTCCAAAATGGGTCACAAAATGCTGAAAAGACCCTAAATACATTCGATCCGTCCGCAGATAAAAGTTTCAATACACATAGGCTGAGGGTATATTTCTGTCGGCAAAACCGATTGATATTTTGTACTTGTTTTTATGATTTTTTAAAACTTCGACATTTTTCTGTGGGAAATTGACCTATGTCTGAAAAAAAATATTACGATGTGCAAAGTTTGCATCAAATTGAATTACACAATGCAACACTGAAAATGCAAACAACTTCTAGTATGCATTTTTTTCAAAGTACATATTTAGACTACAGAAACCCTAGTAGGGTTTTGTCCCGTCAGATCCAGTTCGGATTTTATGGCCTCATCTAAACCGGGCTAAATCTACACTTTTTGCATTTATCAGGTCTTTATCTCAGAAACGAATAGGAATTTGGCCTTGCTGTCTTTTGCAATATTGTAGCCCTAAACTAGTAGAACTTATCTTTTGAAAAAAACCACCTAAGAAAAACTCCATCTAGGGCATCAAAATCTATAAAATTTAGAAAATTTTACATAATTGCTGAAATTCTGGTCAGTATCGGCTAAACTATTGGGAGTTGAACCAAGTAACCTTTTGCAAAACTCTTCCAAATAAAGTTCTCAGCAATTCTTTAGAATATTCTGAAACTCTAAAATGCTTACTTCATATTGTTTCAGCGGTATTTTGCATCATATCTTTTACAAAACGTATTTCAAACACAGTTCACACCAACAGTTTATTCCCGCATTTCGGACTTCACTACATTATTGACAATTTTATTAAATCGTCGTTGAAAAATGTTCTGAAAACAACGGGATAGAGGCATTTTACAACAATGACATGTTCTGAAGAGTTGTGTATTACATTCCAGGGAATATTTTTCCATAAGAAAATATTCAGAAAAAATTAACGGTTTTGGAGATACAGTGCGAAATGTATAAAAATTGTGGCATTTTTGCATATATTTTGAAATTTGAGGCATTAAGTATAGATTTTCGAATTGATTATTTGTCCAAATATTTTACTCTTGTCCTTTTCTACGAATTTGCTTCAGAGGTCAGAAGAAGATTCGCATTGGTTTCAGAGATATAGCCCCGAATTTCTTTAAAAACTCAATATTTAACCATGTTTAGATGGGGCCATAAAATCCGAGCTGGATCTGATACAACAAAACCCAACTAGGATTTCTTGTCGTTTGGGTCTGTACTTTCAAAAAATCCACAGTTCGAGTTGTTTGCACAAGATCACCTTAAAAATGTTGCACAGTGTTATAGAAAAGATGTGCGCTTTCGTGGGGGAAAGTTCCGATAGAATGGCCCACCATCGAATTTCATCTAAGTTTAGGGAAAATATGAACTCATTGATTTGAAAGATGTCTCCCGTGTCCCTTCGGGGATATGAATAGAAACATATTTATGTTGGACAAAATATTACGGTGTGCAAAGATTTATCCAAAACGGTTGATCCGTTGAAGAGGTATTGTGCTCACAAACCAGACAGGCGTACTAACAGTGCTAAATCGACTCCTGACGGATTTCGCTCAAACATACTTGGGGTCCAAAGCTTCTTTTTGTGGTATCAACGCGTTAGCCTAAAGGCATATGGACATGCTTATTTCTTTTTTTTATCGAACGTAAGGTAGAATATCACACTATTGAAAATCCAAATCCCATGTTGTTATGAACTTCGTCCGGTTTAATAGACTAATATTAGTGCTAGATTTTTATATATCACTGATATTTACGCTGCAAATTGTTTTAAATTCATTTAAGGCGACAAAAAAAGAAGCTTGCTTAATTGAATTAAAGTGACGCTAGAACAAAACGATCACAAGATCACTTAAAAGACTACTGAACCTCATAGACAAGATACTCGTATGTACATATGTAGGCACTTATAAGACAATAACAAATCATAAATGTACATAAATGGATAGCACGACGTGGTGCATGATTCTTGACATACATATAAACAAGACGTAGATGTTGTTACAACTCGAATTAAGGGAGAACGATGACATTAAGTGTTTTTGAAATAATATGAAAACTAAATTAGTGCAGTAACAAGTGATCTGCAGAGAAGTGAAGTGGAAAGGGGAGATTAGATTAATACGCAAATCTTAAATAAGTATAGTTTCATTTATAAATAAAGGGTCATAGATTTGAAATAGATTTTTGGCAGTATCCAGCCAAATTGTTAACTATCAATTCGATGATATTCTCTTTCTACATTCCGGTGTTAACTTAATGCTAGACAATATTACATTAAATTAATTCTCAATGACACTGAGTTCAGGAGACATAATACTTTGACCTAGAATAATATTTTTCTCCTTGGATATAAATTATAAAGTTTAAATATGAAGATTTATTGGCACACCTAGAACGACTAGACACATTACCCTATGAAATAATCTCATCACTCTTGCAAAGTCTTCATACTAGCTTTTACACTTTTTGTTTATCAACTAGAAATAGAGGTAAACATCTATAACAAGTTCATTTCATTAAATTTTATTAATTTATTTTTGTCAATTGTCACTTTTTTATTGACAAACCTGGTTATTATAAATCGTTTTAACTGTTCCCATAAATTGTTGTTTTATCTATCGTATAATTAAAAATAAATTACTTAATATATCTTAATTGAATACAAAAACCCCATGAAAAAATAGCATAAATTTCTACTTCCGTTTTTGTTTGACAACTGGAAGTTTTTATTGCTATTGTTGTATTTATTGTGTTGTCATATAAATCTAGAATCGACGCCTAAACTTGTTTTTTTCGTTGCTTTTTTATTTCAGTTTCAAATTTCAAATGCATTTTGACAAATTGCCATAAAAATATACGTTCTAAATGCAATAATCAATGTCAATGTCATCGGCAGAGGGAGCACTCAACGAAACAAAAAAAAAAACTCACACAGGTAGAACCATCCGGCTAGAGTTTGTCTGGCATCGCAATGCGTGGCAACGCATATGCAACCCAGTCTCTCAGATGCCAAAACAAAATGTAAAACATAGACAAAGTGTTTCAGTGTGAGACAGGATAGAAACAGTAGCTCAAATAAGCAATTGAAGTAGTCAAAATCCAAATTGGTACGACATAGATTTTCGGTAATCTAGAAGGTGGCGAAGTATTATTAATAAGACTTTTAATGGCGATCACAGTTTTCAGTCTTAAATTTGGATATTTTAAAAATATTCTTTACTTTAACTTGGATTATTTAGAATATTTTTTGAGGAACGAGGATTTTTTAAAAATTGTTTTGATGAGCGTGGATTTTTTAAATATATTTTTTGAGGAACGTTGTTCTTTTAAAAATATTTTTTGAGGAACGTGGATTTTTTAAAAATATTTTTTGAGGAACGTGGATATTTTTAAAAATATTTTTAGAGGAACGTGAATTTTTTAAAAATACTTTTTCAAACATGGATTTTTTAAAAATATTTTTTCAAACGTGGATTTTTTTAAAAAAATTTCAAACGTAGATTCTTTAAAAAAAATTTCAAACGTGGATTCTTTAAAAAAAATTTCAAACGTGGATTCTTTAAAAAAAATTTCAAACGTGGATTCTTTAAAAAAATAGCAAACGTGGATTCTTTAAAAAATGTCAAACCGGGGATTTTTAAAAATATTTTTTCAAGCGTTGACTTTTTAAAAATATTTTTTTCATACGTGGATTATTAAAAAATATTTTTTCAAACGTGGATTTTTTAATAATGTTTTTTTAACTTGTATTTTTACAGTGTTTTTTAAAAAAAAATTTCAAATTATTTTTTCAAAAGTGGATTTTTTAAAACTATTTTTTCGAACGTGGATTTTTTAAACGTGGAGTTCCTAAATATTTTTTTCAAAAGTGGATTTTTTAAAAATATTTTTTAAACGTGGAGTTCCTAAATATTTTTTTCAAAAGTGGATTTTTTAAAAATATTTTTTAAACGTGGAGTTCCTGAATATTTTTATCAAACGTGAATTTTTTAAATTTTTTTTTCAAATTTTTTTATAAACATTTTTTCGAACGTTGATTTTTTGGATTTTTTAAAATATTTTTTTTAAAAAATTTTTTTCAAATGTGGATCTTGAAAAAATTTAATAAATAATTTTTATTTTTTCAAAAGTGGATTTTTTGAAAATAATTTTTCAAACGTGGATTTTTTAAAAAGATTTTTTTTCAAAAGTGGATTTTTTAAAAATATTTTTTTTTCAAAAGTGGATTTTTTAAAAATATTTTTTCAAATGTGGATTCTTTGAAAATATTTTTTCAAACGTGGATTTTTTAAGAATATTTTTTCAAAAGTAGAATTATTAAAAAATATTTTTAAACGTGGATTTTTTAAAACTATTTTTTCAAGGTCGATTTTTTAAATTTTTTTTTCAAACGTAGATTTTTAAAAATATTTTTTAAACGGGGAGTTCCTAAATATTTTTTTTTAAATGTGGATTTTTTAAAAATATTTTTTCAAAGGTGGATTTTTTAAAAATATTTTTTCAAACGTAGATTTTTAAAAATATTTTTTAAACGTGGAGTTTCTAAATATTTTTTTTTAAATGTAGATTTTTTAAAGCTATTTTTTCAAACGTGGATTTTTTAAAAAGATTTTGTTAAAAGTTGATTTTTTGAAAATAATTTTTCAAACGTGAATATTTTAAAAATATTTTTTTTCAAAACGTGGATTTTTAAAAAAATATGTTTTCAAACGTCGATGTTTTAAAAATATTTTTTCAAGCGTGGATTTTTTAAACATATTTTTTCAAACGTGGATTTTTTAAACATATATTTTCAAACGTGGATTTTTTAAACATATTTTTTCAAACGTGGATTTTTTTAAACATATTTTTTCAAACGTGGATTTTTTAAACATATGTATCCAAACGTGGATTTTTTAAACATATTTTTTCAAACGTGGATTTTTTAAACATATTTTTTCAAACGTGGATTTTTTTAAACATATGTATCCAAACGTGGATTTTTTAAACATATGTATCCAAACGTGGATTTTTTAAACATATGTATCCAAACGTGGATTTTTTAAACATATTTTTTCAAACGTGGATTTTTTAAACATATTTTTTCAAACGTGGATTTTTTAAACATATTTTTTCAAACGTGGATTTTTTAAAAATATTTTTTTCAAACGTGGATTTTTTAAATATATTTTTTCAAACGTTGATTTTTAAACATATTTTTTCAAACGTGGATTTTTTAAACATATTTTTTCAAACGTGGATTTTTTAAACATATTTTGTCAAACGTGGATTTTTTTAAACATATTTTTTCAAACGTGGATTTTTTAAACATATTTTTTCAAACGTGGATTTTTTTAAACATATTTTTTCAAACGTGGATTTTTTAAAAATATTTTTTCAAACGTGGATTTTTTAAAAATATTTTTTCAAACGTGGATTTTTTAAAAATATTTTTTCAAACGTGGATTTTTTAAAAATATTTTTTCAAACGTGGATTTTTTAAAAATATTTTTTCAATCGTGGATTTTTTAAACATATTTTTTCAAACGTGGATTTTTTAAACATATTTTTTCAAAAATGGATTTTTTAAATATATTTTTTCAAACGTGGATTTTTTAAACATATTTTTTCAAACGTGGATTTTTTAAACATATTTTTTCAAACGTGGATTTTTTAAACATATTTTTTCAAACGTGGATTTTTTAAACATATTTTTTCAAACGTGGATTTTTTAAACATATTTTTTCAAACGTGGATTTTTCACACATTTTTTTAAACGTGGATTTTTTAAACATATTTTTTCAAACGTGGATTTTTTAAACATATTTTTTCAAACGTGGATTTTTTAAACATATTTTTTCATACGTGGATTTTTCACACATTTTTTTTAAACGTGGATTTTTTAAACATATTTTTTCAAACGTGGATTTTTTAAACATATTTTTTCATACGTGGATTTTTCACACATTTTTTTTAAACGTGGATTTTTTAAACATATTTTTTCAAACGTGGATTTTTTAAACATATTTTTTCAAACGTGGATTTCTTAAAAATATTGTTTCAAACGTGGATTTCTTAAAAATATTTTTTCAAACGTGGATTTCTTAAAAATATTTTTTCAAACGTGGATTTCTTAAAAATATTTTTTCAAACGTGGATTTCTTAAAAATATTTTTTCAAACGTGGATTTCTTAAAAATATTTTTTCAAGCGTGGATTTCTTAAAAATATTTTTTCAAACGTGGATTTTTTAAAAATATTTTTTTGAAAGTGGATTTTTTAAAAATATTTTTTTGAACGTGGATTTTTTAAAAATATTTTTTTGGAACGTGGATTTTTTAAAATATGTTTTCAACCGTGGATTTTTTAAAATATTTTTTCAACCGTGGATTTTTTAAAATATTTTTTCAAATGTGTATTTTTTTAAATATTTTTTCAAACGTGGATTTTTTAAAATATTTTTTCAAACGTGGATTTTTAAAATATTTTTTCAAACGTTGATTTTTAAAATATTTTTTCAAACGTGGATTTTTAAGAACATGTCTTTCCAACCTTGATTTTAATACCCTCCACCATAGTATGGAGGGTATATTAAGTTTGTCATTCCGTTTGTAACACATCGAACTAATCATTTGCGACCCTATAAAGTATATATATTCTTGATCAGGATAAAATTCTAAGACGATCTAGCCATGTCCGTCTGTCCGGCCGTCTGTCCGTCTGTTATATTCACTCTAGCATCCGCAATAATTGAGATAGAGTGCTGAAATTTTGCACCCGAGTGTCTTTTTTCCATAGGCAGGACAAGTTCGAAGATGGGCTATATCGGTCCACTCTTTGGTATAGCGCCCATATAACGGTATCTCCGGATTTGAGGTATTTTGACGTTCTTCGCCACATTTGCAGACCGAATTAGCTATAATTTGGCACTTAGGGTTCCTAGTGATCAACAAACTCATATCCCATAGGATATGGGCATAGGTCCATGTTTTGGTATAGACCCCATATAACGGTACCTCCCGATTTTCGGTATTTTGAGAATTTTAGCCACAATTTTTAACCGAACTATCTGCAATTTGACATTTGAGGTTTTCAGTGGTCATGAAACATGTCCACGAAACATCGTCAACATAGGTCCATGTTTTGGTATAGCCCCCATATAACGGTACCTCCCGATTTTCGGTATTTTGAGAATTTTAGGTACAATTTGTAACCGAACTATCTGCAATTTGACATTTGAGGTTCTCAGTGGTCATGAAACATCTCCACCAAACATCGTCAACATAGGTCCATGTTTTGGTATGGCCCCCTTATAACCGTACCTCCCGATTTTCGGTATTTTGAGCATTTTAGTTACAATTTTTAACCAAACTAGCTGTAATTTGCCATTTGAGGTTCTCAGTGGTCATGAAACATCTCCACCAAACATCGTCAACATAGGCCCATGTTTTGGTATAGCCCCCATATAACGGTACCTCCAAATTTTCGGTATTTTGAGAATTTTAGCTACAGTTTTTAACCGAAATAGCTGTAATTTGACATTTGAAGTTCTCAGTGGTCATAAAACATCTCCAACGAAACATCGTCAACATAGGTCCATGTTTTGGTATAGCACCCATATAACCGTATCTCCCGATTTTCGGTATTTTGAGAATTTTAGCTGCAATTTTTAACCGAACTTTAACAATTTGTAACCGAACTATCTGCAATTTGACATTTGAGGTTCTCAGTGGTCATGAAACATCTCCACCAAACATCGTCAACATAGGTCCATGTTTTGGTATAGCCCCCATATAACGGTACCTCCCAATTTTCGGTATTTTGAGAATTTCAGCTACAGTTTTTAACCGAAATAGCTGTAATTTAACATTTGAAGTTCTCAGTGGTCATAAAACATCTCCAACGGAACATCGTCAATATAGGTCCATGTTTTGGTATATCCCCCCGATTTTCGGGAATTTTCAGTGGTCACAAAATTTCTTCACTAAAATTCGTCAACTTGGGTCCATTTTTGAGGGTCTACATTGTTTTGATGAAACTACCCTCAATTTGAGTCTTGAAGTACCCTGCAGCTATAAAACTTTTCCGCTTAAAAATTTAAAGATAAGTTGACTCTTTGATATAGCCCCGTAGGTGGTACCTTTCACCTAGCTGAACACATTTTTTAGATTAGATTAGATAACACTGTGCAACAAAATGGAGGTGAAAGTCTGGGGCACGGAAAATTCCTCTTGGGGAAGAAAGGCCTTGGTGAGTATATTATGAACCCCGAAGGACAGATCCGCCGTGAGTCGAACTTCCGCGTTATGGCGTGATAAAATTTTTGTTAGAGACCCTGTGGGCCATCAGGAATTAGCGTTGTATCTTTGTTCACTGTTGCTTAAGTGCTCTACAAAAACAACAAACAAAGATATAATGGTAATTCATGATGGCTAACAGGGTCTCTTGCAAAAACTTCATCACGCCATAACGCGGAACTTCGATTCACGGCGCATCTGTCCTTCGGGGTTTTTAACATGCCCCAACATTTGTGTTCACAGTGTAATTTAAGCAATAGTGGGAGGCAGTAGGAGTCTATCCATTGTCGAAAAGTTGTTCCACCTAAAATTGTGAAAGGACCCTAATTATTCCATTTTAATTAAGACTATTTTATGGTGGAGGGTATAAAAAGTTCGGCCCGCCCGAACTTAACGACTTTTTACTTGTTTTAAATATTTTTTCCAACTTCAGTTTTTTTTTAAATATTTTTTCCAACTTCAGTTTTTTTTTTAATATATTTTTAACGTGGATTTTTAAAAATATTTTTTAATGTGGATTTTTTAACATGGATTTTTAAAAATATTTCGTTTAACGTGGATTTTTAAAAATATTTTTACAAAATTAGAGTTTTTATAAATATTTTTTCCATGGACTTAATCCACTTACCGCACAACCGACTGCTATGCGTTTTTCCGTAGTCCATTATCTCACTTGCTGTTGTGTCGTATTCGAGCGTGTGTGTCATACAGGTCATTGTAGTAGCTAATTCACCAGCTGTCGTCACCTTTGTTAAATGCTGATGCATGTTAGTTGTGTAGCCAGTATGCTAACAGATCATGTAAACAAATTTTTTCTAGGTGTTGTCTCCATCCCATATGCTGACCAGATTTTTGGCCCGCACAAATAAAGTGCGTGAGTTCTCAACAAAACCGCACACAGCCACATGCGTTTGGCAGACGGCAAACGTGATACTTTTGTTTTATAGACTTTACCGTTTTTTATAGTTATCGTTAACGTTAACTTCAAATGATTAATTATTGTGTTTTTGCTTTGCTACCTCAGAAATGCACATTTGTTACGTTACGTTTTGGCATGTCTGTCACTTAGTTTCAATGCATTTGGATAATAAATAATTAACAAGTAACGGATAAACCGGATAAGATGTGCCATTAATTTATTCTATTAGCTTTGTAATTTGAATTGTAATTGATTGTGGTACACCCCAACAGCAGCAGGACCACCACAACGGATGTAATATAATTAAATTGATAAATTATATTATTAATTGAGATTTATATTGCATGGTATTGAGATTTATGTTAATTTTTTGTTAGATAAATAAAAACATCTAAGGTAAATGTATTCGAACATATGGTACCCTACGGAATGGCATCTGTTTACAGGCTAATAAGAGAAACAGAATCTGATGGAAAATAAATTCTTTCTTTGAAAGTGAAAGAAAAGGATGCCATCAGCGTGTCAACACCAGACTTCTATGGTTCATGTTCATAGATTGTCGTAAGAGCACCAATAATAGATAGAATTTATCGCATCTATTATAGGCTGCATTCAGCGCTTCTACCGCAGAGTTTATAACAGCAATAAAAACAAAGAAGAAAATCAACAAACCACCACAATTTTTTACTGGTTTACGCTTTCATGATACAATACACCTGGATTAAACATATATTCTCCAGATTCACGAACGAATTTTTAGCTACAATTCGGATAAAATTCAAAGTCTTCAATGTTTAGCTAAAACTCGAATAAACTCGAAAGTTTTCAAAACCTGTATTATCTGCGTCTAAAGACAAGAAAAAGCAGGCCAAAAACATAATCTGTGATTGTTTGGAAAAACCTTTATGATGTAACATCTCAAGCGTATCGACAATATTTTGTTGTGCTGATGCACTGGTAAAATCTTCGCCTCATAAAAATGGTCCACTTGCGTCATGAGGAGGTACCCTAATGCAATCTTAAGGCGGCATTCTAACACTTTTGAACATTCTTCCACTGCGTAGCATATAATATATTGCGTTTACACGAAGTGAGCTATTTTATTTTTCCTCAGGTACTAAATTCTAGTGAAATTCCAAGTTTAGTGGACTAGAACTAGGGAACAGCTTGGAACCAAGTTCCGTTTTCACAGAATGACGCACGAGATTGTCCTTTTTCAGCGCATATACACTTTGTACCCGTCCCGTTCCGTCCGTTTAACACTTTTTTACATTTTGGGTAAAAATTGGTGTTTTTTCCATGCCGTTTCCTATATAAATTATAGCTTTTTCATAGAAGTGGACATTTTTTAATATATGAGTATTTTTATCTCACTCAAAAGCCCTCATATTTTGATGTAAAATATGAACAAAAGTCAAAGTTTTAACTTTGACCTTGAATTAATCTGCATCCGCTAGAACAAATTTTGGAAAGCTGAAAGTTTTATCTGTCGAACAAAAAAAGAATTATGAAAATATCTCTATCAGTTCAAAATTTACAGAGTTTTGACCAGAAAGAAAAAACGATTCTTAACCACTGTGCGGCGGATGTTTTCACATTCCTCAGTTGGAAGGAAAAACTGCACTAAGTCAGCTATGTAGACATTTAACCAGTCACTATACAGCGGAATCCTATGCAAATGCATATATGGTTAGGATGGTCGTAGAGGAAATCTGACTAGACAGAAACTAGTTTTATCGCAAAATAAAACGAATTAGGCTCAGAAATGTTTGCATATTTTGCATATCGTGCATATTTTTACATATGCAAAGATTTGTGGCCAGAATATCCCACCAAAATGTCTGAAATTTGATAGAAAGTCTTCGTTGGGGGTATGAAACTTTACACCTGAAATTTCTCGGTATAGGTCCACAAATTCATATAGCCCCCATCGACAGATACCCCTACCCCCCGTTTTTCGGTATTTTAAAAGTTGTGGCCTCAATATCGGAATGACTGAAATGTATTTTGTCTTCGTTGGGAGTATAAAACTTCCCACCTGAAATTTGTCGGTATGGTTTTACATCTTCATATAGCGCCCATAGGACGGTACCTTCCGGTTTTTGATATTTTGAAGGTTTAAGCCTGATTATTACACAAAAATTGCTGAAATTTGTTATTTGGGCTTCGTTGGGAGTATACAATTTTTCACCTCAAATTTGTAGGTATATGTAGGTCAACGCCTTCATATATCCCCCATAGAATGGTACCTCGCGATTTTCGGTATTTTAAAGGTTGTGGCCTCAATATCCCATCGAAATGGCTGAAATTTGGTATTTAGTCTTCGTTGGTGGTATAAACCTTTCCTCTTGATTTCCTCGATATAGGTCCACGCCTTCATATTGCCCCCATAGAAGGGTACCTCCCGATTTCTGGTATTTTAAACGTTGACCTCAATATCCCTCCGATGTGGTTGAAATTTGGTATTAAGTTTTCCTTGGGGGTAAAAAACGTTCCACCTAACATTTGTCGGTTTAGGTGCAGGCCTTCATATAGCCCTCATAGAAGGGTATCTACCGATTTCTGGTATTTCGAAAGTTGTGGCCTCAATATCCCTCCGAAGTGGCTGAAATTTGGTATCAAGTTTTCCTTGGGGTTTAGGTGCAGGCCTTCATATTGCCCCCATAGAAGGGTACCTCCCGTTTTCTGGTATTTTGAACGTTGTGCTCTCAATATCCCTCCGAAGTGGCTGAAATTTGGTATTAAGTTTTCCTTGGGGATAAAAAACGTTCCACCTAAAATTTGTCGGTTTAGGTGCAGGCCTTCATGTAGCCCTTATAGAATTGTACCTACCGATTTCTACTATTTTGAAAGTTGTGGCCTCAATATCCCTCCGAAGTGGCTGAAATTTGGTATTAAGTCTTCCTTGGGGGTAAAAAAACTTTCCACCTAAAATTTGTCGGTGCAGGCTTTCATATAGCCCCCATAGAACGATACTTCCCGATTTTCGGTATTTTAAAGGCTGTGGCTGTGGGTTTACATTTCTCTATTTTATTGACTTGTCTGAAGAGAATTTTAAGCAGAAAAATTGTACACACATTTTTGTACCTATTACACTGTGAACACAAATTTTGGGGAAGAGATAATTCCTTTTGGCGATGAAAACCCTTGGTGAGTATATTAAGAACACCGAAGGACAGATCCGCCGTGAGTCGAACTTCCGCGTTATGGCGTGATGAAGTTTTTGCTAGAGACCCTGTAAGGCATCAGGAATTAGCGTTATATCTTTATGCACTGTTGTTTTAGCTTATTTTTGAGATGACATGTTCTCAGTCTAATCGAATGAGGATTATTTTCGTAGAGCACTTCGACCTTCTAACTAGCTTCCTTCAATGTTCTTTTCGTCCTTTATTTTAAGAGCCGCTATAAAAGTACCACCAGATGACGTTATTCAGCTTCGAAATGTTCTGCAAAAATGTCGATTTTTTCGCGTTTTCATGGTCGTTTTGTGCATTTACCCTGTTTTTGTTTAGAAAAAGACTATATTTTCTTTTTTTGTTTTTATTTTTAAGTTTTTGCCTATTTTAGGGCCGAAGGCCATTATTTGTGAGATTTTTAATTAATTTAACACGGTGTGCCTTAACAAATTTAAATGGAAGGTGCTTACACCTCGGAAGTTTTTGCTGATTCTGAAACTACAATGCTCGTAGATGAGAAATATCAAGAAACAAAAAAAATCGCCGGAGGGATTTTAAAATAAATCGCGATTTAAGTTCACATTTTTAGGGGTTCTTAAGGTTTTCACGATTTTGCTTGGAAACCGCGAGTGCTATGTAAATGGGTCTAAAGAAAATGTTGTAGCAGAGAAAATTCTCCACAAGATTGGCCTTTATGATATTTTCGTCGGTTTGACAGTTTTTGAGATATGGAAGTTCAAATTGGGACAATGCACTGACTGTATCGTCCCCTTATAAAACAATATTATGCACAGTACCCCTTAACTAACTTTTAATGGAAACCGCTTACACATGGGATGTTTTTGCGGATTCTGAAACAGCAATGTTCATAGATAAGAAAAATAAAAAAAACAGAAAAAATCACCGGAGGGATTTTTAAATAAATCGCGATCAAAATTCACAATTTTAGGGTTTTTTAGGTTTTCACGATTTTGCTTGGAAACCGCAATTCGTATTGAAATGAGTCTGAAGAAAATATTGTAGCTGTGAAAATTCTCCACAAGATTGGCCTTTATGATATTTTCGTAGGTTTTACCGTTTTTGAGATATAGAGGTTCAATTCAAATTTTTAGGTTTTTATCATAAATCTTCACGATTTTGCTTGAAAACCGCAAGTCATATCAAAATGGGACTAAGGAAAATGTTGAAGCTGTGAAAATTCTCTACAAGACTGGATGATTTATTTTTTCTTAGGTTGTACCATTTTCAAGATATAAAAAAAGTTTTATTTGGGAAATTGCACTAATGACATTGTTTTATAAGGAGGCGATACAGTCAGTGCATTGTCTCAATTTGAACTTCTATAACTCAAAACCGGTAACACCTACGGAAGTATCATAAAGGGCAATCTTATGGAGAATTTTCTCTGCTACAACATTTTCTTTAGACCCATTTACATAGAACCTGCGGTTTCCAAGCAAAATCGTGAAAACCTTAAGAACCCCTAAAAATGTGAACTTAAATCGCGATTTATTTTAAAATCCCTCCGGCGATTTTTTTTGTTTCTTGATATTTCTCATCTACGAGCATTGTAGTTTCAGAATCAGCAAAAACTTCCGAGGTGTAAGCACATTCCATTTAAATTTGTTAAGGCACACCGTGTTAACTATTTGTATATTCGTTACAGAACATACAAAAACACAAAACACAGTTTTTTTCATAGCAAACAGGGGTAAATGTCAAAAATGACCATGAAAACGCGACAAAATCGATTAGTTGTCAATGAGAGACGTACCTAAAATTTTCTGAGCGACATTTTTGCAGAACATTTCGAAGCTGAAAAACGTCAGCTTGTGGTACTTTTATAGCGGCTCTTAAAATAAAGGACGAAAAGGACATTGAAGGAAGCGAGTTAGAAGGTCGAAATGCTCTACGAAAATAATCCTCATTCGATTAGACTGCGAACATGTCATCTCAAAAATAAGCCAAAACAACAGTGGACAAAGATATAACGCCTATTCATGATGCCTCACAGGGTCTCTAACAAAAACTTCATCACGCCATAACGCGGAAGTTCGACTCACGGCGGATCTGTCCTTCAGGGTTCTTAATATACTCACCAAGGGTTTTCATCTCCAGAAGGAATTATCTCTTCCCCAGACTTTCACCTACATTTTGTTGCACAGTGTTATTGAAATATTTGTTGCATAAGACGATAATTCAACACAAACTTTTTTTTTTAGTTTGTGAAGCACTAAAACACTTCAGCTCAGTCCTGATCTTGCACAGATTTTTAGCACTGATATCTGGCTAGCTGTTTGCAAAATATGGTCCAAGTAGTCATTGTATTTTTTGTGTATTAATCTTTTCAATTTGAGAAGCCAAATTTCAATAGTCAACTTAAAACGCGTTTTTCTCGAAACTGGATTTTTTCACATGTCATTCATTGAGTAAATGAGTGATATGTTCTAGTACATTTTTGGCTCAGTACACTCCAAGGAATCAAAAACGCGACGCGCTCATCAAGGTTTTTTTCCTTCCACACAACACGTCCCGCCCTAATGTACACATTAAGGAACTTTACCTTGGCAGTATCACACGTCACTGCTACCCCCAAACATTCCATGTATGAGCCACTAGAGTCAAGCTGAAGCCAGATAGATCTGTACTGGGAAGACTGGTGTTTTAGGAAGGCAAGTCTTCCTAATCTGCTTCTTGTGGAATCATTCAGCAAAACGTTGTAACCATCATAACATTGCAAGCTACAGGTGGCGGTGAGCTTTGTGTTCTGCATTGCGGCGACCATTGTATTTTTCCGACTCATAAAGTCCACAATTTCGTTGACCTTATTGAGGAGACTGTTGCAATTGCAAAAATTATGCATTTCCGGGCCGCTTAACAACAAGTTATGGTGCTAGATGCTGTGTCTGTTGTTGTTGGGAATACTGCGAGTTGGAGACACACTAGGAGATGTTCTGCCGCAGCAAGCAGCAACATACCTATTGCAGTAATTCTGGGTGCGACTAAGACGAGCACACTCGGAAGTGCACCTATTCTCGACATCCATTACATCTCATCATTGTTGACATGTAGTGAATGTGGATCTGGCAAACGGAAATGATACATACTGACCGGAGTTTCATCTCTATCCCTGTACGGACCAAACGAGCTCGGAGCAGGCATTCCGGGATAAATTGCCACTCCTATGGTGAAAAATACACGAATGGTTGTTTAGAATCGGGTGCAAAGACCCGAACGCCGTTTTAATGTAGCCCCAATTGAACGGTACCTGCCCATTTTCGGTATTTTGAAGGTTTTTGTCGCATTATCTAACCGAAATGGCTGCATTTGTATTAAGTCCTATTTGGGGTTATAAAACTTTCCTCGGCAATTTTTAAGTATAGGTCCACGTTTTGATATATAGCTTCATAAAAGGTTCCTCCCGATGTTCGGTATTTTGAAGATTTTTGCCACATTATCTAACCGAAATGGCTAAAATTTAGTATTTAGTCTTCGTTTGGGATATGAAATATTTTTGCAGGGAATTTTTGCCATAGGTATACGTTTTGATATAGCGCCCATAGACCCCTACCGCCCGATTTCAAAGTTATAGGCGCATTATCCTACTGTAATGGCTAAAATGCGGTATATAGTCTTCGTTAGTGATATACATACATCAGTCCTGCAGATAATGGCTAAATTTTTAGCCATTTTAGCACTTTATTTTCGTTGGTGGTATGAAACATTCTTGCAGGGAATTTTCGGTATAAGAAATTGGAGCCATGTGTCCTTATTGTGGTATAACCCACATGTACCGGTACCTCACCAATTTAACTACTCCGGTGACTTTAGTCATATTTTCCAAAAAAAATTGTCATTTAAGGTCGTTTGTGGTTAAACAAGTAAAAAAGTATCAGTTGGCTTTGCCGACAGAGATATACCCTCAGCCTGTGTGGATTGAAATACTTTTTTCCAAAAAAAAAAAAAAACGTATGTATTTAGGGAGGTTTTCAAAATGTTGGGCGTATGAACCGACAAAAGTATAGATAGGATTAAGGCTCAAAAATTTGATAGATAGGGCTTTTTTTATCACACTAGCCTACGAAAAACATAACATCGCTGTAAACTGGGCCACTAGGAAAACATTAACCACACAAAAATATTGAACATTTGTGTTTGTGGTACCACAAGGATTGGACAGATAGGGCCCAAATTTAAATATGAACTAAGTTTCGACAATATTTAGAAATCCAAAGTTTGTACCAAATCGGTTGCAACGTCTATGAGAAATTGCGCGTACCATTTTAGCGAATATTCTCGAACTCCTGTGGAGAGGTACCGGAAGGAGTGGACCTATAAGCACCACCTTCGAATTTTATCTAATATTCGAAGAAATATTATAATATCCAAAGTGTGGACGAACGCAGTATTCGGTTCGAGCTCTCCAGCCACTACATATGGTGCCAAGATCTATGCACTCGTCCCTTAAACATTTTTTACCGTCGTAATTGAGGCAGCGAATGCAAGTTGATTTATATTTGGTAGATATATTAGGATGTGTAAAGTATGAACCAGCACAATTTTTCCGAACATTTTAGAGCTTTTGTGGGGTAGGTACCTGAAGGAGTGGACCGATATGGCTTATCTTTGAACTTAAACTAAGTTTGGACAAAATATTACGAAAGCAAAATTTTGGACCGAATCGGCAGATCCGTTCGAGAGTTATCTTGCGCTCCAACCACTACACACGGTGTCATAGGGTTTTTTGTAACTTTCAGGCTATTTTCTCAGGAAGTATGGACTTGCCCCTAATGAAACTTACAGCGTCGTATAGAGGACAGCGAATACAACTTGTGTAAACAAAAATCAAAGCAATGCAAGACCAGGTCCTAAGCTGAACTTTTCCGAAATTTTGTATGGAAGGTACCCGAAGGAGTGGGCCGATTGAGTCCATGTTGGAACCTCATCTTAGTTTGATAGAAATTATACGATGTGCAAAGTATGGACCAAATCGGTTATTCCCTACAAGAGTTATCGTGCGCACAAGTTTTGCGACAATTTTTGAACATTTGTGGGGGAGGTACCTGAAGGAGTGGACCTATATGGCCCATCTTCGAACTTAAATCGAATCTGGACAAGATATTTCGATACCCAAAATTTGAACCGAATCGATTGATCCGTTCGAGAGTTATCGTGCGCACCAGCCAGACACACAGACGGACGGACATTGCTAGATCTACTCAAAATTGTCTGAAACGGATATCGTACAAACATACTTGGGGTCTAAAACCATTATTTCGATGAGGCACATTTTTGGTCGTATCAAAGTGTAAATACCCTCTTTAGCCTAAAGGCTGAGGGTATAAAAAGTGGTCAAAATTTGCATAGGCAGTACCTTTTTTCAATTGTGTATTTGATTCAAACCTTTTCAGATGAGCCAAAAAATTGAGCACAAATATGGCAACACCGTTGTAATTTTTTTTGTGAATGTTGGCATAGTATAGGACTATAAAAAAATATATAGAATGGACCTGTCATCATAACACAACTGAAGAGACCTTAACATATAAAAAGAAAACATGTTTAAACTTATTCAGATGAGCGGGAGTGTATGTGTGTAACCAACATCATGCTATGGGGTTTTATTCATCGCTGACAATTGTAGATATTATCTAGCCTGGAAATCAAGGAACGGCGAACATCTAAACGTAGTACCACTATGGCAGCCAGGTAGGTTTAAGTCAACATATTGGAAGTTTATTTTTTAAGAAATACCGCATATATTAACAGTACACCCATACTCAAGTTTGAATTATTTAGTAAGTGGCGAATGTCTTAATATAGGGCTTATATTCAGACGAATCATAGGCGGTCAAATTAGGTCTGGCAGTTGCAGAGAAATTCAAGGTCAAAATTAAACTTTTGGGTTTTTTAAACTATTTTTCATCAAAATATGTGTGTTTTTGTGGTTTTTATATCTTCCTATGTATTAATGATGGTCAAACACTAACAAATAAACAATAAAATTACCAAAAAACTAAAAAAAAATCAAAAAAAAAAAATCGAAAAAAAAATTCAAAAAAATTTTAAAAAAAAATTTACAAAAAAATTTGAATTTTTTCAAAAATTAAAAAAACTCCTTGGGGTTTTATAAAATTTATATAACTCGTATAAAAACTCATATACTCAAAAAACTTTAATTTGTATCAAAAAGCTGTAATTCATATGGAAAAAGTATAGAAAAACACACAATTTTAACCATGTAATTTCAATAAATTGAAAAAAGTGTTAAACGGACGGAACGGGACGGGTACAAAAGTATATATCGGCTAAAAGAGGAGACTTTCGGGCATCTTACCGTGAAAACAGAACTTTGTTCCATGTTGTTCCACAAAAGTTCTAGTGCACTAAATTTGGAACTTCATAAAATTTAGTATCGGAGGAAAAATAAAATAGATCATGTTGTGTAAACGCTACGGTTATTTACTAAAACGATTTTTAAAGGCCACAATCCTGCCTACCTTATAAAAGAACAATGAACACAACATATGTTATAGTTTCCGAGAAATAGCTACGTCTTTCTCCAGAAATTTGCAAAAATTACGTATTTCCCAAAATGGGGAAAATGTTCGTCTTTAGGGGCACACCACGCCCACACCTTGCAATATTTTGACCTAATTTTTGGTTTCCTTAGTTTCAATATGTTTACTATCGAATCCCATATAGAAAATAAATATCTTTGACAAAAGAAAATTTTGATTTTTGGCCAGGAAAATAGATTCCTGAACCACTGTGCGCCGTCCGACTATTGACTTTAATACTTTTTATTCTCTTTAGATATATGTATGATATGGTACATCGTTTTTATCGCTGTGTTCGGATTTTTTCCTGTTTGTTTTGCCTGCGACTCGAATTCTGATATTGACTATGCAATGTCGGTATGCTTACCATTGCTCCACGGTGACACACAATCAAACAAAATATAATATTCATTTATAATTTAATAACATCATTTATTTAAATTGTCATAATACAAAATGTCTTAATTAAAATTTGGTGATTAGTTTTTAAAGCTACATTTCTAATTACATTTATTTAAACTTAAAATTACAAAAATGTATAATTCATATAAAAATGTAAATTTAAACAATAACATTAACTGAATTATTGCAAAACTAAAAAAAAAATACAAACAATAATTTTATATTAAGAGTGACAGTGGCGTAGCTAGCAATTGCTTTTTGTGGGGGTTGCATTTTAGGAGAGACAATTATTTAATATAGAAATGAAAATATAATAGACCCAGATCAGCTCGGCTATAAAGACTATCATCAGCTCGCCGGCAATAGATTTCACTCAGCTCACCTATAATAGACTCCCTTCAGCTCGTTTTTAATTGACTCCCCTAAAATAGATGTATAAAATAGACTAAAAGCCTGGGTACATAAGCTGCCTCGGCTGCTTGCCTTGCTTGCTTCTGATAAAAGAATAAAAAAGAAAAGGGCAGCCTACTTCGAAATTGGCTTTGCCTTCTTTATTCTTTTATTTTTGTTATGTCAGAAAGAAGTTGGAAAGCACGGCAAGCAGGCGAGGCAGTTTATTTACCCAGGCCTTTATACTTTATAGTATCTCCGACGAATATCGGTGCATAACAAACGGAATGACAAACTTAATAGGTTTGTATCCTACCTCCCTAGACTCCCTTCCTTTCAGAGTATTAATAATAGACTGCCTTCAGTGCGTCTATAACAGACTGACTCTATAAAGACTACCTTCATCTCTTCCATAATATTTTCTTTGTCCCGTGAAACATATTTTTCGAAACCCCCAACCACGCCACTGTAACATAAACTAAGCAATTTTATTAATGACTTAAATTAAATGAATAAAATGACTTGGTTTTTAGTATCAAATTACATTACAGAAACACAAAGAATTACTACACATTTTCGTCATTCGAACCGTTTTAATAGCATCAATTAACAAAACGAACATTACCATTTTAAAACTAATACTAGTAAATATGTAAAAATTACAGATGCAAACAGCATGCCATAGCCTACAGTCGACACCAGCGATGATTGGCCATGATTATAGTAGCCACCGAATACTTGGAGATTGGCTGTTTCTATGCTACGTTTACAGTAATCACCATCATAATTCCAGCCAACATATTCATTGGTACGCAAATTCTCCAAACGCAACCATTCCTCGAGGGGAGCAAAATATTCACGTAATGCTGAGCCGTCGAGGCGGCCTTCGCCCAATGCTTCTTCCATGATTTCCTGCCAGGGTTGGGAAGAGCCTTTGGACATGATTTTCCTGTAAGGAAAAATTAAAATAACAACATGTTAGCAATTCATTAGTACCGTGATAGCTATGTAATTTTCTCCTAGCAATAGAATTGTCAGAAGTGGATGACGGATACTCACTTTAATAAATTGCCAGCTTCAGGGCGACGATAGACATCACATTTGTGCAATGGTTTACGTGGATCATTGGGATCATATTGACCAGCAGCACGACACATGCCACGATAGATTTGAAATTGCAATACATTGGATACAAAATATCTGTGGGGAGAGGGAGAGAAGGAAAAGAAGAGAGGCAACCGCACATTAGTAACTTGAAAAAGAAAAACTGATCTGGTCTAGTAAATCGCATAAAATGCAAACCTAACATTTAAATTTATTGGACTTCTTCAATGATGGCCACCACCAGCACCACCATCATTTGGCCTTTTACACATGAATGCCAATCAATGCAGCACACATATTAGAATATCTTCACGTTTGGCAGCCCTGACCCATTGACATATCAAAAATAAAACCAAAATTACATTGAAAACCTCTTCAAAAACCCCAAAAAAAAAGTTAACTCAAAATAGATGGCATTTTTCATGAAGTACTCATTCATTTATTTTATTTTGTATGTGAAATAAAGCAAATGATTTTTGTCCAAATTTTGTTTCCAATAATCACAGCGGCAGTAATCGCCATCATCACCATCATCGTCATCAAACAAATACCCCATGGGTCTCATAAATATTTGTATATCAACATTCGAAGTTTTCGATGCGTTTCGTTTCATTGTATAAATTTGCAGTTTCATGGATAATTGAAATGATATGTTTAACAATAAAATATATAAAAAATTATTTCAATGAGTTTTTGCCAAAAATATTCCTTGTTGAGTTTGTGTCTTAAGTCTTTTGTTTTCTGTGCCATATAAGGTTGGTAAAAATATTTACAAAAAATAGTTTTTTTTATGACGGTAAATAGGAAACGACAATGCAACTTTTCAAAGTCCTTCAGGGGAAATTATGTCATAGAATAAAACACCTTTAACGCCTTTAACAGAATTCCTTGAGAGCGTCAATTATAGACTAATTTCAGCGCGTCTAAAATATGCATGACTCGCCTTTAAGAGTCCCTTCAGAGCGTCTACAATAGACTCACTCCAGCGGGTCTATAGTAGGCTTTCTATAGTGCGCCTACAATATACTTCCTACAGCGTGTATAATAGTTTTCCATCATCGTGTCTATGAAAGACTCTGTTCAACGGATCTAAAGCAGAATGTTTTCCACATTATATAATGTGTCCTTTTAATCAGCTAAAATGTTGTAATTTTTACTGAATCGTCATGAAGGTGGGGGTCCCAGAGCATAAGAAACCCTTTCCTTTTGGTCGGATAATATTTAGTGCTTGACTAAACTTTTTTGAGAGCGAAATTGCAATTAAAAAAATGAAAACCAAATATATGATATATTAAAACAGACAGTCTGAATTTTAAAACAGTACCAATTGTGAAAAAATTTCTCGATAGTTTGACGTAGAGTATGCATTATACTAATAAATTACCCTGACCAGCCTTAAAATGAAAAAGCCGTGGAATTATCTTGGTCCCTCTTTTATATTAAGCCCCCCCTGGTGTCACATGCTAAGTCGCCACCTGCAAAACTTTCTTTAACACCCATGAAAAGGATAACAACTAAGAACGGCGTTAAGTTCGGCAAGGCCAAACTTGTTATATCCTCCACCACGAGTTGTATTGAAGTAAAATTAGTTTCCTTTCGTTTATGAAAAATACAAAATACCAAATTTCAGCAAGTTCGGTAAAATAATTTGGCTAACCTTCAAAATATAGAAATTCGGGAGGTACTGTTCCATAGGGGCTATATTAAAACGTCGATCAAATTTCTGGCGGAAAGTTTTTACACTCAAAGAAGACTAAATATCAAATTTCCGATATTTCGGTAAAACCTTTAAAATATCGAAAATCAAGAGGTACGCTTTTATGGGGGATATAGGAACCCGCAGACCTATACTGATAGTTCTCTTTTGGAATATTTTATAACACCATGGAAGACTAAATAACAAATTTCAGTCTTTCGGTGGGATATTGACGTCACAACCTTCAGAATTAGGAAATCGGGAGGTACCGTTGTATGGGGGCTATATGAAGGCGTGGACCTATACCGACAAATTTCTGGGAGAATGTTTTATACCCCCAACGAAGGCTTAGTACCGAATTTAAGCCATTTCGGTGTGATAATGAGGCTAAAACCTTCAAAATATAGAAAATCGGGAGGTACCGTTCTATGGGGGCTATATGAAGGCGTGGGCCAATACCGAAAAATTTCGGGGAGAAAACTAAATACCAAATATAAGCCATTTCGATGGGATAATGAGGCTAAACCCTTAAAAATACCAAAAATCGGGTGGTACCGCTCTATGGAGGCTACATGAAGGCATGAACCTATACCGAAAAATTTCTGGGAGAAAGTTTTATACCCCCAACGAGGACTAAGTACCGAATTTAAGCCATTTCTGTGTGATAATGCGTCTACAACCTTCAAACTACCAAAAATCGGGAGATACCGTTCTATGGGGGCTATATGAAGGCGTGTACCTGTACCGAAAAATTTCATATGGAACGTTTAATACCCCAAATGAAGACAAAATAGCAAATTTCAGCCATTTCTGAGGAATACTGAAGTCGCAACCTTCAAAGCACCGAAAATCGGAAGGTACCGTTCTATGGGGCCTGTATGAAGGCGTGGACCTATGCCGACTAATTTCATATTGAAAGTTTAATGCCCCGAATGAATACCAAATACTAAATTTCAGTCATTTCGGTGGAATATTAAGGCCACAACCCTAAAAATACCGGAAATAGGGAGGTACCGTTCTATGGGGGCTACACTAAGACGTGGACATGTACCGGCCAGTTTCTGGAGCATAGTTTTATACCCCCAACGAAGGCTAAATACCAAATGTCAGCCTTTTCTGAGGAATATTCAGGCCACAACCTTCAAAGCTCCGAAAATCGGGAGATACGTCCTATGGAGGCTATATGAAAGCGTGGACCTATACCTACTAATTTCATATGGAACGTTTAGCAACCCAAATGAACACCAAATACCAAATTTCAGCCATTTCTGAGTAATATTGAGATCACAACTTTCAAAACACAGAAAATCCTGAGGTATGGGGCCTATATGAAGGCGTGGACCTATGCCGACAAATTTCATATGGAACGTTTAATACCCCAAATGAACACCAAGTACCAAATTTCAGCCATTTCGGTGTGATAATGGGGCTGAGTCCCTTGCGGGGTTTCCTCCATCGGCACCCTCCCATTGGCGAATTGGGGACGTTCTGCTTGCAGCTTATGCAAGGTGAACATCGGGGAAATAAAATACCCCAGGGTGACCAAAATCTAGCCTAAGGAACGGCAGCTGGTTCCTTAGTACAAACGATGGGAAGAAGTCGAAGCGACTGGTATGGCTATCTTTGGTAACGGAATCCTTACAAGCGGCACTCGTACAGCGGAATGCGGACGTCGGTCTTGGTGCAAGCGGTTCGCTTTATAAATGTGATTAATCGAGGTGGGATGACATCTTTTATCTAGCAGCCCCAGTACCATCATAGGATTCAGCGGACCAATCACCCACTAATCCGAATTACACAACGATTACAGAAACTTCTACAGAAATAAAAACAAATGAACCTCCAACTCGATGACGACCATTGGCTCACGGAAAAGGATACGAATAGGACAATGGACCGTAAAAACGCTAAGAGAGACATCAAGACTTGCGCAGCTTGAGCAACAATTAAGCAAATATAATATCGCCATCCTTGAAATAAGCGAGATGAGATGGCTCAAGAGCGACAAAATCACGTCAAAAAATGTAAATGTCGTGTTGTATAGTGGTAAAGATTTGAAGCATGAAAGCGGTGTGGGTTACTTGATAACCTAAAAAACATGCTCAATCTCTCAAATATTGCGACCCTGTCCCTGATCGCATCATTACTGCTCGATTTTATACCAAAGCAAACAAGTGCATTACCATAATCCAATGCTACGCACCGACGGAAGAGGCTGAAGACACAATTAAAGACGAATTTTATTACCAGCTCACAACCACCCTACACCAGACCCTAAGAGAGATATAATAATGCTCACTGGAGACTTCACTGCAAAAATAGGAAGCAACAACGCTGGATTGAGTGAGATTATGGGAATACACGCAATGGGCACGATGAACTGTAACGGTGAATGGTTTGTTGAGCTATGTCAAATGAAACGAAACCAACTAAAAATACAGCAGAATAACAACATGGATTTGAAAAGCCAATATAAAGAGGTAGCAAAACAACTAAAAAAATCTGCCACACATGATAAACGTGCATATCTAAGCCGAGAACGCTGCCGGAGCGAGAGCTACTTCAAATAATCGGTCGCATATCAAACAGCAATAAGCATAGGAACCAACTGATCAAAGACATCAACGGAAAACTGACTACAACAACAAAAGACCAAACCCGAAGATGGAAAGAAAACTTCGAGAGTATAAACTATGACGACGGCACTTCCCGTTATGAAGCCACAGTCAATGTACGTCCTGAAATTAGCAATAACATCAATGAAGCCACCCCCGACATCGAAGAAATAAAAAGTGTCATAACAAACCTAAAGAAAAAAAATAAAGCTCCTGGAGAAGACTGAATCCCACCCGAACTACTTCAAACTAATCTCTCAGCAGTAACGAAAATACTCTCACCATATAACAAACATGGACGCATTAAAACATGCCAGATACATGGACAAAAGGAGCCATTATCAAAATCCCTAAAATAACTTTTAAATACCATATATAAAATAATTGCTACCATCATAAGCGACAGATTAAAATGTGTTGAGCAAGCATTGAGAGAAGAACAAGCTGGTTTTAGGCCCCATAGAAACTGTTTGGATCAAACGACCACACTCAGAATAACTATGGAACAGTCATTCGAATAGAGATAGCCGCTTTATCTCGTTTTTGTTGATTTTAAAAAAGCTTTTGACTCCATAAAGCAATATGGGATGCACTGTACTCGAAGGGTGTTCCAGCAAAAATTGTTAATTTAATACGGTTGATGTACCAAAATGCCTCTTTGCATGTGAGGCACAATGGGATGATCAGCGAACCTTTTTATAAAAACGCCGGTGTAAAACAGGGCTGCCCACTATCACCACTTCTTTTTGCCATCGTACTTGACCAATTCAATTCTTCTCTTTATTTCACAACTGATGTCGTTTGTTGTGCTTACGGAGGTGCCGAGATAGACAAAGTCCTTTACTACCTCAAAATTATAGGAACCAACTTCCACAGTCGGTCCGAGCTCAATGGACGCATTGCGCGTCGACAGCATCAACTTGGTCTTCTCACCGTTTACCGCCAGACCCACTTTAGCAGATTCTTCTTCGACCTTTATAAAGGTATCAGTTACTTCTTTTACTGATCGGCCCATGATGTCTATATCATCAGCATAAGCAAGTAACATGTGACTATTGGTGTAGATTGTGCCACTTCTTTTGACGTTTGCCTCTCGTATAACCTTTTCCAGCAGGATGTTGAAGAGATCACACGACAGGCTGTCTCCTTGTCTGAAACCTCTTTTGGTCCCAAACTCTTCGGAGAGGTTCTTTCCTATTTTAACTGAGGACCTCGTGTCAGTTAAAGTCATTTTACAAAGTTGGATGAGTTTTGCGGGGATACTAAATTCAGACATGGCTTGGAATACCTTTGAACGCAGCGGGATGTCGAATGCTGTTTTATAATCGACAAAAAGGTGGTAGGTGTCGATCTGCATCTCTTCTCCAGGATTTGCCGCAGGGTAAATATCTGGTCAATGGTGGACTTGCCAGGTCTAAAGCCGCATTGGTATGGTCCAATTATCTCGTTGACCATAGGCTTTAGTCGTTCGCACAATATCCCTGACACGTTCTTGTAGGCTATAGGGAGCAGACTTATGCCCCTATAGTTAGAGCATACAGTCTTATCTCTCTTCTTGTGGACTGGACATAGGATGCTCACGTTCCAATCGTCGGGTACGCGTTCTTCCTTCCAGATGGTGCTAACTAGCTGATGCATACACCTTATCAGCGTGTCGCCTCCGGTTTTGAACAGCTCGGCTGGTAGGCCATCTGCTCCTGACGCCTTATTATTCTTCATCCGGTTTATTGTTGTCCTTACCTCATCTTGGCTGGGCGGTATACATTCAATACCATCTTCTGGGATTGGATCTGTGGTATCTTCACTGCTATCGGATACCAACAGTTTGGAAAAATCTTCTTTCCATATCCTGAGCACACTATCTGTATCAGTAACCAAATTACCTTGTTGGTCTCTACAGGAGGATATGCCTGTACCAAAGTATAAGTTTGATGCTTCACTCTTTGGTAGAATTTTCGGACTTCGTTCTGTCTCCTGTACATCTCTGTTTGTTCACACTCCCTCTTTTCCATCTCTCTGTTTTTTCTACGGAAAAGTCGTTACTAGCCCGACGTTACTAGCCCGACGCCCAAACCCAAGTTTTTAACGTTCTTATGGGTTTTGATATACCCTCCATATTGTGATTGATTGTTATACAACAGATTGGTGTGGTTCGTGGGACGGTGGAATCATCGGTCCATATTTCCTCAAAAATGTTACCGGTGAGAACGCAACCGTCAACGTGTCATGATAACCGCTATTTGATGCCCGAAAATTAAGCTTATGATCTCGTTTACATTTGTTTTCAACAATACGCGCCACAAATCAATGGATTTATTGAGAGAACACTTTGGTGGGCGGATAATTTCTCGTTTTAGGCCGGTTCAATTTCTCGTTTTAGGCCGGCCACCAAGATCATGTGATATGCCACATTTAGACTTTTTCCTGTTGGGGGATGTTAAGTCTAAAGTTTATGCGGACAAACTCGCTTCGATTCAGGCCTTGGAGCAAAACCTAACGCTCGAAGGAGTTATCGAAAATTTGACTCAACGGATGATAGACATAGTCTTTAAAAATAAATAAGTGCCAAGAAATTTTCTTTCAAATGACAATATTCAGTTTTGAGTCCGTTCTCGAATAATTTCGCTGAGGACTTTCCAGACTAAAAATTCGAGGAATTCCACTAGAAAATCAAAAAAAAAACTTCGTGTAATATCTATCTGCTTATACAACACGCTCGGATTGGGGCCAACATTTGCTGAGGCATCATAATGGCTGCCCTTTTTGGTAACAAATCTAAATTAATTGCTATTTTTCAATATTATAACATTGTCAAATTACACGGATCCGTGTTGCACGTGAACAATGGAAATATTTTGAATTTTGACAAAATTATTTTCCCATTACCTTGTTGCAAATCAACACAACGAACGAACAACAAACGGACCTACATACTTTTCTATTATAATTTATTGTAATAAATTTTTGATTTATGACAAATTTTATTCGCTTTGTTGTCACCAAAAGCCAGCGCGAATTACAGATGAAAGAAACGAAGTTGAAAATATAACAGAACGAACCGGGCAAATGAATGAATGGTCAACTGTAGAGAAAAAAAACAGAAATTAACAATTGTGTAAAATTGTCACCATAAAACTTCTCACATTTACGCCTTAACAAAGTAAAATGACTAAATATACCAAACAATGACCGGGTTTAGTGGAGTTTTTGTTGCTGTTGTAGTGTTTGTGGTGCTACGCCAACACCAATACCGAAAAAAGACACCAAACTTTGCATGTCTATAAATAGTTTACAATCTAAACCATGACTGGGTTGTAAATCACGATTTGTTTCGATTTGAACCATATTAAATAAGACCTCTCTCTGCCGCTTTGTTCCTTTGTATTAGTTTTTTTCCTGAGCAGTTAGACTAGATTTGAAAACTATACAACTCGGCAATGATTGCACATGGCTATTGTTATGTAAAAGGATATAGAAAATGCAATACAAATGAAATGGACATGGACAATAACAAAAACTGCAACAACAACAGTTGGAGAATATGTTTATGCATGTTTTTTGGTAGTTATGTGAATTAACAAATAAACCCACATCGTCATCATAAACGGCAATAACCAAATCATAAAATTGTTGCCCAAACCACAACACACAACCGAACGGCCAGCCGGACTAGGCTAATAAACAATAATCTCAATGTGTAAAGTGGGCGTTATTTGTGGTTGAGCCAGGACGAATTGGATGTGCACTCTTCTAGACAAGTCCATGAAGCAATAACAATCCTAACTAGCAACAAGTAAGACCGGCGTTAAGTTTGGCCGGGCCTTCGAACTACCCAAAATTGGCGGCGCTGTTTTATGGTATTATATGAAAAATTTGAGGTGGAAAGCTCTATACCGCCAACGAAGACAATATACCAAATGTGAGCCATTTCGGTGTGATATTGAGGCCACAACCTTCAAAATACCGAAAATCGGGGGCTTTATGAAAACATGGACCTATACAAATAAATTTCAAATCTTTAATGGGATATACACTTTATCCCATTAAAAACCAAATACCAAATTTCAGGCAATTCGGTGGGATATTGAGGCCAAAATCTTAAAAATACCGAAAATCGGAGGGTACCCATCTGTGGGGGCTATATGAAGGGGTGGGCCTATACCAACAAGTTGTATACCACCCAACGAAGACTAAATACCACATTTCAAAAATTTTTGTGGGATATTGAGGCGACCACAAAAAAATCGTGGATTTTTTAAAAAATATTTTTGAAATAATCGTGAATTTGTTTAAAAAATATTTTTCAAATAATTGTGGATTTTCTAAAAAAAAATTTCTAAAAAAAAATTCAAATGGATTTAAAAAAAAATCAAATAATCGTGGATTTTTTAAAACAAATATTTTTCAAATAATCGTAGATTATTTTAAAAAATATTTTTCAAATAATCGTAGATTTTTTAAAAAATATTTTTCGAATATTCTTGGATTTTTTAAAAAAATATTTTTCAAATAATCCTGGTTTTTTAAAATATTTTTTAAGTAATGGTGGATTTAAAAATAAATATATTTTTCAAATAATCGTACACATTTTTTAATATTTTCTCAATAATCTTCGATTTTTTAAATAATCGTGGATTTTTTAAAAATATTTTTTCAAATAATCGTGGATTTTTTAAAAAAATAGTTTTCAAATAACCGTGGATTTTCTAAAATATATTTTTCAAATAATCGTTGATTTTTTAAAAAAATATTTTTGAAATAATCGTGGATTTTTTAAAATAATATTTTTCAAATAACCGTGGATTTTTTAAAAAATATTTTTTCAAAGAATCGTGGATTTTTTAAAAAATATTTTTCAAATAATCGTGGATTTTTTAAAAAAATATTTTTTAAAAAACCGTGGATTTTAAATTTTTTTTTTTTTTTAAATAATCGTGGGTTTTTTAAAAAATATTTTTCAAATAATCGTGGATTTTTTAAAAAAATATTTTTCAAATAATCGTGGTTTTTATAAAAAATATTTTTCAAATAATCGTGGATTTTATAAAAGATATTTTTCAAATAATCGTGGATTTTATAAAAGATATTTTTCAAATAATCGTGGATTTTATAAAAGATATTTTTCAAATAATCGTGGATTTTATAAAAGATATTTTTCAAATAATCGTGGATTTTATAAAAATATTTTTCAAATAATCGTGGATTTTATAAAAAAATATTTTTCAAATAATCGTGGATTTTATAAAAAAATATTTTTCAAATAATCGTGGATTTTATAAAAAATATTTTTCAAATAATCGTGGATTTATTAAAAAATATTTTTCAAATAATCGTGGATTTTTTAAAACATATTTTTCAAATAATCGTGGATTTTTTAAAACATATTTTTCAAATAATCGTGGATTTTTTAAAACATATTTTTCAAATAATCGTGGATTTTTTAAAACATATTTTTCAAATAATCGTGGATTTTGTAAAAAATATTTTTCAAATAATCGTGGATTTTGTAAAAAATATTTTTCAAATAATAATGGATTTTTTAAAAAATATTTTTCAAATAATCGTGGATTTTGTAAAAAATATTTTTCAAATAATCGTGGATTTTATAAAAAAAATATTTTTCAAATAATCGTGGATTTTTTAAAAAATATTTTTCAAATAATCGTGGATTTTATAAAAAAATATTTTTCAAATAATCGTGGATTTTATAAAAAATATTTTTCAAATAATCGTGGATTTTATAAAAATATTTTTCAAATAATCGTGGATTTTATAAAAAAATATTTTTCAAATAATCGTGGATTTTATAAAAAAATATTTTTCAAATAATCGTGGATTTTATAAAAAATATTTTTCAAATAATCGTGGATTTATTAAAAAATATTTTTCAAATAATCGTGGATTTTTTAAAACATATTTTTCAAATAATCGTGGATTTTTTAAAACATATTTTTCAAATAATCGTGGATTTTTTAAAACATATTTTTCAAATAATCGTGGATTTTGTAAAAAATATTTTTCAAATAATCGTGGATTTTGTAAAAAATATTTTTCAAATAATAATGGATTTTTTAAAAAATATTTTTCAAATAATCGTGGATTTTTTAAAACATATTTTTCAAATAATCGTGGATTTTTTAAAACATATTTTTCAAATAATCGTGGATTTTGTAAAAAATATTTTTCAAATAATCGTGGATTTTTTAAAAAATATTTTTCAAAGAATCGTGGATTTTTTAAAACATATTTTTCAAAGAATCGTGGATTTTTTAAAACATATTTTTCAAAGAATCGTGGATTTAATAAATGTTTTTCAAAGAATCGTGAATTTTTTAAAACATATTTTTCAAATAATCGTGGATTTAATAAATGTTTTTCAAAGAATCGTGAATTTTTTAAAACATATTTTTCAAATAATCGTGGATTTAATAAATGTTTTTCAAAGAATCGTGAATTTTTTAAAACATATTTTTCAAAGAATCGTGGATTTACAAAAATCAAATAATAGTGGATTTCAAAAAAAAAAAAAAACAAATAGTCGTGGATTTTTTTAAAAATATTTTCTAATAATCGTGGATTCTTTAAAAATATTTTCTAATAATCGTGGATTCTTTAAAAATATTTTCTAATAATCGTGGATTCTTTAAAAATATTTTCTAATAATCGTGGATTCTTTAAAAATATTTTATAATAATCGTGGATTCTTTAAAATTATTTCTAATAATTGTTGATTTTTTAAAAAATATTTTTCAAATAATCGTGGATTTTATAAAAAATGTTTTTCAAATAATCGTGGATTTTATAAAAAATATTTTTAAAATAATCGTGGATTTTATAAAAAAATATTTTTCAAATAATCGTGGATTTTATAAAAAATATTTTTCAAATAATCGTGGATTTATTAAAAAATATTTTTCAAATAATCGTGGATTTATTAAAAAATATTTTTCAAATAATCGTGGATTTTTTAAAACATATTTTTCAAATAATCGTGGATTTTTTAAAACATATTTTTCAAATAATCGTGGATTTTTTTATTTATTTATTTATTTATTAACATTTATATTTATAAGTAAATTACAAATATAAGGAAATAGCTCTGGCTACTGAGGCCTTAAGCTAAAATAATACTTTAGATATACAAATATAGGTATATTAACAAATAAATATAAGAATATTTTGAATAAGAAAATATACTTTGGATACAAGGTTCTTTATATGTAGTTATATAGGTTACTTTGTTTTAAAAAATTTATTATTTCAAGTTTCAATGATATATTGTGTGGATTTTGTAAAATTTCAATGAAGTTATTGTTAGGAAAACTTTTATTAATACAGTTTTTAATGTATTGGCAGCTTGTTAACAGATGATTCATGTCAAAAACATTTGAGTTACAAAATTTACATTCTTTTTTTAGGGCTTTATTCATGATACAATCATGAGTAGCTCTACAGTGTCCCAGTCTTAACCGAATAATTTTTATTTGGTCAGTTCTGGAAAGAGATTTTTCGTTTTGCAGATAAGTTTTTATGTTGGTTTTGCTATTGTTAATGTATTTGTACCAGTCAGATGACTGTTCCCATGTTAAAAGTTTTTTATTGGAAAAATCGTTATTGATAAATTTCTTGATATCATTTGAAGATAAATTTTCTGTGGTGATAAGAGGACATCTGGAAGCTTCCTTTGCAACCATATCAGCGAATTCGTTTCCTTTTATATTAGTGTGTCCTGGGACCCATACAAGTAGATGTTTTTTATGGTTTATAATATCCCTAATTAGGGAGGCATATATGTTGTCATTATTATGACTGGCAATGCAGTCAAGAGCTGATAGTGAATCAGATACAATGGCAAATTTTCCCCTTAAGTTGTTGGTATATTTAATAGCTATATAGATCGCTATAATTTCAGCAGAAAAGATTGATGAATATTCGGGTAGAAGTGATGACATTATAATTTCTTCATTATTTACTATACTGTAACTAATACAGTTGTCTGATTTCGATCCATCTGTATAAATAAATTTGTAATGATCGTGGATTTTTTAAAACATATTTTTCAAATAATCGGGGATTTTTTAAAAAATATTTTTCAAATCGTGGATTTTATAACAAATATTTTTCAAATAATCGTGGATTTTATAAAAAAATATTTTTCGAATAATCGTGGATTTTATAAAAAATATTTTTCAAATAATCGTGGATTTTATAAAAAATATTTTTCAAATAATCGTGGATTTTATAAAAAATATTTTTCATATAATCGTGGATTTTTTAAAAAATATTTTTCAAATAATCGTGGATTTTATAAAAAATATTTTTCAAATAATCGTGGATTTTATAAAAAGTATTTTTCAAATAATCGTGGATTTTATAAAAAATATTTTTCAAATAATCGTGGATTTTATAAAAAATACTTTTCAAATAATCGTGGATTTTATAAAAGATATTTTTCAAATAATCGTGGATTTTATAAAAAATATTTTTCAAATAATCGTGGATTTTATAAAAAAATATTTTTCAAATAATCGTGGATTTTTAAAAAATATTTTTCAAATAATCGTGGATTTTTAAAAAGAATTTTTTAAATAATCGTGGATTTTTAAAAAATATGTTTCAAATAATCGTGGATTTTATAAAACATATTTTCCAAATAATCGTGGATTTATTAAAAATTATATTTCAAATAATCGTGGATTTATTAAAAAATATTTTTCAAATAATCGTGGATTTAATAAAAAATATTTTTCAAATAATCGGGGATTTTTTAAAAAATATTTTTCAAATAATCGGGGATTTTTTAAAAAATATTTTTCAAATAATCGGGGATTTTTTAAAAAATATTTTTCAAATAATCGTGGATTTTATAAAAAATATTTTTCAAATAATCGTGGATTTTATAAAAAAATATTTTTCGAATAATCGTGGATTTTATAAAAAATATTTTTCAAATAATCGTGGATTTTATAAAAAATATTTTTCAAATAATCGTGGATTTTTAAAAGAAAATATTTTTCAATTAATCGTGGATTTTTTAAAAAATATTTTTTTTAATAATCATGGATTTTTTTTCTAAACAAAATATTTTTCAAATAATCATGGATTTTCTTTAATAATTTCTCAATTTTATAAAAAATATTTTTCAAATAATCGTGGATTTTATAAAAAATATTTTTCAAATAATCGTGTATTTTTAAAAGAAAATATTTTTCAATTAATCGTGGATTTTTTTTTAATATTTTCTCAGTAATAGTGTTTTTTTAATATTTTCTCAATAATAGTGGTTTTTTTTAATATTTTTCAATTATGGATTTTTTAAAAAAAAATATTTTTTTTAATAATCCTGGATTTTTTTTCTAAACAAAATATTTTTCAAATAATCATGGATTTTCTTTAATATTTTCTCAATAATAGTGTTTTTTTTTAAATATTTTTCAAATATTCGTTTTTTTTTCTAAAATAATATTTTTCAAATAATCATGGATTTTTTTTAATATTTTCTCAATAATAGTGTTTTTTTTTAAATATTTTTCAAATATTCGTGGAATATTTTTCAAGTAATCGTGGATTTAAAATATATAATTTTCAAATAAGCGTGGATTTTTTTAAAAATATTTTTCAAATAATCGTGGATTTAAAAAAATATATTTTTCAAATAATCGTGGATTTAAAAAGATATATTTTTCAAATAAGCGTAGATTTTTTTAAAAATATTTTTCAAATAAGCGTAGATTTTTTTAAAAATATTTTTCAAATAAGCGTAGGTTTTTTTAAAAATATTTTTCAAATAAGCGTAGATTTTTTTAAAAATATTTTTCAAATAAGCGTAGATTTTTTTAAAAATATTTTTCAAATAAGCGTAGATTTTTTTAAAAATATTTTTCAAATAAGCGTAGATTTTTTTAAAAATATTTTTCAAATAAGCGTAGATTTTTTTAAAAATATTTTTCAAATAAGCGTAGATTTTTTTAAAAATATTTTTCAAATAAGCGTAGATTTTTTTAAAAATATTTTTCAAATAAGCGTAGATTTTTTTAAAAATATTTTTCAAATAAGCGTAGATTTTTTTAAAAATATTTTTCAAATAATCGTGGATTTAAAAAATATATTTTTCAAATAAGCGTAAGTTTTTTTTAAATTTTTTTTCAATAATTCAATATTTTTCTTGATATATATTTTCAATAATAGTGGATTTTTTAAAAATGTTTTTTCAATAATAGTATTTTTTAAATACATATTTTCAATAATAATGGATTTTTTTAAATATTCTTCTAATAATCGTGGAATTTTTTACAAATATTTTTCTAATAAACGTGACTTTTATTTGTAATCGGGGATTTTTTAAAAATATTGTTTTATTAAAAAAAAATTCAAATAATCGTGGATTTAAAAAAAGTTTCAAATAATATAATAGGTCTTTAATGTGTCATAGTTTTACTCATTACTAAGCAACGGTCACCCAGAGCGTGTCCGACTGACTACAAGACCGAGAGTTGTGAGTTCAACGTTCCGATCGTCAAACAATTTTTTTTTTGCAAAATATGAAGAGGTGGTAATGTAGTGTAACTCGGGTCAGCATCGCATATGGCGTGTCTTCGCCACTGCCCATTTTGTTGATGCTACACAAAGATCTGGAACCTTCCTTTGACCATCTTTATATAGCATCAATAAAATCGGCTCTGGCGAAGGTACACCATTATACCCCAGAACCTTTTTTTAAAAATCCTACCAATTTGGACCTCATTGCTCTAATAATTCCGGCAGCATTAAACCTTTAAATTTCATACCTTTCATTTTCATCATGAATCACTTTTTCCCCTGCTACACTCATTATCAACTCTAAGTGGAACAGGAGTACTGCTGATTTAAACAAATCACCATTTATCCCCATGCTGAAGCAAACAAAAAAAAACATCCAACAACAGTTGGTCACTGTGGGAGTCACTTGTAGCCCGACAAAATGGTAAACTTGTCATGACAAGCCGCAAAGCACCACCAGCAAATGGTCCAGAAACCCAGAGACAAACCCCACGACCAACCACACTTCCCCTACTACAAACAAACTTCAAAGCAGGCCACTATGTTGCTGGGTTATACATGCAATTCGTGCCAGATTTATTTATTTGATTTCGTTTGTGACCGACCATGCCTTTTTTCTTCTTAGCCAGCCAGCTTGTTTGCTATTTCCTTGCTTGCTCGCTCACTTGTCCCATATATTGTGGATTGCTGGTATTGTAACTGGTGCACCACCTTTGGCTTATAAACCATAACATAACGATTTTACAAAACAATTGTTTGTATTCCCCTTCTTATCTTTGGTCCCATGATTGTTTTTTTTTTCATCTATTTGTACGTCATTACCTGGCTATATTACCATTAACAAAAAATTACATTTGCTTTATTATGTGGCATTTTTCTGACTCTTAGTCACACTTAATTTAAATTGGAACCTTTCATTTAGGCGCTACTCTTTGGAGCTGCCAATTTGTAATCGAAAATAAAATAAAAATTGAAATGCCTGAAAAATTGAGCATGAAATGGCTAAGCATTTGCTAAAGGGTTTCTATTTGCGTTTAATGATGGGTGTCAAAAGGGAGTTATTTGTTTTGAGTATCATTAAAAAGACACTTCCAAGTGTTTTTGGAAAGAGTAACACATGTTTTTGTTAATACATTTATTTAAAACTAGCAGTCAGGCTCTGGGTCTAACTGCAGGTCTAGGAATGTGGCTGTTCCGCTGGGTTGTAACCACATATTTACTGGAGATAGTTGAGCAGGTTTTGGGGTGACGTAGGGGATGGAAGATACCAAGGAACGGGCCTGACCGGTTTTAACATGGCAAAGCCCAGGATTTATCTTGGTCCCTCTTTCATCTCAAGTGGACACTGACCTCTCCGAGGTGTCACCTGGGGAACTGCCTTTAACACCCGTTAAAGGTAGTGAGCTAACATGTGCCGCGCATTCACCCATAAGAACGTTCAAAACTTGGGTTTGGGCGTCGGGTTAGTAACCCTCCCCTAAAAAAAACAGCCTACTATGAAAAAACGAAAGAGAAGAAAAACAAACCCATCTAAATTTGACGAACCCCGCAAACGTTTTAAGGACCATGATCTGCAAATCTGCACCTGGAATGTTCGCACTCTTTACAGGGAAGGTGCAGTCTTCGCATTGGCAGACGAACTTGAAAAGTACAAGGCCGATATTACTGCCATAAAGGAAATACGATGAATTGGGAAATGCGTCACAACAATACCGAAAGGTGACGCACTGTATTATAGCTGCCATGACGTAAAGCATGAGTTTGGTTGCGGATTCGTAGTTAGTCGGAGGCTAAAACATCTGGTATCAATCTTCACCCCAGTGAATGCAACACTTGCTGCAATTCGAATTAAAGCTAAATTCTTCAACATCAGCTTTATTTGCGCTCATGCTCCCACTGAAGAAAAAGACGAACAGACCAAAGATATATTTTACGAGCGCTTAGAAGAAACATATGACCGTTGCCCTGCCCATGACATTAAAATTATTCTAGGAGATTTTAATGCCAAAATTGGAAAGGAGAATATCTTTGGCCCAATAGTCGGGAAATTCAGTCTACACAGTGAAACATCTGACAATGGTATGAGGCTGATAGACTTTGCAGCTGCAAAAAACATAGTAGTTAGCAGTACCAGATTAAATCATCTCGATATTCATAAGGGCACCTGGCTGTCTCCAGATCAGAAAACAAGACATCAAATTGATCATGTTGTGATAGATGGAAGACATTCATCAAGCTTGTTAGATGTACAAACAGCCGCAAAATCCATACTTGGATACCAGAGACCTCCACCAAGGAATCCATGGTATGATCAGGAGTGTCGTGCTGCCACCGAAGAGAAATATGCGGCATATAGGGCTACTTTACAATCAGTAGCAACGCGTAGCGCACGAGAGAGATACAGGGAGAAAAGGAGAGAGGAGAAACGTCTTTTCCGCAGGATTAAGAGAGAGATGGAAAAGCGGGAGTGTGAAAAAATCGAGATGTACAGGAGCCAGAATGAAGTCCGAAAATTCTACCAAAGAGTCAAGCATCAAACTGATGGCTTTGGTACAGGCACATCCTCCTGAAGAGACCAGCAAGGTAATTTGGTAACTGATACAGAGAGTGTACTCAGGATATGGAAAGAACATTTTTCAAAACTGTTGGTATCCAATAGCAGCGAAGACGACGAAGATACCACAGTCTCAATCCCAGAAGATGGTATTGAATGTATACCGCCCAGCCAAGATGAGGTAAAGACAGCAAAAAATCGGCTGAAGAATAATAAGGCAGCAGGACCCGATGGCTTAGCAGCCGAGCTGTTTAAAACCGGAGGCGACACGCTGAAAACGTGTATTCATCAGCTAGTTAGCACCATCTGGCAGGAAGAACGAGTACCCGACGATTGGAACCTGAGTATCCTGTGCCCCGTCCACAAGAAGGGAGATAAGACTGTATGCTCTAACTATAGGGGCAAAAGTCTACTCCCTATTGCCTACAAGATCGTGTCAGGGATATTGTGCGAACGACTAAAGCCTATGGTCAACGAGATAATTGGACCATACCAATGCGGCTTTAGACCTGGCAAGTCCACCATTGACCAGATATTTACCCTGCAGCAAATACTTGAGAAGACCCAAGAGATGCAGATCGACACCTACCACCTTTTTGTCGATTATAAAGCAGCCTTCGACAGCCCTATACGTTCAAAGGTGTTCCAAGCCATGTCTGATTTTGGTATTCCTGCAAAGCTCATTCGGCTTTGTAAAATGACTTTAACTGACACGAGGTCCTCAGTTGAAATAGGAAAGAACCTCTCCTAAGAGTTTGGTACCAAAAGAGGTTTCAGACAAGGAGACAGTCTTTCGTGTGATCTCTTCAACATCCTACTGTAAAAGGTTATACGAGAGGCAAACGTCAAAAAAGTGGCACAATCTACACCAATAGTCACATGTTTCTTGCTTATGCTGATGATATAGACATCATGGGCCGATCAGTAAAATAAGTAACTGATACCTTTATGAAGGTCGAAGGAGAATCTGCTAAAGTGGGTCTGGCGGTTAACGGTGAGAAGACCAAGTTGATGGTGTCGACGCGCAATGCGTCCATTGAGGTATTAAAAGACTTCGTCTACCTCGGCACCTCCGTAAACACAACAAACGACATCAGTTGTGAAATAAAAAGAAGAGTTGTATTGGCCAACAGATGCTGCTTTGGCTTAAGTAAGCAGTTTAAAAACAAAACCACATCTCGTCAAACAAAAATAACGCTCTACAAAACACTGATACTACCCGTGCTGATGTATGGTTCCGAAGCCTGGGTACATGGTAGTGCGAGGTGTGTTTGAGAGAAAAGTTATTCGAATGATCTACGGACCAATCTGCATTGACGGTGAATATCGACGTCGCATGAACCACGAGCTGTATTTGCTATACAACGGCAGCGATGATGATCCCGCTAAAAAGGCTTATAAATATGGTCCGCTTGGCGGTGCCCGCGGAATTGGCAATTTATGAAATAGGTGGCGCAAACAAGTGGATGAAGAGATGAAAAGGCGCGATATTTCAGAAAGCGAAGCAATAAACAGAGAAATGGAGATCTTTTCTTAGTTCGGCCTATAGAACAAATGTTCTGTAATGTGCCAGCTAAGTAAGTAATTAAGTATTAAAGATATAACATATTCAAAAATGTAGGGGTGGTCGGGTCCTTTGTCCCCAAAGAAGTACCTAGATTTTAAATTTATTCGCAAATGTTTAACCCGATACATTTGCTATTATTGCAAATGCAGCGTTTTTTTATACCACAAAATATGCAGCCTATTTTTACCCGGGGCCATCCCTGTACATTCTCTTAAAATTTTAAAATCGGTTCAGTAGTTTTGTAGATATAACCTATTTTAAAAAGTGGACGTATTCAAATTTTCTTTCCATAAAAACCAAAGGTGGTCCTGGCGAACATTGTCCAGACGTTCTCAACCGATGCAATTACCAACGAACGTCATTTGACAACAAAATATACATCCTATTTCCATCCAACCCATCCCTGTACATTCCCTGAAAATAAAACGCCGCACAATGATTCAGAATTATTTTTTTTCTTGCAACATTTCGTAACTTTTGTAAAGATAGAAAAAAATTTTTTTTTTTTTAAAGGTGACATTTTGAGCTTTTCTTCAATTAAAAATCCATTGAAATCGCTGCGGAACTCAGTTTTGTTATTACCCGATTGAAAAATATAGAGGGATCTTGTCGCGAGCCAATGAAGTGAATTGACTATTCAACAGTGTCTATATCTACATAAGATAGTGATTTTTTAGCTTAGGGATCCCTTAACACCGGGGATTTAAGCCAGCATGTGCCTATCGGTGTTCTTCAAGGTACCAACTGTATTTGAACGGAACATTGTTGATACCTGGGCGCCTCAACAAGTAGCAGCTAACCAACAAGATGAAACCGTCCAACATAAGTGCAAACGACAGCTAACTGAACAACGATGGCAGAGTCAACTACTTCAAAGTTCGCCGGTCCTCAATCGACCAATTCAAAGTCCCAACAAGGTTTGTGAAGAGGATGAGGTTGTCCGAGGAACAGCTTTCAGTTGTTGTCACAGCCAGTAGCAAAATCTCTTAACTCAATGCTTCCTCTTTTCGAAGCCTTGTTCTTTTTCGAAGGCGAGTAAGGATAACGCAAAGCTTAACTCTTCGCAGAAACCATGTTGGTCTAACCCGAAGCAATTTCGCAATACTTCGAGACGAATTGTCCCATATGATCTCCGGCTAGCAATCATCAACAATGCTGATCCCAATGGGAGCAACAGCTATTATCATTAGTTGCTGTTGAAAGTTAATCTTAGGGACATTCTCATCTCGGACTTGGTTAGGCAGAACAACGTACGACTCGGCCAGGCAGCTCCATACAAGGGAAATTGCGAGAATAAGGAATCAGCAGATTTTTTTTTTATTTGGGAAGGCAGCAAACTGGCATTGAAAGCCACCATGGTGTAGTGGTATGAACATCCGCCTTGCATATACAAGGTCTGCGGTGCAATCATAACCAGAACATACAAAATTCCCGGCGGTGTCAAATAGCCTCAAGTAATGTTGGACACGGCGATAAAATGTTAGTCCCATATCATTGAGCCAATATGAATCGGCGTACACTGATTGATATGAGAGAAGACTCCCTTGTCCTTTCGGGGATGGTGTGCGAACATATGTATCCCCCGCCGGAGATAACGATCTGGACGCGATGCGGAGCAAACCTTTAGTTTTGTCTTCGATTTACCTGCCTTACCAAGACCTCGAACCACCAGGCAAGGTCACTCAGGATCTAGTGGATGAGCTAGAGAGCATAGGCTGGGTCGTCCTTGGATGTGATGCCAATGTCCACCACTTCCACTGGGGAAGCAGTGACACAAACGCCAGAGGTGAGTACATTTTCAATTTTATTTTAAAAAATAATTTTAGAATTTGTAATAGCGGTAACACTTCCACGTTTCAAAACAGATTAAGGGGGGAAGTCATTGACATAACCCTGACCAACATGTACGACTCCGATGTAGAGAATTGGAAAGTATCAGAAAAGTGTTCCTTTTCGGATCACAAGATGATACTATTTCAAAGCTCTATACTTGGGGTAACACAGAACCCTCATAGAAATCATAGGAGGACGGATTGGGATAAATTCGAAGCTCTGACGTCCTCAAAATTATGTAAACGTGGATGTAACACTTTCCATACTGTCGAAGAGGTCGAGAGAGCTGTGGATTCCCTAACCAAAACCCTTCTGAAGAGCTATGAGGACTCTTGTCCAATCACCTATCCGGGGAAGAAATCCCAACCGGTGTGGTGGACCAAACAATTAGCCAAGCTGCGTAAAGCAGCAAGGCAATCCTACAATAGAGCCAGTAAGACGAAACTCAGTACGGATTGGGATGCCTACAAGGTCAATTTCAATAAGTACAAGAGTGAAATAAAGAAAGCTAAGCGAAATTCTTGGGTTAGTTTCAGTGAGTCGATAGAAGGAGTTAGTGAAGCTGCCAGGTTCCGTAAGATACTATCTAAGTACTCAAAATCCATAGGTAATATCAAACGAAGCGATGGTTCCTGGACTAACTCCGGTCTAGAGACTTTAGATCTGCTGTCAGGGGTTCACTTTTCCGGTTGTGTTGACTTCGACGGAGCCTTGCCAACAGCAAGTCACAGTCGAGTCCGAACTGTCGAAGATGAACAGCTGATTGACAGAATAACTAATCACACAATAATTCGGTGGACGATCAACAGTTTCCAGCCTTATAAATCACCGGGACCGGATGGTATAATACCGGCAATGCTACAGAAAGTGGCTGAGACGGTGCTATCAATTCTGGTAGAAATGTTCATGGCTTGTTTATTGTTATCGTACATACCTGGTATGTGGAAGGAGGTAAAGGTGACCTATATCCCCAAAGCGGGAAAGCCAAGTCACACTCTACCAAAGGACTGCAGACCAATTAGTCTTTCTTCCTTTCTTTTAAAAACGTTAGAAAGGTTACCGGATCTTGAAATTAGAACACAATTAAACCTCAATAACATCAGCAAATCACAACATGCCTACACTAAAGGCAAATCAGGCTTCACGCTGGCGGCCTTCCTCGATATAGAGGGGGCTTTTGAATCGACGTGAAGTTTGAATCAATCCACAATGCTCTCAGCAACACAGGTATGTCCTCCATCCTTGTGGAATGGATTGATGAGATGCTGAAAAGTAGAATCATCAACTCATGCATAGGAGAGAGTTCCGTGAGGAAATCTGTTAACAGAGGCACTCCACAGGGGGGAGTTCTCTCACCCTTGTTATGGCTTCTGGTAATAAATGAAATACTTGTGTGCTTCGACCGGCTGAAGATTAAGGTGGTTGCTTATGCTAATGATGTGGTTGTGCTGATAAGTGGCAAATTCCTGCCAACCCTGTCTGAGCTCATGCAAAGAGCCTTAGTGCAGCTTGCAAACTGGGCCCAGAACAACGGACTGGGAGTAAACCCGAAAAAAACAGAGCTTGTACTATTCACGAAGAAACGCAAAATTCCCAATTTCGAGCCTCCAGTCCTGGACGGGCTGACCCTGGAACTTTCTACGGAATACCTCGGCACTTGGGAACAAAGCGTTTCTCCCCAAAGTATCAAGTGTATAAAGAACCGCGTCACTGCTGATTGCCGGATCGATTATAAGCACTCCTCAAGCTGCCTTAAACGTCATCCTGGATCTCCAACCTCTGGATATCCTAATCCAGTTTCAGGCGGCGAGAACTGCTTTTAGACTCCGGGAGTCAGGGTGTTGGCGTGGTTCACACTTTGGACACTCGAATGTCCTAAAACTAATTGATAGTCGACTTGAGTTATGTGACAATCGTTGAGTAAGCGATTTTATGCCTACCTCATTCAAGTTTGACTCCTTAACTGTTATCTTCCCAAGCAGAGACGCATGGGCTGAGTGCATATCTCCTCAGCACGGTCTGGCAATTTACACAGACGGGTCCAAGATGGAAGAAGGTAGTGGCGTCTAGTGCGAGAATCCACTAATTAAAAACTCATATAAGCTTGACGATAATTGTAGTGTTTTTCAGGCGGAGATTCTTGCTATCAAGAAAGCAGGTGAATTGGTGAAATGGCTTGAAGGCAGTCTTACAGGACCAGTGACTATATATGTCGATAGTCAAGCGGCCCTCAAGGCTCTCAAGTCATGGACCATAAATTCAAGAGCTATTCTTGATTGTAGGAGAGCTCTGCAGAATATACACGATATCGTAAAGCTATGTTGGGTTCCGGGTCACAGCAACATCATGGAAAACGAGTTAGCAGATGAACTGGCTCGAGGAGGCTCTAGGTCTAACGACTTATCAGTTGATGAAACCTTCCGGCCACCGATGTGCCACAACATCGGCAAACTTCAGGAGATCTTCAATGAGAAAGCACATCAAAGATGGCTATTGGAACCTGGTTGTAGGGTATCCAAGGCAATCTGGCCTGTGGTTTCTCGTCGAACAACGGCCTCCCCTCCTCTCACTTGATAGGTTAGGGATGAAAATCGCGGTGGGACTTATAACAGGTCACTGCAGAGTGAGATCCCTAACTTCAAAATGGGACGACAGTGGCATTGACTACTGCAGACTATGTGAAGATGCGGAGGAGATAGAGACTGTCGAACATCTGCTTTGTAGGTGTCCCATGTTGCAAACAAAAAGATACCGTACACTAGGCAGATATGAGATAGACACTCTGACCTTCCTGTCAAACATAGATCCCATCGTCCTACTCAACTTTGCCAGACATCTAGCGAGGCTTGGCAAAGGTCCTTAACAACCCTTAATAATCAGGCTCTTTTCACTCTTCCAGATAATTCCTTGGCGTCAATCTCTACATCTCCCACACTCACCATCATTTCATCATCTCTATCCTATCATCCTCATCTCATCAAGCCGCATCAACACTCTATCATTTTTTTCATCTTTAATCCTTTCAACAACACACCTCCATCATCTTTAAATAGCCTACACAGGATGAACACAATGGACCAACGGTCTCCGAGTGAAGCAGTCACCTACTCTAATAGAGGGCTGCGCATCCTTAAACCTAACCTAAGCCGAGTGTCACCAACACGACTGCACCAAGCCGAGTGTCATCAATCCGAATACCACAAACCGAGTTGCTTCAACACGATCGCATCAACCCGAATATAACAAGCCGAGTCGCCTCAACACGGCCACATCAACCCGAATACGACAAGCCGAGTCACTCCAACATGACTAAACTAAGCCGAGTATCATCAACCCGAAGACATCAAACCGAGTCGCTTCAACACGATTACAAGAGACAAGAAAACAAGCCGTGTGTCATCAACCCGATTCGCTCCAACACGACTACACCAAGCCGAGTATCATCAACCCGAGTCGATTCAACACGACTACAAAAACCAGAATACAACAAGCCGAGTCGTTTGGTACGAGTAGTACAGCCGAGCATCAACACAACAACAACTATCACTGTGTTCGATTAAGCCGACACAACTTTACCAACATCACTCTTTCCCGTACCGCACGAAGACGATTCACTTCGAGCCCACAGTAAGATTCCACCCAGCTGAGACGAATAACCAACATATATAATTACATATATCACATAAATATCCACATGTTAATCATAAATTAAGCACCAAGAGGTGATAATAAAGAATTGAATTGTCATCACTGGTGTTTTCACTTAAGGTTTCGTGGGTCCTTGAGTTGATCCTGGCTGCGGCTGAACTCACTTCAGCCTTAGACAAAACCCTCCTTATAACCTCCATCGATGACACTAAGAGGGTGATGACCCAAAGAACCTCTTGTTAGAATAAGGATACATATTCATACAAGGCGGTTAAGTCACATCCTTCAAAAAAAGCAAAGAAGAATCCAAAAAAACGTATCGAAATCCCCCGAAACGGTTAATCTTGACTCCTTATCTGCCCCCAACCCAAAACCCCGCTAAAGAGTGATGGAAGTGAGACAGCTAACCAACAAGAGGAAACCGTCCAACTTAGGTGCAAACGCCAGCTAACTGAGTAACGATGGCAGCGTCAACTACTTAAAAGTTCGCTGGTCCTCAATCAACCAATTCAAAGTCCCAACAAGGTTTTGAAGAGGATGAGGTTGTCCGAGGAACAGCTTTTTAGTTGTTGTCACAGCCAGTAGCAAAATCTATTCAGTCAATGCTACCCCTTTTCGAAGCCTTGTTCGTTTTCGAAGGCGAGTAAGGATAACGCAAAGCTTAACTCTTCGCAGAAACCATGCTGGTCTAACCCGTAGCAATTTGGCAATACTTCGAGACGAATTGTCCCAAATGATCTCCGGCTAGCAATCATCAACAAGGCTGAATCCAATGGAAGCAACAGCGATTATCATTAGTTGCTGTTGAAAGTTCATCTTAGGGACGTTTTCTTCTCGGACTTGGTTACCCAGAAAAACGTACGACTAGGCCAGGCAGCTCTATACAATGGAAATTGCGAGGATAAGGAATCAGCAGATTGTTTTATTCTTATTTGGGAAGGCAGCAAACTGGCATTGGAAGCCACCGTGGTGTAGTGGTATGAACATCCGCCTTGCATATACAACACGGTGTGGCTTAACCAAATTTAAATGGCAGGAGCTTACACTGGGAAGTTTCTGCGGATTCTAAAACTGCAATGTTCATAGATTTGAAAAATCAAAAAACTAAAAAATCGCCAGTGACAAGTCACTTACAACGGACTTATACTTCATAATAACCTCACATATAAGGTAAAACAATTCATATCAGGCAAACATCACGGGTTGCAACCATTTAAAGACCGGAAGCAGCATCCATGGCTACCAAATTTTCCTGTTATACACTCACTATGGCTGTCAAAAACGTCGAGATTTGGGACGAAAACTTTGAAAAACTTAATTTTTCTCATTAATATACCAACTGCTATTGCTAAAAGCAAAAACGCCAATGAAAAAAATCTAATGTTCAAGATAGGAAAAAATATTGATGTCTGGATTATAGAGGTAAGAAAAAAATGTGATGTCCGGATTACAGAGTCTACTTACTTACTTAGCTGGCCCATTACAGAACATTTGTTCCATAGGCCGAACTAAGAAAAGATCTCCAATTCTCTCTATTTTTTGCTTCGCACTCTGGAATACCGCGCCTTTTCATCTCTTCATCCACTTGTTTGCGTCATCTATTCTCTGGCCTGCCAATTCTGCGTGCACCGCCAAGCGGTTCGTATTTATACGCCTTTTTATCGGGTTCATCTTCACCCTTCCTTATGATATGGCCTGCGATGTCGATATTCACTGTCAACGCAGATGGGTCCGTAGATCTTTCGAAGAATTTTTCTCTCAAACACACCAAACACTGCCATGTCTGCTTGCTTCGGACCCATACATCAGGACGGGTAGTATCAGTGTTTTGTAGAGCGTTATTTTTGTTTGACGAGATGTGGCTTTGTTTTTAAACTGCTTACTTAAACCAAAGTAGCACCTGTTGGCCAATACAATTCTTCTTTTTATTTCACAACTGATGTCGTTTGTTGTGTTTACGGAGGTGCCGAGGTAGACGAAGTCTTTTATTTATAGTTGGTGCAAGCTCAATGGACGCATTGCGCGTCGACACCATCAACTTGGTCTTTTTACCGTTTACCGCCAGACCCACTTTAGTAGATTCTCCTTCGACTTTCATAAAGTTATCAGTTAATTCTTTTACTGATCGTCTCATGATGTCTATATTATCAGCATAAGTAAGTAACATGTGGCTATTTGTGTATATTGTGCCCCTTCTTTTGACGTTTGCATCTCGTATAACCTTTTCCAGCAGGATGTTGAAGAAATCACACGAAAGGCTGTCTCCTTGTCTGAACCCCTTTTGGTACAAAACTCTTCGGAGAGGTTCTTTCGTATTTTAACTGAGGATCTCGTGTCAGTTAAAGTCATTTTACAAAGCCGGATAAGCTTTGCCGGGATACCAAATTCAGACATGGCTTGGAATACCTTTGAACGCAGCGGGTTGTCTAAGGCTGTTTTATAATCGACAAAAATGTGGTCAGTGTCGATCTGCATCCCTTGGGTCTTCCCCAGGATTTGCCGCAGGGTAAATATCTGCTCAATGGTGGACATGCCAGGTCTAAAGCCCATTGGTATGGTCTAATTATCTGGTTGACCATAGGCTTTGGTCGTTCGCACAATATCCCTGACACGATCTTGTAGGCAATAGGGAGTAGACTTATGCCCCTATAGTTAGAGCATACGGGCTTATCTCCTTTCTTGTGGACTGGGCACAGGATACTCAGGTTCCAATCGTCGGGTACTTGTTCTTCCTGCCAGATGGAGCTAACTAGCTGCTGAGTACACCTTATCAGCGTGTCGCCTCCGGTTTTGAACAGCTCGGCTGGTAAGCCATCGGCTCCTGTTGCCTTATTATTCTTCAACAGATTTATTGTTATCTTTACCTCATCTTGGCTGGGCGGTATACATTCAATACCATCTTCTGGGATTAGGTCTGTGGTATCTTCGTCGTCTTCGCTGCTATTGGATACCAACAGTTTTGAAAAATGTTCTTTCCATATCCTGAGTACACTATCTGTATCAGTTTCCAGATTACATTGCTGGTCTCTACAGGAGGATGTGACTGTACCAAAGCCATCAGTTTGATGCTTGACTCTTTGGTAGAATTTTCGGACTTCATTCTGGTTCCTGTACATCTCGAATTTTTTACACTCCCGCTTTCTTCCCCGTCTTTTTCCTGCGGAAAAGACGTTTCTCTCCTCTCCTTTTCTCCCGATATCTCTCTCGTGCGCTACTCGTTGCTACGGATTGTAAAGTAGCCCTATATGCCGCATTTTTCTCTTCGGTAGCAGCACGACACTCCTGATCATACCATGGATTCTTTGGTGGAGGTCTCTGGTATCCAAGTATGGATATGTTTGCGGCTGTTTGCATGGAGTGGGCAATACTTTGCAATTGCGCTGATATGTTATCGGGATGATGAGTGCTTTGATTAAGCAATTGGGCTAGTGACTGCAGCTTACCGATGTCTAACTTTCGTGTTGGGTCTGTTCGTACTTTGTTTGCTACGTTTAACCGGGTGCGTATCTTTGCTGCAACAAGGTAGTGGTCCGAGACTATGTTTGGTCCTCGGAACAAACGCACATCCAACACGCTCGATGAATGTCTTCTATCTATCACAACGTGATCAATTTGATTTCTTGTTTTCTGATCTGGAGACAGCCATGTGCCCTTATGGATGTCGAGATGTTGAAATCTGGTGCTGCTAACTACCATGTTTTTTGCCGCTTCGAAGTCTATCAGCCTCATACCATTGTCAGGTGTTTCACTGTGGAGACTGAATTTTCCGACTGTTGGGCCAAAGATATTTTCCTTTCCAATTTTGGCATTAAAATCGCCTAGAATAATTTTAATGTCATGGGCAGGACAACGGGCATATATTTCTTCTAAGCGCTCATAAAATATATCTTTGGTCTGTTCGTCCTTTTCTTCAGTGGGAGCATGAGCGCAAATAAAGCTGCTGTTGAAGAATTTTGGTTTTATTCGAATTCTAGCAAGTCTTTCATTCACTGGTGTGAAGCTGGAGACCAGGTGTTTTAACCTTCGACCAACTACGAATCCGCACCCAAACTCATGCTTTATGTCATGGCAGCTATAATACAGTGCGTCACCTTTAGGTGTTGTTGTGACGCCTTTCCCATTCCTGTATGGCAGTAATGTCGGCCTTGTACTTTTCAAGGACACCTGCCAATGCGTATACTGCACCTTCTCTATAAAGTGTGCTAACATTCCAGGTGCAGATTCGCAGATCATGGTCCTTAAAACGTTTGCGGGGATCGTCAACTTTTGAGAAATTTGTTTTTCTTTTGTTTTTTCATAGTAGGCTGCCTTTTCTAGGGGAGGGTTACTAACCCTGCGCCCAAACCCATCCTTTAAACGTTATTATGGGTGAACGCGTGGCACATTTTAGCTCACTACCTTTAACGAGTGTTAAAGGCAGGTACCTCAGGTGACACCACGGGGAGGTCAGTGTCCACTTGAGATGAAAGAGGGGCCAAGATAAATCTTGGACTTTGCCATGTTAAAGCCGGTCAGGACCGATCCTTGGTATCTTTCATCCCCTACGTTACACAGAGTCTACAATGTAAAAAAATTATAGTGTCCGGATTACCGCGTTGTCCGGATTACCGAGTTGTCCGGATTAACGAGACTATACTGTACAGATTAACCTGGACTTTACAGTTTTATAAGTGGACCACGTCAACCCATCAAAGGTGTAGAGGAAATGAGGCTAAAGTTCACAACAAACTGGCTGAGAAACTACTTGGGCTCATATTCAATCTGGTAGAATATGAGCCCAAGTAGTTTCTTTCGCAGTTGGGAAAGTATTTAACCCTTACTTCCTATACGAATATCATTATACAAACTTTGCCATATATCTTATTATAAAATATGCCACTTAAGCCTGTTCTTTTTAAGTGATTAATTAATTTTATTTGTTACATTTCAACTTCTACTTCAATAAAAACTTTCTAGCTGGACCGTCCATTTCATTTTTTAAACTATTTAAAATATTTCCGTTTCGTGTCAATCCAATAGATAGAGCACCATAACACGTTTGTTGTCTTAAGTCTTTCATTTCGTTTTTTTTTCATTCTGATTTTTTCTACATATTCCCAGAATATCCATTCACAATTCAAAGATCATGTACATTTGTCCTTAGCCAATGCTAACGGGTTCTGGTTTGCTTGTTGGTATTCTATGTTGCTTTCGTAACATTTACATTGTTTCTAAATAAAAAAAAAACACAAAAACAAAAAAGTTCAATAATCAATTCAGGTTTAAGCTTAACTAAGTGTCGTTTTAAGAATATACGAGAGTGATATTTAGTTTTCACAATTCTCCTCTGGTGGCCAGCGGCAGCAGCAAGAAAATCTAAACGTATTAGCAATAAATGGAAAACCAGTTTAGAAACAACAAAATGCTGTATTTAAACGCTTTATTTAATAACAAAAAACCAAATTCGCAGTGCATTCGATGATGAAAAACGAAACTAGATTTCTAGATCACTCGACGTCAATGGAGGAGGGAGACCAATGGATTTGACTATTTGCACAACTTCCTTTTCTCAGATCTCGGACGACTATCAATCGTGAATGGGTTATGTTTTGTCTATAAATTCTAACACGAAACAAGACAACAAAAACGAAACGCATACATAGAAACTTAGAGTTGAAATACCAGTCCGGTGTTAATTTATTAATGCAATTATCGACAGCATGTCTTTCTAATTCGGTTGTTGTTTTTCATTTCTTTGCAAAGCGCCAAAGAAGTCTATTTTTACAATTATTATAATTTTGATTTTTTTTCTCCAACCGGCTTGTGGTGACTAATCCAAACTATAATCCGTTGGATCAGACCATAAATAAGATATTTTATTATTTTATTGAGATTCTGAAAATCAAACAAAAAACTGCATCGATATTGTAGATCACACATCTGTTTTAGACACTTTGATCAGAGCATGTGTGTGCCCATATGTAGGCGATGAACTAGTAAATTATATTAACCTCGTTCGCTGCTTATTTGTAATCAATTAAGTTATTAATAAAGTGTGTGAAAAATTGCAAGCCGTGGAATGGCATGGAAGTTGTTTTTGTTATCGAATTGTAGATATTGTGGAATGTTTTATATTTTGAATTGAAATTAAAGGAATTAATATGTTCCCAATACAAAGTTCTTAAGATTTATAAAATTTAAAATAAAAGTTTTGCAAAGTTTATCACCCACTGTAAGCAAACGACCCTAAAATCCATACATGAGTATTAAGTACATCCGTATTCCTGCTGTTTTAAACGCGTAGCTCACGGAATAGCTGATTACAGCTAATCCCATTGAAGACATAACACAATCACTGATCAAGCGCGCCTTTTTGGTGAAAAAATTAAAGTTGGGGGGGGATGTACCAAAGGGAGTGGACCGATCTGGCCCGTTATCAAACTAGATTTAAATTTGCATAAAATTGTACAAGGTGAAAGGTTGGTGCGCTTGAGAGTTATCGTTTACTCCAACAAGTCTCTTTTAAATCGACTCTAATTGTGTGAAATGGATTTTGTTTGAACATTGGCAGTTTTTTGATAGATTCAAAGTGTACGAGCCTAAATGCTAAAGGTATAAAATGTGCAGACTAGTTGTTCGATACATGGGCGTAGCCAGGAATAGCTAGGGAGGGGCCGCTGCCCCCATGTAGATCCTACAAAACATTTCAGTTGTATGTAAAAAATTATAAATATTACGAAAAAACAAGCATTTGCCGCTCCCTAGAACGACCAAAAAGAATTCTTGGCTACGCCCATGGTTAGATACGTGACAGAATATCTTACTTTCCAATCATACATACATAGATCATGTCATGGTTTAGCAAGTGAACTAAATCGTTTTTATACCCTTAGCATTTATTCTAACGAGGGTATATGAAGAAAAGACAAAATTTTTTAGTTTTCCATAAAAAAAAATTAAAAATTTTTTTTTAAGCTACATGAATGATTTTTGGTACATAGATTGGGAAAAAAATCCCATTCTTAAATCTGTTCGAGATACTAATTTTGGTTGTTGCGCGCAAAAGTTATGGCGGTTTCAATTCTGATAAAAAGAAAAAAATCTTTAAAAGACTCTAATCATTATATTGAGAAACTCTCTTAATTAGGGGCTCCCTACATACTATATGGTTACTGAGGTCCCATAACTTTAGTGAAAAAGTTGTAAATTTTCGCGGAAATTAGGAAAGCATTCAAAACAATTGGTAGTTTACAACTTGTTCTAATAAAATTCAAGCTGTTTATGCATCTGAAAAATATATAAAAAATATGTACGTAATCTATACATCGCGAAGATTCAAATGAAACCAAAACTATACAAATCCGTTTTAGCGGTTTGCATATTATAGCAAAAAACAAAAAATATATTGAGGAAATTTATAAAATTTTTGTAAGAGAAAATATTTATTAAAATTTATTTTGTGAGTTAGTTGAACAAAATGTAAGAAAAACAGGTCGGAGTTTTTCTTCTATTTTAGTTAAATTTCACGCAATAAATCACATTTTTTATTCTAATCACTTCTCGAAAACACGCTAACATCTAGCAGAAGATATGGATATCTTTCAAATAAATGTTGGGTTCCTTTAAATGGGCTATAATCTTGAAATAAAATTGTATCGGGTAATGTTCATTTTGAAATGCGTGTAAATCGCGAAATCCTCAAAATCACTTGATGCGCATGCGGTTTACCAATACAGCGAATTCTTCTCTTTTAATTTGTACACATTTGCCAGGATTTACTTTGGCCGCTAAGATGTAGCATCGTCTGCAGTTTAGTGTGCAACAAACTGTATAACGCTTATATTTTGCACAAAGTGCATACACTTTTTATGCGCATCCGATTTCACTATCAACCGTGAAAAAATACATCGATCTAAACATATTTCAATAAAATCCATCAAGAACCGTGGATGTAGCATCACACAGTATTTTTTGGATAAATCGGATACAGCTCCCATGACACTAAATTTTTCAAACCGCTGTTTTCGCACAAACGCGAGTGATGATTCACTTTCTTCATTGAAATGGAAACGATCCACATAAAACGCGAATTAGTCAGCGATATTTTGAAAAACATTTTTCGCAAATTTTTTAATTTTTGCAGTAGCCATTTCCGCCGTTCTAGTAGATGGATTTTTACGATCTGTGATTCATATGATCCGGATCGTCGAAAAACTAAAATATCGCGGGGTACCAGCACACTCAAAACGATATTGTAAATACTGTACTCAAAAAATAGGTTTTTTAGAAAAAATATCACACTCAATTTTGGCCTTTGGCAGTAGATTACTCTGCTGCTTTGTGGGCTACATACTTAATATACATATCAGATTATGCGAAATCGCGAGTTCTTTAATCCTATAATTAGTTTTTCGAAATATCCGAATGCGCGTCCCAGTTACATAAAAAATACAAAAAACACCTGAAATCCGGCTTCAAAATGTCAGCATCCATAAAAGGTGGATGCAGTGGGAATTTTGGAAAGTGATACATAAGAAGTGTAATCTTCATTTTGTATTCTCCAACTTTTACTTTGGACAGATGTCCGTCATTTGAATGGTTTAATCAGAAATCGAATAGCAATGTAAAAAACCTGTTTAGATTCAACGTGTTTTTACCTATGGTTTTTCCTTTACGCGGTCGTAACTACCACGTAAATTAATTTTTTTTGCTAAATTTTTGAGCTTTGTACAAAAACATCTAAATTAATCCAGCAATAGTCATAGTTACTGGCAAACTACAATAGTTCGCGTATTATAATAGTGCAAACCTTGGCTTCATGGAAACTAAAAAATTTTGACTTTTCCTCATATACACTTTGATACGAAGAGAGCAATCAATTTGGTCCAAACTTTGCACATCGTATAAATCCTTCAAGATATAGATCTGGTTCGAATATGGACAATATCGGCCCACTCCTTCGGGTACCTCCCACAAAAAATTCGGTAGAAATGAAGATTAGGAGCTACTCTCAGATCGGTTTGAATTTTGTTTCAAAAGGTTGTCCTTGACCGCATAAAATAAAATGAAAAATCTGTAAAATAGCTCTCGCAGGAAGTTTCTGATTGGTTAAAACTTTGCACATTGTATTATTTCACCCAGTCATGTATCAGGTTGGAATAAGGACTACATCGAACCACTCCTTTGGGTACCTCCCACACAAAATTCGGAAGAAGTGAAGTTTATGAACTCGTCTCGGATCGTGTTGAAAATTTTAATGTAGGTTGTCCTAGCGGCCCCCTTTACGACTGTAACTTTTTCCGGAGTAAGTCCATACTGGCCCAAAAGCCCCAAAAGCACTACCGGCGCGTACTAAAATGTCTAGAATGAAAGATAACTCTCACCTAAAGGTGACGCACTGTACTATAGCTGCCATGACGTAAAGCATGAGTTTGGTTGCGGATTTGTAGTTAGTCGGAGACTAAAACATCTGATATTCAGCTTCACCCCAGTGAATGAAAGACTTGCTGCAATTCGAATAAAAGCTAAATTCTTCAACATCAGCTTTATTTGCGCTCATGCTCCCACTGAAGAAAAGGACGAACAGACCAAAGATATATTTTATGAGCGCTTAGAAGAAACATTATTCCAATTATTCTAGGCGATTTTAATGCCAAAATTGGAAAGGAAAATATCTTTGGCCCAACAGTCGGGAATTTCAGTCTCCACAGTGAAACATCTCGTCGGTGTGCTTAAGTGTTCCATACGACATTTTTGACCTTTTTAGATAAAGGTAGCCTACAAGGTTTTGAACCATGCTCTTTCAGATTTTTTGGTCGGTTTTTCTCTACCTCTTATAGTTTCTGGGATATTTAGATGTCAGTATGTTCCATATCCGCTTTGTGACCCAACAAATCTTGTCGTTTTGTTCCATATCCATAAAGCCTGGCGTATGGAACAAAACAACTTTGAACTTTTTAGTTCCATATCCATGTCGTTTGGCGTATGGAACAAAAAGAGACAAAAACGAATTGTTCCGCACCCAAAATGATGGTGTTTGGAACAAAAAATTGCCCATTTTTGCCAAGTTACGAATAATGTGGCGTATGGAACAAATTGTTTTAAGGGACTTGGTTTAAAAACTGAAGAATAATAGTTTCTAAATTCAAATATTTTTATACCCTCCACCATAGGATGGGGGTATATTAAGTTTGTCACTACGTTTGTAACTACTCGAAATAATCATTGTAGACCCCACAAAGTATATATATTCTTGATCAGCGTGCAATTCTACATCGATATAGCCATGTCCGTCCGTCTGTCCGTCTGTCCGTCTGTCCGTCTGTCCGTCTGTGGAAATCACTCTAGCGTCCGAACGGATTGGCGTAGGTTGATGAAACTTTGGGAAAATATATTATATGTACGTAGGACTTTTGGTATTGAAAGCGGGCTATGTAGGTCCACGCTTTCGTATAGCCCCCATACAAAATGACGCGTGACGCGTCGCCGTTTTAAGGAATTTTTAAGATATTTGTCCCATTTTACCACCGAATTGGTTGTAATTTGGTACTTTGTGTCTCCAGAAGCCAAAAAATATTCCTACCAAAGTTGGGTTATATAGGTCCACGTTTTGGTATAGCCCCCATATAAAGCCCCATATAAAGTACGCGTCATTTTAGTATATTTTGAATGTATTTGACCCATTTGACCACCGAATAGGTTGTAATTTGGTATTTTGTGTCTCCAGAGGCCAAAAAACATTCCTACCAAAGTTGGGTTATATAGGTCCACGTTTTGGTATAGCCCCCATATAAGGCACCATATAAAGTACGCGTCATTTTAATATATTTTGAACGTATTAGACCCATTTGACCGCGGAATTGGTTGTAATTTGGTACTTTGTGTCTTCAGAGGCCAGAAAACATTCCTACCAAAGTTGGGTTATATAGGTCCACGTTTTGGTATAGCCCCCAAATAAGGCCCCTTATAAAGTACGCGTCATTTTAATATATTTTGAATGTATCCGACCCATTTGACCAAAGAATCGCTTGTAATTTTGTATTTGTGTTTCCAGAGCCTAAGAAACATTTCTACCATAAAATTTTTATATAGGTCCACGTGTTGATATAACCCCCATAATACGATATCTCCCGATTTTCGATATTTTAAAGGTTTTAGACTCATTATCACAGCGAGATGGCTGAAATTTGGTATTTAGTCTTCTTTAGGCTTATAAAACTTTCCCCCAGAAATTTTAAGGTATAGGTCCACGCCATCATATAGCCCCCATAGAACGGTACCTTCCGGATTTCGGTTTTTTGAAGGTTGAGGTCACATTAATCCACCGAAATGGCTGAAATTTGTGGTGGAGGGTATAAAAAGTTCGACCCGGCCGAACTTAACGCTTTTCTTACTTGTTGAATATTGTATTGTTATATGAAAACGAAAATGTATCAATCGTTTAAACAAAAAATCCCTAGTATAAAGACAATATTTTGATGTAAGTCCACAAAAATATACGCAAAAACGTCCATTCGACTTGAAGCTAGTATGGACACCGACCATGGTACAATAATACAGGTAGCATTATCATGCCAGCTGATGGTAACATAATGTGTCAATTGTATTGAATTGATGTCAAATTTTGACATCTTATGTTGCCAACTATTGCCGATGCGGCTACCTGTGTATTTGTACCATGACACCGACTACAAAAATGGTATTATAAGAAAAACGCGTTTAAATGTTTTATGTTACCTTAGAAATGCAAAATATCAATCCGTTTTGTCCGATCGAAATTTTTACCACAAAAAATAGTGAAAAGCGGAGGCAATCCCTTAAATAAATGTTAAGGAAACCTATAATAATGGTCCTTTTTGTATTTATATATGAGAAAAATAAATGTTTCATTTAAATTCCTGATTTTTTAAATCCACAGTAGCACTTAATATAAGGGAGGTGGAACACGATTGATAAAAAGTGTTTTAGTTGAAATGTGACAAAACGTGTTCCATGTGCCACAAACTGCCAAAAACATGAAAAAAAGATTCCATGGAACAATTCAGCAACTTTTTGCAATTATAAAAATTGGCCATAACTTCTAGACTATCACAGATATTTGACTAAAATAAACTACTGATATGTTCTATGACTTTAGTTAGGTAGAACTGAGCTCTTAAAGTATTGGATTATTGCACCATTTTTATCCTGTATGGGTTTAAACTTTAACTTAAGTTTTTCTCGAATCAGGCAAATGGCGTATGGAACACTTAAGCATGACACCGACGATCTGACAATGGTATGAGGCTGATAGACTTTCCAGCTTCAAAAAACATGGTAGTTAACAGTACCAGATTTAATCATCTCCTTATTCATAAGGGCACCTGGCTGTCTCCAGATCAAAGAACAAATAATCAAATTGATCATGTTGTGATAGATGGAAAATATCCATCGAGCGTGTTGGATGTACGATCGTTCCGAGGCGCAAACATTGATTCGGACCACTACCTTGTTGCAGCAAAGGTACGTACCAGATAGCAATAAAGAACGAACAGACACAACGCGGAAGTTGGACATCGATAGGCTGCAAACACAACAGATAGCCACAGCATATTCCACTCAATTACCCCAATTGCTTAATGAGATCACTCCTTGTCCCGATAACATAACAATACAATGGCAAAATATTGCCCACTCCATGCAAACAGCCGCAAAATCCATACTTGGATACCAGAGACCTCCACAAAGGAATTCATGGTATGACCAGGAGTGTAGTGCTGCTACCGAAGAGAAAAATGCGGCATATAGAGCTACTTTACAATCCGTAGCAACGCGTAGCGCACGAGAGAGATATCGGGAGAAAATGAGAGAAGAGAAACGTCTTTTCCAAAGAGAGAGAGAGAGAGAGAAATGGAAAAGCGGGAGTGTGAAAAATCGAGGTGTACAGGAGCCAGAATGAAGTCCGAAAATTCTACCAGAGAGTGAAACATCCAACAGATGGCTTTGGTACAGGCACATCCTCCTGTAGAGACCAGCAAGGTAATCTGGTAACAGATACAAATAGCGTGCTCAGGATATGAAAGGAACATTTCTCCAATCTGCTGGTATCCAATAGTAGCGAAGACGATGATACCACATCCCAGAAGATGGTATAGAATGTATACCGCCCGGCCAAGATGAGGTAAAAACAGCAATCAACCGGCTGAAGAATAATAAAGCAGCAGGAGCCGATGGCTTACCAGCCGAGCTGTTTAAAACCGGAGGCGACCCGCTGATAAGGTGTATGCATCAGCTAGTTAGCACCATCTGGCAGGAAGAACGCGTACCCGACGATTGGAACCTGAGTATTCTGTGTCCCGTCCACAAGAAAGGAGATAAGACTGTATGCTTCAACTATAGGGGCATAAGTCTTCTCCCTATTGCCTATAAGATAGTGTCAGGGATATTGTGCGAACGACTAAAGCCAATTGTCAACGAAATAATTGGACCATACCAATGTGGTTTTAGACCTTGCAAGTCCACCATTGACCAGATATTTACCCTTCGGCAAATCCTGGAGAAGACCCAAGAGATGTAGATCGACACATATCACCTTTTTCTCGATTATAAAGCAGCATTCGACAGTCTCCTCCGATCAAAGGAATTCCATGCAATGTCTGAATTTGGTATCCCCGCAAAGCTCATCCGGTTTTGAAAGATGACTTTAACTGATAATAGGTCCTCAGTTAAAATTGGAAAGAACCTCTCCGAACAGTTCAGTACCAAAAGAGGTTTCAGTACCATAGAGCTCGGACCAACTGTGGATGTTGGTACCTATAATTTTGAGGTAGTTAAAGGCTTCGTCTACGTCGGCACTGCCATAAACACAGCAAACAGCATCAGTTGTGAAATAAGAAAAAGAATTGTATTGGCCAACAGATGCTACTATACAAAACGCTGATACTACCCGTGCTAATGTATGGCACCGAAGCATGGGTACTTGCTCAAGCAGATAATGCAATGATTGGTGTGTTTGAGAGAAAAATTCTTCGAAAGATCTACGGGCCGATTTGCGTTGATGGTGAATATCGACGTCGTATGAACCACGAGCTATATCACCTATACGAAGACATGAATATAGTTAAACGTATCGAGATGCAACGATTGCATTGGCTAGGCCATATCATAAGAATGAGCGATGATGAACCCGCTAAAAAGGCGTATGAATACATGCCACATGGCGGTGCACGCAGAATCGGCAGGCCTTCGATGGAGCATACAAGTGGATGAAGAAATGAAAAGGCGCGGTATTCCAGAAAGCGAAGCGAAAAACAGAGAGAATTGGAGATCTTTTCTTAGTTCGGTCTATGGAACAAATGTTCTGTAATGGGCCAGCTATGTAAGTAAGTAAGAAAGATAACTCACAAACTATTTCAAAAATTTCCTACACAATTAGTTTAATGTAATTTATTATTTCGAACGTAATTTAATATTTATGAATCAGAAGTTAGCTCATTAAAAAACTTGGTATATGCCAATGATTTGATATAGCCCCACATTACGGTACCTACAAATTTCACGTATTTTGAAGCAAAATCCTGATACAAAATCAATGTATTTTTTGGTCAGATGCTGAGGGTATATCTCGGTCAGCACAGCTGACTGATAATTTCTAATAACATTTTTCGAATAAAATTTTGAACTTTTTAGGGTTGTCCAATGGTCTGCTTTTTGAATTTATTTAGTTTTAAGGGAAATATTACGATACACACCACTGTCATTTATGTTGGTCACCGCAGGATTTTTTAGAACTTTTGTAACATTATCTCAGGAAGTATGAAAGCTGGGATACCACAAACTTCACTTAAGCAAATATTTTGAGCTTTTGTGAATAAAATATTAAAAGGCGTTGTCCAACTTAGACATTCTTGGAACTTTATGCTGATTTGGAAGAAATTGTATCATGTGCAAAGTTTCGGCCAAATCGAATACAGAATTCGTTAGTTATTGTGCTCATCATTCTTTTGGACATTATATCTGCAAGTATGGATTTGCCCCCGAAAGAATGCACAGATCCGCGAGGACAACCTATTGCAAACATTTTTTTAAACAATCCCAGACATGTCCTTAAAATGCAGTTTCGCCGAAACATTTGACGTTGTGTGTGAAAGGTACCCGTAGTGACATTTATAGTGTGCTAGGCTACAATCCGAGTTGTCGCGTGTTTGAATCCCGGCAGAGAGGGAAATATTCTTTCACAATTTTTCGAATATATATAAAAAGGGGGTACATAGGTGAAATTCATCCAAAGGCCCTGACATTCTACAAACGAAACTCAACACAAGGGGATAACGCAAAATATAGAAAATTGTATAACATTGCGCTACCCTGAGTTGAATGGCAATATTAAATAAGGAAGGGCCCAAACGACTGTTCAAATCGAAAGATGCGTTGTTTCTAGGAAACGATAGATCGCAGAACCACCACCAAGGACAGGTAACAGCAGAACAGTCACCTACTTAGCTGCAATTAAACAACGCTTAAATAAAAACTAACATAAGGCAACAACAACAACAGGATATTATGGTAATGATAGTGCAATGTATGTATGGAATGTATGAATTCTTCGTGAAGTATCGACGCTTGTACAACTTTCCACGTCATTACGCGAAAAGTTTTCAATAAACCCACACTTTTCTATAGGTACCAGAGGTCAAGCAGTAGAAGATCGTAATGGTATACTACTACGAATATTGATAATCAAATCAAAGATGGAGAGAACACTCCGATAAAATTAGTAATTAGAAAATACGTTGAATATACCCTGTAAACCTCCCGAAATTAAAGAGATAAGAGTACAACTAAAAAGTAACAAGTATGGTTAACCGGAATTTTTCCAGTTCAAAACTCATAATTTATTCTTTGTTCGATAGGTAACACAATCAGCTTTCTGGTGAATTATGAACGATCAAATTCGTTATAGTAGTTGCAGAGGTATTCAAGGCCAAATTTAAAATTTTGAGTTTTTTCATATTTTGCATTTAAATATGAGTATTTTTGAGTTTTTATATGTTTTAGCCTATTAAATAAAGACATTAATTTAAAAATCAAACTACAGTGTGTTTTATTAATATATGCACTAAAAACTAGGAAATAATTTTTCTCTTAGCCTCAATAAGTATATTCTTCATCATTATGTGATCTATCAAATAAAACTCTTGCCGTTTATTGTCATTAGCATTTTATTTGCGAATTCCCATCATGAATAAAAATACACTTACTTTTAATTTTTTATTAAACAGATTTGTTTGACCACTGAGAACCCCATAACCAAATTACAACCAATGCAGGCGTAAAATGTAGATAAAAATATACAATATCGGATGCTACCGTTATATGGAGGCTATAGGTAAACCTGGATCTATGTCCACGATTTTTGATGGGTATAATTCATCTAGTTCACTCTGAACTAACTTTCTTTTTTTTGGCACTACCTAAACTCGAGCAACTTCACCTGCAAAAAAAATAAAAATAAAAAGTTTCTTGTTGATAAACAAGAAACAATGGAACTGATGAGGATCTGTGGCGAGATCCGAATCTATAGACTTCCCTGCCTTACCCCTAAACAACGACTATGGGATTAAGCCTGACTATTTTGAAAAGCAAATTTTTTCAAAAAAATTAAAATTTGTTTAAAAAAAATATAATCTCCTTAGGTCATATAGCTCGATTAATTAAAAAATCTCACAAATAATAACAAAACTTAAAAATAAAAATTCAGCTGAGCCCTGTTGGAATTCGAGCCTGGGTCGTCGCCAACTAGAAGACAATGTTGCTGACGTCTTAGCGTTCTGAACCACAATCCACTTAAAATCGTTCGATATGAAAGACATACTTACAGTCTACGATGGAAACAAAACTATCGACTCTAATATGATGTATTGTTGAAAAATTTATTTCTTGAAAAGAAGGGGGACATATGACTCGTTTTTGGAAATAAAAATCTTCAATTTGAAATTCACGAATGCAGATTTGCAATCTTGGATGTATAAATAGGGGCTCCAAATGACGAAAATTGTCTAGCAACAACAACATCTAATATGCCTGATGATGTTAATCTAACCAGTTAACGAAACGATCGTCGCATAGCGGTTGATGTGTAGATAGGACTTCTCTAGATATAAATTTGTCAATGTAATCTCCTTAAGTCATATAGCTCGATTAATTGAATTAAATAAAAATTTCACAAATATAATGGTCTGTACGCCCCCATAAAACTCATATAAAAACTCGCATATTTCAAAAAAAGTGTAAATTACTGTAAAAACTATGTAATTAATATGGGGCATGGTATGAAAATCATACATTTTCAACCATGTAATTTCAATAAATTAAAAAAAGTGTTAAACGGACGGAAAGGGGCGTGTACAAAAGTATATGTGGGCTAAAAGAGGACATTCTCAGGCATCATTCTGCGAAAATGAAACTTTGTTATATGCTGTTCCCTAAAAGTTCTAGTCAACTAAAATTGGAATTTCACTAAATTTAGTACCTGAGAAAAAATGAAATGGCATACTTCGTGTTAACGCAACGGTAATTTATTAAAACAGTTCTTGAAGACAACAATCCTACCTACCTAACAAAAAACAATGAACACAATATTTTTATAGTTTCCGAGAAGCACCTATTTCTTTCTTCAGAAATTTGCAAAACTTACGCATTTTCCAAAATTGGGTAAAAATTGTCGTTTTTAGGACCACGCCACGACGTCCAATTTGTTGACCTATTTTTTTTTTGTTTCCTTAGTTCCTATATGTTTACTATCGAATCACATATAGAAATAGAAATTGGGGTTTTGTCCAGGAAAATCTGAACCACTGTGCGCCATTATCTCTGGAAGAATGAACTTATCCCAGAAAAAATGTAGCGTTGTAAAAGGAAGACAACCTTCTGTAAAAACTTTAAAAGTGATCTGTCCTTAATCCCCACTTTAATGAAAAATTTTGTGGTTGTGGGACCTGATATATCTGGAATAAATATTACGATGTGCAATATGAGTTTGAACTAAATCGGTTACTCCTTTAGAGAATTGTCGTTCGCACCAGCGAAGCAGACAGATAGATGGACGGGCAGGGCAAAAAAAAAAAAAATCAAATTGTCTGAAAGGAACATTCAACCATGCTCCAAAATCATTTTTGCAACAAGTAAGAACGGCGTTAAGTTCGGCCGGGCCGAACTTGTTATACCCACCGCCAGGAGTTATATTGAATTAAAATGGAACTATTAGTTTCCTATCGTTTATGAAGAAGACTAATTACCAAATTTCAGCAAATTTCGTCGATTTATACCGACAAATTCCTGCGGAAAGTTTTTAGACTCAAGGAAAACTCTAATTACCAATTTCCGATATTTCGGTAAGATAATGTTGCTAAAATCTAAACAATACAAAAAACAAGAGGTATGCTTCTATGGGGGGTACTGAAGACGTGGACCTATACTAATAATAACAAAATTCAGTAATTTCGGTGGACACAACCACAACCCTCAAAATACAGAAAATCGGGAGGTACCGTTCTGTGGGGGCTATATGAAGGCGCGGACCTATACCGATAATATTCTGGGGGAATGTTTTATACCCCGAACGAAGACTAAATAGCAAATTTTAGGCATTTCGGAGTAATATTGAGGCCACAACCTTCAAAATACCGAAAATCGGGAAGTACCGTTCTATGGGGGCGTGGACCTATACCGACAAATTTCATATGGGAAGTTTTATACCCCCAAATGAAGCCATTTCTGTAGAAAATTGAGGCCACAGTCTTCAATTTCGGTTTGATAATAAAGCTTAAACCTTAAAATTACCGAAAATCGGATGGTCCGTTATATGGGGGGCTATATCAAAGCGTGGACCGATAAAGCCCATTTGCAATACCAAACATCCTAGGAGGAATAGAAACTTCTATACCAAATTACAAAGCTCTGTCTTAAAAAACTTGCGAGTTGTATGTGTTTTCAATAGACTGATAGACATGGTTATATCGACTTAGAATATTAACCTAATCAAGAATATATGTATGTACTTTATAGGGTCTCCGATAAATATTTCGATGTGTTACAAACTGAATGACAAATTTAATTATATCTTCCATATTATGGTGGAGAGGGTATTGTAAGGCAGATATTTGATCGTATGAAAATGTGTTTACTAGCGTTTACCAAATGACCAAGGATATAAAAATATGTATGTATATTAGAATGTCTGAGGACATTTTTATAAATGTCATAAATTGAAAAATAATTAATATTCGGAAAAGCATATTTTAAACATATAATTGAACTAAATCACTGTATTCGATAAATAAACTTATTTTACGCTTTGTTTATATGAAAATTATTAACAAAAAGCTATTCTTTTTTACGCTCATGAACTTCCTGGCAACATGACTTCATTTGCAATCAACCTGAAGGTTAATAGACAATGATCACAATAATTTTTATTTGGATTATGAAATGACTTCCTTTAATCCAAATGCCTAAATACCTTGGTTTATGACGAATTACCACTTTAAATTGAAAACCCTAAAAAACAACGACTCACTTTATTTTGACATTAAATGTCATTTATTATTAACATTTTTAATTTACAGACATTCTAGGCTACCATCATGGCATAACTTATAAATCGCAATTTGTCCACATCAAACGAAGAAAAAAACCGAACTTAATTTCTCTGTAATTTGTTGTTGTCTTGTGGACCGCTTGCTATCAATTCAAAGACAAAACAGCGTTTAATTATTTGAGGATATTGCAGCAATATAAACAGCAACAACAAAAATGTTAATTACCAACAATATAAGAACGAAAATCACTACAACATCAACAACAAAGTCAATGGAACAATTGATACAAATTTTTTGGTGTTCTTAGCCATAATAGCTACAAAGCCACACACACACATGTGAGATTAAGGGTACACAACAAAAGAATAAGAAACAAAATACCTCAAAAGAACATGCTGGGAAAAATATTGGCAACAATAACAACAACACCAAGCAGTTATATGAATTTTTCAAATGAAATATGAGTATCAATGATCGAAACGACCTTTATGCCATTAAACGAATACCGATGGAAAAAATTCATTACAGCTTGGAAAAAAAGCTTGGCGGTTTTTTTACACAGCCCTGCACAGCTCTTGGAGGACATATAAATAAATGTGCATTGTTTATGTTTTATTAACAATTTTTGTAAGTTTATTGTTTTTGGCTTCTTTGTCTGTCTGTATGGCTTTGTGTCTTTTAATGTCTTGTTTTAATTGTTGCTGCTGCCTGCCTGGGCTGGAGTAGGGGTAGGTAGCATGGTAGCATTTTGTCTTGCCTATGCTGTTATTGTTGTCGTTGATTGTTGGCCATTTGTTGTTGCTATTGTTAGATTTATTATGGCATGTTTTGTGATAATTTACACATGAGTTTAATTTCAATTAAATATTGCAAATATTGCTTAATACGCCGTCGTCTTAGAGTTTGGGAATTTTTTTCTGGTTGTTTTGTTTTGTTTTTCAGTTTAAGTAGCATTTTCGCTGCATTCATGTGGAACCATATGTTGTGCTGCCGCAGTATGTCAGTGTGGCAGTCTAGAAGATATATGAATTAAACTAAAAAAAAAATAAACTACAAAATCGGCCATCATCAAATCTAACTACCTGCAGTTAAAAGTTATAGACATAGCGACGTGATATTTAAAGAAAAAATTTAAAAAAAATCAAAACGATACACATTAACAATGAATAATGTCTCAGAATTAGTGCGGTAAACTGATGGTTTTAGCTAGAGTACAATTTAGTTTATAGTTCTAGAATATAGTGATTGCCTCTATGAGATATTGCAAAATTTCGAGTGACCTTGGGTTTTAGGATAAACAAATTAATTTTGGAAAATGTACCAGCTAAGTCGGACTGAACAGAGGTGATATAAATTTATCTATCATCTATATATATAAAAGAGCTTAGTGAGTGAGTGAGTGACTGAGTTACTGAGTGACTGAGTGACTGACATATCATCGCCCAGACGAAACCGCTGAAGCTAGAAAGCTGAAATTTTGACTGTGGGTTGCTGTCGGTGTATAGGGGTGAGATAAGGCTGGGTTTTTGAAAATTCGACCTAGAAGGGTACGAAAAGTACTAAAAGGTACTAAATATGGTACCCTTTGTATTAGGCAAACGGGGAGAGCTAGAATTCTGAAATTTGGAATGAGGGTAACTGATGGAGAGTAAGAAAGATGTACTAAAGGGTTTTTGGAAATTCGACCTATAAGTGTACGAAAAGTTACTAAATTTGGTACCAGTTGTATATTTTGAGCGGATATAGCTACAATCTTCATATTTGGTATGGGAATCAAAGTTGGGAAGTGGTGTTTATATAAGGAAATGATTTTGGAAGTTCGTACTTATGTGTACGAGTAGTACTAAATGGTACTAAATTTGGTACAAATTGGATTTGGGTGAACGGATAGAGCTGAAAACCTGAAATTTGGAATTTAGATTCCCATTGCAGTGTATGATTGAGATATGGGGGTAGTTTTGGAAATTCATACTTATTTTTACGAAAAGTACTAAATGGTACCAAATTTGGTACAATTTGGATTTAGATACACATGGAAACCTGAAATTTGGAATTAATATTACTGATGGAGTGAAGGATTGAGGTAGTTTTGGAAATTCTTACTTATGGGTACGAAAAGTAGTAAACGGTACTAAATTTGGTACAAATTGGGTTTGGGTGAACCGATAGAGCTGGAATCCTGAAATTTGGAATTTAATTACTTTTGGAGTGTAGGATGGAGTTAGTCTTGGAAATTCGTACTTATGGGTACGGAAAGTGCTAAATGGTACTAAATTTGGTACAATTTAAATATAGTTGAACGGATAGAGTTGGAATCCTGAAATTTCGAATTAAGGTTACTGATGGAGTGTAGGATTGAGGTAGTTTTGGAAATTCATACTAATGGGTACGGAAAGTACAAAATGTACTAAATTTGGTACAATTTATATTTGGGTGAACGGATAGAGTTGGAATCCTGCAATTTGGAATTTAATTACTTTTGGAGTGTAGGATTGAGTTAGTCTTGGAAATTCGTACTTATGGGTACGGAAAGTGCTAAATGGTACTAAATTTGGTACAATTTAAATATAGTTGAACGGATAGAGTTGGAATCCTGAAATTTCGAATTAAGGTTACTGATGGAGTGTAGGATTGAGGTAGTTTTGGAAATTCATACTAATGGGTACGGAAAGTACAAAATGTACTAAATTTGGTACAATTTATATTTGGGTGAACGGATAGAGTTGGAATCCTGCAATTTGGAATTTAATTACTTTTGGAGTGTAGGATTGAGTTAGTCTTGGAAATTCGTACTTATGGGTACGGAAAGTGCTAAATGGTACTAAATTTGGTACAATTTAAATATAGTTGAACGGATAGAGTTGGAATCCTGAAATTTCGAATTAAGGTTACTGATGGAGTGTAGGATTGAGGTAGTTTTGGAAATTCATACTAATGGGTACGGAAAGTACAAAATGTACTAAATTTGGTACAATTTATATTTGGGTGAACGGATAGAGTTGGAATCCTGCAATTTGGAATTTAATTACTTTTGGAGTGTAGGATTGAGTTAGTCTTGGAAATTCGTACTTATGGGTACGGAAAGTGCTAAATGGTACTAAATTTGGTACAATTTAAATATAGTTGAACGGATAGAGTTGGAATCCTGAAATTTCGAATTAAGGTTACTGATGGAGTGTAGGATTGAGGTAGTTTTGGAAATTCATACTAATGGGTACGGAAAGTACAAAATGTACTAAATTTGGTACAATTTATATTTGGGTGAACGGATAGAGTTGGAATCCTGCAATTTGGAATTTAATTACTTTTGGAGTGTAGGATTGAGTTAGTCTTGGAAATTCGTACTTATGGGTACGGAAAGTGCTAAATGGTACTAAATTTGGTACAATTTAAATATAGTTGAACGGATAGAGTTGGAATCCTGAAATTTCGAATTAAGGTTACTGATGGAGTGTAGGATTGAGGTAGTTTTGGAAATTCATACTAATGGGTACGGAAAGTACAAAATGTACTAAATTTGGTACAATTTATATTTGGGTGAACGGATAGAGTTGGAATCCTGCAATTTGGAATTTAATTACTTTTGGAGTGTAGGATTGAGTTAGTCTTGGAAATTCGTACTTATGGGTACGGAAAGTGCTAAATGGTACTAAATTTGGTACAATTTAAATATAGTTGAACGGATAGAGTTGGAATCCTGAAATTTCGAATTAAGGTTACTGATGGAGTGTAGGATTGAGGTAGTTTTGGAAATTCATACTAATGGGTACGGAAAGTACAAAATGTACTAAATTTGGTACAATTTATATTTGGGTGAACGGATAGAGTTGGAATCCTGCAATTTGGAATTTAATTACTTTTGGAGTGTAGGATTGAGTTAGTCTTGGAAATTCGTACTTATGGGTACGGAAAGTGCTAAATGGTACTAAATTTGGTACAATTTAAATATAGTTGAACGGATAGAGTTGGAATCCTGAAATTTCGAATTAAGGTTACTGATGGAGTGTAGGATTGAGGTAGTTTTGGAAATTCATACTAATGGGTACGGAAAGTACAAAATGTACTAAATTTGGTACAATTTATATTTGGGTGAACGGATAGAGTTGGAATCCTGAAATTTGGAATTTAATTACTTTTGGAGAGTAGGATTGAGTTAGTCTTGGAAATTCGTACTTATGGGTACGGAAAGTGCTAAATGGTACTAAATTTGGTACAATTTAAATATAGTTGAACGGATAGAGTTGGAATCCTGAAATTTCGAATTAAGGTTACTGATGGAGTGTAGGATTGAGGTAGTTTTGGAAATTCATACTAATGGGTACGGAAAGTACAAAATGTACTAAATTTGGTACAATTTATATTTGGGTGAACGGATAGAGTTGGAATCCTGAAATTTCGAATTAAGGTTACTGTTGGAGTGTAGGATTTAGGAAGTTTTGGAAATTCGTACTTATGGGTACGGAAAGTACTAAATGTACTAAATTTGGTACAATTTGGATTTGGGTGAACGGATAGAGCTGGAATCCTGAAATTTGGAATTAAGATTACTGATGGAGTGTAGGATTGAGGAAGTTTTTTGAAATTCGTACTTATGGGTACAATTTGTATTTGGGGGAACGAATAGAGCTGGGATCCTGAAATTTGGAATTAAGATTACTGTTGGACTGTAGGATTGACGAAGTCTTGGAAATTCGTACTTATGGGTACGCAAAGTACTAAAAGGTACTAAATATGGTACAATTTAAATTTAGGTGGACGGATAGAGCTGGAATCCTGAAATTTGGAATTATGATTACTTATGGAGTGTAGGATTGAGGTAGTTTCGGAAATTCGTAGTTTTGGGTACGGAAAGTACTAAATGGTACTAAGTTTGGTACATTTTGGATTTGGGTGTACAGATAGAGCTGGAATCCTGAAATTTATAATTAAGATTGCTTATGGAGTGTAGCATTGACGTAGCTTTGGAAATTCGTACTTATGGGTACGAAAATTCATAAATGGTACTAAATTTGGTAAAAGTTAGATTTGGGTGGACGGATAGAGGTGGTATCCTGAAATTCGCAATTATTGTTGGAGAGAGTTATTGAAATTCGTACTTTCATACGAAAAGTATTAATGGTATTATGAATAGAAGTGGAATTCGGAAATTTGGTATTATAGCCGCTGTTGGTGTCTAGGGTTGAGATATGGATGTGGCTGTGGATATACGTACAACAAGTGTACGAAAATTACTAAATGGCACAGAATTTGGTCCAAATTGTTATTGTGTAAAGGGGTAGAACTGAAATTGTGAAATTCGGTATTAATATAGCAGTTGACGTTTAGAGTGGAGATAGAGGAACTTTTGGAAATTCGTACTAATGTATATGAAAAATACTAAATCGCGGTTTGGATATAGTTTTGGATAAAAGGAAGTAATTTTTGAAACTTATACATACTATAAGTTCTAAATTTGGTACCAGTTTGGTGTTGCATGATGGGATATAGGTGGAATTTCGAATTGTTGTATGAGGGATTGTGTTGGTGTTTAGATATATACGGATTTTTTGAAAGGCATACAAATTCTAAAATTAGGCTGAGGGCTGGATGATTTATTGCGAAATACGAAATGTACAAAATGCTATTAAATTTGACGTTGGGTGTAGCAATGAAGACGGAATTATATCATTAGTTCGTGAAAAGTACAAAATTGCAATATATTTGGTATAGAAGTGAAATTCTGATATAATATTGATTTGTCAGGTTCATTGTTAGAGGTGGTCGTACAATAAGTGTACTAGAAGTATTAAATAATACTAAATATTGAAGCAATGGTAATGGGTGAATCGATAAATGAAATTTGTTTTGAGGATAACTGTTGAGATTGGATCAGAATGTTTATTTAAATCCGCCTTTAAATGTATGAAAGGTTTCTACATGTAATACCATTGACATTGGGTGAACAAGCAGAGCTTAAACTGTAACATTTGAGCTAAAGTACTGGATTTTAAAAATTGTACTGAATAATGTACTATTGTTTCTAGGTTAACACGAATTTAGTTTCTAAATAATGTACTGAAATCAAAAAGTCAAACGTACCTTTTCAACAAAATTGGTTTTATCTTTGTTGACTATTCTAAACGTTATTGTAAGTTCATTTGAAAAGGTAGATCTATGCGGCTAATGTTTTACAAGAAGGTTTTTACATCCTGAGAAAAAAGGCCTAAAATAAAATGTCTCAAAAACTAACTGTTATATAGGGTAACATCTTCTGAATAATGGTTTTCTACATTTTGATATCACAAATTCCAAAATTCGGTTGGAAAATGTGGGTAAAATTTTCAAAATACCAATACCGTTCTAATAAAACATGGACTGGAATTTAAAATGTAGGCCGCTGTTGAAGTGTAGAGGTTTTTATTGAAATTCGAACAAAACGTATACGAGCAGTACTTGAAGGAAATTAAACATAAATAGGTATTAGTACATCAAAATTGTCAGTGTTCTCCATAATAAATATTGTTTATTTCTAAATTATTCTTTTTCCGTTACGAAGTAGCGGGCATTTTGCTAGTACGTTTATATTTTTGATAATTGTTTTTAATACTAATATGGTGATTTGCAAACGATCCTTGAAAAGCCCTAATACTGCACTTAAGCAAAACTGTTGGACTTTTGTGAGGGGGATAACCGCAAACGTTTTCCTATAGACTTTCGTGAATCTTGATGTACCAGAATCTTATTATACCAGATTGCAACAGACAGAAATTGTACCGTCGTGAAAGAGCCCTCAAGCTAAACCTGATGCAAAATATTCATGGACCGATCTAGAGTTGTCCTGTGCTCCAGCCAGATAGACGCACATTGATTGCTCTATAGATTGCAAATTGTCTGAAAAGAATTTTGTTCAAACATATGTAATTATCAAAGTGTATATCAAAAAATATTGTCAATTATTTCTTATTCCATTTCAAAGAAAAGGTTAAATTTTTTTACGCGCTACATCAAACATTTTGTTAACAAAAAAATTCCCCAGTACGAATCTGCTCGCGATCCAATTTTTGGTTGTTGCGGACAAAAGTTACGGCAGATTTATTTCGTCTTTTAAGAAAAAATTTTATAAAAACTCTAATTGTTTTAATGAGCACAATTGTTACCAAAAAGTTCTCTTGAAGCGACTTCAGCAAGTAGATTGCATAATACATGTAAAATGTTTCTCAGAATTCGCGGAATGTACATAAAATGGATAAATTATTGTTTTAAAAACAAAGGCCCATTTAACTGTCATAAAATTACATACAAATTTGTTGTGGACTAAAACTTCACGGCGAATGAAATGAGACTAAAATCATACAGATTGGTATTATAGTTTCGATGTTACAGCCATATTTTGGTAAAAAATACGTTTTTGTTTGAAAAAATATTTTTTCACATGCATTATTAGTAGAAAATATTGGAAAAATCTATAGGAATACTTCCTTCATTTTGCTTAAAACTCCCAATAAAATAGAAGGATTTTGCTTTATAAAAATTCATATTAAAGCTTTCCCATTGGGGAAGATAATTGCGTTGCTGAGGATATATCTTAAGGCTTCTGAAATGGAAATAGAGGTCAAATAACCTATTTAAATGTATGTGCATTTAAAAATACGTGTAAATTGCGTAATTATCAAAATCATTTTGTCCGCATGTGATTTTCATGTACAGCAAGACCATAACTGTTAAGTTGTATATTTTTCGACATTTAATTTGCAGGCTAAGATGTAGCATCATCTGCTTCCTATAAAATGTCGCTAGTTTGCGCAGGGTGCATACAATTTTTGTCCACATCCGATTTCAGTATTCACCATCAAAATCTATATCGATATATATCTATTTCAAGGCGATCAATCAAGAACCGTGGATGTACACTAGTTTTTGGGATAAAATTAATGTAGCTCCCTTATCAGTGAAGTTGTTAAATCTCTGTTTCCGCAAAAACGAAAATGCTGCACTAGTTTTTTCATTGCAGTGGAAAACGCGATAAATTACGCGATATTTTCAAAAACAATTTTAGGTGATTTTCCTACTTTGGAATTTCTCGTAACTCGCGTTTTAGTAGATGGATTTTCACGGTAAATCATTTATTAGATCCGGAAGGTAAAAAAACTAAAATGTGCAAAAGAGTACGAGGTAATCAAATGACAATTGCAAATATTAGACCCAAAAAATATGATTTTTTTAGAAAAATGTTCGCACAAAATTTTCTCAGTTGGATGCAGATTTCTATGAAGCTGTGCAGACTACATTTACGATATACCTATCAAATAATTCAGAATCGCAAGTGATACAATCCTATAAATGAATTTTTGTAAAAGCTGTTTGCGGAACGCAACTAGAAAAATATGTCAAAAAACACTGTAAATCTGGCTTCAAAATGTCAGCATCATTTAATGGTAGAAGCAGATAAAATTTTGAAAAGTAATACATTCGTGAGATGATCCTTATTTAGTTTGCTTCTATTTTTACCTTGACAGGAAACTCGGGAAAAGTGTGGTTTACTCACAAATCGCTAGAAAACAAATAAAGGCAAGTTGGCTTCAACCCATTTTTACCCACTTTTTAAACATAAACATAGCCACATTTTCCACGCAAATTATCTTTTAAGAACAATATTTTTTGCCACGTCCAAAAACATTTCATTTTATCCAAAAGTATTTAATTTGTATAATATATAAGTCGCGTTTTGGATTACGATTCCACAATGCTTAATTGGCGGTATTCACTTGTTCACGCAAGACTTTAGTACTCTACTGAGCACAAAGCTTATCTCTAGTAAGCACACAGCTTTACTCTATTCAGGTGCTATTTAGATTACACTGACGACTTACTCTGTTCAGCCGCTCCTTTCCCGTATTTATACGTTTTCGCTGATAAATAGACTGTTCTATTCTCCTACATCGACATGCTAGTGGATTACTCCACTCTAACTTATTCTTCGCCTTTCTTTTAAACAAAGTTTAATACCAATGAAACATCGATGATCATTCCATTTGGACGATTTATGTACAACCTTCATAATTCGTAAAATCTATAGGTACCTTGTTATTGGGAATATTTCAAATTATGATCCCACCGACAAACTGACAATTGCCGCAAGGAAAATTGCCTAATGTAAATATGGACTATGAACCAATATTGAACATTTTCTTGATGCAGCTTTTCTACTCATTGAGAATTCGAAAGAACAAGTTAAAGCCACTAGACATATTCTTTAAAAACCATCGATCGGTATCGTAGTTCTATCCAATCTGTTAACCCGCAATGCCTCCACTATAGGGACTATATTAAAACGTGCATCTGTACCCACAATTCTCTGTAAACATCGAATACTAATTACCAAATTTAGCCATTCGGGTAAGATAATATGGGGTTATGTCAAAACGTGGACGTATGCTAACAAATTTCCGGTTAAAATTTTGTAGCTCCAGAGAAGACTACATACCAAATTTTAGCCATTTCGGTGTGGTAGTTTGGCTAAAACTATTAAAATTCGAAAATCGGGAGGTACCGTTCTATGGATGCGATATCAAAACATTGACCTTCGCTGAATGTGGAAGAATGTTTTGTAGCCAAAAATAAAACTAAATACCAAATTTTATCCATTTTGGTGTATGGCTAAAACCTTCAAAATGCCGTTAGGTAACGTTCTATGGGGGGCTATATCAAAACATGGACCTGAAGTGCGATTATCTAACTCATTTTTTGAGTTACTGACACAAATCGGCGACATTAAAACGCATAATTATGAATAAAAAGTTCAAATAAAAGTTAATTACCGAAATTATAAGCATTTTAACTTTACCGATTTTTTCGGTAAGTCAAAAAGTGAGTTAGAGAATCGCCCACTGTATTTCTGGAGAAAGCTTTGTAGTCCCAAAGAAGCTAAATACCAAATGTCAGCAATTTTGGTGCGATAACGCGTCTAAAACCTTCAAAATACCGAAAATCGGGTTGTACCTTTCCATGGGGGCTATATCAAAGAGTAGACTCCTAGGAGCAGGGACGTAGTCAGAAATGCATCTCGAAACCATTTCGGGGGGTCTCAATGGTCAAAAATTGGTGTTTTGTGAGTAAAATATTCAAAAAATGTCTAAACAAAATACAATTTAGGGTGGGGCCCGGGCCTCGCCCTGGGTACGTCGGTACCTATCGGTATCAAATTATTAAGCTCGATCTTAAATATTGCGAGCTGTATCTTGATTTCAACAGACGAACGGATGAACGGACAGGCGTACATTGTTATATCGACTTAGAATTTTTGTGTTGATCAAATACAGTGGCGGCCATATAATTAAGAACGACAACGTATTAAAAAGTATTTGACTTGCTACGTTCTAAATATTTGAATACATATATATATATATATATATATATATATATATATATATATATATGGAATACAATTTGTAAATAAAGTACACTGTAAGCACTAAAATAAAGCCAAACATGTTTTAATCCCCCCTCGTTTATACGAAGGAATCCACGACTTATTAAAATAGTTATAAATCGACCTGGCCACATTATTAAGAACGATATACGTAAAGGCTACTTAAAGGTAATTTTCATACACAATATGTGAATATATCGTTATGTATTTTAGAAATCGGTTACTTTGATTCATTTTTGGTATCAAATGTCCTTCAATGGTACATATTATTGAGTCTAAGTTTGATAATTAGGCATACCTAACGTTTTCCAAAATTTGCCTACAATTTGATGAATTTATTTTATTTTAGGGATCTGAAGCCACAGATTTGGCTTCCTCTCATCCCCTCGATGACGCTCTAAACGATACCCTGTGATTGTCGTTCCATAGTCGGCTCTTATTTACTCTTAAATTGGTTTTTACCCCACTTTTTTGAGTCCTTTACGAGGGAATTGTCTGGAAAATAATTTCGAATGAGCTATTTCCACTTTATAAATCGCTAGGATTGTTGTGTACAGGTAGTAGACAGGAAATAAAAAAATAATTTCGTTTTGTACAAAAAATTGGTCTAACTGTACACCGAACAAAAATTAAAGGTTTCATATTTTGATAGCCTTCATTGCACAATGTCCTTGTGAGTGTGGTAGGCATAATTTTGTAAGACTTTTTAATCAACGAAGCTCATATTAATATCAAAACCTGTCAAGTCAATCATTTTTATGGATGAAAATAAAATTTTTATATAAACTAATGTCAGATGTACAGACACAAAATTATTGTGGAATTCGAGCATTCAAAACATTATGTTAATAAATGTTATATTCGGTGTGGAATTCTTCCAATTTTTGTATAGACGTTATATTATTGTTTCATTTACTGCCTACTACCTGCAGACAAAAATCCTACCGCTTTATAAGGTGGAAATGGCTCTTACGAAACTATTTCCCAGACAATTCCTTCGTAAAGGACTCAAAGAAGTGGTTTAAAAAACAATTTAAGGGTAAATAAGCGCCGAATATGGAACGACAATAACAGGGTATCGTTCAGAGCGTCATCGAGGGAATGAGAGGAAGCCAAAACTGTCGCTTTAGATCACAAAAATAAAAAAATTCGGCGAATTATGGGCAAATTTTGGAAAACGTTAGGTATTCCCTAATTATCAAACTTAGACTCAATAATATGTACCATTGAAGGACATTGGATACCAAAAATGAATCAAAGTAACTGATTTCTAAAATACATAACACATATTGTGTATGAAAATTACCTTTAAGTACCCTTTACTTATATCGTTCTTAATTATGTGGCCAGGTCGATTTAAAACTCTTTTAATAAATCGTGGTTTCTTTCGTATAAACGAGGGGGAATTAAAACATGTTTTGGCTTTATTTTAAAGTGCTTACCGTGTACCTTATTTACAAATATAAATATTCAAATATTTGGAAGCTAGCAAATCAAATACTTTTTAATACGTTGTCGTTCTTAATTATATGACCGCCACTGTATATATAAATATATAGGGTCGCCGACGAAATTTTCAATGTGTTACACACGGAATGAGGATAATGGTGGGTTTAATTATTGCGGAGGGTATAACAAACCCTTCCAAAGTGTAAAATTTTAAGAATCATAATCTACGAATCTGCCTCGGGAAAGTTTGGACTCTTTATATAGCAGGTGCAGTTAACACACCGGCAGTTTTACCTGCAAAGTACAAGACCGATATTAATGCCTTATGCCTTGTTCATACCAGCATTTGTATCACGTTGTTTGCTCTCATAATAACGTACACAAATTATCCCGTTCATACGACATGGTACACAATTCATAGCAACATGATTCATATTTTCATACTTTTTATTTACTGATTTTAAAGAAAGTTTCTGCCAAAAGACGAGTAAATTAATTAATTAATTATAAACTGAAAAAAATATTTGTCCTTCTTTCAGATATGTATTTAACATTAAATTATATTATTTTTATTCATGTTTTCTATTTTTTTTTTCAAAATGTTGGTGTTTTCGGAACATTTTTTATTTTTCTAAACGAGAGAGACCTGCCAAAATAACTTTTTGGTATACAGACTTTCTGGCAGGCATTTGATTTTTGTTTCAAATTTGTACGCGAATTTGAAACGATGGACAAGAAATGCAACTGCAATGAAAGACAAACTTTGCAACGAAAACGTGAAATCGTGAAAACCTAAACAGCCCCTAAAAATGCCAACTTAAATCGCGATTTATTTAAAAAGAGCTCTGGCGATTTTTTTGTTTTTTGATTTTTCTCATTTATGAACATTGTAGTTTCAGAATCCGCAAAAACTTCCAAGGTGTAAGCATCTTCCATTTAAAATGGTTTTAAGAGCACCGTGTAGTTTATTTCGATAAATTCTCTCATTTGTTAGAGATGGGACATATTTTATCGTCGTTCGGAGAATAATTTAAATTGAAGATTGTACAAAAATCTTTGTTCGTTCTCAAAATTTTGTATGGGAAATGAAGTAATTATATTGTAATTTGGGTTCGAACAACTAATAGAGAGCGAATTAGCCTTAGTATGAAGAAGGCAATAGAGGAAGTGCGAGGAATTTGTAATTATTTCACGATAACATATGTTTATACCCTCAGCATTTATGCTAACGAGGCAAAACGTGTCTCGTCGAAATATAGGTTTTAGACCCAAAGTATGTTTGGAAGAAATCCGTTTCAGACCGAATCGTTGATCCGGATTGAGACAATTTGGAGTCGATTTAGCCATGTCCGTCCGTCTGTTTGTCTGGCTGGCTGGAGCACACGATAACTCTCGAACGGATCAACGGATTCGGTCCAAACTTAGTTTAAGTTCGAAGATGGGTTATATTGGTCCTCTCCTTCAGGCACCTCCCCCACAGTTCAAAAAACGTGCGCGCGATAACTCTTGAAGGGATTGACCGATTTGGTCCTTACGTTACACATCCTAATATATCTACCAGATATAGATCAGGTTCGAATATGGACTATATTGGTCCACTCCTTCAGGTACCCCCACACAAAATTTCGGATAATTTCACTTTAAGACCTGCTCTCGAATCACTTTGAATTTTGTTGAAGCAACTTGAATTCGCTACCTCAATTGAGACGGTAAAAGATTTTCAAGGGCAAGTCCATACTTCTTGAGAAAACAGCCCAAAATTTGGCCTTCGTCATATTTTTTCTAAATTTCACGTACTTCCCCCCAATCACTAAAATGGTATGCACGATATCTCTTGAATGGGGCAACCAATTTGGTAATTCCAGTCCACATTTTTGTTGGCAAGTTCAAATGTCCAAAAAGGACCACAAATTCTGAAAATACCCTAAATACATTCGATCTGAGGCTGAGGGTATATTTTTGTCGGCAAAGCCGACTGATACTTTTTTATTTGTTGTATCTATGGTTACACTTTGTTAAATTTACCGTAACCTTCTTTAGCAGGATGTTGAAATAATCTCGAATGGCCATTACCTTGTCTGAAACCTCGTTTCATCTTAAACTGTAGGGTGGTATCTAACAAAGCCATTTGTAATTCAGGTATGTATTTGATTACCTTTGCACGTATAGGGCCATCGAATGCAGCCTTGAGTTGTATAAAAGTTGGTATGTGTCGATCTGCTTCTCTCTTAGACTAATGCGGCCTTTTTCTTCTAGGGATTGCTGAGTTCCTCTATACGCCATGTTCTTCTCTTCAGTAGCACCACGACATCACGGCCCTTGGGTTCCTTGGTAGGGGTTTTGTTACCCAGTTTTGCAATTGGAAAATTTACCAATTTTCATCTCTTTCATTCGTTACCTTTAATGGGGTGCTTACTTCGCTGCAACAAGGTAAATATCTGAGTCAATGTTTCCTCCGCGGTTCGATAGAATGTCCAACAAACTTATAACTATTTAGGGTGTCTAAAAAACCGGTTTTTCCAAACAAAACGGTTTTCGGTTAACCGAAAATTTCCGGTATTCGGTTTCCAAAAATTCACAAAACCGGTTAACCGGTTTAAACCGGTTTTTTTAAATAGGTACAAGTGTGCTCAAAATTGATATATGTTTCATTAAAAATGTGCGGTAAGGGGTAAATTAAGTATAACGACTTCGTTATTTTTGGTCCGATTCATGTCATGTTTTTGGCTTCTGATTAAATTGCAATCGAAACATATAACATATGCAAAATGTATAAATGTTTGCATATGCAAAATGTATGCATTTTACATATTTTCTTATGCAACGAATATTTCATTAATAGGTACAAAAATGTTTGTATGTACAATTTTTCTGGCAAGTCAATAAAATAGAGAAATGTATAACATCAGCCTCAACCTTCAAAATACCGAAAATCGGGAGGTATCGTTCTATGAGGACTATATGAAGACGTGGCTCTATACCGACAAATTTCAGGTAGAAAGTTTTATACCCCCAAGGAAGACATAATACCAAATTTCAGCCATTTCGGAGGGATATTGAGGCCACAACCTTCAAAATACCAGAAATCCGGAGGTACCGTTCTATGGGGGCTATATGAAGATGTGAACCTATACCGAGAAATTTCAGGTTGAAAGTTTTATACCCCCAAGGAAGACTTAATACCAAATTTCACCCATTTCGGAGGGATATTGAGGCCACAACCTTAAAAATACCAGAAATCCGGAGGTACCGTTCCATGGGGGCTATATTAAGACGTGGACCCATGCGGACACGTTTCAAGTGTAAAGTTTCATACCCCTAACGAAGACTTAATACCACATTTCAACCATTTCGGTGGGATTTTTAGACCACAAATAGTTGTATATATTTTTGCATATGGTTTTGCATAGGCTCATTTTATGCAAATATGTCAAAATATGCAAATCTGGGCCTAATTCGTTTTATTTTGTGATAAAACGAGTTTTTGTCTAACCAGATTTTCTCTACGACCATCCTAACCACATATGCATTTGCATAGGATTCCGCTGTCTAGTTATTGTATAATGATCTCCTAATATCCTTGTTATTTGGCAACAAACCTCGAAGTGGGGACAGCAAAATTAAGACCGAAATTCTACTCTAAGGATAGTAAAAGCCCTTACAAATATAAAATTGTGTAACAAATGAATTAAGTTTACATTTTATTATGTTCGGATTCTTCGTCTTGCTTTGGCAACCTCAAATTATCGTGAAATGCCTGAAAATTCGGCGGTCGTTTGAATAATTACTAAGTTAAACCAAACACTCGTTTGAAATTGTAGCTACTATAGTTCTAGTTCCTAGTTCACTGTATTAGCTCCAAAATGTATGAGTAACTTCATACAAACTAACGTGTGTTATCACGTATACGCAGATTTTTCTTACAAATGGTGTGTACCATTGGAACTGCGTAGTGAACTAAATTGGCAAAACTCTACATTTTACACAAAATATTTTTAAAATTTATAGGTATCTGACATTTAAAACTTTGCCGTACCTTGTGTTATTTAAGTTTAGTTTACCTTCAAGAATACAATTTTAATGAAATATTAAAAATATTACTATTTTTAAGACCAGTTAACCAACACAAATAACCGGTTTTTTCGGTTAACCGAAAATGACTTTTTAGCGAAAACCGGTTTCGGTTTTGTAATTCAAAACCGGGATCCCCGATCATTATCCTAATACTCAGCAATCATGACATTCTCTTACACGCTCCCCCATAAAAATTTGGCGTATAAGTTTACGCCAGATTTGGTTATAGCTCTCATATACATATATTTTCAGCCGATTTCATGCATTTGGCTCGCCAAACACGAAATTTCTGATGAAATGTTGAAAATGTCAAAATTATATTGAAATCGATTTAGATTTGGATAGCTCCCATACATATTTTTACCCGATTTTATTTATTTGCCCGCCATGTGCGTCCAATTTTGATGAAATTTGAAAAATTTGACAGAATTTGGAAAGCGCTATACTATTTTAAAAACGGTTCAGATTTTGAAGCAAACATAAGCTTCTGAAACTTTTTATGTACACATTGCCAACAATTATCGGATTTGAACCCACGTATAGAAGAAACTACTTTACGTATTAATACTATAATTCAAATTTATTCAAATTATTTCCTATCAATTCCCATCAATTAGCTTGTATTCCGAAGTACTTGGTTTTTTGACCATTTAGGCCACGGTTGTGATACTGCGAGTCCCTACGTATGTCCCTGCACACGATTCATTATTTAATAAGGTCTTTAAAAACTATTCCATAAAAATGCAGAATTATGTTTTTGGTATGCTGGATACCCTCAAGTAGTGCAGTGTTTAATAATTCAAGCGCCAATAACACTGTTCTATGGCACATCCTGTTCTGCTTAATCCTCGGCTTTTGTATTGTACTGGGGCTCAATTCTTGTTCTATGAAAATTTGAAATGAAAAGTTTTACAAAGGAAATAAATGTCAAATGACAAATTTTAGAAGCAAATATTTTTCATTTCAAATTTTCATACAACAAGAATCCAGCCCCCTGTTTGTGAAATTCAATGATAGGCCATGTTTATATTATCGACTTTTGCAGGATTAACCTTCTTTATGAGGATTTATTTGAAATATAAGCAATGGAATTGACATTTGAAACCCAGTTAAATCCGGTTATATATAAACGTGCTATTACGGATGATAGTGAAACAGAAATGATATGTACAATTTGTGTGTCATTGCTGCCATGGAGATTCCGTCCGGGCCCAATGGTTTGGATGATTTAACGTTTCAGTATTTGAAATCTCTAAATCATTTTTGATGAATGAATGAAAGTTGACTGTTGCCTGATAGAACTTAACGATAACTTTATTTTGGTTGCTAAATTACCGACAAAATTCGTTTAATATCAAAATTTTAAGCACTTCAATTTTACCGATTTTTGTCGATAACCGAAAAATGAGTGAGAGAATCCCTATGCAGTTGTTTTTTGTAACATTACCCATCGTTAACTGTGGTGGTGACTCCTCTGCCCAAGGAGATCTTATGTCACGTACAACACTTATCTTCCTTTTATAATTCATGGTGTGCTTGACGTATTGTCCATCCAAATAACTTGCGCACCTCTTCTGTAAAATATCGAGTAAAGAATAATGAAAACATGACCATATCGATTATTTGTCTTTGTTTTTGTCCGTAGTTAAATTGATCTGAGCATGTATTTCAGCCTAATCGCTCGATGATTCCTGCATTTAAAAACGAAAAGTTCTAGGACAGAGAAGCCATTCCACAGTCGATACGTCTGAAGAGCTGCTCAACTAACAGCGAAACCAGGTCACGTAATTTGGTGACTGTGTGGGTTCGAGTCCTTGGCTTTTCTTTTTCACTTGCAAATAATTTCCGATCATCAAGCTAACTCTAAACGAGAAAATTAATAAAAATCATTAAAAATTATCTTCGCCCTAACAGGCAAAATTTCAAAAAAAAAAAAAACAAGTAAAAAAGTATCAGTCGGCTTTGCCGACAGAGATATACCCTCAGTCTGTGTGAATTAAAATACTTTGTTCTCAAAAAACCTATGTATTTATGGGGGTCTCAGAATTTTTGGACGTATGAACTTCCAGAGAAAAATATGGACTAGGATAAAAGCTCAAAGCTTCGAGAGTTGCCATACGCTCCAGCTACTACATATGGTGCCATAATGATTTTTTACACTTTTCGGGCTGTTTTCTTAAGAAGCATTGATTCGCCCCTGATAAAGATTTTACCCCCGTAATGGAGACAGCGAATGAAAGTTGCTTCAACAAAAATCAAAGTGATTCGAGAGCAGGTATTAAAGTGAACTTATCCGAAATTTTGTGTGGGAGGTACCCGAAAAAGTGGACAAATACAGTGCATATTTGGACATGATCTATATCTGGTAGATATATTTGGATGTGTAAAGTATGGACCAATTCGGCCACTCCCTTCAAGAGTTACGGCACGAACAATTTTTCCGAACATTTTTGAACTTTTGTGGGGGAGGTACCTGAAGGAGTGGACCGAACATAAACTATGTTTAGACAAAATATTACTAAGGCCAAATTTTGGACCGAATCGGCAGAGCCGTTCGAGAGTTATCTTGCGCTCCAACCACCTCACACGGTGTCATAGGGGTTTTTTTAAACTTTCAGGCTATTTTCCCAGGAAGTGTGGACTTGCCCCTGATGAAACTTGTACCGTCGTATGGGGGCAGTGCATACAAGTAGTTACAACAAAAATCAAAGCGATTCGAGAGCAGGTCCTAAACTGAACTTTTTCGAAATTTTGTGTGGGAGGTACCCGAAGGAATGCACCGGTAGAGTCCATATTGGAACCTTATCTAAGTCTGGTAGAAATTTCACGATGTGCAAAGTATGGACCAAATCGGTTATTTCCTTCAATAGTTATCGTGCGCACAAATTTTCAGAACATTTTTGAACTTTTGTGGGGGAGGTACCGGAAAAACACCGAATATCGGGTGGTACGTTTATATGGGAGCTATACCTAAACGTCGACCTATATTCAATAAAATGGTTTTTATCTCTTTTGAACTCGTTATAAAACTATGATTAAAATTTCGAGGCGGTAGCTCGATTATAACTATTTTTGGCACTCCTTTCCATACGAGTGGGACCACTGTGCACAGGAGCGCCTATACTTCCACTGTCACTATAAATTAGCATCTCAACTGTTCGGAGTAACCACATTCTTATTACTTACTTTTTGAGTTTGAAAACATTTCCTCAATTCCTTAACAATTGACGATTAATTTATCAAAACAACAGTTATTAACATTTTTCTTGCCTCACGTCTTTTGTTTTGTGTTCGTGTCTCACACTCAACAACACATTTTATTAATCCCATAAATCTGCTATTAATGACAATAAAATGATGTTTTCATTACGGATTTATGTTTCTTTCTTTCTTTGCTACGATATTTGATTTATCGCCTGGTTGAACGTTTACGCAATCGCAAATTCTTTTGTGGCGTTCCATGGTGTTTTTTTGTCTTTCTTTGCTCTGCCTGTCGCCATGCGTGTAACATTTTCGAAAACATAAATTTTTATTTTAATTATTACAACATAATAATAACAATTTGAAATGGATTGTTTTTCAGTTTTCAGTTTTTTTATGTCAAATGATCAGTCAGTTATTCGGCAACAAAAATTCAGCAGCCGAAGCAGTGGCAACGACACCACTATCACCAACGGCAATAGATGTACTTAAAGCATAAAAACTGCATAAATAAAAACGAAAAAACAGCCACTGAATCAACGCGTCTTGTAGAACTGAAACACAATTGCAGACGAATGCCATCGTTGTCTGTGAGAGATGTTAAAGAGTCCAGGTTAAGCGAAATAACAATTGCACATGTCCATATGGTTAACATTTCTAGAGGTGGTTGGTTATCGGACTAGCTGGCTGGCAAGCTATTGTGCATGTGCAATTGTAATGGCCACAATTGCTATTCTGAAAAGTATTTCGACCAATTGATGTATGACTGAGTGACTGACTGACTTGAAAACTATCGGTTAGTTACCGACCGGCCAATTCAGTTTGAAATATGTGTCTTAACGAGTCTTCTAACATTTTAAGAAAATAGAAATAGAAAACTATTTCTCAGACAAGTACCTCGTTTGCACGTTGCACCCTACGTTTTTAAGCAATAATTTGATAGGTTGTCTAAAAAAACGTTAGGCTGATCGGGTAGAATATGCTTTCGACTTGAGGTGAGCTCCAACTAATAAAAAGGGTAATCATTGTAGACAGTGGACCCAATTATTATGAAGGGCGTCTTCATATAAATAATAATCTTTAACAAATCCACGTCTTGTCCAATGTCCATAAAAAATATTCTTTAAAAAATCCACGTCTTGTCCATTGTCTATAAAAAATATTCTTTAAAAAATCCACGTCTTGTCCATTGTCCATAAAAAATATTCTTTAAAAAATCCACGTCTTGTCCATTGTCCATAAAAAATATTCTTTAAAAAATCCGCGCCTTCTTTTTTGTCCATAAAAATATTCTTTAAAAAATCCGCGCCTTCTTTTTTGTCCATAAAAATATTCTTTAAAAAATCCACGTCTTGTTTATTGTCCATAAAAATATTCTTTAAAAAATCCACGTCTTGTTTATTGTCCATAAAAATATTCTTTAAAAAATCCACGTCTTGTTTATTGTCCATAAAAATATTCTTTAAAAAATCCACGTCTTGTTTATTGTCCATTAAAATATTCTTTAAAAAATCCTCGTCTTGTTTATTGTCCATTAAAATATTCTTTAAAAAATCCACGTCTTGTTTATTGTCCATAAAAATATTCTTTAAAAAATCCACGTCTTGTTTATTGTCCATAAATATATTCTTTAAAAAATCCACGTCTTGTTTATTGTCCATAAAAATATTCTTTAAAAAATCCACGTCTTGTTTATTGTCCATAAAAATATTCTTTAAAAAATCCACGTCTTGTATATTGTGAAAAAAAAAATATTTTTTAAAAAATCCACGTCTTGTTTATTGTCCATAAAAAATATTTTTTAAAAAATCCACGTCTTGTATATTGTCCATAAAAAATATTTTTTAAAAAATCCACGGCTTGAATATTGTCCAAAAAATATTCTTTAAAAAATCCACGTCTTGTATATTGTCCAAAAAATATTCTTTAAAAAATCCACGTCTTGTTTATTGTCCATAAAAAATATTTTTTAAAAAATCCACGTCTTGTTTATTGTCCATAAAAAATATTTTTTAAAAAATCCACGTCTTGTTTATTGTCCATAAAAAATATTTTTTAAAAAATCCACGTCTTGTTTATTGTCCATAAAAAATATTTTTTAAAAAATCCACGTCTTGTTTATTGTCCATAAAAAATATTTTTTAAAAAATCCACGTCTTGTTTATTGTCCATAAAAAATATTTTTTAAAAAATCCACGTCTTGTTTATTGTCCATAAAAAATATTTTTTAAAAAATCCACGTCTTGTTTATTGTCCATAAAAAATATTTTTTAAAAAATCCACGTCTTGTTTATTGTCCATAAAAAATATTTTTTAAAAAATCCACGTCTTGTTTATTGTCCATAAAAAATATTTTTTAAAAAATCCACGTCTTGTTTATTGTCCATAAAAAATATTTTTTAAAAAATCCACGTCTTGTTTATTGTCCATAAAAAATATTTTTTAAAAAATCCACGTCTTGTTTATTGTCCATAAAAAATATTTTTTAAAAAATCCACGTCTTGTTTATTGTCCATAAAAAATATTTTTTAAAAAATCCACGTCTTGTTTATTGTCCATAAAAAATATTTTTTAAAAAATCCACGTCTTGTTTATTGTCCATAAAAAATATTTTTTAAAAAATCCACGTCTTGTTTATTGTCCATAAAAAATATTTTTTAAAAAATCCACGTCTTGTTTATTGTCCATAAAAAATATTTTTTAAAAAATCCACGTCTTGTTTATTGTCCATAAAATATATTTTTTAAAAAATCCACGTCTTGTATATTGTCCATAAAAAATATTTTTTAAAAAATCCACGTCTTGAATATTGTCCAAAAAATATTCTTTAAAAAATCCACGTCTTGTATATTGTCCAAAAAATATTCTTTAAAAAATCCACGTCTTGTTTATTGTCCATAAAAAATATTTTTTAAAAAATCCACGTCTTGTTTATTGTCCATAAAAAATATTTTTTAAAAAATCCACGTCTTGTTTATTGTCCATAAAAAATATTTTTTAAAAAATCCACGTCTTGTTTATTGTCCATAAAAAATATTTTTTAAAAAATCCACATCTTGTTTATTGTCCATAAAAAATATTTTTTAAAAAATCCACGTCTTGTTTATTGTCCATTAAAAATATTTTTTAAAAAATCCACGTCTTGTTTATTGTCCATAAAAAATATTTTTTAAAAAATCCACGTCTTGTTTATTGTCCATAAAAAATATTTTTTAAAAAATCCACGTCTTGTTTATTGTCCATAAAAAATATTTTTTAAAAAATCCACGTCTTGTTTATTGTCCATAAAAAATATTTTTTAAAAAATCCACGTCTTGTTTATTGTCCATAAAAAATATTTTTTAAAAAATCCACGTCTTGTTTATTGTCCATAAAAAATATTTTTTAAAAAATCCACGTCTTGTTTATTGTCCATAAAAAATATTGTTTAAAAAATCCACGTCTTGTTTATTGTCCATAAAAAATATTTTTTAAAAAATCCACGTCTTGTTTATTGTCCATAAAAAATATTTTTTAAAAAATCCACGTCTTGTTTATTGTCCATAAAAAATATTTTTTAAAAAATCCACGTCTTGTTTATTGTCCATAAAAAATATTTTTTAAAAAATCCACGTCTTGTTTATTGTCCATAAAAAATATTTTTTAAAAAATCCACGTCTTGTTTATTGTCCATAAAAAATATTTTTTAAAAAATCCACGTCTTGTTTATTGTCCATAAAAAATATTTTTTAAAAAATCCACGTCTTGTTTATTGTCCATAAAAAATATTTTTTAAAAAATCCACGTCTTGTTTATTGTCCATAAAAAATATTTTTTAAAAAATCCACGTCTTGTTTATTGTCCATAAAAAATATTTTTTAAAAAATCCACGTCTTGTTTATTGTCCATAAAAAATATTTTTTAAAAAATCCACGTCTTGTTTATTGTCCATAAAAAATATTTTTTAAAAAATCCACGTCTTGTTTATTGTCCATAAAAAATATTTTTTAAAAAATCCACGTCTTGTTTATTGTCCATAAAAAATATTTTTTAAAAAATCCACGTCTTGTTTATTGTCCATAAAAAATATTTTTTAAAAAATCCACGTCTTGTTTATTGTCCATAAAAAATATTTTTTAAAAAATCCACGTCTTGTTTATTGTCCATAAAAAATATTTTTTAAAAAATCCACGTCTTGTTTATTGTCCATAAAAAATATTTTTTAAAAAATCCACGTCTTGTTTATTGTCCATAAAAAATATTTTTTAAAAAATCCACGTCTTGTTTATTGTCCATAAAAAATATTTTTTAAAAAATCCACGTCTTGTTTATTGTCCATAAAAAATATTTTTTAAAAAATCCACGTCTTGTTTATTGTCCATAAAAAATATTTTTTAAAAAATCCACGTCTTGTTTATTGTCCATAAAAAATATTTTTTAAAAAATCCACGTCTTGTTTATTGTCCATAAAAAATATTTTTTAAAAAATCCACGTCTTGTTTATTGTCCATAAAAAATATTTTTTAAAAAATCCACGTCTTGTTTATTGTCCATAAAAAATATTTTCTAAAAAATCCACGTCTTGTTTATTGTCCATAAAAAATATTTTTTAAAAAATCCACGTCTTGTTTATTGTCCATAAAAAATACTTTTTAAAAAATCCACGTCTTGTTTATTGTCCATAAAAAATATTTTCTAAAAAATCCACGTCTTGTTTATTGTCCATAAAAAATATTTTCTAAAAAATCCACGTCTTGTTTATTGTCCATAAAAAATATTTTTTAAAAAATCCACGTCTTGTTTATTGTCCATAAAAAATATTTTTTAAAAAATCCACGTCTTGTTTATTGTCCATAAAAAATATTTTTTAAAAAATCCACGTCTTGTTTATTGTCTATAAAAAATACTTTTTAAAAAATCCACGTCTTGTTTATTGTCCATAAAAAATATTTTTTAAAAAATCCACGTCTTGTTTATTGTCCATAAAAAATATTTTTTAAAAAATCCACGTCTTGTTTATTGTCCATAAAAAATATTTTTTAAAAAATCCACGTCTTGTTTATTGTCCATAAAAAATATTTTTTAAAAAATCCACGTCTTGTTTATTGTCCATAAAAAATATTTTTTAAAAAATCCACGTCTTGTTTATTGTCCATAAAAAATATTTTTTAAAAAATCCACGTCTTGTTTATTGTCCATAAAAAATATTTTTTAAAAAATCCACGTCTTGTTTATTGTCCATAAAAAATATTTTTTAAAAAATCCACGTCTTGTTTATTGTCCATAAAAAATATTTTTTAAAAAATCCACGTCTTGTTTATTGTCCATAAAAAATATTTTTTAAAAAATCCACGTCTTGTTTATTGTCCATAAAAAATATTTTTTAAAAAATCCACGTCTTGTTTATTGTCCATAAAAAATATTTTTTAAAAAATCCACGTCTTGTTTATTGTCCATAAAAAATATTTTTTAAAAAATCCACGTCTTGTTTATTGTCCATAAAAATATTTTTTAAAAAATCCACGTCTTGTATATTGTCCATAAAAAATATTTTTTAAAAAATCCACGTCTTGTATATTGTCCAAAAAATATTCTTTAAAAAATCCACGTCTTGTTTATTGTCCAAAAAATATTCTTTAAACAACACACGTCTTGTCTATTGTCCATAAAAAATATTCTTTAAAAAACACACGTCTTGTCTATTGTCCATAAAAAATATTCTTAAAAAATCCACGTTTTGTCCATTGTCCATAAAAATATTCTTTAAAAAATCCACGTCTTGTATATTGTCCAAAAAATATTCTTTAAAAAATCCACGTCTTGTATATTATCCAAAAAACATTCTTTAAAAAATCCACGTCTTGTCCATTGTCCATAAAAAATATTCTTTAAAAAATCCACGTCTTGTCCATAAAAAATATTCTTTAAAAAATCCACGTCTTGTCCATTGTCCATAAAAAATATTCTTTAAAAAATCCACGTCTTGTCCATTGTCCATAAAAAATATTCTTTAAAAAATCCACGTCTTGTCCATTGTCCATAAAAAATATTCTTTAAAAAATCCACGTCTTGTCCATTGTCCATAAAAAATATTCTTTAAAAAATCCACGTCTTGTCCATTGTCCATAAAAAATATTCTTTAAAAAATCCACGTCTTGTCCATTGTCCATAAAAAATATTCTTTAAAAAATCCACGTCTTGTCCATTGTCCATAAAAAATATTCTTTAAAAAATCCACGTCTTGTCCATTGTCCATAAAAAATATTCTTTAAAAAATCCACGTCTTGTCCATTGTCCATAAAAAATATTCTTTAAAAAATCCACGTCTTGTCCATTGTCCATAAAAAATATTCTTTAAAAAATCCACGTCTTGTCCATTGTCCATAAAAAATATTCTTTAAAAAATCCACGTCTTGTCCATTGTCCATAAAAAATATTCTTTAAAAAATCCACGTCTTGTCCATTGTCCATAAAAAATATTCTTTAAAAAATCCACGTCTTGTCCATTGTCCATAAAAAATATTCTTTAAAAAATCCACGTCTTGTCCATTGTCCATAAAAAATATTCTTTAAAAAATCCACGTCTTGTTTATTGTCCATAAAAATATTCTTTAAAAAATCCACGTCTTGTCTATTGTCCATAAAAAATATTTTTTAAAAAATCCACGTCTTGTCTATTGTCCATAAAAAATATTTTTTTAAAAAATCCACGTCTTGTCTATTGTCCATAAAAAATATTTTTTAAAAAATCCACGTCTTGTCTATTGTCCATAAAAAATATTTTTTAAAAAATCCACGTCTTGTCTATTGTCCATAAAAAATATTTTTTAAAAAATCCACGTCTTGTCTATTGTCCATAAAAAATATTTTTTAAAAAATCCACGTCTTGTCTATTGTCCATAAAAAATATTTTTTAAAAAATCCACGTCTTGTCTATTGTCCATAAAAAATATTTTTTAAAAAATCCACGTCTTGTCTATTGTCCATAAAAAATATTTTTTAAAAAATCCACGTCTTGTCTATTGTCCATAAAAAATATTTTTTAAAAAATCCACGTCTTGTCTATTGTCCATAAAAAATATTTTTTAAAAAATCCACGTCTTGTCTATTGTCCATAAAAAATATTTTTTAAAAGATCCACGTCTTGTCTATTGTCCATAAAAAATATTTTTTAAAAAATCCACGTCTTGTCTATTGTCCATAAAAAATATTTTTTAAAAAATCCACGTCTTGTCTATTGTCCATAAAAAATATTTTTTAAAAAATCCACGTCTTGTCTATTGTCCATAAAAAATATTTTTTAAAAAATCCACGTCTTGTCTATTGTCCATAAAAAATATTTTTTAAAAAATCCACGTCTTGTCTATTGTCCATAAAAAATATTTTTTAAAAAATCCACGTCTTGTCTATTGTCCATAAAAAATATTTTTTAAAAAATCCACGTCTTGTCTATTGTCCATAAAAAATATTTTTTAAAAGATCCACGTCTTGTCTATTGTCCATAAAAAATATTTTTTAAAAAATCCACGTCTTGTCTATTGTCCATAAAAAATATTTTTTAAAAAATCCACGTCTTGTCTATTGTCCATAAAAAATATTTTTTAAAAAATCCACGTCTTGTCTATTGTCCATAAAAAATATTTTTTAAAAAATCCACGTCTTGTCTATTGTCCATAAAAAATATTTTTTAAAAAATCCACGTCTTGTCTATTGTCCATAAAAAATATTTTTTAAAAGATCCACGTCTTGTCTATTGTCCATAAAAAATATTTTTTAAAAAATCCACGTCTTGTCTATTGTCCATAAAAAATATTTTTTAAAAAATCCACGTCTTGTCTATTGTCCATAAAAAATATTTTTTAAAAAATCCACGTCTTGTCTATTGTCCATAAAAAATATTTTTTAAAAAATCCACGTCTTGTCTATTGTCCATAAAAAATATTTTTTAAAAAATCCACGTCTTGTCTATTGTCCATAAAAAATATTTTTTAAAAAATCCACGTCTTGTCTATTGTCCATAAAAAATATTTTTTAAAAAATCCACGTCTTGTCTATTGTCCATAAAAAATATTTTTTAAAAAATCCACGTCTTGTCTATTGTCCATAAAAAATATTTTTAAAAAATCCACGTCTTGTCTATTGTCCAAAAAATATTCTTTAAAAAATCCAGTTCTTGTCTATTGTCCAAAAAATATTCTTTAAAAAATCCAGTTCTTGTCTATTGTCCAAAAAATATTCTTTAAAAAATCCACTTCTTGTCTATTGTCCAAAAAATATTCTTTAAAAAATCCACGTCTTGTCCATTGTCCATAAAAAATATTCTTTAAAAAATCCACGTCTTGTTTATTGTCCATAAAAAATATTTTTTAAAAAATCCACGTCTTGTTTATTGTCCATAAAAAATATGTTTTAAAAAATCCACGTCTTGTATATTGTCCAAAAAATATTCTTTAAAAAATCCACGTCTTGTCCATTGTCCATAAAAAATATTCTTTAAAAAATCCACGTCTTGTTTATTGTCCATAAAAATATTCTTTAAAAAATACACGTCTTGTTTATTGTCCATAAAAAATATTTTTTAAAAAATACACGTCTTGTTTATTGTCCATAAAAAATATTTTTTAAAAAATCCACGTCTTGTTTATTGTCCATAAAAAATATTTTTTAAAAAATCCACGTCTTGTTTATTGTCCATAAAAAATTTTTTTTAAAAAATCCACGTCTTGTTTATTGTCCATAAAAAATATTTTTTAAAAAATCCACGTCTTGTTTATTGTCCATAAAAAATATTTTTTAAAAAATCCACGTCTTGTTTATTGTCCATAAAAAATATTTTTTAAAAAATCCACGTCTTGTTTATTGTCCATAAAAAATATTTTTTAAAAAATCCACGTCTTGTTTATTGTCCATAAAAAATATTTTTTAAAAAATCCACGTCTTGTTTATTGTCCATAAAAAATATTTTTAAAAAAATCCACGTCTTGTTTATTGTCCATAAAAAATATTTTTAAAAAATCCACGTCTTGTTTATTGTCCATAAAAAATATTTTTTAAAAAATCCACGTCTTGTTTATTGTCCATAAAAAATATTTTTTAAAAAATCCACGTCTTGTTTATTGTCCATAAAAAATATTTTTTAAAAAATCCACGTCTTGTTTATTGTCCATAAAAAATATTTTTTAAAAAATCCACGTCTTGTTTATTGTCCATAAAAAATATTTTTTAAAAAATCCCAATACAATATTTTTTAAAAAATCCACGTCTTGTCTATTGTCCATAAAAAATATTTTTTAAAAAATCCACGTCTTGTCTATTGTCCATAAAAAATATTTTTTAAAAAATCCACGTCTTGTCTATTGTCCATAAAAAATATTTTTTAAAAAATCCACGTCTTGTCTATTGTCCATAAAAAATATTTTTTAAAAAATCCACGTCTTGTCTATTGTCCATAAAAAATATTTTTTAAAAAATCCACGCCTTGTTTATTGTCCATAAAAAATATTTTTTAAAAAATCCACGTCTTGTCTATTGTCCATAAAAAATATTTTTTAAAAAATCCACGTCTTGTCTATTGTCCATAAAAAATATTTTTTAAAAAATCCACGTCTTGTCTATTGTCCATAAAAAATATTTTTTAAAAAATCCACGTCTTGTCTATTGTACATAAAAAATATTTTTTAAAAAATCCACGTCTTGTCTATTGTCCATAAAAAATATTTTTTAAAAAATCCACGTCTTGTCTATTGTCCATAAAAAATATTTTTTAAAAAATCCACGTATTGTCTATTGTCCATAAAAAATATTTTTTAAAAAATCCACGTCTTGTCTATTGTCCATAAAAAATATTTTTTAAAAAATCCACGTCTTGTCTATTGTCCATAAAAAATATTTTTTAAAAAATCCACGTCTTGTCTATTGTCCATAAAAAATATTTTTTAAAAAATCCACGTCTTGTCTATTGTCCATAAAAAATATTTTTTAAAAAATCCACGTCTTGTCTATTGTCCATAAAAAATATTGTTTAAAAAATCCACGTCTTGTCTATTGTCCATAAAAAATATTTTTTAAAAAATCCACGTCTTGTCTATTGTCCATAAAAAATATTTTTTAAAAAATCCACGTCTTGTCTATTGTCCATAAAAAATATTTTTTAAAAAATCCACGTCTTGTCTATTGTCCAAAAAATATTCTTTAAAAAATCCACGTCTTGTCCATTGTCCATAAAAAATATTCTTTAAAAAATCCACGTCTTGTTTATTGTCCATAAAAAATATTTTTTAAAAAATCCACGTCTTGTTTATTGTCCATAAAAAATATGTTTTAAAAAATCCACGTCTTGTATATTGTCCAAAAAATATTCTTTAAAAAATCCACGTCTTGTCCATTGTCCATAAAAAATATTCTTTAAAAAATCCACGTCTTGTTTATTGTCCATAAAAATATTCTTTAAAAAATACACGTCTTGTTTATTGTCCATAAAAAATATTTTTTAAAAAATACACGTCTTGTTTATTGTCCATAAAAAATATTTTTTAAAAAATCCACGTCTTGTTTATTGTCCATAAAAAATATTTTTTAAAAAATCCACGTCTTGTTTATTGTCCATAAAAAATATTTTTTAAAAAATCCACGTCTTGTTTATTGTCCATAAAAAATATTTTTTAAAAAATCCACGTCTTGTTTATTGTCCATAAAAAATATTTTTTAAAAAATCCACGTCTTGTTTATTGTCCATAAAAAATATTTTTTAAAAAATCCACGTCTTGTTTATTGTCCATAAAAAATATTTTTTAAAAAATCCACGTCTTGTTTATTGTCCATAAAAAATATTTTTTAAAAAATCCACGTCTTGTTTATTGTCCATAAAAAATATTTTTTAAAAAATCCACGTCTTGTTTATTGTCCATAAAAAATATTTTTAAAAAAATCCACGTCTTGTTTATTGTCCATAAAAAATATTTTTAAAAAATCCACGTCTTGTTTATTGTCCATAAAAAATATTTTTTAAAAAATCCACGTCTTGTTTATTGTCCATAAAAAATATTTTTTAAAAAATCCACGTCTTGTTTATTGTCCATAAAAAATATTTTTTAAAAAATCCACGTCTTGTTTATTGTCCATAAAAAATATTTTTTAAAAAATCCACGTCTTGTTTATTGTCCATAAAAAATATTTTTTAAAAAATCCACGTCTTGTTTATTGTCCATAAAAAATATTTTTTAAAAAATCCCAATACAATATTTTTTAAAAAATCCACGTCTTGTCTATTGTCCATAAAAAATATTTTTTAAAAAATCCACGTCTTGTCTATTGTCCATAAAAAATATTTTTTAAAAAATCCACGTCTTGTCTATTGTCCATAAAAAATATTTTTTAAAAAATCCACGTCTTGTCTATTGTCCATAAAAAATATTTTTTAAAAAATCCACGTCTTGTCTATTGTCCATAAAAAATATTTTTTAAAAAATCCACGTCTTGTCTATTGTCCATAAAAAATATTTTTTAAAAAATCCACGTCTTGTCTATTGTCCATAAAAAATATTTTTTAAAAAATCCACGTCTTGTCTATTGTCCATAAAAAATATTTTTTAAAAAATCCACGTCTTGTCTATTGTACATAAAAAATATTTTTTAAAAAATCCACGTCTTGTCTATTGTCCATAAAAAATATTTTTTAAAAAATCCACGTCTTGTCTATTGTCCATAAAAAATATTTTTTAAAAAATCCACGTCTTGTCTATTGTCCATAAAAAATATTTTTTAAAAAATCCACGTCTTGTCTATTGTCCATAAAAAATATTTTTTAAAAAATCCACGTCTTGTCTATTGTCCATAAAAAATATTTTTTAAAAAATCCACGTCTTGTCTATTGTCCATAAAAAATATTTTTTAAAAAATCCACGTCTTGTCTATTGTCCATAAAAAATATTGTTTAAAAAATCCACGTCTTGTCTATTGTCCATAAAAAATATTTTTTAAAAAATCCACGACTTGTGTCGACTTCATTTTCTTCTTCAAGATGTTTCTGTAGGGCACCACATAACCGATCCTACCATCCATTGCCATTTTTCTATTCTTCCATTTTGCATTTGTTATTGCTGGCACTTTAAAGAAACATTTTTCCAAAAGCTTCTGAATGATTGCCCCCAAAGTTAAGTGTCTGAGTGACTGTATGAATGGAAGAATGAATGAATTGCAAGAAACTGTTGAATGGAAGTACATCGGTATATGTATGTATGTGTGTGTGTTTGACTGTGGACACCTATTGATCTTAAAATTGCGAATATTTACAAAAATTTGATCTAGTTTGTGGTTTGGTCATCTGTCGTCCACCACATCGTTAACGTCGCTCGTTAACAGATGACTTTAAAAGCATATGGTTGGCCAGAGGTGCTTCACGTCTTGCCCATTCTAGCGGACGGACCATTTGAACATTTGAGCATTTTACCAGCATTTGTTGTAAAATGTATAGCTTTGTCTTTTCTATTTTATTTGCAATGAGGAAAAAATTGGTTAATTTAGACGAAATATGTGTTTGTTTTTGTGTAGTTGGTGTTTTCGTTGCATTTGTTGTTATTGTCGCCTTTTAGTGTCCATCCAAATGGTGGTGGATGGTGTTGTTAGTTTATGTTTCGCCAGGAATCTATATTTATGACCACAGGGGACGACCATCGACATCAATCGCCGTTGTTTAAAGTGTTGAACGAAATGAAACAAGTGAATGGCAACCGTTATGTTTTACACAAAACGAACGAACGAACGATCGAACGAACGCTATGAAACAATTTTTATTTATACATATTTTAAATTTTTTGTTTCCTTCACTTTGATGCAATATTTAATGACATGAAATTGTTTTGTGCTAAAGTGGTGGTATATTTTCCGAAAATTTCAAATAAAATAAAAGCCTCAATTATCGTTAAAAGCTGACCAAACCCAATGTTTTTAGCACACATTCTATTTTATTGAAGTGTATATCATTGCCTTAAAAAAACAATTGAGCATCGTTGGATTTGCCAATGGAATTGTAGCTTATTAAATAAAATATTTAAGGCGAATTAATATTTATATGGATTATATCGATTGGATTATGGGTTTCATGTCGGGACGGAGGAAAACCTGAACCCATGTGTTTTGTTTGATTCATCTACCAGTGGGGAGTTTTGCACGGTAAATGAGGACGCCCCTACCAGAATCAGCGGAGAGTGACACTGTTCGCAGACATAACCATAGTGGCACCTTGTCTGAAAAATGCCCCGTCGTTTCTCTTTGCTCACACCATATTCCTATAATCGCCTCCCGAATTCATCATATCTGAACGCCGACACATTTATTAATTAAGTGAAAGATAGTTGGCCTACTTTCAGAGCGTTTACAAATTATCGCTTCAGTGAACTGGTCTTTGGGTAGCATAAAGGATATTCCGGAACATCATCATTGGGGAATCGCTCACTATATACGTGCAGGCCGAATACACTAAATGAGACGAAATTTCATATCTCAGGCGGCGGTATTAGCAAAAGAGCCTCGTCGACCCAACCCTAGTAATCCCAGACTCAGTCAGCTGATACTGATAGTTAACAGGATGATCGTAGGACACAAACGGAACAAGTGGCAACGACAACGGTTAAGTCACTCTCGGGCCGCTAGAAAATTAGGATAGGATTTTAGTCATGTACTGCGACGTCACCGAAAAAGTGCGTATTCGGATCACTCGACATTGTTTTAACCGACAATTCGTCGAGCAGCATAAAAGTGACAGGAAAAAATGAAGAGTAATACGTTTTATAGATATCTCCGGGCCGAGGATTTAACACAATAGTTGCAAATGCCATCTGAAACGTTAAATGGTCCAAAGCATTGGGCCATGTGGAATGTCTATGGTAATATTAAAACAGCTGTTGAGTATATCAAAGACATCCGCAAAATATAAGCGAAGGTGTAGTGTGCAGATCAATTTCACTTGTATTACAGTAGAAAAGACCATTGAGGCTTTAATCAACACCGTTATCAGAGATACATCTACAATTCCCTATCACCAGGATGGATTTCTCCATGTACATACAAATGCATATCAGTCGAAGATTTCAGCAGAGCAGGCTGTGCCATAAAACAGTGTTTTACTTTTCGTTTACTTGACTCACAAAACGTTACACTATTTAAATCGTGAATTTTTAAATATAGATTAAGATCAAGCCGGTCCGCTTCTTCTATCCCCCAAAATATTTAAAAATTTGAATTAAGAGCAGATTAAGGAGTGCTGGAGAATTGGAATTTTTACTGAAGGTAATTTTTTTTTCGAGAGCAAGTCCATGCTTCCTGACATAATACATTCGTGCATCGATTTGAATTCGTTCATCAAATTAAGTCCTGTTATCAGTGATATACTTTTTTCGTAGGCAAAAACATTATTCCTGACGTAATAAACGGAAAACTCAAAAAATCTTCCAATGAGTAACAAACTTGGCTGAAGAGAACGATAGCATACAATTTGAGTATTGGGGCGAAATTTTGAATATGGCCTAAAAGTTCAAAATTTTGACTAAAGTGCAGTCAAATGGCTATTCGAGAATAGTTTGAAATATTTACAGAAGTTAATCCTTTAGTTAATGTTTACAACCTCAAGGTCTTTTTAGAGAAAAACTCAAGGTCTTCTTAGAGAAAAAAAAACAGGTTAACAAGATAAAAGACCACAGGGTCTTCCTATAGCAGACAACAAAATATTCCTACAGAGAACCATAAAGTTTTATTATGTAAGACCACAAGGTATTTTTCTGGAGGACCATAATGTCCTCTAACATAAGACCAAAACGTCTTCTTATAGCAAACCAAAGGGATTTCTTATAGAAGACCACGAGACGCCAATGGTCTTATAGAAGACCACGACGTATCCTTATAAAACAACAAAATGTCTTCTTATCGAATGACTTTCTATAGAAGACCAAAAGATCATCTTATACAGGGACAAAAGTTATTCTTATAGAAGGTTTTCTTGTAGAATACCAAGTCTTGCAGAACACCAAAATGCTTTCTTACCACAAGGTCTTTTTATTGTAAGGGCAAAGCAAAAGGTCTTCCAAAAGGTATTTTTGTAGAAGAAACGTTCTTCCTTAGAAGTCCACCACAAGGACTTCCTACACAAAAACACAAGATCATCGTAAAGGTGACCAAGATATTATAGAAGACCAGATGATGTCTTCTAAAAGAAGGTCTTCCTATAGAAGAACAAAAGGTGTTGCTATAGACGAACAAAATATCTTCCAATAGCAGACAACAAGATATTTCTACAGAGGAGCTCAAAGTTCTATCGGAAAACAAAGTCTTCATAAAGGTGGGCACAAGACCTCAAAAATAGGGGACCAAAATGTCATCTTATAGAAGAACACAATATCTTCTTATAGAGGACAACAAGGTGTTCTTAAAGAGAACGATAAAGTTCTGGTATAGAAGACCAAAAGGTCTTTTTATATGGTGACTTAGTTCTTATAGAAATCCAAGATGTCTTCTTATAGAAGAAAGAAACGACTTCTTATATACGTTTGTCCCATAGAATACCAACAAGTATTCACATATGGAAGACCAAATAGTCTTCTTGTAGACGACCATGAGGTGCAAAATGTCATATTATAGAATATTAAAAAAACGTCTTCCAAAAATCATTTTATAGAAGACAAAAGGGTCTTCCTTAGAAGACCACAAGGACTCTTTGAGAAAACAAAAAGTATTCTTAGAGGAGACCAAAAGGTCTTCCAAAAAAAAAGACGAAATAGTCTTCTTATAATAGACCAAAAGATCTTTTTATAGAAGACCACAAGGAGAAGACAAAAGGGTATTCTTATAGAAGGTTGTCCTACAGAAGACCAAATTGTCTTCTTGTGGAACACCAAAAGGTCATCTTATAGAAGTCCAAAAGGTCCAAAAAGCTCTCTTAAAATATCTTCTTGTAGAAGGAAGGAAAGAGGACCAAACATTGTCCTCTTAGAGAATACAACTTTCTTGTAGAAGACAAAATGGTCTTTTTAGAAGACCACAAGGTTTTCTTATGAAAGACGACCACAGGGTATTCCCATAAAAAACCAATAGATCTTCTTATTGAAGACAAAAAGTCTTACAGAAGACAAGATGTCTTCTTATAGAAGAACAAAAAGTCTTCCTATAGCATACCACAAAATATTCTTACAGATGAGCACAAGGGCTTCTTATATAAGACCGCATGATATTCTTGTAGATGACCCCAAAGTCTTCATAAATGTGGCAGCAAGTCATTCTGACAGAACACTACTAGGTAATTGTTTAGAGGACCACAACCTCTTCTTATAGAAGAATATAATGTCCTCTTATAGAAGAACACAAGATCTTCCTATAGAGGACAACAAGATCTTCTTATAGAAGAACACAAGGTCTTCCTATAGAGGACAACAAGGTCTTCTTATAGAAGAACAAAAATTGTATAATTGGAAACTAAAGTCTTATAGAAAGCCAATATGTCTTCATATAGAAGAACAGGAGGTCTTCCCAAAGATGATCAAGAAGTTTTCTATAGACGAGCAAAAGTTCTACCAGTAGAATACCAAATTGTATCTTTTATAGAAGACAAAAATTCTTCTTTAGATGACCAAAAGTTTTTCTTAGAGAAGACCACAGTGTCTCCTCATAGATTTAAAAGGTCATCTCATGGAAGATCACAAGGTGTTCTTATCGAAGACCACTAGGTTTTCTTTTGAATGGTCCTCTTATAGAAAACCACAAGATCTTCTTAAAGAACCCCAAAAGGTATTCTTATAGAAGACCCTAAGGTATTCTTATAGAAGACAAAATGGTCTTCTTGTAGAATACTAAAGGCTCTTCTTATAGAAGACCAGAAGGTAAGGTACAGATGATCAAAATATCTTCTTGTAGATAAATAAAATTTCTTTGAATGGAAGATAAAAAGTTCCTGTTATAGGAGACCAAGGTCTTACTGATGTCCAAGATGTCTTCATATAGAAGAACAAAAGGTCTTTTCATAGAAAACCAAATATGATCAAAAAACATTGTTGTAGACGAGCGAAAGGTTTTTCAATAGAAGACCACAATGTGTTCTTGGAGACGACCGAAATGTCCCCTCACAGGGTCTTTTTTGATGAAAGATCAAAAGGTGTTCTTATTGAAGACCTCAAGGTCTTCTTATGGAAGACCACCACAAGATTATCTTATAGAATACCAAATGACATTTTTGTACAACACCAAAATGACTTCTTATTAGGCCGGGGCGAATTGTATGGAAGGAAAAGAGTGATAGTGGGCGCCTGGAGTTTCAGATTCTTGGGATTGTACTGAGCAAAAAAGTCCACTAGACCATATGTCTACGGTGAAAATCGAGCCCCCGGATTTTGACTTGAAATTTTTTTCAAGGATATTTTGGCCAAACCATATCTCAGAAACTTGACCTATCCTGAAAATTTCCTTTTGCGTTCTTAGTACACTCACCAAGGGCTTTGATCTCCAAAAGGAAATTTCCACCCACTGACTTTGAGTCAAATTTTGTAGCACAGTGTAATTAATCGATATTTTCCGAAAAATTTGCACTTTCTCGGGGCCATAACTGCCTAAAGGAGCGTTCCAATGCATTTGCGATGTACTAGAGAGTTCTTAATTATTGCCTTGGCTATAATTTTTGTCTTTGTGTTGGATCGAAAATCTCAGTGGTTTGGCTGTTACATACATGCCAAAACATCCAAAAAGCCTTGAAAAGAAACTTCAAGTCAAAATCCGGGGGCTCGATTTTCACCGTAGACATATGGTCTAGTGGACTTTTTTGCTCAGTACAATCAAAATAATCAGAAAATCCAGGCGCCCGTGGTGGTGTTCAAATCGCCCCACCCTACTTCTTATAGAAGACCAACGTAATGTTGAAGACATTTCCTGGATTCTTATGGCCTGTTTCTCTAAGACGATTCGAATTCAAATTCGTTCGAATTACTACCAAACTCCTGTTATTGTAGGAAATGTTTGCTTTATTGAAAATAAAAATAATTCAAATATTTTTCAAAAAACAGAAGTTTGGTTGTAGTTCGAACGAACTTGTATTCGAATCGTCTAAGTGAAACAGGCCATTAATCTGGCCAAAATTGTCCGTTGGGGATTATGTCACTTCTACAGATATTCCTGGCGATAAAGACCACACTAGTGTATTTTTTTCTATGACAAGACAAGATTTTCCGATGTATGGACCCCGCAATATCTCTATATTTGGGCCACTCCTTAAACACCTCCCGCACAAAAATGCAATTTGCAGATTTTTACTATAGTTAGTTTTTGCTACCATAGTGCAATGGTATGGACACCAGTCTTGTACGCTGAGTTCGGAGTTCGATTCCTAGCCACGCACTACAAAATTTTCAAGGATGGCAAAAATACCCCTCAGCGTAAAGTACGCCGCACTTTCTGAGTATCTTAGTCACGTAAAACTTCTCGAAAAGTGGTGTCTTATGACACGCCGCAAAACCCGAATTTTTTATCGTCACTGTTTGTCAATTTACATATGGGATTCGATAGCAAACATATTGAAGCTAAGGAAACCAAAAACTTAGGTCACAATATTGGAAGGCATGGGTGTAGTGCGCTCCTAAAAACGATTTTTCCCTAATTGTAGAAAATACGTCATTTTTGAAAATTTCTACAGAAAGAAATATCTATTTTTCGGAAACTATAACAGATATTGTGCTCACTGTTTTTTTGGGTAGGTTGGATTGTTGTCTTTAAGAACCATTACAATAAGTTACCGTAGCGTGAACTATTTTATTATACCCTACACCACACTGTGGTAAGGGGTATTATGTCTTTGTGCATTTGTATGTAACATACAAAAGGAAACGAAATAGACCCATAGTTCCTTTTGGGGATATATGTACATATAATCACTTTCTGAGTCGATTTATACATGTCCGTCCGTCTGTCCATGTATTTTTGTTCGCAACGTACAGGTCGCATTTTTTGTCCGATATTGCTATTGGTGAAAATCGGTTCAGATTTGGATATAGCTCTCATATACATATATTTTCGGCCGATTTTAAGTATTTTCTGCACCAAACACGCTATATACTTCCGATTTTAATGAAATTTGGAAGATGTGACTGAATACGGTCTTAAAATAAATGTGCCGAATTACATAGAAATTGGTTCAGATTTGGATATAGCTCCCATATACATTTTCGGCCGATTTGACGTATTTGCTGCAGCAAACGCGCTATATAGGTCAGATTTTGATGAAATTTGGGATGTGTGACTGAATTTGATCTAGAAATAAGTATGCCAAATTATATCGAAATCGGTTCAGATTTGGATATAGCTCACATATATATTTTCACTCGATTCCAGGTATTTGGTGCACCAATCACGGTATATACGTCCGATTTTGATGAAATTTGGAATGTGTAACTGAACTCGGTCTAGAAATATGTTTGCCAAATTACATCGAAATCGGTTTAGATTTGAATATAGATCTCATATATATTTTCGCACGATTTCACGTATTTGCTGCACCAAACACCCTATATCTGTCCAATTTTGATGACATTTGGAATATGTGACGGAATTTTGTCTAGTAATAAGTGTACCATATTATATAGAAATCAGTTCAAATTGATATATATCTCCTATATAAATTTTACATATTCACAGTGGTGTAGGGTATCATATAGTCGGCCCCGCCCGACTATGATCCTTTCCTTACTGGTTTTTCCTCTGGAAAAATGTTATAGCCTTTTTACACAAATGGATATTTTTTAAGTATATGAGTTCTTATATGAGTTATATGAGCTTTTTAAAAAACTAAGGAGTATTTCTTATTTTGGAACCAATTTTTAACTTTTTGAAAAAAAAATAACAAAATTTTTTACTATTTTTTAAGTTTTTGTATTTTTGTGTTTTTGTTATTGGTATGTAACCTTTATTTAATAGTTGGAATATATGAAAAACTCAAAAACACTCATATTTTGACGCATAGGAAAATATAAAAAATAACGCAATTGTGTTATCTGTAGAACAAAAAAAAAATATATATATGAGAATATCTCTTTGGTCTATACTTTGCACATCATGAAATTTCTACCAGGCTAAGATGACAAAATTTCCGGAAAGTTCAGTTTAGGACCTGCTCTCGAATCGCTTTGATTTTTGTTGTAGCAACTTGTATTCACTGCCCCCATACGACGGTACAAATTTCATCAGGAGCACGTCCAACTTTCTGAAAAAATAGCCTGAAAGGTACAAAAACCCCCTACGACACCGTGTGTAGTGGTTGGAGCGCAAGATGATTCTCGAACGGATCTGCCGATTCGGTAAAAATTTTGGCCTTCGTAATATTTTGCCCAAACTTAATTTAAGTACGAAGATAAGCCATAACCCATAAAAGTTCAAAAATGTTCGGAAAAATTGTGCGCATGATAACTTTTGATGGGAGTGACCGATTTGGTCCATACTTTACACATCCTAATATATCTACAAGATGTAGATCAGGTTCGAATATGGACTATATTTGTCCACTCCTTCGGATACCTCCCACACAAGAATTTGGATACATTCACTTTAAGACATGCTCTCGAATCACTTTGATTTTTATTGAAGCAACTTGTGTTCGCTGTCTCCATTACGGCGGTAAAATGTTTATCAGGGGCAAGTCCATACTTCTTGAGAAAACAGCCCGAAAAGTGTAAAAAAATCCCTGTGGCACCATATGTAGTGGCTGGAGCGCATGGCAACTCTCGAAGCTTTGGGCTTTTATCTTAGTCCATATTTTTGTCGGGAAGTTCATACGCCCAAAATTTTGAAACCCCCTAAATACATAAGTTTTTTCGAGAAAAAAGTATTTTAATTCACACAGGCTGAGGGTGTATCTCTGTCGGCAAAGCCGACTGATACTTGTTTACTATTTTTTTAAGTTTTTGTGTTTTTTTGTTATTGGTGTGTGACATTTTTTAATAGTTGGAATATATGAAAAACTCAAAAACACTCATATTTTGACGCAAAGGAAAATATGAAAAAAAACGCAATTGTGTTATCTGTAGAACAAAAAAAAAATATGAAAATATCTCTATCCGTTCTTAACTTACAGCAGGTCCCATATCATAGGGCTAATGTGAATCGGGGTGCACTCAGTAATAAAGGAGAAGTCTTCCTTGTCTCCTTTGGGATGATGTGGAACAATTATATAGTTTTTATACCCTCCTCCATATTATGGAGGGTATAATTAAATTTGTTATTCCGTTTGTACCACATCGAAGTATATATTCTTGATCAGGGTAAAAATCTAAGACGATATAACCATATCCGTCCGTCTGTTTAAATCAAGATTCAGTTCCCAATTTTAAAGATAGAGATTTGTAATTTGGTAAGGAAGTTTCTATTACTCCTAGGATGTTTGGCATTGCAAACGGGCTATATCGGCCAACGTTTTGATATAGTCCCCATAGAACGGTACCACCCGATTTTCGGTATTTTAAAGGTTTTAGCCTCATTTTCACACCGAAATGGTTGAAATTTGGTATTTAGTCTTCGCTGATGGTACAAAACTTTCCCCCATAGAACGGTACCTACCGAGTTTTGGTATTTTGAAGATTTTGACCTCAATATTCAACCGAAATGGCTCAATGGTTATTTTGTCTTCCTTGTGGGTATAAAATGTCCCCCCAGAAATTTGTCGGTACAGGTCCACACCTTAATATGGCCCCCATAGAACGTTACCTCCTGGTTTTCAGTATTTTAAAGGTTGAGGCCACAATATTCCATCGAAATGGCTGAAATTTGGTACTTGGTCTTCGTTAGGGAGATTCAACTTTCACCTCTAAATTTGTCTATATAGGTTCAGGCCTTCATATAGCCCCCATAGAAAGGTACCTCCGGATTTTCTTTATTTTGGGGGTTGTGGCCACATTAAACCGCCGAAATGGCTGAAATTTGGTATTAAGTCTTTAGTGGGGGTATAATGCTCTCCATATGAAATTTGTCGGTATAGATGTACGTCTTCATATAGTCCCCATAGAACGATACCTCCCGATTTTCGGTGTTTTGTACGTTTTGGCCTCAATAATCCACCGAAATGGCTAAAATTTGGTGTTTAGTGTTTGTTGGTGGTATAGAACTTTCCCCCAGAAATTTCTCGGTACAGGTCCACGCCTTAATATAGCCCCCACAGAAAGGTACCTCCCGATTTTCGGTGTTTTTAAGGTTGTGGCCACAATAACCCATCACAATGGCTGAAATTTGGTATTTAGTCTTCGTAGGGCGTATTCAACTTTTCCCCTAGAAATTTCTCGGCACAGGTCCACCTCTCTATATATAGCCCCCATAGAACGTTACCTTTCTGATTTTCGGTATTTTGAAGGTTTTAGCCACAATAACCCATAGAAATGGCTGAGATTTGGTATTAAGTCTTCGTTGGGGGTATTCAACTATCTGCCCTAAATTTCATAGGTTCATGGGACAATCCGATCCATCACTCCTGTTATTGTATTAGTATTCGGCCAACGGTATTTTATTTTGTATGTCGGCAAATTGTTATGATTATGTTGTTCTTGAATTATACAATCTCACTACCCCGCCAGACTTGTTGTCTGTTAAAAAAGCTCGTGGAAATTATAAAAGTTTTTTTAGAACAATAAGAAGAAAAAACATGAAGAAGACTATAAATAGAAAACAGGATTATTCAGTGGATAAATACAGAAAACTCTCTAATTTTATAACTTGCGGTTTGATAATTTTATTAAAACTCATAGTTCTCAAACGGTTTTTAAATTATGTATTTTATATTCTAACAATTGCTCGTCCAATTTAAACTGTGTCTACTAAGTGAGAGGTTAATTGACAATTGTTTTAATTTATATCATCATAAACAAATTTAGAAGACTGTTATAAACATTAAATTATTATGACGTTAGTTTTTTTTTTATCACCTCCGCATTTCATTAGCCGTAGGACAAAAGAAAAGACTTAGACGACAAACCTGATGATAGCTTAATATAAACAAATGCAAACAAACTATCGCAGAACAAGACAGTGAACTCGTAAAATGATTCGTGGAATTTTTTTTTCAAACGCATAAAGACTAATTAGCAATCTCCTGCTTTAAGTGTTTGCTATCATTCAATCAAAAGTGCGAAATTTTTAGTGACTGGCTGCCGATGATGCTAATTTTAATGCATTAATATCACGTTTCAGTGTTATACAATATATGTTAAAGAAGAAAAAAATAACATAAGATTTTTTACCATTAGCGTAAATATTGTACCCTTACTCCCTTTGCACATACCGTGATTATTTGCCGATAATTATATAAAAAGAATCATCGTTAGGAACTTTTAAAGGGAGTTAAGCAATATGACTCCCAAAATGCCAAAAACGGTCAGTTGTTGTCGAAACAAAGGGACCCTCCTTCTTAAGTCGTAGAAAATGTATTATCCTCTGGATATCTTATTTAGTTCCCGTTTGCTTGTGTATCTTAAATTTAGTATTGAAATAAAATAAAATTAAAAAAATATACTTTCTCTTCTGCGCAACCTCCCAGCATAAAACTACATACCCACCCCATGAATGTTACAAAATAAAACGCCAACTCCTCAACATAATCAAATTGATTTTGAAAGTCTTACCAATAGCTTAAATAAATGTTGCTTTTTTATTTTAGAAAAATGTCTTAATTTCCTATTTGCAAAAATTTCCTTTCAAAATTCAATTGCAGCGGCAGAAAAAATAAATGTAAGGCAAATTATCAAAACATTAGTTTAATTGTTTTCCAAATATACATACATACATACACATGTACATATCCAGTTCAGTAGGTCCAATGTTTATAAATGTATGTATGCCATTTACAATTGTCTGCAATTTGTTTGTAATTTCGTTACGTCGTTACAAGACCTGGCTGGCATCACAGAGGTTTTCTTATCCAACGAACCAAGCAGTCAGTCAACCAAGCTCCCATTATTACGTCTGTTTCATTTGTTTCAATTTTTTGTTTTACTAAGAAAGCCAATAATTTTAATTTAGATCCGCCATTGATTGCAAAGAATTTTATTGTAATTATAAACGCCATGCATATTTGTAATACAACAACAAAAGCCCACAAAGCCGACAACTATGACCAGTTGACTAGTCAGTACTGGTCAGTGCAATAACCACATTACGTTCAATATGGATTTCAATCCATCAAAATGTAACAATTGTTGGAATCAACAAAAAAAAATTGAAAAGATTTATTGTGAAATTGAATTGGATGCGAAAATGACTCTTCTAGAAATTAATGCATTCGATGGACTGGTGTTATATTGATTTATAATCCCATATGAAAACAGTAATTCATTGACCATATGCAAGAACAGGAACTTTTGTTGTATCTGTGTTGATAAGCAGATTTAAAGGGCACATTATCACCTCACACAATTTGACACACAGAGTCTTGTCTCAGGGGATTCATGTTCGTTCGTCTTTATTTATTGTATCGTCCAACATTAATGATATTATATAAATTTTGCTGTTATTCTTTTCTAATTGTTTTTGGGAGTTGTTTTGGGATATTTTTCTGTGTTGAAAAATTGTTTATTGGAATGAATCTCCATACATATGTGGTATCAACAAGATTGCTTTCATTTGATATGTAGCTAGAGAAAAACATTTATCAGACTTCGCACCAATAAACGTGGACTTATTAAAAATATTTTTTCATCGATTAGCAACGAACGTGAATTTTTTAAAAATATTTTATATCGATTAGCATAGAACGTGGATTTTTTAAAAATATTTTTTCATCGTTTACCAAAAAACGTGGATTTCTTAAAAATATTTTTTCATCGATTAGCAAAGAACGTGGATTTTTTAAAAATATTTTTCATCGATTAGCAATAAACGTGGATTTTTAAAATATTTTTTAATCGATTAGCAAAAAACGTAAATTTTTTAAAAATATTTTTTAATCGATTAGCAAAAAACGTAAATTTTTTAAAAATATTTTTTAATCGATTAGCAAAAAACGTAAATTTTTTAAAAATATTTTTTAATCGATTAGCAAAAAACGTAAATTTTTTAAAAATATTTTTTCATCGCTTCGCTAAGAACGTGGATTTTTATACCCTCCACCATATTATGGAGGCTATATTAAGTTTGTCATTCTGTTTGTAACACATCGAACAAATCATTTGCGACCCTATAAAGTATATATATTCTTGATCAGGATAAAACGATCTAGCCATGTCCGTCTGTACGTCTGTTGTAATCACTCTAGCGTCCGCAATAATTGAGATAGAGTGCTGAAATTTTGCACGCGAGGGTCTTTTTTCCATAGGCAGGTCAAGTTCGAAGATGGGCTATATCGGTCCACTCTTTGGTATAGCCCCCATATAACGGTACCTCCGAATTTGAGGTATTTTGACGTTCTTCGCCACATTTGCAAACCGAATTAGCTATAATTTGGCACTTAGGGTTCCTAGTGATCAACAAACTTATATCCCAAAGGATATGGGCATAGGTCCATGTTTTGGTATAGTCCCCATATAACGGTACCTCCCGATTTTCGGTATTTTGAGAATTTTAGCCACAATTTTTAACCGAACTATCTGCAATTTGACATTTGAGGTTCTCAGTGGTCATTAAACATCTCCACGAAACATCGTCAACATAGGTCCATTTTTTGGTATAGTCCCCATATAACGGTACCTCCCGATTTTCGGTATTTTGAGAATTTTAGCCACAATTTTTAACCGAACTATCTGCAATTTGACATTTGAGGTTCTCAGTGGTCATTAAACATCTCCACCAAACATCGTCAACATAGGTCCATGTTTTGGTATGGCCCCCTTATAACCGTACCTCCCGATTTTCGGTATTTTGAGCATTTTAGTTACAATTTTTAACCGAACTAGCTGTAATTTGCCATTTGAGGTTCTCAGTGGTCATGAAATATCCCCACCGAACATCGTCAACATAGGTCCATGTTTTGGTATAGGCCCCATATAACCGTACCTCCCGATTTTCGGTATTTTGAGCATTTTAGTTACAATTTTTAACCCAACTAGCTGTAATTTGCCATATGAGGTTCTCAGTGGTCATGAAATATCCCCACCGAACATCGTCAACATAGGTCCATGTTTTGGTATAGCCCCCATATAACGGTATCTTCCGATTTTCCGGTATTTTGAGAATTTTAGCCGCAATTTTTAAGCGAACTAGCTGTAATGATCGGTATTTTGCGAATTTTAGCTACAATTTTGTCTATTCAAAAATAATCGTCAATATAGGTCCATGTTTTGGTATATCCCGATTTTCGGGAATTTTCAGTGGTCACGAAATTTCTTCACTAAAATTCGTCAACATGGGTCCATTTTTGAGGGTCTACATTGTTTTGATGAAACTACCCTCAATTTGACTCGTGAAGTTCCCTGCAGCTATAAAACTTTTCCGCCAAAAAATTTAAAGATAGGTTGACTCTTTGGTAGGTGGTACCTTTCACCTAGCTGAACACATTTTTTAGATTAGATTAGATAACACTGTGCAACAAAATGGAGTTGAAAGTCTGTGGCACGGAAAATTCCTCTTGGGGAAGAAAGGCCTTGGTGAATATGTTATGAACCCCGAAGGACAGATCCGCCGTGAGTCGAACTTCCGCGTATGGCGTGATGAAATTTTTGTTAGAGACCCTGTGGGCCATCAGGAATTAGCGTTATATCTTTGTTCACTGTTGCTTAAAGGACCCTAATTATTCCATTTTAATTAAGACTCTTTTATCGTGGAGGGTATAAAAAGTTCGGCCCGGCCGAACTTAACGACTTTTTACTTGTTCTAATTGTTTTTGGGAGGTGCTAGCATATTTTTCTGTGTTGAAAAATTGTTTATTGGAATGAATCTCCATGTTCGGTATCAACAAGATTGTTTTCATTTGATATGTAGCTAGAGAATAAAAAATTATCCGACTTCGACTCCAAATATTTTTTTTATCGATTAGACTGTATTTTTTAAAAAATATTTTTTCATCGATTACCAAAAAGCGTGGATTTTTTAAAAATATTTTTTCATCGATTAGCGAAAAACGTGTATATTTTAAAAATATTTTTTCGTCGATTAACAAAAAATGTGGATATTTTAAAAATATTTTTGGATCAATTAGCAAAAAATGTGGATTTTTTAAATATATTTTTCGTCGATTAGCAATTTACGTGGATTTTTTAAAATTATGTTTTCATCGATTAACAAAAACGTGGATTTTTTTAAAATAATTTTTTCATTGATTAGCAAAAACGAGGATTTTTTAAAAATATTTTTGCATCAATTAGCAAAAAACGTGGATTTTTTAAATAAATATTTCATAGATTAGCAAAGAACGTGGATTTTTTAAATATATTTTTCATCGATTAGCAAAGAACGTGGATTTTTTTTAAATATATTTTTCATCGATTAGCAAAGAACGTGGATTTTTTTAAATATGTTTTTCATCGATTAGCAAGAAACGTGGATTTTTAAAAAATATTTTTTCATGGATTAGCAAAAAACGTGGATTTTTTAAAAATATTTTTTCATGGATTAGCAAGAAACGTGGATTTTTTAAAAATATTTGTTCATGGATTAGCAAGAAACGTGGATTTTTTAAAAATATTTTTTTCATGGATTAGCAAGAAACGTGGATTTTTTAGAAATATTTTTTCATGGATTAGCAAGAAACGTGGATTTTTTAAAAATATTTTTTCATGGATTGGCAAGAAACGTGGATTTTTTAAAAATATTTTTTTATCGATTAGCAAAGAACGTGGATTATTTTAAGATATTTTTCCATCAATTAGAAAAAAAGTGGATTTATTAAAAATACTTTTTCATCGATTAGTAAAGAACGTGGATTTTTTAAAAATATTTTTTCATCGATTAGCAAACTACGTGTATTTTTAAAAACTATTTTTTCATCGATTAGCAAACTACGTGGATTTTTTAAAAATATTTTTTTATCGAATAGCAAACTACGAGGATGTTTTAAAAATATTTTTTCATCGATTAGCAAACTACGTGGATTTTTTAAAAATATTTTTTCATCGATTAGCAATACACGTGGATTTTTTAAAAATATTTTTTATCGACTAGCAAAGAACGTGGATTTTTTAAAAAATATTTTTTCATCGATTAGCAGAGAACGTGGATTTTTTAAATATATTTTTCATCGATTAGCAAACTACGTGGATTTTTTAAAAATATTTTTTCATCGATTAGCAAACTACGTGGATTTTTTAAAAATATTTTTTCATCGATTAGCAAGCTACGTGGATTTTTTAAAAATATTTTTTCATCGATTAGCAAGCTACGTGGATTTTTTAAAAATATTTTTTCATCGATTAGCAAACTACGTGGATTTTTTAAAAATATTTTTTCATCGATTAGCAAACTACGTGGATTTTTTAAAAATATTTTTTCATCGATTAGCAAACTACGTGGATTTTTTAAAAATATTTTTTCATCGATTAGCAAACTACGTGGATTTTTTAAAAATATTTTTCATCGATTAGCAAACTACGTGGATTTTTTAAAAAATATTTTTTCATCGATTAGCAAACTACGTGTATTTTTTAAAAATATTTTTTCATCGTTTACCAAACTACGTGGATTTTTTAAAAATATTTTTTCATCGATTAGCGAAAGACGTGAATTTTTAAAACTATTTTTCATCGATTACCAAAAAACGAGAATTTTTTAAAAAAAATTTTTCATCGATTAGCAAAAAACGTGGGTTTTTTAAAAATGGTTTTTTATTGATTAGCAACAAATTGGATTATTTAAAAATATGTTTGCATTGATTAGCAAGAATCTTGGATTTGTTAAACATATTTTTTCATTGATTAGCAGAAACGTAATCAACGTTTCTGGTTTAAGGCTGAATCGCTAATCTTTGGCCATGTCTACCTTTGACAGCCGTTGCGATTTTATTTACGTGTATAAATTCTGAGATACGTATCTTCGAAGTGGCGTATGTTATCGTTGGAAAATTATATTTTAAAATGAAATTTTATCTGTCAAAACGTGAAAGTCGCTAATTCCAGCCTGCAAAAACTTATACTTTTTAGCACATCAAGTGCTTCAGAATAGCTCCCATATCGCTTGATCCATATTTTGGAAACTATGGACTCCGTAAGAAAAAATAGTATGTCGTCGTAACACAAGACATCGTAGGCCCCCTTACGCAAGACATCGTAGGCCCCCAAACTAGACTAGATAGTTAAGACGAACCGTGGATACAGTCAGTGCATTGTCTCAATTGGAACTTCGATATCTCAAAAATGGTAAAACCTACGAAAATATCATAAATGTCTATCTTTAAGAGAATTTTCACAGCTACAATATTTTCTCAAATCCCATTTCGATAGGACTTGCGGTTTCTAAGCAAAATCAGGAAAAACAATTAATAAAGAGTCAGTCGGACGACAGGTATATACCCTCAGCCAATGTGAAGTGAAACTTTCACCTACGGACAGATCGATTGTATTTAAGGTCTCTTCGGAATATTGTGGCCCATTTTGGACATTTGAACGTGCCGACAAATGTTGAACTTTTGTGGGGGAGGTACCCTTAGGGAGGACCGATAGGGGCCATTTGAGAAGTTAAACTGCATATTTCAGGCTATTTTCTAAGGAAGTATGGACTTGCCCCTGATGAAACTTGTACCGCCGTATGGGGGGCAATGAATACAAGTTGTTGCAACAAAATTCAAAGCGATTCGAGACCAGGTCCTAATCTGAACTTATCAGAAATTTTGTGTGGGATGTACCCGAAGGAGTGGACCGATTGAGTCTATATTGGAACCTCATCTAAGTATATATATAACCCATCTTCGAACCTAAACTAATTTTGGACAAAATATTAAGAAAGCCAAATTTTGGACCGAAACGGTTGATCCGTTCGAGAGTTATCGTGCGCACCAGCCAGACAGGCAGACGGACGGACATTGCTCAATCAACTCCAAATTGTCTGAAACACATTTCGTCTAAACTTACTTGGGGTCCAAAACCATTATTTCGATGAGGCACATTTTGCCCGTATGAAAGTGTATATACCCTCGTTAGCATAAATGCTGAGGGTATAATAAAACAAGTAAAAAAAGTATCAGTCGGCTTTGCCGACAGAGATATACCCTCAGCCTGTGTATATTGAAACAATTGTTTCCCAAAAAACGTATGTATTTAGGGGTTTTTAAAAATTTTGGGCGTTTGAACCGACAAAAATGTTGATTTAGATTAAAGACCAAAATTTTGCGCAGGAGTTACTAAAAGGAATGGATCGACATTGACCATTATGGAAGTGGATCTCCAGCCACCACATATGGTGCCTATGAGGTTTTTACACCCTTTGTGCTGTTTGCTCAAGAAGTATGGACTTGCCCTTGAAAAACTTTTACTGTCGTAATTGAGGCAGCGCATGCAAGATGCTTCAACAAAAATCAAAGTGTTTCGATATCAGGCCTTAAAGTGAACTTATCCGAAATTTTGTGTGGGAGGTACCGGATGGAGTGGACAAATATAGTCCATATTTGAACCTGATCTATATCTGGTAGATATATTAGGATGTGTAAAGTATGGACCAATTCGGCCACTCCCTTCAAGAGTTACCGTACAAACAATTTTTCCGAACATTTTTGAAACTTTGTGGGGGAGGTACCTGAAGGAGTGGGTCGATATGGCTTATCTTCGAACTTAAACTATGTTTGGACAAAATATTACTTAGGCCAAATGTTGGACCCAATCGGCAGATCCGTTCTAGAGTTATCTAGAGTTAAGTTTGGGAAAAATATTACGATAGCCAAAATTTGAACCGAATCGGTTTATCCGTTCGAGAGTTATCTTGCGCTCCAGCCAGCCAGACAAACAAACAGACAGATGGACGGACATTGCTCAACTCCAAATTGTCTGAAACACATTTCGTCCAAACATACTTGGGGTCTAAAACCATTATTTCGATGAGGCACATTTTGCCCGTATGAAAGTGTATATACCCTCGTTAGCATAAATGCTGAGGGTATAAAAAATAGATTTGCAATAAAAGTGGATTTAAAAAATGTCACCGGTTAGCAAAGAACGAGGACTTTTTAAAAATATTTTTTCATTTTTCTTTTTTTCAAAATAGTCTGGCTTAATCCCATTGTTGTTGTTTTATAATTTTAAAACAACTAATTTATTAGTGGAAAAAGTTTGGCATTGTTCGCCCGGGGGATAAATCAGGGAAGACTAGTTTCGATCCACGCCACTGGATTTCATCAGTTCCTTTGTTTCTTGTTTGTATTCTCTCTAAAAATGTGAACTTTGACCGCGATTTATTTAAAAATCTCTCCATCGATTTTTTCTAGTTTTTGGATTTTTCTCATCTATGAACATTCCTGTTTCAGAATCCGAAAAACTTTCCAAGGTGTAAGCGGTTTTCATTAAAATTTAGTTAAGGCGCACCGTACATTACACTGTGTTATAAGGAAGCGATACAGTCAGTGCATTGTCCTTCTTCTAAATCTCAAAATTGGTAAAACCTACGAAAATATCATAAAGGTCAATCTTGTAGAGAATATTTCGATAGGTCTTGCGACTTTTAAGCAAAATCGTGAAAACCTAAACAAACCCCAAAAATTTAAATTTTGACCACGATTTTTTTTAAATCCCTCCGGCGATCTTTTTGTTTTTTGATTTTTCTCATCTATTAACATTGTAGTATCAGAATCCGCAAAAATTTCCCAGGTATAAGTACCTTTAATTTAAAGATAGTTAAGGTGCACCGTGGATACAGTCAGTGCATTGTCTCAATTGGAACTTCTATATCTCAAAAATGGTAAAACCTACGAAAGTATCATAAATGTCAATCTTTAAGAGAATTTTTACAGCTACAATATTTTCTCTAATCCCATTTCGATAGGACTTGCGGTTTCTAAGCAAAATCAGGAAAAATAAAAAAAACCCTAAAAGTGAATTTTGATCGCGATTTATTTAAAAAGCGCTCCGGCGAACATTGTAGTTTCAGAATCCACAAAAACATCCCATGTGTATGCTCCTTTCATTTAAAGTTGGTTCAAGAGCAACGTGTTTCCCCTTTACGACGGTACATGTTTTTCATGGGCAAGTCCTCCCTTCTTGAGATAATGGCCCAAAAAATTCCAAAAAAGCCTGCCAGCTCCAACGCAACTTGGTATTACGTAAGAAAACCCTCGAAGGGAGAAACCTTCAGAATATTGTGTGCTACTTCTTTTCTTTAGGTCCGAAGCTGAGGGTATATCTCGTTTGCCAAGCCGACTGATACTTTTTTATCTTATATCTCTCTCTTAACTCTGACTCAAATTTCTTTCTTCTAGTTCTTAAGTTCGTATCCTCTCGGCGCCTATAAACACTCTTTAAGGCTCTTTAGAATTTTTAGGATTAATAATTATTAAAATTTTTTTTATGATCAGCAGAGTTTATGTTTATTGCTGGAAAACTAAGAGGCTAATTAATCTCCTCATTTTGCTTTGAAAATACATACAAAAACTTTTTTCATTATTAAGAAAACATTTTCAATAAAATTAGAATTGAACATGTCTCACTTCTTATTAGCGACATGTTCAATATGTTCAACATGATTACAAATAAGCAATAATAGACCATGGCTGTTATTTGTAATTACGTACATTTACAGTTATGGCTCAAAATTAGTTCAATTAAAAGAAATCGAAATAATTGAAAGTATTCATTGATTAGCATTTTATGTTGGTTTTATTAAAACGCTATTGGCAGTTATAACTTTGTTTTGGATACAATATTTCAGTTCATTTCAATTTTTCTTTTCGGTTCATACATAACAGTTTTTTGTTTGTTTGGTCCACCAGCCGTATCGCTTTTAATCTTTGGCAATTAGATTAAAATCGCCGTTTCAAGTCAGTTTTGTTTAAAGAAACGGATTAAGATTTGAGGGGTTTTGAGCTTCTAAATTTATGCGCATTCATAAAAACTATAATTTAAATGTATCTGGGAGCTGCCGGAAAACCAAAAATCTCCAGCTATTGATATGCTCGTAGTTGTTGCTTTTGTTGTTTCTGGAAATAGTTTATGGTGTATTTTCATTCATAAAAATCACCCAGCATTAAGATAAGACAGCCAATGATCTCCATGTAAGCAAACAACAACAAAAAAAGAGGTGTACATGAATGTTGCTGACTGAATGTATTAGGAGGCATTTCGTACGTGTGGTGAATGGCCAAAGGCTAAGGCTTTTCAGAAGTACGACATACAACAGCACAGCACCGAACATAGCACAATTGTTCAAAAAAGGAAAGTCACACTAAAATAAAATCTCCCAAAAGCAATATATGGGTCAGTTTAATAGCTTGAAGCGCACGGGGGCAGTAAGAATAATACCAGCTACAAGTGTTGCATGCGATTATGCAATATTTTTTCGTTACTCATGCTAAGCTAAAAATGTAAATGGATTTTTATGACGAAAAACAAACACACACATCTCTCAAATACGTGATATTTTATGAAGGAAATCAAATTTAATTGAAGGAATATAAATACCATGTGGGACAAATTAATACGACGGTCATAAAAAATACTTTTAAAGGTAAGCCGAAAAGAAACGTAGGAAAAATGCTCTTTTATTAGGACATTCAATGAAATTTTCTAAGACGAATCGTTGGTCTTCAATTACTAATAGACTTTTTGGAATTCTATCTAGAAGGCTTCTATAAGAAGACCTAGTAGTTTTCTCTAAGAAGACTTAGACTATATGTTCTTCTAAAGGTAAGTCGAACGGAAACGTAGGTAAAATGCTCTCTTATAAAAAAATTCAATGGGTTTTTCTAAGACAAATCGTTGGTCTTCAATTAGAAGAATTTTTGGAATTCCATAAGACCATGTGATCTTCTTTAAGAAGACCTTTTGGTCTAATAAAAGAAGATCTAGAAGGCTTCTATAAGAAGACCTGGGTGTCTTATCTAAGAAGACTTAGACTATGTGTTCTTCTATAAGAAGACAATGGAGTTTTCTGTAAGAATAATTTCCGGTTTTATATAAGAAGACCTTATGGTGTTCTATAAAAAGTTCTGGTCTTTTTATATAAGACCTCTTCTAGAAGAGGAAGACCTTGTGTCTTCTATAAGAAAAAGACTTTGTGGTCTTCTATAAGAAGAAGAAGACCTTGTGGTCTTCTATAAAAAGAAGACCTTGTAGTCTTCTATAAAAAGAAGACCTTCTAGTCTTCTATGAGAAAAAGACTTTGTGGTCTTCTATAAGAAGAAGAAGACCTTGTGGTCTTCTATAAAAAGAAGACCTTGTAGTCTTCTATAAAAAGAAGACCTTCTAGTCTTCTATAAGAAAAATACCTTGTGGTCTTCTATGAGAAGAAGAACTTGTGGTCTTCTATGAGAAGAAGACCTTGTGGTCTTCTATAAGAAGAAGACCTTGTGGTCTTCTGTAAGAAAAATACCTTGTGGTCTTCTATAAGAAGAAGACCTTGTGGCCTTCTGTAAAAAGAAGACCTTGTGGTCTTCTATAAGAAGATCTTGTGGTCTTCTATAAGAAGAATACCTTGTGGTATTCTGTAATAAGAAGACCTTGTGTCTTTTATAAGAAGAAGAACGCGTGGTCTTCAATAAGAAGAAGAAGACCTTGTGGTATTCTATAAGAAGAAGACCTTGTAGTCTTCTATGAGAACAAGACCTTGTGGTCTTCTATGAGAAGAAGACCTTGTGGTCTTCTATAAGAAGAAGACCTTGTGGTCTTCTATAAGAAAAATACCTTGTGGTCTTCTATAAGAAGAAGACCTTGTGGCCTTCTGTAAAAAGAAGACCTTGTGGTCTTCTATAAGAAGAAGACCTTGTGGTCTTCTATGAGAAGAAGACCTTGTGGTCTTCTATAAGAAGATGACCTTGTGGTCTTCTACAATAAGAACACCTTGTGTCTTTTATAAGAAGAAGACCCCGTGATCTTCAATAAGAAAAAGACTTTGTGGTCTTCTATAAGAGGACCTTGTGGTCTGCTATAAGAAGAAGATCTTGGGGTCTTCTATAGGAAGAAGACCTTGTGGTCTTCTATAAGAAAAAAGTCTTGTAGTCTTCTATAGGAAGAAGACCTTGTGGTCATCTATAAGAAGAAGACCTTGTGATCTTCTATAAGAAGAAGACCTTGTGGCCTTCTTTAAGAAGAATGCCTTCTGGTCTTCTATAAGAAGATGACCTTGTGGTCTTCTATAAGAAAAATACCTTGTGGTCTTCTATAAGAAGAAGACCTTGTGGCCTTCTGTAAAAAGAAGACCTTGTGGTCTTCTATAAGAAGAAGACATTGTGGTCTTCTATAAGAAGAAGACCTTGTGGTCTTCTATAAAAAGATGACCTTCTGGTCTTCTATAATAAGAACACCTTGTGTCTTTTATAAGAAGAAGACCCCGTGATCTTCAATAAGAAAAAGACTTTGTGGTCTTCTATAAGAGGACCTTGTGGTCTGCTATAAGAAGAAGATCTTGGGGTCTTCTATAGGAAGAAGACCTTGTGGTCTTCTATAAGAAAAAAACCTTGTAGTCTTCTATAGGAAGAAGACCTTGTGGTCATCTATAAGAAGAAGACCTTGTGATCTTCTATAAGAAGAATACCTTCTGGTCTTCTATAAGAAGATGACCTTGTGGTCTTCTATAAGAAAAATATTTTGTTATCTTCTTAAAAAGTCGGCCTTGTGGTCTTCTATAAAAAGACCTTGTGGTCTTCTACAAGAAGACTACCCTGTGGTCTTCTATAAGAAGAAGGCCTTGTGGTCTTCTGTGAGAAGAAGACCTTGTGGTCTTCTATGAGAAGAAGACCTTGTGGTCTTCCATAAGAAGAAGACCTTGTGATCTTCTACAAGAAGAAGACCTTGTGGTCTTCTATAAGAAGAAGACCTTGTGGTCTTCCATAAGAAGAACACTTTTTGGTATTCTATAAGATGAAGACATTGTAGTCTTCTATAAGAAGAAGACCTTGTGGTCTTCAAGAAGAAGAAGACCTATTGGTCTTCATAAGAAGAAGACCTTGTGGTCTTCATAAGAAGAAGACCTTGTGGTCTTCATAAGAAGGAGATCTTGTGATCTTCTATAAAAAGAAGACCTTGTGGTCTTCTATAAGAAGAACCCTTGTGGTCTTGTATAAAAAGAAGACCTTGTGGTCTTCTATAAGAAGAAGACCTTGTGGTCTTTTATGGGAAGAAGACTATGTGGCCTTCTACAAGAAGAAGGCCTTGTGGTCTTCCATAAGGAGAAGACCTTGTAGTCTTCTATGAGAAGAAGACCTTGTGGTCTTCTATAAGAAGACGACCTTGTGGTCTTCTATAAGAAGAAGACCTTGTGGTCTTCTATGAGAAGAAGACCTTGTGGTCTTATATGAGAAGAAGACCTTGTGGTCTTCTATGAGAAGCAGACCTTGTGGTCTTCTATAAGAAAAAGACCTATTGGTCTTCTATAAGAAGAAGACCTTGTGGTCTTCTATAAGAAGAAGACCTTGTGGTCTTCTATAAGAAGAAGACCTTGTGGTCTTCTATAAGAAGAAGACCTACTGGTCTTCTATAAGAAGAAGACCTTGTGGTCTTCTATAAGAAGAAGACCTTGCGGTCTTCTATAAGAAGAAGACCATGTGGTCTTTTATAATAAGTAGACCATGTGGTCTTCTATAAGAAGAAGACCATGTGGTCTTCTATAAGAAGAAGACCTTCTGGTCTTCTATAAGAAGACCTTATAGTCTTCCATAAAAAGATGACCTTGTGGTCTTCTATAAGAAGATGACCTTGTGTTCTATAAGAAGAAGACCTTGTGGTCTTCTATAAGAAGATGACCTTGTGGTCTTCTATAAGAAGATGACCTTGTGGTCTTCTATAAGAAGATGACCTTGTGGTCTTCTATAAGAAAAATACGTTATGACCTTCTATAAGAAGAAGACTTTGTGGTCTTCTATGAGCAGAAGACCTTGAGTTCTAATATGAGAGGAAGACTTTGTGGTCTTCTATGGGAAGACGACCTTGTGGTCTTCTATAAGAAGAAGACCTTGTGGTCTTCTATAAGAAGAAGATCTTGTGGACTTCTATAAGAGGAAGACCTTGTGGTCTTCTATAAGAAGAAGGCCTTGTGGTCTTCTATAAGAAGAAGACCTTGTGGTCTTCTATAAGAAGAAGATATTGTGATCTTCTTAAACAAAAAACCTTGTGGTTTTCTATAAAAAGCAGATCTTGTGGCCTTCTGTAAGAAGACATTGTGATTCTAAAATAAACCCATGTGGTCTATAGTCCTTTTGTTGTCTTCTATATAAGAAGAAGTTAGGGTCTTCTATATAAGAAGACCTTGTGATCTTCTATATAAAAAGACCTTCTGGTCTTCTATATTAGAAGAAGATATGGGCTTCTATATAAAAAAACCTGTGGTCCGTATGGATTTCTATAAGAGGACATTGAAGTCTTCTGAGAAAAGAACTTTTATAAGAAGCTCATCTTATCTTCTACAAGAATATATTGTTTTCTTCTATGTAAGGAGGCCTTGTGGTCTTTTATAAAAAAAGACCTTGGGTTTCTCTATAAATGTGTTCCGTTTCAGACAATTTGGAGTCGATTTAGCCATGTCCGTCCATCAGTGTGTCTGTCAGGTTGGTGCGCACGATAACTCTCCAACGGATCAACCGATTCGAACCAAATTTTGGGTATCGTAATATTTTGTCCAAACTTAGTTTAAGTTTGAAGATGGGTCATATCGGCCCACTCCTTCGGTTACCTCCCCCACAAAAGTTCAAAATCTTTCTGTAAAATGGTGTGAAAGATATCACTCGATGGGAGCAATCGATGTGGTCCAAACTTTGCACATCGTATTCTTCTTTCCAGATATAGATCGGACTCGAATATGCAAGCCCATTTGGGGTAGGGGCGGTCCACTCCTTTAGGCGAAGGGTTGGTAACCCTCCCTTATAAAAAAAAAGCCTATTACCATGAAAAAACAAAGGAAAAGAGAAACAAATCCCCCAAATGTTGACGACCTCCGCAAACGTTTTAAGGACCATGATCTGCGAATCTGCACATGGAATGTAGGAACACTAAATTCAGATGGTACAGTTCGCGCACTAGCGAAAGAACTTCATGAGTACAATGACGATATCATTGCCATACAAGAAATACAATGGACAAAACAGAAAACCACGCAACCTATACCAATACCTAAAGGTGTACTATACCATAGCTGCCATGACACCAGACGGGAATTTGGCGGTGGATTTGTAGTTAGCCATAGGCTTAAAGAACTCGTCTCTAGATTCACTCCAGTAGATGAAAGACTAGCAACAATTCGAATATTTTCTACGAGCGACTTGAGAAAACGTACGCACGATGCCCTGCCCATGACATTAAAATCATTCTAGGTGACTTTAATGCAAAAATTGGAATGGAGAATATCTTTGGCTCTATAGTTGGTAAATTTAGCCTCCACAGTGAAACATCCAATAACGGAATGAGGCTGATTGATTTCGCAGCTGCCAGGAACATGGTAATTAGCAGCACCAAGTTTAGACATCCCGATATACACAAGGCCACATGGAAGTCATCAGATTATAAAACAAGAAACCAAATTGATCATGTTGTGATTGATGGACGCATGCCGTGTGTGCTGGACGTGAGATCATTTCGAGAAGCAAATATCGACTCGGATCACTAACTTGTTGCAGCCAAGGTACGCACGCGGCTGAACGTAGCGAATAAAATACGTCCCAACACAGCGAGAAAGCTGGACATCGAAAAGCTGCAATCCCAGAAGACAATCACAACATATTCCATTCAACTAACGCAAATGTTGAAAATAAACACTCCTTTTTCCGATAACATATAAGCATAATGGCAAAGGATTACCCCATCCATGCAAACAGCTGCAAGAACTGTGCTTGAATAAGAAAAACCTCCACCAAAGAACACATGGTACGATGAAGAGTGTCGTGCTGCTACTAGAGAAAAGAATGCAACGCACAAAGGAATAAGGAGACATTACAATCAGTAGCAACGCGTAGTACGCTAGAGCGATATCGGGAAAAAAAGAAGAGAGAAGAAACGTCTCTCCGCAGAAAGAAGAGCGAAATGTAAAAGCGCAAATGTAAAGAACTCGCGATGTACAGGAGTCAAAATGAAGCCAGAAAATTCTACCAAAGAGTGAAACATCAAACTGATGGCTTCGGTACAAGCACTTTCTCCTGTAGAGACGAACATGAAAACCTGGTAACTGATACCGAAAGTGTACTCCAGGCATGGAAAGAACATTTTTCTAAGTTATTGATAACAAGCAGCAGCAATTATGACAATGCGACAGCACCAATCCCAGATGACGGAAATGAATGCATTCCGCCCAGCCATAGTGAGGTTATGACAGCAATAAGTAGATTGAAAAATAATAATGCAGCAGGAGCTGACGGGCTACCGGCTGAACTGTTCAAAACCGGAGGGGACGAGTTGATAAGATGCATGCACAAGCTCATTAACACCATATGGCAGGAGGAAAACATGCCTAATGATTGGAATAAAAAGGAGATAAGACTGTATGTTCCAATTATAGAGGCATAAAAGCCTGCGTACATAAGCTGCCTTGCCTGCTTACCTTGCTTACTTCTGATAAAAGAATAAAAAAGAAAAGTGCAACCCAGTTTGAAATTTCCTCGGTCTTCTTTATTCTTTTATTTTTATTATGTCAAAAATGAAGCAGGAAAGCAAGGCAATCAGGCAGAGCAGCTTATGTACGCAGGCCTTAAGTTTGCTCCCCATCGCCTATAAAATTATATTCAGTATACCATGCGAACGACTACAGTCAATAGTCAATGATATAATAGACCAATATCAATGCGGCTTTAGACCTGGCAAATCCACCATTGACCAGATTTTCACCCTAAGGCAAATACTGGAAAAAACTCAAGAGAAACAGATCGACACCTACCATCTTTTTGTTAACAACAAGGCTGCCTTTGACAGTCCATTACGTACAAAAATATTTCAAGCCATGACTGAGTTTGGTATCCCCGCAAAGGTGATACGACTTTGCAAGATGACGATAACAAAAATGCGATCATAATGTTAAAATAGGGAAGAACCTCTCTGAGGAGTTCACCACCAAAAGAGGCTTCATGTCATCTATTCAACACACTGTTGAAAAAAATCATACGAGATGCTGAGGCAAACAGAAATGGCACGATATACAATAAGAACCACATGCTACTCGCTTTTGCCGACGACATCGACATCATAGGTCGATCGGAACAAACAGTGATTAACAGCTTTATGAGAGAAGAAGAAGAATCTGCTAGAGCAGGGATGACAGTGAACGTAGATAAGACGAAATTGATGGTATCGACGGACAATGCATCAACTGAAACCAGATCAACGGCTTCATCTACCTCGGCACTGCCATAAATAAAACAAAAAACAAGTACGAACGGCGTTAAGTTCGGCCGGGCCGAACTTGTTATACCCTCCACCACAATTTGTATTGAAGTAAAATGGAATAATTAGTTTCCTTTCGTGTATGAAGAAGACTTAATACTAAATTTCAGCAATTTCGGTAAAACAATGTGAGGCACCATTTTATGGGGACTATTTCAAAACGTCGATCTATACCGACAAATTTCTGACGGAAAGTTTTTAGGCTCAAAGAAGACTAAATACCAAAATTCCTATATTTCGGTAAGAGAATGTGGCTAAAACTAAAAAATACCGAAATCAAGAAGTAAGCTTCTATGGGGATATAGGAAGACGTGGACCTATACTGATAATACTCTTCTGGAATATTTTATAACTCTTGGAAGACGAAATAACGAATTTCAGCCATTTCGGTTGGATATTGACGTCACAATCTTCAGTATTACGATAATCCGGAGGTACCGTTCTATGGGGGCTATATCGAAACGTGGACCTATACCGACGAATTTTAGTCAGAAATGGGGCAATATGAAAGCGTGGACCTGTACAGACATATTTCTGGTGAACAGTTTTATATCACATTGAAGACTAAATACAAAATTTCAGCCATTTTGGTGGAATATTGAAGACACAACCTTCAAAGTACGAAAAATCGGGAGGTACTTTTCCATGGTGGCTATATGAAGGCGTGGACCTATACCGACAAATTTAAAGGGGAAGTTTGAGTACCCCCAACGAAGTCTAAATACCAAATTTCAGCCATTTCGGTGGAATATTGAAGCCACAACGTTCAAAATACCGAAAATCGGGAGGTACCGTTCTATGGAGGCCATATGAAGGCATGGACCGATACCGACAAAGTTCTGGGGGAAAGTTTTATACCCTTAATGAAGACTACGTACCAAATTTCAGCCATTTTGGCAGGATAATGAAGCAAAAACCTTCAAAATACCGAAAATCGGAAGGTACCGTTATATGGGGGCTATATGAAGGCGTGGACCGATACCGACAAAATTCTGGGGGAAAGTTTTGTACCCCTTAAGAAGACTACGCACCAAATTTCAGCCATTTTGGTAGGAAAATGAAGCTAAAACCTTAAAAATACCGAAAATCGGGAGGTACCGTTCTATGGAGGCTATATGAAGGTGTGGACCGATACCGACAAAATTCTGGGGGAAAGTTTTACACCCCTAAAGAAGACTACGTACCAAATTTCAGCCATTTTGGTAGGATAATGAAGCTCAAACCTTAAAAATACCGAAAATCGGGAGGTACCGTTCTATGGGGGCTATATCAAAACGTGGACCGATATGTCCCATTTTCAATACCAACCATCCTGCAAGTAATAAAAACATTTGTACCAAATTTTGACTCTCTATCTTTAAAATTGCGAGCTGTATCTTGATTTCAACAGACAGACAGACGGACGGACAGACGGACATGGTCAAATCGACATAGAATTTTATGCTGATCAATAATATATATACTTTATAGGGTCTCCGACGAATATTTCGATTGTTACAAACGGAATGACAAATTTAATTATACCCTCCATATGGTGGAGGGTATAAAAATCAGTTCTGACGAAGCAGACGAATAATATTGGCAAATAGATGCTGCTTTGGACTAAGTAAGCAGTTTAGAAACAAGGCCATCTCTCGTGAAACTAAAGTCACACTCTACAAAACACTGATACTACCTGTGCTAATGTATTGCTCCGAAGCATGGATACTTGCGCAAGCAGATAAGACAGCATTTTTTGGTGTTCGAGAGAAAACTTCTCCGAAATATATACCGTCCAATCTCCGTTGGTGATGAATATCGGCGTCGAATGAACCACGAGCGCTATACCAGATATATACTAACAACGACATAGTTAAGCGTATTGAGTTACAACGATTACGTTGGCTTGGTCATATCATAAGAATGAACGATGATTACCCCGCTAAAAAGGCGTATGCACATGAGCCACAAGGCGGTAAACGAAAAGTTGGTAGGCCAAGACTTCGATGGAAAGAACAGGCGAAAGATGACATCGAAGATCGTGGTATTCCCACTACCTGGAAAGAGATTGCTAGAGATCGGCGAAAATGGAAATCTATCCTTAGTTCGGCTTATGGAACAAATGTTCTGTGCGCAAGCAGAGCCTCCTAAGTATGTAAGTCCATACATCCTGAGATGTTGGAGTAAATGCTTCAAGAAACCATAACGGCACCAACTGAAATGGCAAATCCGCAAGATAATTTTCGCAAGGAGATTCTAATTGGTGCAGACTTTGCATATCGTATTATTTCATCCAATCATGTATCAGGTCGGGTGCCACCGTGGTGCAATGGTATGCACACCCGCCTTGCACACATAAGGTCGTGGGTTCGATTCCCCGGTCAGGCAACATCAAATCACTTTTCAACGGTGGCAAAATACCCCTCAGTAATGTTGGCGACATTTCCTGAGTATTGCAGCCATGTAAAACTTCTCAACAAAAGTGGTGTCATAGACACGCCGTTCGGACTCGGCGATAAACTGTCCCATATCATTGAGCTAATATGAATCGGGGTACACTCATTGATATGAGAGAAGTCTGCCTTGTCCCTTTGGGATGTTTGTGGAACAATTATTATGTATCAGGTCAGTGACTGAGGGTATATCTCCATCAGCACTGATACTTTCTTACTTGTTACGTTCCATAAGAAGGCTACGATTTTGTGTTCTTTTACAAGGAGACATTATCGTCTTCTATAAAAAAACCCTTCCATTATTTAAAACCCCTTCCATTTATATTGTTTTTTTTATTGCAAAAATAATTTATTATCAAAACTAGATTATCTAATTCAATTTCAAATATAATTCACAACTCTGTGTTGTGATTCCGCATAGTGTGCTATAGTAGAAATGATACGCATCTAAAGATAAACCTTGTTTGGATTCATTCTCTAGTCTTTTTATTTGTTATTTATTGCTTTATGGTGTTCGAAGCTATTTGAGATGTCACCAAATTGGGAAGACAACAAGCCAACAACAATGTTGTAACATTTAGCCACAGAGCCAAAGCAACTTGTTAACCATGTATTTTTTTCTTAACTAAAGATCTGAAAATAAACCAACAGCAAACATTCAATGCACTATGGTGGTTTCTTGTGCTCTTCTCCAACTCCCCTCCCCCCACCAAATCAACCAGCAGCACCAGCACCACTCTTACTTTAATGTTGTAAATAATATTAATTGTTACGATTCTGTCAACGACATGTAAGGCAAATGTTGTTGTTAACTACTGCTCCATCTATTGTGCGGTTATATTATTTGCAGCAAGTAGCAGCAGCAAGATGGAACATAGGCAGATAACTGCAAGACATGACAAAAAAACAGATTGTTGCAACATGAAAATAAAACCAACAGCAAAAAGAAAAAAATTAAATTTCAATTGCAACAATAAAGACAATAGCATATGTTTAGATATGCTACAGAAACACGATAGAAGTCAAGCAATGCGGCATCTTAAATACCGCCAAGAAACGTAAGGAGAAGAGCAATACCCCCATTTATGCCAAGCAACCCAATAGACAAAATTTCAGAATACTACTTCAATAGAAGAAACTAACTAAGGGGACCGGAGTGCAATGAAGCATGACATAAGAAAAATGAAATACTCCATACAGACAGATGATAGCCGAATAAATTCAATTCAATTCTTTCATATACCAACTATTGATTGTTTTAATTGATGATGGATTGAGTTGAGAAACTGAAAATTCGTTGAATTGTCAAGCTGAGCGACTTTAAAAAAAAAACAGTTGTTAATTAGTAAAAAATGCATTTATTAAAAAACGTTATGTTATTCAATAATTAACGAGTTATCTAAATGGAGGAACACGAAAAATGTTCAGTTAGAATGATCAGAACTGACGTATTTTTAGACAGTCGCTAGAAAGTTCTTAAAAAAGCGCCACATTTCTTACTGACCAGCTGAAGGCAGTTCATTGACTATTAAATAACATAAGTTTTTATAAAATAATTTTTTGTTGATAACTCCGTCCGACAGTCAATATTACACATGAACCGGTCTTTATACGTCTGAAACTATAGGCAAAATGGAGTAAATTGACATTTTTTATTTTTCGTTTTCGCATCCTGGTGACCGTTTAAAGGACTTTTAAATAATATTAATAATTAATTAATAAATACACAAAAATTAATTTCGAAAAAATTTGGAACGTGTTATCTAACTTTTGATGAAAACCGCTTACACATGGGAAGATTTCGCGGGATTTTCATAGATAAGAAACAGAAAAAAACAGAAAAAATCGCCGGAGGGATTTTTAAATAAATCGCGATCAAAATTCACAATTTTAGGGTTTTTTTAGGTTTTCACGATTTTGCTTGGAAACCGCAAATCGTATCGAAACGAGTCTGAAGCAAATGTTGTAGCTGTGAAAGTTCTCTACAAGACTGACCTGTAGGTTTTTTTCGTAGGTTTTACCATTTTTGAGATACAGAGGTTCAGTTAAAAATTTTAGGTTTTTATCTTAACTCTTCAAGATTTTGCTTGGAAACTGAAAATCATATCAAAATTCTCTACAAGATTGGATGATTTATTTCATTGTTTTATAAGGAGGCGATACAGTCAGTGCATTGTCTCATTTTCAACTTCTATATCCCAAAAAAGGTAAAACTTACGAAAATATCATAAAGGACAATCTTTTGGAGAATTTTCGCACCTACAACATTTTTTTTTTTTTGGACCCATTTACATAGGACTTGCGGTTTCCACGCCAAGTCGTGAAAACCTAAAGAACCCCTGAAAATGTGAATTTAAATTGCGTTTTATTTGAAAATCCCTCCGTCGATTTTTTTTGTTTCTTGATATTGCTCATCTATGAGCATTGTAGTTTCAGAATCTGCAAAAACTTCCCAGGTGTAAGCACCTTCCATTTAAAATTAGTTAAGGAGCACCGTGTGTACTTAACGGCATACATAATAATTACAATAAGTTATTCAGAACGGAATAACGGTACATTTAAAATATATATTTTATCGTAATGTTAACAACGACTTTTTTAGCTTCAAAGTTGCGATAGACGTGTTCGTTCTGTGAATAAATTATTGAGGAATCTTTTATCACGGTACGCCTTAACTAAATTTAAATAAAAGGTGCTTAAACCTGGGAAGTTTTTGCTGTTACTGAATCTACAATGTTCATAGATGAGAAAAATCAAATCAAAACAAAAAAATCGCCGGAGGGAAATCGCGGTCAAATTTTTTTTAGGTTTTCACGATTTTGCTTGGGACCAGCAAGCCCCTTCGAAATGGGATTAAAGAAAGTGTTATAGCGGTGAAAATTCTCTACAATATTGACCTCAATGGTATTTTTATAGCTTTTACCATTTTCGAGATATAGAAATTCAAATCGGGACATTGTACTGACTGTATGGCCCCCTATAAAACAATGTCATGCAGGGTGCACTAAAAAAACTAACTTTAAATGATAACCGCTTACATCTGGGAAGTTTTCGCGGATTCTGAAACAGCAATGTTCAAAGGTGAGAAAAAATCCGAAAACAAGAAAAAATCGCTGGAGGGATTTTTAAATAAATCGCGGCCAAAATTCACATTTTTACGTTTATTTTAGGTTTTCGCGACTTTGCTTGGAAACCGCAAGTACTATCGAAATGGGGTTAAAGAAAATTTTGTGGGTGTGAAAATTCTTCAGAGGATTTACTGCTATGATATGTAGGTTTTACCATTTTTGAGATATAGATGTTCAGGTCACATTTGTAGGTTTTTATACCCTCAGCATTTATGATCACGAGGGTATATACTTTATTATACACTTTCATACGGGCAAAATGTGCCTCATCGAAATAATGGTTTTAGGCCCCAAGTATGTTTGGACGAAATGTGTTTCGGACAATTTGGAATTTAAGTTCGAAGATGAGCTATATCGGTCCACTCCTTCCGGTACCTCCCCCACAAAAGTTCCAAAATGTTCGGAAAATTTGTGGGCACTATAACTCTTGAAGGGAGTAACCGATTTGGTCCATACTTTGCACAGCGCGAAATTTTTACCAGACTTAGATGAGGTTCCAATATGGACTCATTCGGCCCACTGCTTCGGGTACCTCTCACACAAAATTTCGGATAAGTTCAGTTTAGGACCTGTTCTCGAATCGCTTTGATTTTTATTGCAACAACTTGTATTCACTCCCCCCATACGACGGTACAAATTTCATCAGGGGCAAGTCCATACTACCTGAGAAAATGGCCGGAAAGGTGCAAAAAGCCTCTATGACACATTGTGTAGTGGTTGGAGGGCAAGCTAACTCTCGAACGAATCTGTCGATTTGGTCCAAAATTTGGCCTTTGTAATATTTTATCAAAACATATTTTAAATTCGAAGATGGCCTATATCGGTCCACTCCTTCAGGTACCTTCCCCACAAAACTTCAAAATTTTTCGGAAAAAAATTGCGCACGATAACTCTTGAAAGGAGTGACCGATGTAATCTATACTTTGCACATCCTAATATATCTACCAGATATAGATCAGGTTCAAATATGGACTATATTTGTCTACTCCTTCTGGTACCTCTCACACACAATTTCGGATAAGTTCTCTTTAAGACCTGCTCTCGAATCACTTTGATTTTTGTCGAAGTGATTTGCATTCGCTACCTCCATTACGAGGGTATAAGTTTTTTCAGAGGCAAGTCCATATTTCTTGGGAAAACATTTGTGTATTAGTGCAGTTAATTCATAATCCACATTTTTGTCGGAATGTTCACATGTCTAAAAAGGGCCACAAAATTCTGAAGAGACCTTAAATACATTCGATCTGTCCGGAGGTGAAAGTTTGGCTTCACATTAGCTGAGGGTATATATCTGTCGGCAAAGTCGACTGACACTTTTTTACTTGTTTTTAGCATATTTTTCAACGACCATTCAATAAATATGTCAATAATGTGGTGAGATCCGAAATGCGAGAATAAACTGTTGATGTGAACTGTGTTTGAAGTACCTGCTGTAAAAGATATGATGCAAAATAACATGAAGTAAGCATTGTAGAATTTCAGAAGGTTCTGAAGAATTGCTGAGAACTTTATTTGGAATATTTTTACAAAACGTTACTTGGTTCAACTCTCAATAGTTTAGCTGATACTCACCACAATTTCAGCAATTATGTAAAATTTTCTATATTTTATCGATTTTGATGCCTCAGATCCCCATCTTTTTTTATGTGGTGTGTTTAAAAGAAAGGTTCTGCTACTTTAGGGCTACAATATTGCCAAAGACAGCAAGGCCAAATTCCTAATTGTTTCAGAGATAAATGATTGATAAATGCAAAAAACTGTAGATTTAGCCCGGTTTAGATGAGACCATAAAGTACGACCTGGATCTGACAGGATAAAATACTACTAGGGTTTTTGTAGTCTCAATATGTACTTTCAAAAAATACATAGTAGAAGTTGTTTGCATTTTCAGTGTTGCATAGTGTAATTAAACATTGTCAAGATGTGACATACCGTGAGAGAGAGACATCCTTGGGCATTTGTTCTGGGCATTTCTTCCTTCTTGGGCATGAACAACCCTCCGCAAAAAAATGTTTTTTCAAGTCGAATCCCTCACAACTTGACAATCGCTCAAAAAAGGCTCGTGTCGTTTGGTGCAAAAAAGTGTTGAAAAAATGTTATGGCGGTGCTTCAAAAGATGTTTCTATGATCCTAATACCGAATGGTATACAACAATTTGCTTGCCTGACTTCTTTTTATTCTCGCACATCAAGAAACCAGTCAACCAAGGCTATCGTCGGGTCGGGACCGACTATATGATACCCTACACCACTACTTCTGTGCATAAGCTTTTGACTGGTAAAATACAAAATATTAAAATTGGGATAGCTTAGCGCCTTTGCTCTGAATGTCTTCGTTAATACAGGTCAATTCTGTTGAAACGCATTTAAGTGTATCGTCAGTACAAATATAAAAATGGAAAAGTCGGATGTACGCCAACCATCAATAGGCTTCTTTCTATGTGAGACCCTGATCAACCTGCAAAATTTCGTGAGGATCCGATTAAAATTCCGACCTGCAGTGTGATTGCACAAAAAAATGGAAGAAGGGATGCATTACCGAATATTGCGATATCTTTGTTGTTTGACCACCTATGACAACCAACTTCAGATCGTTGTAAAGGTGATATTTTCTACTTTCCTTGCTAGATTTTGCTTTTGATATACCTCTTAGAGAAGAGAGATATTCGCTTTGAAATAAAACGTTCTCCAAATAAGTTTTTTTTCACATTCCGACCCCTGAATAATATCCGACCATTTCCAAAATCAATAGGTTTTTTCCTCTGTGGGACCCCATTAACACCCAAAATTTCGTGACGATTTAAAAATGGGATGTATTAGAGACTATCGCGATATCTCCGTTATTTGGCCACTTACACCAACCTGCTTTACATCATTGTAAAGATGGGATTTTCTACTTTCATAGTCAGACTTTGTTTTTGGAACGTCCCCAACCAAAGCTGTGATATTCGTCATTATTAATAAAATCGCAAAATGAAAAGTTGTGTTCTATTAGCGGCTTTTGCGATATCTTCGTTGTTTGAACACCTACGACAACCTACGTTACATTGTTGCAAAGCTGATATTTTCTTCATTCATTAGCAGGGGTTGCTTTTGATATACCCCATATAAAAGCGGATATATTCGCTTTGAAATAAAATTTTGATTTTTTCTCCAAATAAGTATTTGCCCATGCCGACCCCAGAATATTATCCCCCATCACCAAAATCAATAGGCTTCTTCCCCTCCTTCATCAACACCCAAAATTTGGTGACGATCGGATTAAAATTGCGATTTATTATTGAAATTGAATATAATCTTCAATATATAAAAAAGTCAACGTATTTACGTAAGCGGTTATTTTAACAAAAATAAAGCAAATGTATAAAAATAAATGTTTGTTCAAAAAACAAAAAATCAACATTTTTCTTTTTAAAAATGTTCAAAATGCATTTAGAGATCTCAGTCGGTGAGGAATTTTGTCTCATTTGCTTCAGCACTTGGTACTAAGGTGCTCAGGAAACCATTTCGAGGAGGCCCACTAGACCAATGTGACTTTTTGCAAGCAAAATTTAAAAAATAGTATAAACTATTGTCATTTCGGGGAGGTTGAGGACCTGTGCCACCCCCCTGCATACGTCACTGGCAATTGGCAAATATGTATTAGTCATGTTGGACGATACTTTACAGAACAATAAAACTATTTCTGATGATATATGTTATTAGTTTTCATTATTAGGCCATAAACTTTTCAAGTAGTCCTCGTATAAGAAGACCGTTTAGTCTTCAATAAGCAGAACTTTAAGTCTTCCATAAAAAGATTTTTTGCCATCTATAAGAAGAGTATTTGGCCTTCTATAAAAATAAATGTTGGCCTCTATAAGAAGACTATAAAGAGATCTTTTGGTCTTCTATAGGAAGGTCTTTTAGTTTTTATACCCTCAGCCTTTAGGCTATAGGGGGTATAAACACTTTGATACGATCAAAAATGTGCCTTTTCGAAATAAGGGTTAAGAACCTAAGTATGTTTGGACGAAATATGTTTCAAACAATTCGGAGTCGATTGGGCAATGTCCGTCTGTCTGTATGGCTGGTACTCACAAAAACTCTCGAACGAAGCAACCAGAGGGTCCAAAATTTGGCATTCGTAATATTCTGTCCAAACTTAGTTTAAGTTCAAAGATGGGCCATAACGGCCTACTCCTCCCGATAACGATGACTCTCGAATATGTTTCAAACAATTCGGAGTTGATTGGGCAATGTCCGTCTGTCTGTATGGCTGGTACTCACGAAAACTCTGGAACGAAGCAACCAGCGGGTCCAAAATTTGGCATTCGTAATATTCTGTACAAACTTAGTTTAAGTTCAAAGATGGGCCATAACGGTCTACTCCTCCCGATAACGATGACTCTCGAAGGAACAAATTGATTTGGTCCAAACTTTGCACATCGTATTATTCCTTCCACATATAGATCGGGTTCGAATTTTTAAGGGCCACTCTTTCGGGTACCTCCCACACAAAATTCGGAAAAGTGAAGTTGAAGAGCTCTTCTCGAATCGTTTTGACATTTTTTTCCGCAGGTTGTCCCTGCGGCCCCCTTTGCGACGGCACAATTTTTTCGGGGCAAGTTCATCCTTCCTCAAATAATGGGCTAAAAACTCCAAGAAACTCTGACTGCACCAACTAAAATAACAAATCCGCAAGATAACTTTTGCAGGGAGTTTCTGATTGGTTCAAACTTTGCACATCGTTTTATTTAATCCTGTCATGTATGCGGTTGTAATATCGACTGTATCGGTCAACCGCTTCGGGTACCTCCTACTGAAAATTTGGGAAAAAATGCAGACGATCTTTTCTCTATAAATCAGAAGTTTGTTTACTAATTTTTTTTTTTGCACTAGATGTCAAGGATTTTATATAGCCACACATAGCGGTACATAGGGATTCCACCTATTTTGAAGCAAAGTCATGATACAAAATCAATTTATTTTATATACGGAATAATCGTTGTGTTTGCTGCTTTTTTGGTCAGAGGCTCAGGGTATATCTCTGTCAGCAAAGCTGACTGATACTTTTTTGTTTAAAAATATGTTAGAGGGTCTGTGCTTACTCGTCAATTTTTTACAAATATTTTTGGGAGTCTATCTGTATACGTGGGGTTTTTCGAAAAATATTTTGAGAATCTATTCAAGCTCGTGGATTTTTTAAAACATATTTTGAGGACCAACCCAAGCTCGTGAATTTTCTAAAAAATATTTTGAGCCTTTATCCAAGCTCGTGGATTTTGTAAAAAAAATATTTTGCGGCTCTATCCAATCCCGTGGATTTTGTAAAAAAAAGTTGCGGCTCTAACCAAGCCCGTGTATTTTGTAAAAAAAATTTTCCGGCTCTATTCAAGCCCGTGGATTTTTTTAAAAATTTTGAGGCACTATCCAAGCTCTTGGAATTTAAAAAAAATATTTTGAGAATATAACCAAGCTCGTGATTTTAAAGAAAAAATATTTTGAGGGTGTATCGAAGCTCGTGGATTTTTAAAAAAAATATTCTGAGTCTTTCTCTAAGCTCGTCGATATTTTAAAAAATATTTTGTGGCTTCATTTAAAAATGCTCTATCTAAGCTCGTAGATTTTTTAAATATTTTGAGGCACTATCCATCGATTTTTTTATAAATATATTTTCTTTCTCGCTTTCCAAGAACGTGGATTTTTTTAAAAATTATATTGAGGCTAAATTCAAGTTCGTGAATTTTTTAAAAAATATTTTGAGGCTCCATCTAAGCATGTGTATTTTTTAAAAAATATTTTGAGGCTCTATCGAATCTCGTGAATATAAAAAAAATAGTTAGAGGCTTTATCCGCATTCTTGATTTTTTAATAAATATTTGGAGGCTATATGCAAGCTCTAGATTTTTTTCCTAAATATTTGGAGGCTATATTCAAGCTCTTGGATTTTTTAATAGCAAAAAATATTTTGCACTCCTGTCCAAACTCTTGGATTAAAAAAAATATTTTGAGGCTCTATTCAGGTCGTGATTTTTTTTTAAAAAAATATTTTGAATCTCTATCCAAGGTCGTAAAAAATATTTTGATGCTCCATCCACGCTTTTGAATTTCTTAAAAAATATTTTGAGGAGCTACCCAAGCACGCCGATTTTTTAAAAAAATATTTAGAGGCTCTATCCAAGCTCTTGGATTTTTTAATAAAAATATGCAGGCTTTATCCAAACTCTTGGATTTTTTTTTTTTTTCAAAAAAAATGAGGCTCTGTTCAAGCTCCTGAATTCTTTAAAAAGTATTTTGAGGCTCCATCCAACCTGGTGATTTTTTTAAAAAATATGTTGAGGCTCTATCCAATCCTTTGGATTTAAAAAAAATATTTTGAGAATATAACCAAGCTCGTGCATTTTTAAAAAAAATTGTTTGAGGGCTTATCGAAGCTCGTAGATTTTGAAAAATATTTTGAGGCTTTCTCTAAGCTCGTCGATATTTTAAAAGAATATGTTGTGGCTTCATTTAAAAAAGCTCTATCTAAACTAGTGCCTTTTTTAAATATTTTAAGGCACTATCCAAGATCGTGAATTTTTTTAAAAATATTTTGAATCACTATCCAATCTCGTGGATTTTTTTTAAAAATTATATTAAGGCTATATCAAAGCTCGTGAATTTTTTTTAAAAATATTTTGAGGCGCCATCCAAACTCGTGGATTTTTTAAAAAAATATTTTGAGGCTCCATCCAAGCTCGTGGATTTTTTAAAAAATATTTTGTGGCTCCATCCAAGCTCGTGGATTTTTTAAAAAATATTTTGTGGCTCCAAAATATTTTGTGGCTCCATCCAAGCTCGTGGATTTTTTAAAAAATATTTTGTGGCTCCATTCAAGCTCGTGGATTTTTTAAAAAATATTTTGTGGCTCCATCCAAGCTCGTGGATTTTTTAAAAAATATTTTGTGGCTCCATCCAAGCTCGTGGATTTTTTAAAAAATATTTTGTGGCTCCATCCAAGCTCGTGGATTTTTTAAAAAATATTTTGTGGCTCCATCCAAGCTCGTGGATTTTTTAAAAAATATTTTGTGGCTCCATCCAAGCTCGTGGATTTTTTAAAAAATATTTTGTGGCTCCATCTAAGCTCGTGGATTTTTTAAAAAATATTTTGTGGCTCCATCTAAGCTCGTGGATTTTTTAAAAAATATTTTGTGGCTCCATCCAAGCTCGTGGATTTTTTAAAAAATATTTTGTGGCTCCATCCAAGCTCGTGGATTTTTTAAAAAATATTTTGTGGCTCCATCCAAGCTCGTGGATTTTTTAAAAAATATTTTGTGGCTCCATCCAAGCTCGTGGATTTTTTAAAAAATATTTTGTGGCTCCATCCAAGCTCGTGGATTTTTTAAAAAATATTTTGTGGCTCCATCCAAGCTCGTGGATTTTTTAAAAAATATTTTGTTGCTCCATCCAAGCTCGTGGATTTTTTTAAAAATATTTTGTGGCTCCATCCAAGCTCGTGGATTTTTTTAAAAATATTTTGTGGCTCCATCCAAGCTCGTGGATTTTTTAAAAAATATTTTGTGGCTCCATCCAAGCTCGTGGATTTTTTAAAAAATATTTTGTGGCTCCATCCAAGCTCGTGGATTTTTTAAAAAATATTTTGTGACTCCATCCAAGCTCGTGGATTTTTTAAAAAATATTTTGTGGCTCCATCCAAGCTCGTGGATTTTTTAAAAAATATTTTGTGGCTCCATCCAAGCTCGTGGATTTTTTAAAAAATATTTTGTGGCTCCATCCAAGCTCGTGGATTTTTTAAAAAATATTTTGTGGCTCCATCCAAGCTCTTGGATTAAAAAAATATTTTGACGATCTATTCAAGATCGTGAATTCTTTGAAAAAAATTTTGAGGTTCTATCCAAGCTCATGATTTTTTTTTTTAAAAAATATTTCGAGAATCTTTCCAAGCTCGTGGATTTAAAAAAAAACCCTATTTGGGGCTTGGATAGAGCTCGAGGATTTTAATAAAATATTTTGAAACTGTATTCAAGCTCGTGAATTTTTTAAAAAATATTTTTCGGCACTATCCAAGCTCATGAATTTTTTAAATCCTTAATATTTGGAGGCTATATTTCAGCTCATGGATTTTTTAATAGAACAAATATTTTGCGCCTCTATCCAAGCTCTTGGATTTTAATAAAATATTTTGAGGCTGTATTCAAGCTCGTGAATATTTTAAACCATATTTTTGGGCACTATCCAATCTCATGCATTTTTAAAAAATATTTTAGGCTCCATCCTAGATCGTGGAGTTTTTAAAAAATATTTTGAGAATCTTCCCAAACTCGTGGATTTTTAAAAAATATTTTGAGAATCTTCTCAAATACATATTTTGGTTTTCTATCCAAGTAACTCTGCACTGTTATGAAAACTTTTGGGGGTTACGGAAACATGTTCCATATATTAATATTGAGTTTAGTTTTGTTACAGACTTGAATATGCTCCAAAGAAATTTATGTTTAGATTCGAAAATAATGTCTGGAAACTCGGATTTGATTTATCTTTGAAAACTATTCCAAGATTTTGTAAATAACACATCACAATGCTTTTGTTCACAAAACTCGACAATTTTTTATTAGTTGATGGCATGTCAAAAATATTATTTCACTTTTTTGTGTTTTGAGTGGTGTCTGAATTTTCTTCAAACATGAAAATATGCAATTTTATCACTTTGACGTTGAGTTAGTTTTTTTTATTTTGTGAAAATAACATGTTCACATATGTATGTCGTCATCTGTTAACCTACTTTTGAAGGAGTTGCAATTACAGAGCTACTGGAAAATCCAATCAAAGACAAAAGACAAAGGCTTCAAATGCAAACTAAACTAAAATGCGCTATCAATGCAATGAGAGAAAATTGAATTTTTCTTTAAAAATTTGTTTTTTTACAAAATGCAAAAAAATATAGGCACTGTGAATTGTTGACGGTTCACATGTAATAAACTGGAGGTTTAAGGAAAACTACAAAACGTAATGTAAGCAACAAAAAAACCGACATGATATTTTATGGTGGTGATACTACTAACACAATTATTTCGCCGCTAATTTAAACTGAGGCACCACAAAATGTCAAAGTGTTGGTTTACCAACACATTGCTAGAATTAAAGGTAAGGAAATTACCAATACATGGCAAAGTGGTTAAAAGTGTTGGTCAAATTCCTCCTTGGCTAACCAACACATTGGCAAATCTTTGCAGAAACCAGGGCTTAAAATTACCACTACATCCAAAAATTGACAAAATGTTTATGTATTAGTTATTTGCTTGGCTGGTTGGTTGTGTTTGCTGAGAAATGAAAATCTCAGGTTTCACTCTCAATTTCAAACACAAAAAAAGCTTTTTGATTTGTTTATCAAAAAACACTCTCACTTTTAATTCGCTTGTTTGCTTGATGGCTATGTTTGCCGGTTCTGTTATTGTTTTGAGCTGCTTGCTCTTTGTTTTAAGCCGTACTTTTTTTAAAGCAAAGCTTTTGTCTTTATTATTAACCATTGCTGACTTCTTCATACCATTGCTGCTGCTGCCGCTAACAACAAATGCAAAAAATTTAATTTTTTGAGCTTGGATTTTTGCTCTTTGAGTTGTTACGTTTTGTTTTTTGTTGCTGTAAAATTTTCTCGCTCGCTCACTTCTGCGCTCGCCGTAATTTTTTCCACGCCAACTACTACCCTGCCATGGGAACTCAGTGTTTTACCAATTTTTAGTCGCATTTAAGAGCGTGGCGTATATAAGCGACCAACTGACCAAAGACAGCATCCAGTTAAAGGTTTGGAATCGTAGCGGATTCTACAAATCCTTACCATCCCAAAGCAAACAAAAAAGGTGTTGTGTGTGTGACAGAAAGGTGGATATTTTATACAAAATTTGTTTATATGAAATGTTTTTTGCTTTTTCTAAGAAAAAATTTGCAAATTCTAGAACATTAATGACATTTTTTCAAAATTAAATAAAAGACAATTAAAAATGTTACATAAATTGAAAAAAGAATTATAATTAAATGAAAAATATTCTAATTGGTGTTTCCGCTTTCTTCTTCTCGATTTTAGTAAGACGATCCCCTTACTTTAATTTATTAACAACAGTAACAAAAAGTGGGTGTGTGTGGTGTTTGTGCAATACATTCCAACAACAGCAACATCATGAAATTATTTGTAAGTATCACCAATAAAATGTGTTAAAATACTATGAAGAAAATATTAAGTGAAGAAAAACAGATATTTCAGTGAAATACAATTGAGGAAATAAACATCTAAAACAACATATAAAAAATGATTTGAACACAAAATATTCTTAAAGTGAACAGAAAGTCAGTGTGAACCATTAAAGATATAGTTTAATATTTTGGTATTTAAAATTTTGAATAGTGAAGTTTCATATGATATTCCTACTTTCCCCATTAACGGGTCACGATATTTAAGCACTTTTCCTACAATATTCCTTATTTAAAAATATGGGACCACTAAATATTCTTAAAGTTCGAATCCTTGATGTCATCTATGAAGCTTTCAAAAATGTTGTGTTTAATCCGCTCTATATAAATAAGTTAAACTGTATTGTGTATACGACTTGTCTGTTTAGCGATTTACATATATCCTCAACTCATCAGCATTTTTTTCGTTTTGAATATTTTCGTAATTCTGCTTTTGAGAAAATTAAAAATTAAAGTGTCCGAAGATATCTAGTCAATTGTTTAACAAATTCGGTACTACTTAGGCGAATAAAATCCTTCCCTTTTAAATTATTCCGTTAAATTCTAACTCCTGACTATTTTACATATAAATGTATATATACCTTCGAAATTTTTTGTGTGAGAACATTAAAACTGATTATACCGGAAGAAGTAATTGTTTAGATCTAGTCCATTCATGGGCAAATCCTATATCAATTACGCGAATAAAGCCTTCCCCATCACCAACTTGTAGGATTACTTTGAAGTCAATATCTCTTGTATGTCCATGTGGTAGATTAGGGATGACAAGGACTACTTCATTCCTCGTTAGCCAGCCTAAGGTTTCAAGACGTTCGGAGAAATGCTTTAATTAGAACATAAACATATTTGCAGGTTGAAGTACCATAATATATTTATCTAAATATTTTAATGACAAATCCAATAAGGACTGTGATTAAAGATTTATTTCCTACTAGCAAAATGCCCGCTACTTCGTAAGCGGAAAAGAAATAATATACAAATAAACAATATTTAAAATGGAGAACACTGAAAATTTTGAAGTACTAATACCTATTTGAATTGATATTTAATTTCTTTATATAGATATAGATATCGATCTTCTCTTCATGTTACCTCCCCACAAAAGTTCAGCAATTGATAAGTTCAGCAATAGATGAAAATTTTAATTTACATAGGCTGAGGGTATATCAACAGTTCTCCTCATAACAAAAAGACCTCTACACTTCAACAGCGGCCTACATTTTAAATTCCAGTCCAAGTTTTATGAGAACGGTATATGCATTTTGAAAATTTTATGCACATTTTCCAACCGAATTTTGGAATTTATGATATCAAAATGTAGAAAACCATTAGTCAGATTTTGTTACCCTATATAAAACTTAATTATTGAGACATTTTGATTTAGGACTTTTTTTCAGGATGTAAAAACCTGTAATGTAAAACATGTAATGTAAAACATTAGCCGCATAGATCTACCTTTTCAAATGAACTTACTATAACGTTTAGAATAGACAACAAAGATAAAAACAATTTTGTTGAAAAGGTACGTTTGACTTTTTGATTTCAGTATATTATTTAGAAACCGAATTCGTGTTGACCTAGAAACAATAGTACATTATTCAGTACAATTTTTAAAATCAAATGTTGCAGTTTTATCTCTACTTGTTCACCCAATGTCAATGGTATTACATGTAGAAACCTTTCATACATTTGAAGACGGATTTAAATAAACATTCTGATAAAATCTCAACAGTTCTCCTCATAACAAATCCCATTTATCGATTCACCCAATACCAGTGCTTCAATATTTAGTATTATTTAATACTTCTAGCACGCTTATTGTACGACCACCTCTAACAATGAACCTGACAAATCAATAATATATCAGAATTTCACTTCTATTCCTTAGCCTAATACCAAATTTATTGCAATTTTGTACTTTTCACGCACTAATGATATAATTCCATCTTCATTGCTACACCCAACGTCAAATTTAGTAGCATTTAGTACATTTCGTGTTTCTCAATAAATCATCCAGCCCTCAGCCTAATTTTAGAATTTGTATGCATTTCAAAAAATCCTTATCTAAACATCAACACAATCCCTCATACACCAATTCGGAATTCCACCTATATCCCATCATGCAACACCAAACTGGTACCAAATTTAGTACTTATAGTATGTATAAGTTTCAAAAATTACTTCCTTTTATCAAAAACTATATCCAAACCGCGATTTAGTATTTTTCATATACATTAGTACGAATTTCCAAAACTTTCCCTCTATCTCCACTCTAAACGTCAACTGCTATACTAATACAAATTTCAGCTCTACCCCTTAAAACAATAACAATTTGGACCAAATTCTGTGCCATTTAGTAATTTTCGTACACTTGTTGTACGTAAATCCACAACCACATCCATATCTCAACCCTACACACCAACAGCGGCTATAATACCAAATTTCCGAATTCCACTTCTATTCATAATACCATTAATACTTTTCGTATGAAAGTACGAATTTCAATAACTATCTCCAACAGTAATTGCGAATTTCAGGATTAGGGCTGGAATCCTGAAATTCGCAATTATCCGTCCACCCAAATCTAAATTTAACCAAATTTAGTACCATTTATTAATTTTCGTACCCATAAGTACGAATTTCCAAAGCTACCTCAATGCTACACTTCATAAGTAATCTTAATTATAAATTTCAGGATTCCAGCTCTATCTGTACACCCAAATCCAAAATGTACTAAACTTAGTACCATTTAGTACTTTCCGTACCCATATGTATGCATTTCCGAAACCACCTCAATCCTATACTCCATAAGTAATCTTAAATCCAAATTTCAGGATTCCAGCTCTATCCGTCCACCTAAATTTAAATTGTACCATATTTAGTACCATTTAGTACTTTCCGTACCCAATTAGTTCGAATTTCCAAGACTAAGTCAATCCTACAGTCCAACAGTAATCTTAAATCCAAATTTCAGGATCCCAGCTCTATTCGTTCCCCCAAATCCAAATTGTATCAAATTTAGTACTTTTCGTACCCATGAGTACGAATTTCCAAGACTAACTCAATCCTACACTTCAAAAGTAATTTCAGGATTCCAGCTCTATCCGTTCACCCAAATCCAAATTGTACCAAATTTAGTACATTTAGTACTTTCCGTACCCATAAGTACGAATTTCCAAAACTTCCTCAATCCTACACTCCAATAGTAACCTTAATTCGAAATTTCAGGATTCCAACTCTATCCGTTCAACTAAATTTAAATTGTACCATATTTAGTACTTTCCGTACCCATAAGTACGAATTTCCAAGACTAACTCAATCCTACACTCCAAAAGTAATTAAATTCCAAATTTCAGGATTCCAGCTCTATCCGTTCACCCAAATCCAAACTGTACCAAATTTAGTACATTCCGTACCCATAAGTACGAATTTTCAAAACTTCCTCAATCCTACACTCCAAAAGCAACTTTAACTCGAAATTTCAGGATTCCAACTCTATCCGTTCGCCCACATATAAATTGTACCAAATTTAGTACATTTAGTACTTTCCGTACCCATAAGTATGAATTTCCAAAACTACCTCAATCATACACTCCATCAGTAATCTTAATTCCAAATTTCAGGATTCCAACTCTATCCGTTCACCCAAATATAAATTGTACCAAATTTAGTACAGTTTGTACTTTCCGTACCCATAAGTATGAATTTCCAAAACTACCTCAATCCTACACTCCATCAGTAACCTTAATTCGAAATTTCAGGATTCCAACTCTATCTGTTCAACTAAATTTAAATTGTACCAAATTTAGTACCATTTAGTACTTTCCGTACCCATAAGTACGCATTTCCAAGACTAACTCAATCATACACTCCAAAAGTAATTAAATTCCAAATTTCAGGATTCCAGCTCTATCCGTTCACCCAAATCCAATTTGTACCAAATTTAGTACCGTTTACTACTTTTCGTACCCATAAGTAAGAATTTCCAAAACTACCTCAATCCTTCACTCCATCAGTAATATTAATTCCAAATTTCAGGTTTCCATGTCTATCTAAATCCAAATTGTACCAAATTTGGTACCATTTAGTACTTTTCGTACACATAAGTATGAATTTCCAAAACTACCCCGATATCTCAATCGTACACTTCAACGGTAATCTTAATTTCAAATTTCAGGTTTTCAGCTCTATCCGTTCACCCAAATCCAAATTGTACCAAATTTAGTACCATTTAGTACTACCCGTACACATAAGTACGAACTTCCAATTATAAACGCCACTTCCCAACCTTGATTCCCATACCAAATATGAAGATTGTAGCTATATCCGCTCAAAATATACAATTGGTACCAAATTTAGTAACTTTTCGTACACTTATAGGTCGAATTTCCAAAAACCCTTTGGTACATCTTTCTAACTCTCCATCAGTTACCCTCATTCCAAATTTCAGAATTCTAGCTCTTCCCGTTTGCCTAATACAAAGGGTACCATATTTAGTACCTTTTAGTACTTTTCGTACCCTTCTAGGTCGAATTTCCAAAAACCCAGCCTTATCTCACCCCTACACACCGACAGCAACCCACAGTCAAAATTTCAGCTTTCTAGCTTCAGCGGTTTCGTCTGGGCGATGATATGTCAGTCACTCAGTCACTCACTCACTCACTCACTCACTGAGCTCTTTTATATATATAGATTTCTTAGCAAAAAATCGCACTCTAATGCTTTTGGGAACTTTCGGATTATTGCATCAGGATCCACCTGAAATAAGCGAATCGAAATCCGGTATTGTACTGAATTCAAACGCAAATGTTATAAACTATTGTGTGGGAAGTAATCCAAAGGAGTGGACGGAAATAGTCTATATTCTAAATACACATAAAAAAATTCAACCATATCGTTTAGTGCCTTCGGAAACTATCGTGTTCATTTTATATGGTGGATATAGCGGTAAAACTATAGGGTTATTATCTCAAGAAGTACAGGCTTCCCAACCAAAACTATTATATCGTTATAATCAGGACCACCGTAGAGCAATGCTAAAGACGGCCACCTTGTACTCAGAAGGTCTGCAATTTTATTCCTGGCCAGAAAATTAACATCAGTGTAATGTTGGCGACATTTACTAAGTTTTTAAGTCATGAAAAACTTATCTACAATTGGTGTTGCAAGACACACCGTTCGGACTTGGCGATAAAAAAGTAGAGCCCATATAATTAAGCCGATATGAATCGGCGTGCACCCGTTGAGTTTAGAGAACTTTCCCTTGTCCCTTCGGAGATGTTGTGGGAACATATGTATGCAATCAGGATCACCGGAACTACTAACTTCAATGAAAATGTAAAAAAAAGAAAAATGTGAACACTTAGAACTTTTGTGTAGGAGGAAGGTGCACGAAGGAATTGTTCGGATCTTGATATACGTTTGAAATTTGGGATGGGAGCTTCAATCTGCGATATGAGAGAAATATGTCCATTAATCATCCGGGATGTTTGTTGAAAATTGGTTATCAACTTGAAAACGACAAGAGAAGTGGAAGTTTCCTCTTTAAGCATAAACTTATCTTTCACAAATTTTTGACCCCTCCTTTTAACATTCTTTAGTGGCTTTTCGTCATTATTTTAGTCTTTGTGGCAATTGTCAGTTTGTAAGTGAGAGAGGGTGTTGAAAGGCAAAGGGTTATCATATGCCACACCTCTCTCTCCATCAAACTCAAGGACTAAAATAATGGCCAAAAGACTCCGCCGGTCCCAAACAAAATGACGGATGAGTAGAATATGAATTAATTTCGTGATTTGGAATAGAATTTGCACATCGTAAATTTTTTTCCAAAAACATGTGAAGGCTCTCCATCATAAAATTTAAAATTTTCACTCAGTTGAAGATTAATGACTATTCCAAGATCGTTTGGAAATTTTTACCGTAGGTGCTCTTTGTGCTCCTGTTTACGGCATTATAATAATTTTCTTGGAAAAACCTATTCTTCCTGAGATAAGAGCGCGCAAAAAACCAAATAAAATGATTGACGTACACGATTTGAGTATCCGAGTTACCTCAAAAATTTGCACGTCGTTGGAGATCTTTATTGGATAATTTCTTCTGGTGCATCCCTCACAAAAGTTCAAAGTTTCGCTGAAGTACAGATTAAGGCTGTTCGAGACTCATTTTAAAATTTTTACTGAAGGTAGAGCTTATAGTCCAGTTTACGGCGATACATTATGTTAACGTGGGCAATGCTTCCAAAAGTTCTAAAAAAACAATACGGTGCCCAACAGAAATGGCTGGTGGGCACAATAACTATCGGAAGAAGTGACAGGCATTGGCCCAACCTATGCGCATCGTAATATTTCTCTCAAACATAAATCGTTCCTTCGGGCATTTCCCCCATAAAAGAGATAAATGGAAAAGCGGGAGTGTGAAAAATATCACAGGAATCAAAATCAAGTACGAAAGTTCTACCAACGAGTACCGGCATATCCTTCTGTAGAGACAAGCAGGGAAATCTTGTAACAGATACAGATAGTATGCTCCGGTCATGGAAATACCACTTTTCCAAACAATTGATATCCCATACTAGGGAAGACGACGATGATACCAGAAATTCAATGCCAGAAGATGGTATTTAGTATATGGCGAAAAACAAAAATTTTTTACAATCGATGAATCCGAGTTTCACCCTTTCAGAATTCGCGAACTGTTAACATATTCTATATAGTATGATATACATTCTTTAAACTGAAGTGTTTTAGGAGGAATCCCATAAGGTCGACCATTAAAATTAATTTACGTGGAAGCTGTGTTGGCATCAATGTAGAAAAATAGGTAAAAATGGGTTGAAGCCAACAAGTTTTTTTATGCTCCCATCCGAATTTAGGCTTAACTTTACATTTTATAGACATATGCCCAAAGAAAGACTCAAAGAATACTTCATGGGCAATATGATACTAGTGTATCATTTTTCGATATATCCACTGCATCCACCTAAAATTGATGCTGACATTTTGAAGCCGGAATTTCGGGGTTTTTTGAATTGTTTTAATAATTCGGACGCGCAACAAGATAATATTCAAAACTCACATTAGGATTATAAAACTCGTGATTCTACGTCGTTTAGTGCATATCTCATGAGTGTGCTCCTTACAGCATCCTAGTAATTGGAGTCTAAAGGCCAATATTTGATGTGTGATTTTTTTAAAAAAACTTATTTTTTGCGTTTAAAATTTACAAGTGCCATTCAATTTCCTTTGTACCCCGCGTGAATTTAGTTTTTTTACGCGACGGATCTAATGAGACCCTCCGCGATCGAATCCATTCACTAAAACCGCGGATATAGATACCCTGAAAATAGGAAAAGCAGCAAAAAATTATTTCGACAAATCCGCGTACTAAACCGCGATTTTCTTGAAATTTTTTTACGTAAATGGAATCCTTTATACGCGATTATAATATTTGCGAAAACGCGTGTCATAAATTACAGAGATTCGCGTGTAATATGGGTTTTTCACCAAAAATAGAATGTGGAGGCACATCCGCGGTTCTTGAAGAATCTAATTAAAATTGGTATATTTGGACGTATTTTTGATAGGCGCTGACGAAACCGGATGCGCATCAAAATCGTATGCACATTGCGCGACTTTTACCAACTTTAAGGTTTTTTGCAGTGTATGATGCAACTGGTGGCACACAATGGCCCCTGAGTGAAACATCGAAATATGCATAAATTTTGACAGAGATTGATTCGCTGTATCCAAAAACGGATGCGCATCAACCGACTTTAACTAATTCGCGAATAACAGGCTTTTTAATTATAATATTAATTGAATGATTGTAATTTCAATATTACTCTGAATTTCCTACCCTTATAAGTTATCACAGTAATCAGATAAACTCTCGCGATGGTAAACCATATGTTTTGATGAAGTTTTAACTGTATATATTCATTATTCTATGGGATTTTAGCACAATAGTTGGAGAACTCCCAAATATTTTTTTCTAATTTTTAGAATCAAACCAAAAAAATATTTGCAACAATATTTTCCAACAATAAGTTTTTCTCTTTTGTTGTTGCTATAATATGCAATTTATGTACCCAATCTCTATATATTTGGTATCATATTTTTCTACGCATTGTCTAGATTCCGCATATATTCTTTAATTTATTTTTTGAGGGTTTGTACGGATTCTGGGACAGGATAATTTGGATTTACTTCAAAATTTTTTTTATTATATGTTGATTTTCCGCGAAAATAATAATAAATTTAATAACTATTTAAACATCTACGAATAGATATGGAATGCTGTTAACGATTTATGCATACATTTTCTCATAACAACAAAAAATATATTTTTAAATATTTTTTCTTTATATGAGAATAAAAACCGCTATAACTTTTGCGCGCATTGGCCAATTTTTCCTTTACCTCTGTACCAAAAATCGTAGATGTGCTCGTAAAAAAATTTTTTAATTTTTTTCAAATGGAATTGTAAAGGAATTTTGTTATTCGCCATATACCACCCAGAAAAGGTGAGGTGTAGACAACTATAAACGGGTTAAAGCAGCTGAGCTGTTTAAGACTGGAGACGACACGCTGATAAGGTGTATGCATCTGCTAGTTAGCATCATCTGGCAGGAAGAACGCGTACCCGATGATTGGAACGTGAACATCCTATGTCCCGTCCACAAGAACGAAGATACGACTGTGTGCTCCAATTACAGGGGTATAATTCAGCTTCCTATTGTATATAAGATAGTATTTTGGATATTGCGTGAATGACTAAAGCTTACGGTCAATTAAATAATTGGGTCATATCAGTGCATCTTTAGACATGGAAAATTTACCATTGACCCTAGATCAGTTCCAAGAGATGCAGATCGACACCTACCATATTTTTGTCGATTATAAAGCAGACTTCGTAAGTTCTATACGTTCAAAGGTATTCAAAGCCATGTCTGATTTTGGTATTCCCGCAAAGATCATTCGGCACTGTAAGATGACATTAACGGATATACGGTCCCCATTAAAAATGGGAAAAAACATTTCCAAACAGTTTACTACCAAAAGTGGTTTAAAGCAAGGAGAGGACGGCCTTTCGTGTGATCTCTTTAATATCTTGTTAGTTGAAAGCTATACATGTAATAAATATCATGTCGGTTATTGGTTTTGTGGCATTGCCGTTCGCATCGCTACTACAGCATACCAACATCTTAGAAATGTGTTCATTGGATTTTTGGAGCAGAGACCGAATTGTCTAACAATACCACTTGTGAAGCACTTTTAATTGGCTAAAAATGCTCAGGAAATGTAAGTGAACATTAGGCTGAGGGGATCACCGCTAAAAACTTATTTTGCTGTCTACCTTGTTTGCTAACAATTTGTCGCATTTTGTTAGCCAAAAAACCTACGGTAAACGTTAAGGACACAACTCTTAATTTTGAAGCTGGGGTTTTTATACCAGCCCACCCAGAGGTGTCTCATAATGCGTCGGTTTTTCGTTCCATCACACTTACTGTGAGGCGAAAATATTGTTCTTTAAATTGCAGGTGTATCCGCCATTGCGCATCCTGCACCTTCTATGTAAAGAGTTCGGACATTCGATGTGCGAATTAGGGGCTTTAATACCTCTATTTCGTAATAGCGTGTTTTTCAGGGTTGGTTACAAAGATCAAAGCCCATAACATTGACGCTTTTCATAAAATATCGTGTTCTTCGATGTTCAAGCAGCACAAAAGACTCACAATTCACGACTAGCCAGTATATTTACTGTGGATTTCACCATTCAAACGTATATCAAGTTCCAGGAATGTATATAACGGACAACACTTTCAGGTACTTTCCTCACTTAAGTTTTGTTTACGGACTGTTCGAAGGTGGTCATATTAGATAAGAGCCGGAGGCAGTGAACTCCTAGCAGAATTGTTTTTATATATTTTTTTTTGTATAAGCTACCAACAGCATTTTGTAATGTGCATTCGTTGAAAATCAACGACACATAAAAGTGGAAGAAGGTTTGCTTTGTTTTGCAAACACTTTCGTCGGGGTTGTGTGAGGTTGCCAAAGAAAAATTTCTCATTGAAGTTTTTCTTGTTTCACTTTTATACTTCGAGCTGACGATTGATGTTTGGGTATAAAAAGTTTTTGGTTGAAGAAGTTATTGAAAAATAACTTCAGTGGAGAATATCCACAAACAAGAAACAAGGGAACTGGTGAGATCCTTTGGCGAGGATCGAAACTAGACTTCCCTGCCTTACCCTTTGGCGAACAATGCCAAACCTTCTCCACTAATAAATTAGTTGTTTTAAATATTAAAACAACAACAATGGGATTAAGCCAAACTATTTTGAAAAATCAAAATTGTAACAGCCATCCCAATAAAAAACGCCACCAATGTTCTATTTTTTTCGAATATTTTAAATTTAGTTTTCCTGGTTGTATGTGAGCTTCTCCATGCTGTGCTGTCTAGATAGGAAAATCTATCGACATATTCAATTCTAGGCCAGATAACATCAAATTTTCAACGGTGGCAAAATGTCCCGTTAATGTAATTTTGGCGGCATTTAATGAGTGTTTCAGCCACGTAAAACTTCTCTACAAGTGGTGTTTTAAGGTACGGCGTTCGGATCCGGCGATAACATATAGCTCCCATACCATTGATCTAATATGAATCGGGGTGCACTCATTGATGTGAGATAAGTCTGCCTTGTCTCTTTTGAAATATGTCATCCTTGCTTTACTCCCCAGTTTGTGGGAAACAGTAAATTATGTTATCTTTGTGAAGAACTCAGAGGTTTTCATTCTTGTACATCGCTTTTATTACTCGGATTATTTTCATGAGACTCCCTCGGTTGTTGGATTGATCTACACAGCTTCAGCCTAAGGACAACCTGTTCATTTCACGGAATATTTCATACATGTCTTTGAATTATTTCCTGTATTTTGGCTACTTATATCTTGTATGTGGTATTGAGCAGGGTTATTCCTCTCTAGCTGTTACAATTTTTCAAGTAGCCATTCTAAGATAACATTACAACTATGCCATTTTCCAAGTTTGATGAAGTCTTTTTTCCTCCCACGTTGATATGATGTGTGGTCGAATTATCTCAGCTGCGGTTCTGAAATCGGCCTGTAGAGCTTCCGCAAACCATCTTCTAATGCTGCTTTGTTACGTTTTAGTTGTTCTATTGCCACTTTTACTTCGTTCAATATGGGAGGGTTACACGATATATTCACCGTTCATTGTTAGCCACTTATTTTTTCATCATTCTTCACTCTCCTTTACACCACCTAGTAAATATCGTCAATACTTTTTTGTCTACTCCCCTGTCTTTCTACTAACTTTTTGGCAATAACTTTGTCCAATAGTTGTTAAATCATCAAGGTCCAAACAAAAGACTCAAGCAACAAACTCAACACTCAAGAGCTTGCATATAAATTACAAAATAATTAATATAAACATTCAAACCGAAATAACCTTCTAACATATTAACACATAAAATGCAACAAAATGTTTAACGTTTTCATATAAAAGCGCGCAAACACATTGTGACAATTATTACATATTGCTGCAATGCCGGCAATTATCTAATCGCAATCAAAAACCCCAAAAACAAAAGCAACAAACCTAAAACTATTCACTTTGTGAAATTTTTTTAAGGCAATAAGATTAAGTAATAACAATACGCTCAATACGAAAGTACGTCATTAATTTTTCAGACATGGAAAGGTGGGTTAGGTGGTAGACACACATAATTTTGTCACAGAAATTTTGATTTTAATTTAAAGCAAAAAAAGACTTAAGCGGCAATCTAGAGGCAGCAATGACCAGTTGGTTGGTTAAAAACAAGTGAAATTTTTTGCTCAAATGTAGGAAAGCCGAATATGGAACCTGACTGGCATGTGGATGAAGAAGAAAACAAGTAAAGACAGAAACAACAAATGTCTGGCTCTTAAAAGTGATTAGCAAATAGTCTCGAACAAATCAATAGGAAATATCTATTGATTGATTGATTTGTGATAAGACTGACGGGTTATTAAAATTGCAAATATGAAGAATGATGGGCAAGCCCTTTGAATTAATTTTGAAATAATTTAATTTCAAAATTAATAACCCATGGCACGGGCTTCTTGTAAAACTCAATTGCTAGTCAAGCATTTATTATTCGGTCAAACATATTGATCTAAAACAATAACAATATCATTGAAAACCATAATACCTATAATGCATTCCAATGCGCTATAATCATAACATTTCCGTCAACAAAAGAAACCAGCCAAATGTCGTGGAAGAAACGAAAAAGCAACAAAAATGCCATACAAGCTAACAAACGCCCAAATGTTGTTAAGGAACCTCAATATGACATGCAACCAACAATAACGGCTGGCCAGCCGCTGACACATTGAAATTTTGTAAACAAACCAAAGCAGAAGGCAAACAAAAAGATACCGGCACATGCTGGCCATATGACCTGGCTGGACTGGTTAAGTAGCGGCCAGCCACATAGAAGACATAATAAGCAAAACATAAAAAAACAATAAAACGCCTTAAAAAATATTGCAGATTTTGAGGTAGGTCGGGGTTTGTTTGGAGTTTTTATTGTGTGGTTTTATGTTTCATTTTCCCCCATCCAAATCTACCAGCTACCAAACTGCTTTACTTTTAACCATCAAATTTTCATGCTTACATTTCTTCTATTGTTGTTTGTATGTCTTTCTTTCGTACTTTGCTACTGATTCATGATGATCTTTATGTTCATGTTGGCATTTTTATGAGAGACATTTTTGCATAAATTGCCTTTAATGGCTTTTCATGAAGTTGGAGGAGGGGGGAGGTTTTGGCGATTTAAAGTGTCTTCGGCAAGGTCGTTGAAGGTTGTGTGTTGTGTTCAACACCTGTTCCACTGAGAGGGTGTGTTATCTGTCTGCAAAAGCGGAGCAAGTTTGCAATATCATTAGGAGGAAAACGAATGACTTAAGACACGAACTTGAGCAATTATTTTTTTGATGAATGAAGGTTAATGGCTTGTAAATAACGTAATGGGGGAATGGGTAAATTCTGAATGGTATAATACCATAATTTTAATTTTGAACACCAAATTTTGAAATAATTTCATTAACTAAGAAAAAACACAGGGCGGAAAATTCATGAAACTTAATTGAAATATTGCTCACTTTATAAAGGAATGCCAAATGATATTTATGATCCCAGCTAAAATGTATTAATTGATCGAATTCTAATTAGAACAATTAACAAAAAATCAGTTGACATTGTCGACGACTATATACCTTCCACCCACTGGCGTTAAAGATAAAGCAAAGATGACCTAAATATTCCATGAAGAGATCCGACACCGTTGATGGCACTAAAGCCCTTCTTCACCTTATAGAAGCAGAGATTTTCTTCATTATAACAAAAATTTCAAAATATTAATAATTAGGATTGTTAAACACCTTTTGCAAAAACTGTGAAATTTGATGCTGAATGTCCAAGAAGACATCTATGGGAATATTCAATATTATGGGTTTAAAAAACATGCCACTATGAAAAAAACGACAGAATGAGCCCCGCAAACATTTTACAGACCGATGTACTTCAGTATAATATCCGACATTATCATCTTACAGGAAGTGTGGTGAAACGGGGAATGGCGACACAAAAAAACACTTATTCGAATTTTTGCCTGTTAGGGCGAAGACCATTTTACTGTTAATTATACCCTCAGCCTTTAGGCTAGAAAGGGTATATACACTTTCAAAATGTGCTTCATCGAAATAATGGTTTTAGACCCCAAGTATGTTTGGACGAAATGTGTTTCAGACAATTTGGTGTTGATTTAGCAATGTCCGCCCGTCTGTCTGTCTGTCTGGCTGGCTGGTGCGCACGATAACTCTCGAACGGATGAACCAATTCAAATTTTGGCTTTTGTAATATTTTGTCCAAACTAAGTTTAAGTTCGCAGATGAGTTATATCGGTCCACTCCTCCCGATACCTCCCCCACAAAAGTTCCAAAATGTTCAGAAAATTTGTGGGCATGATAACTCTCGAAGGGAGTAACCGATTTAATCCATACTTTGCACATCATGAAATTTTTACCAGACTTAGATGAGGTTCCAATATGGACTCAATCGGCCCACTCCTTCGGGTACCTCCCACACAAAATTTCAGATAAGTTCAGTTTAGGGCCTGCTCTCGAATCGCTTTGATTTTTGTTGCAACTACTTGTATTCACTTCCCCCCATACGACGGTACAAGTTTCATCAGGGGCAAGTCCATACTGCCTGAGAAAATGGCGGGAAAGATGCTAAGAGCCCCTATGACACCTTGTGTAGTGGTTGGAGCGCAAGATAACTCTCGAACGGATCTGTCGATTCGGTCCAAAAGTTGGCCATCATAATATTTTATCAAAACATAGTTTAAATTTGAAGATGGTCTATACCGGTCCACTCCTTCAGGTACCTCCCCCACAAAACTTCAAAAATGTTCGGAAAAATTTTGCGCACGATAACTCCTGAAGGGAGTGACCAATGTAATCTATACTTTGCACATCCTAATATATCTACCAGATATAGATCACGTTCGAATATGGACTATATTTGCCTACTCCTTCTGGTACCTCTCACACAAAATTTCGGATAAGTTCACTTTAAGACCTGCTCTCGAATCACTTTGATTTTTGTTGAAGCGATTTGCAGTCGCTACCTCCATTACGACGGAAAAAGTTTTTTCAGGGGCAAGTCCATATTTCTTGGGAAAACAGCTGGAAAGTTGTAAAAACCCCCTATGTCACCATATGTGGCGGTCGGTACTTCTTCCCAATATTTAAAAAATGTCACTAAAATGCTAGGACAATGGGGCAACAAATTTGGTCCAAACTTGGGTCTCCTAATATTTTGTCAAAAGTGGCCCACATTGGTCCTCCCTAAGGGTACCTCCCCCACAAAAGTTCAAAGTTTGTGTCTTAGTGCAGTTAATACTAACCCAAATTTTTGTCGGCAAGTTCAAATGTCCGAAAAGGGCCACAAAATTCTGAAGAGACCTTAAATACATTCGATCTGTCCGTAGGTGAAGGTTTCACTTCACATTGGCTGAGGGTATATATCTGTCGGCAAAGCCGACTGACACTTTTTTACTTGTTTTTATTCATTTTTCTCGTTGGAGTTGAGCTGGATGGTAAAAGATTTGAACCCACACAACCAATAAAATATGTTTGGAGCAACTTTGATGAGCTGCCAACTAACAGCGAAACCTGTCACATAATCTTCGGCTTCCTTTTTCAATCCCAACGGGGAAAAATAATAAAAAATACTTTTTAAAATAATTGTCCCCAGAAGGGACAAGGGAGACTTCCCTTTTATCAAAGAGTGCACTCCGATTCATAGTTGCTCAATGATATGAGACCTACTGTTTATCGCCGAGTCCGAACGGTGTGTCTTAAGACACCACTTGTAGAGAAGTTTTTCAAGGCTTAAATACTCAGGAAATGTCGCCCACATTACTGAGGGGTATTTTGCCACGGTTGAAAATTGTTGATGTTGATTGGCCTGCGAATCGAACCGCATACCTTCTGAGTGCAACGTGGGGTGCATAAGAAAAATAACGGGTTTTTACCTCGCAAAATTTTTTGGAGCCATAGAAGCGAGTAACCCACTCATTGCTAATAGGTTTAAACCGAGAGTTGTGAGTTCAACGTTGATTTTTTTTGTTAGCAAAAATACGAAGATCTTTTTATAATGACAAATGGGTGCCGTTGATGACAAGTGGGTGCCGCAATGGTTGGAATACCACCCTTGTTTGATGGTAGCATCAACATCGGTGACGAAGTAAACATCAACACCGACATATTTGATATTAATTTAAAGATGTGGATTGAATAAACAAATAAAAAATTAATTTGAATAAAATTTCACAAATTGGAAATTGGAATAGCCGATTTTCTATATCTCTAGTATTTTATCACTTCTGGTAATACAATTGGTACCACTTTAAAGCTTAGAGGGTCTTCTAAGGCTTGGAAAATCGTCATTAAAATTTATATACCAATAAATGTAAAACATGGGATGGAGTAGCGACTATTGGAATACCTGTGTTGTTTGTCCCCTTACGCTAACCGACCTGGCATCATTGTAGACCTGAGATGTTCTACATCCATTGACAGGCTTTTGTTTTGGAATACCCCCAATAGGAGCCGAAATATGCGCTTAAGAACACAAATTTGATTATTTCCCCATATAATTTTTTACATTCATATTACCTGGACACCTCCAACGACGTGACGATCCGTCCAAAATTGCGACCTGTAGCGTAATTACAGGGTTTTTATAGACAGATGAAGGGACAGGCGGCCTAAAAAACTACAACATTGTTTTAGAAAGGTTTACCCCCTATTTTTTCCATTTTATCTAGAAACTTTATACATGATGATTTATAGAAACAACTTTACCAGTCCATTTGTGACTATAAAACTACATAAATTGTTGAAAATCGTTTCGTATTTAGATATTAGGTCATATTGGGCCCAAAATACCTAAAATCGATCAAATATGCATATTGGAGTTGTATCAAAATTCGATCGGCGACGTGTTGCAAAAAAATTAAATTTTCAACACGATCAGTAAAAGGGACCTTAGACTGGATTAGAACGCTAGGCTGAACAACTTTTGCGGTTGCGGCACATGAAAGTATTAACCGAATAGTCCATCTTAAAACTAAATCTAATTTTGGGAGTCATTCTCTTCAATACTTATACTTTTTATTTTGTACAGTGTAGGATATTTGGAGCTGTTGGGCCGGGCCCATTATATCTTTAAGCATGAACTTAAGTACGAAAAAAATATATCATTTCAATCAAAATCACAAAAACTACCTTTGATGAAAAGTCGATTTAAATTTGAAATAAATATTAGGATATGCAAAGATTGGACCAATGTCAATCCCTCCTTTCAGGATTACAATGACTACACGCTATGGACATTTCAACACTATACACGAAGTGGCCTTAAAATGCATTAAAGCGCAAAAGTGTTGAATTTTTTCGGAGTAGATATCGAAGGAAGGATCACAAGGATTAGAATATCAAAATAAACCTCGAACAGCCCTCAAATTACACTTAAGCGACAATTTTGTACTTATTTGAAAATTTTGCCTATCAGGGCGAAGATCATTTCAATATTAATTTTAATTAATTTCTCCTTGGAATCGAGCTTAATGACCGATGATTTTTTGCCAGTGAAAAAGAAAAACCAACGATTCGAACCCACACAACCAACATTATGTTATCGGTTTCGTCGTTGGTAGCGGTTCATCAGACATATCGGCTGTGGAGTGGCTTCTCTGTCGTCGAATTTTTCTCTTTCAATGCGATGACGTGATTTCATGGCAGGATCACCAGGATTACCTTCGAATATCAAAATAAACCTCGAACAGACCTCAAATTACACTAAAGCGAACATTTTGTACTTATTTGAAAATTTTGCCTATTAGGGCGAAGATCATTTTAATATTAATTTTATTTAATTTCTCCTTGGAGTCGAGCTTAATGACCGATGATTTTTTTGCAAGAGAAAAAGAAAAACCGACGATTCGAACCCAAACAACCACCATTATGTGATCGGCTTCGCCGTTGGTAGCGGTTCATAAGACATATCGGCTTTGGAGTGGCTTATCTATCATCGATTTTTTCTCTTTCAAATGCAATTTGTTTTTACAGTGGAGGATATTTGTCCACTCAATCTGCCTTTAGAAGTTATGAGCTTTGGTTATAAATGCTAACTCGCCGTCATAACCCTTTTTTCATACGTTTTTCAAAGATGTGCATTGAAACCCAGGAAAGTACCCGAAGGAGTTTTCCCATATAGAACTGTTAAGGACTGGACTTAAGCTTAAGAAATTCAATGTTAAATTGTTATTTAAATGTTGAACATTTGTGAGAGTTGTTCCGGAAGGAGTTGTCCAATATAGTCCATCTTCGAATTTTATTTAAGTTTAAAATAACTATTTGGATGTTCAAAGGTTGGATCGTAAAAACAGCCACATATACATAGGTCATATGGATGTCAGAATGTATGGACTTGCCCAGATAAAGGCCTGTCAGGAAATGGCATACTTTTCCGACTTATAAAACATACGTCGAAAACATCGTATACCTATCAAAAATCAATAGGCCTTGACACAAATAAAACAAGTAAAAAACCAGTAAGGAAAGGGTCAAAGTCGGGCGGGGCCGAATATATATTACCCTACACCACTGTGAATATGTAAAATATATATGGGAGCTAAATCCAAATCAGAACAGATTTCGATATAATTTTTCACATTTATTTGTAGACCAAATTCCGTCACATATTCCAAATTTCATCAAAATGGGACATATATAGCGCGTTTCGTGCATCAAATACCTAAAATCGGCCGAGAATATATATGAGAGCTATATCCAATTCTGAACCGGTTTCTATATAATTTAGCACGCTTATTTCTAGGCCAAATTCCGGTAAACATTCCAAATTTTATTGAAATCGGACATATATAGCGTGTTTCGTGCACCAAATGCCTTAAATCGGGCGAAAATATATATGGGGGCTATATCCAAATCTGAACCGATTTTTACCAAAATAAATAGCGTTCGTCCTTTGACCAAAAAAACTATCTTCCACAATTTTCATGCGAATCGGACAATAAATGCGACCTGCACTTTGTTTACAAAAATACATGGACAGACGGACATGCGTAAATCGTCTCAGAAAGTGATTTCATGTATATCCCTAAAAGGAACTATGGGTCTAGCTCGTTTCCTTTTGCATGTTACAAACTAATGCACAAAGACATAATACCCCTAACCACAAGGTGGTGTAGGGTATAAATATAGAAGATTGTGTGGTTTCAGACGAAGAGAGGATATTTTAACACTCTTGGATGAGAGGAATTTATTACTAAGTCTTATCCAGAAAATAACCTCGGAATATCCTAAACATGTAAAATGTAAACTTATGAAGACAAGGACTCTACGAGGTCATCACCGCCGGCTGTCTCCAATTTGGAGTAGTTTAGATAAACTGAAGGATTGTAGAATGGGGTAGGGAAGCCCTCAATGAAGAAAAACTACATCAAGTCAACCGTCAACCATATTTGTTTTTGTGAAAGCAACTTCTGTCTCGAAGATCTCAAAACATGGAGAACAAAAGTATTGGTGGCGTCGATTAAAGTCAGAGGCAAACATTACAATTGTGTCAAGATTGGTACTTCATAATCCGGAAAAAAGCGTTCTGCCAGCCAATTCTCCAGCAAGGTCACTCTCATATATATCAAAGACGCCGCAATTGGCTTGTTTATCTTTCTAGTTCGTTCAAACGTTTTCCAAAAAGGCCAAACAAAAACTCTATACCAAAGAAACACCCTTCTCCGTGCGTTGAGTCCACGTTGAAATTTTCCCCTCCTGACATTTGTTTGGATAGCAACAGACAATGCCTTCTAACCGCGATAGTTTTTTTTTTTTGTGACGGCAGGTTTTGTGCTTTTGGGTCATTTTCTCAGGAAATATTGACTTGTCCCCTGCTGAAAATTATCAAAGCGAGACATGTCCTTTAAACACACGTCATACAAATCTATGTCCCACAAACATTCCAGAAGGCACCAGGGAGACTTCTCTCATATCAAGGACTCCACCCCAATTCATATTAGCTTAATGACATGGGACCTACTTTGTATAGTCTAGTCCTTTTGACATATTCAGGAAATATAGTTTTTAGTATGCTTTGTTTAAATACTACAAAATGAGATTGATTCCAAACAGTTTGTCAATTAATTCCAAAACAGTTTGTCATATCTGTCGAAATATGTTAAACGGTTAGTAATCTTAACTTAACCAAACATACTCTCCTTAGAAAATATGAAATAAAGCGGTGCCTTAATCTGGATGTCCGATTTAAATAATTTTTGCAGAAAAAATTATTTGGACCTATTTTTATAATTTAATTATTTCACAAAATTAAATTACCCATGAACAATCCAAAATTACCCAGAAATATTTTTGTGGCATCTTCTCATACAGTTTTTTTTTTTTTTGTAATAATAATTTTTATTTATGGTTAAATGTAATTTTAATATAAACTTACCCCTTAAAGCAAACATTTATATGAAAAAACTTACCTAAAATAAGAAGAGAAAGAGAAATTAAAATTAGTTAGTTTAAATATATCTATATTAACAAAAATATATTATTCTGAGAAATTCAAAATTATTTTATTATTTTTGTGTTGTTCATTATACCTATGAGTTATTATTACAGTCTCTCATAGCACTAGTTCTCTTTTAGTTCCTCACAATTTTCATGTTTGTGTCTTTAGCCAGTTTAAAGAATATTATCATCATGTGTGTGTTTCGGAATTTTGCAAAAAATATGTCTATTAAACTATTAGAAACAATAACTTTTAATTTAATACTTACTCGAAATGTTAAATTATGTTTATTACAAAACATTAACTTTTTATGCATCCGTGACTGTAACATAATAAATAATTAAGTTTTCTCATTATTCCAATGTGTTAATCAAATACGTGTTTGTTTCTTAAGTCTTTTGATTCAAAATATATGTATGAACCTCTTTTCTTGTCATAGAATGGTCGAGTTCTCTCACTTGAGAAAGAAATTCATATTACAAACTCTTACCCATTCTCTCTCTCTCTTTCTTTGCTTTTTACAATGGGTAATTATTTGTTTGTTTCTTAAGTCTTTTGATACACTCTGTATCAAAACATGAGATATTACTCTTTATTTCTCTCATTATTTGGACAGTGTTTGTTTCTTAAGTCTTTTATATTTTTCTTCATACAATTGCTCCTTAAATCACAACAAAAATCTTACCATTCTCCTCTCTCTCTCTATTTCCAGATCTGTCTTGCCACATTGCTGGTGGCCTCAGCATGCGCTGAATCAGCTGCCAAAAAATCCGTCAGCGAGAAAAAGGTACCACTCGAAAAGAAATTGGACAAACGTGGCCTTCTTGAGCTCGGCTATGGCTACGGCCACTCTGGTTTGGATTTGGGTTATTTGGGACATGGTTCCATTACCTCAGGACATGGTTATGGTTTTGGCGGTTATCATGGTAATGCCCTCGGTGGCCATTCAGGACCAGGTGTTGCTGTTTATGGTCACAGTGCTCCACAAGAATTCCTGATTAGTCAAATGGCTGATGTTCACAAGACCATAACCATTACCAAGGGTGTACCCGTGCCAGTGACTGTTGATCGTCCATACCCAGTGGAACACATTAAACATGTTCCAGTTGAAGTTAAGGTACCTGTACCACAACCCTATGAAGTTATTCGTAAAGTACCCGTACATGTTAAGGAATACGTTAAGGTACCCGTCCATGTGCCTCAGCCCTATGAAGTCATCAAGAAGGTCGAAGTTCCCGTCCATGTACCCGTCGATCGTCCATACCCAGTTAAGGTACCAGTGCCACAACCCTACGAAGTGGTTAAACATGTTCAAGTGCCCGTCAAGGTACCCGTACCACAACCCTATGAAGTTGTTAAACATGTACAAGTTCCAGTGAAAGTGCCAGTACCAGTACCACAACCCTACGAAGTCATTAAGAAGGTCAATGTACCAGTGCATGTACCAGTCGATCGTCCAGTGCCAGTTGCTGTGCCCAAACCCTATCCCGTTACTGTTGAAAAGCCATACCCTGTTGTCTATGAGAAACAGGTGCGTGTTGAAGTACCAGTACGTGTCGACCGTCCCTATCCAGTGCCCGTAGATCGCCCCTACCCCGTCAAGGTCCCTGTACCAGTACCTCAACCCTACACCGTTGAGAAGCCAGTACCATATGCCGTCGATCGCCCAGTGCCAGTTCCAGTTCAGGTGGCAGTTGACCGCCCATACCCAGTACATGTTACCAGACCAGTGCCTGTCCATGTTGATAAGCCAGTGCCCGTACCAGTCGGTGTACCCGTTGTTGCTGGCCACTCTGTTGTTCAACATGGTGCCGCTGTCAGCTATAGCGGCGGTTATGGCGGCAGTTATGGCGGCGGTTATGGTGGCGGTTATGCTGTTGCATCTGGCGGTCATGGTTATGGCGGTTATGGTCATGGCGGCTATGGTCATGGTGGTGGTGTTGTCCTTGAATCCCATGGAGGTTATCACCACAAAAAGAAGTAAGCCTCCAGAGTCTCTGCGGAATCTCATAGGCCACTCTAACAAAAACATCAACAAATCCCAAAAAGTAACAACAACAAAAAACCAGAAGAGTGTAAATGATTCTAATTCGTTTATTATTTTCTCTTTTTAATTAGAAGAAGATGGAGAAGATGCAGAAAACATGAACTAGTTTTAATTTTTATTATTTTGTCCCCCCTCCCTCCCCACCAATTTCTTTCCTTGCTGCAAAAGGAAAACTTTGCCACTATTTTTATTAAACGGATTTTCCATGGCCTCAGCAATAAAAGATAAGTTGGGAAATGGTACGAAACTAAAACAAGTATCTACCAATTAGTTAAGAAAATCTTGAAGCTCTCTCGTTCTCTGTATTTAAGCACTGCCAATGTGAATCCTTTATTTAAGGATTTCAGTTTTGTATATTTTTTTCTCAAATATTTCTAACTAAATTTTTATAATAACTCACTTATTATAAATCTCTTAGTTTTCTAAGTTATTTTAAATATTTTTCTTTTAGAACAACAAAGAGCCAGTTGACCCAACACCAGCCACCCACCAGCACCCACATAGCGAGGCAAAGTAAAAATTGTGATAAAAACTTTTTTGGAAATTTTGCTTTGCCTCCTGTGGGCTGGTTGTGGCGATGGAAGAGGTCTGAAGGGAAAATAGAAAAATATTTACGGGCTTCAAATTGCTTAGCTAGTTAAAAGTAATGCCACTCTCTTTCGAACCCTTTCCGAACTTATCTCATGGAAAATCTCCAAAATTGTTTTATTTGTACTATACTATTATTATTTTTGTGTATAAATTAATATTTCATTCTTTCTTTTTTATGTTATGTTTAATGTAAACAATTTTTATATGTTTAAAATTTTTGTAAATAAGTCTACTAAGAAGAAATGTGTAAAAAAACGATGAATACAACAAAAATAAAGAAAAACCTATTATATTAAAAAATATATTTGGACGAGTTTTTATTTTATTAATTATATAGGGGACTTTAAGCACAGAATAAAAATACAAGAATACAAATTAAAAAAATAAAAATGTATAATTAATAAAAAAAAATTAAAAATTGTAAAAATTATAAAGTAAAAAATTAAAAAAAAATATATATATATGAAAAATATAAAATACAAAATATATAATAAAAAATAAAAAAATGAAATATAATATGTAAAATATAAAATACAAAATATAATATATAAAATATAAAATATTAAATATGATATATATGTTATAAACTATAAAATATTAAATATAAAATATATAAATTTTATATTATATAAATTATATTTTAGATTTTATGTGTAGGCTATTTCGTCAGATTAGAGGTACATTCACCCCCCCCCCCCCAGGCTTATCTATCCTGTAAAGAAAGTCGTTTTAGTAGGTGTGACACTAAGTTTCAGTGCTTCAACTATGAGGATAATTATAAATTATGTTCATCTTTTAACCTGTAGTAGTAACGTTGTCCAAGTCCATCCCATTATGGCACCCTTAACCCTTTGTGGCCCGATGTTACCTGTGGGCAATTTTGCATGTTTTTGTATGCGTATTTCCCACACCGTTTGAGATATTTATATATACTAAGTGGGTGTCGTTAGGTTGATTTCAGAAGAATAAAAAATTGAAATTACTTTTAAATTGGCGAAGTTATGCTTGTTTTAGTATAAGTAGTCAAGTAAAAATTTGGATGTGAAATATTTTAGGTATTTTATAAAATGCCGTTAAATTTCAAACAAATTGAATAATTGCAGCCAAAATTTTTTTGAAAAATCTTACTCAGATGTTGATCTAATAAAAAACAAACATACAATTTACAGTTCCAATCAGTAGTTATAATTTTTTGAAATTTGGATATGAAATTTCGAATTTGGGCCATTGTGGCAATAAAGCGGTTACATTAGTGGATGTCGAAAATGCTGGTTAGTGGTATTTAATGAAATACAAAGGGTCATTAGGTCATTCGGACTTGTGAAAAATGTTGCATTTATATTACACTATGCAACACTGAAAATGCAAACAACATCTAGTATGCATTTTTTGAAAGTACTTATTTAGACTACAAAAACTCTAGTAGAGTTTTGTCCTGTAAGGTCCAGTTCGGATTTTATAGCCTCATCTAAACCTAGCTAAAACTACAGTTTTTTGCATTTATAGGACCTTTATCTCAGAAACGATTAGGAATTTGCCCTTGTTGTCTGTGGCAATATTGTAGCCCTTAACTAGTAGAACTTATCTTTTGAAAAAACCACACAAGAAAAACTCCATCTAGGGCATCAAAATCTATATAATATATAAAAAATTTTACATAATTGCTGAAATTCTGGTCAGTATCGGCTAAACTATTGGGAGTTGAACCGAGTAACCTATTGCAAAAATCTTCCAAATAAAAATCTCAACAATTCTTTAGAACATTCTGAAACTCTAAAATGCTTACTTCATGTTGTTTCAGCGGTATTTTGCATCATATCTCTTACAACACGTATTTCAAACACAGTTCACACAGACAGTTTATTCTCGCATTTTTATTAAATCGTCGTTTAAAAATGTACTGAAAACAACGGGATAGAGGCATTTTACAACAATGACATGTTCTGAAGAGTTGTGTATTACATTCCAGGGAATATTTTTCCACAAGGAAATATTCAGAAAAAATTAACGGTTTCGGAGATACGGTGCGAAATGTATAAAAATTGTGGCATTTTTGCATATATTTTGAAATTTGAGGCAATAAATGTTGTTTTCCGAGTTCATTATTTCTCCAGATATTTTAATCTTGTCCTTATCTGCAAATTTGCTTCAGAGGTCAGAAGAAGATTCGCATTGGTTTCAGAGATATAGCCCCTAATTTCTTTAAAAACTCAATATTTACCCATGTTTAGATGGGGCTATAAAATCCGAGCTGGATCTGACACAACAAAACCCAACTAGGGTTTCTTGTCGTTTGGGTCTGTACTTTCAAAAAATCCTCAGTTCGAATTGTTTGCACAAGATCACCTTAAAAATGTTGCACAGTGTTATTATTCGAAGATTGGACTTGAATTAAAAGGAGACTGACAAATTTTTTAGTGAATATACATATTACATATTATGAATTTGTAAGATATAAAGCGAATATCTGTTCAAATATAGATGGCGATAATTTTATGTATTGGATGAAGGCCAATATTATTAGGTTTAGAGTCTGCACACAAAATAGAAAATATTTTTCAAACGCTTCTACTCTGAAAACTGTCAATATGAGCATTTCAAATTATATGAACACCACCATATACTTCAAAATTGGCTAATTCGTGAACTTACTTACTTACTTAGCTGGCCCATTACAGAACATTTGTTCTATAGGCCGAACTAAGAAGAGATCTCCATTCCTCTCTATTTGTTGCTTTGCACTCTGGAATACCGCGCCTTTTCATCTCATCATCCACTTGTTTGCGCCATCTATTCCTTGGCCTGCCAATTCTGCGTGCACCGCCATGTGGCATGTATTCATACGCCTTTTTAGCGGGTTCATCATCGCTCATTCTTATGATATGGCCTAGCCAACGCAATCGCTGCATCTCGATACGTTTAACTATATTCATGTCTTTGTATAGCAGATACAGCTCGTGGTTCATGCGACGTCGATATTCACCGTCAACGCAGATTGGTCCGTAGATCTTTCGAAGAATTTTTCTCTCAAACACACCAAGCACTGCCATGTCTGCTTGCGCAAGTACCCAGGCTTCGAAGCCATACATCAGCACGAGTAGTATCAGTGGTTTGTGGAGCGTTATTTTTGTTTGACGAGATGTGGTTTTGTTTTTAAACTGCTTACTTAAACCAAAGTAGCATCTGTTGGCCAATACGATTCTTCTTCTTATTTCACAACTGATATCGTTTGTTGTGTTTACGGAGGTGCCGAGGTAGACGAAGTCTTTTACTACCTCAATATTATAGGTACCAACACAGTTGGTCCGAGCTCTATGGACGCTTTGTTCGTCGGCACCATCAATTTGTTTTTTTTTTTTTCGTTTACCGCCAGACCTACTTTCGCAGATTCTGCTTCGACCTTCCTAAAGGTATCACTTACTTCCTTTACTGATCGTCCCATTATGTCTATGTCATCAGCATAAGCAAGTAACATGTGGCTATTGGTGTAAATTGTGCCATTTCTTTTGACATTTGCATCTCGTATTACATTTTCTAGCAAAATGTTGAATAGGTCACACGAAAGGCTGTCTCCTTATCTGAAACCTCTTTTGGTACTGAACTGTTCGGAGAGGTTCTTTCCAATTTTAACTGAGGACCTAGTATCAGTTAAAGTCATCTTACAAAGCCGGATGAGCTTTGCGGGTATACCGAATTCAGACATTGCATGGAATACCTTTGATCGGAGGATTAAAGGATTAAATCTCAAAAGTTTGCCGGGATATCGATAGATAGATACCTTTGGTAAAAATGCCCAAAGGCTCCTCGAACAGACCCTTAACCACAGAAAAATGTTGAACATTTGTGTGGGTGGACAGGTATGGCCCAAATTTGAACATAAACTAAGTTTAGCCAATATTTAGATATGAGATATCTCGCATACCTTTTTTAGCGAATATTTTCGAACTTTTGTGGGGGAGGTACCGGAAGGAGTGGACCTGTAAGCACCACCTTCGAATTTTATCTAATATTCGAAGAAATATTAGAATATCCAAAGTGTGGACGAACGCAGTATTCGGTTCGAGCTCTCCGGCCACTACATATGGTGCCATAGGGGGTTTTTACAACTTTCGGGCTGTTTTCTCAAGAAGAATGGACTTGCCCCTGAAAAAACTGTAGTGATTCGAGAGCAGGTCTTAAAGTGAATTTATCCAAAATTTTGTGTGGGAGGTACCCGAAGAAGTGGACATATATAGCCCATATTCGAAACTGATCTATATCTTATAGATATTTTTGGATGTGTAAAGTATGGATCAAATTGGTCACTCCCATCCAGAGTTATCGTGCGCACAATTTTTCCGAACATTTTTGAACTTTTGTGGGGGAGGACCGATATGGCTTATATTCGAACTTAAACTATGTTTGGACAAAATATTACGAAGGCCAAATTTTGGACCGAATCGGCAGATCCGTTCAAGATTTATCTTGCACTCGAGTGAAATCTAAATTACTTATATCGAGGAATTCAATAATGACTATAAAGGTTTTGAGGCTTTAAACTCATTCTGTGTTCAAAAAATTATGAAATGACGTGTTTACTGGACAAAATGAGCGATATATCAAGTGTTTTCCGTGGAGTACATCTCTAAAACCAATAAGAAAATTGGTTTACTGCCTAAACTTGTTATTATTTATTTAATGGAGAAAAATTTATTGTTGTGCGTCATAAAGTGCGGATATCTGCTATAAGTACCATACCCACCTGAATTTTTTCCTATCATTAACAAAGTTGTAGTTGAAAACAACCGCAAACAAAATTAATGCTCAAACATTGGTTAAATGGTATTAAAATCTGCTGTATTTTCGGGCTTTAGGCTAATGATAAAAATGTACCTCATCGAAATAATTGCCTTAAGTCATATCGGTCCACTCCTTTTTTCCCACAAGTCTACAAAATGTTTCACTAAAATAGTGCGCACGACAACTCTCGAAGGTCCAAATCGATTTCTCCGAGACATAGATTAGGTTCGAATATGGATTATATCGGTTCACTCCTTCAGGTACCTCCCATACAAAATTTCAATATCCGATTTCACCGAAACTTTGAACATCCTAAAATTACTTCCGGACGTCCATATGTATATCAAGTACCAAGAGGGTCTATATGGGACAACATCTTCGGATACTTCCCTCATAAAATTTCAAATTAAGTGCAATATAAGAGCTGTTCGAGAATCCATTCGACATTTTGACCAATGCTACCCCTTGCGGTCTTGTTTACAGCTTTATTCTATTTTTCCTGGGTAAGTCGATGCTTCCCGACATAACGGTTCAAAACCTCTAAATCTTACCATGATCAACTAAAATGACGGATTGACACGATAACTATCAAAAGGAATGACTTCCAAAATTAGGTCCACTTCCAAAATGGACCATTCTCCTTCATTCATCCACAAAAGTGCAAAACTTTTGCGCTCTTATCGAAGTCAAATTTATGACCACAACATAAACATTTATTCGCAACGCTCACAAATCGTGAAGTTTTATACCCAAATGTTTCGATATTTTTGTCGGATAGTGTATACGTCCTAAAAAAACAACGAAATTCTGAAACTCCCTGACTACACAATTTTTAGGACAGAGATATTGGTCATGCAGCCCGTATTCGATCTGTCTATAGATGAAAGTCTCAACTCAAACAGGCTGAGGGTATATCTATGTCGGCAAACCCGACTGATACTGTTTTACTTGTTTTCGAGAAAAAAAGTTACGAATTTTCATAAGTTGGTGCCGATAGAAGTGCATAATCTTTGGTCATAGTCCTTGGAAAGTTTTAAATGTCATCGAGTTCATAAACATCTAACCGTACAATTAAGATAGAAATAAGGAGGAACAACCATTGGATATCAAATGGTGTTTTTTTTCGACTTAACCTATTTTGTCAGGACTTCGCAAAAATTTGGCCGAGACCGAATGTGAGGTTCTTAGTCGCAAACGGTGCTGCGTGTAGAATTCGGAGTATATGAATCGTAGTTGGTATCGCCTCCTGATAAAAATGTTTTCTGTTCTAAATGCCTGTTCCAGAAACTGCAAGAATCTACAAATTTTTACTACTGAATATGAGTAGATTCTTGCAGTACTGGAACAGAACATAAATGTAATTTTCTGAATTTTTTAGTTGTCTTGCATATAACTTTTGGTAAAATAGTAAGAAATACTGTAAATCTTTGAAATAGAATCGAAAATGCCAAATAAGAGCTACTGAGGTTAAAAATTCTGGGATACATCAAATCGTAAACCTACATGTTTAATATTCATTTGAAAGATTTTTTAGTTATTGCGTCAATTCTGTTGGAGAATTTGGTTAAAAACTTCAAAATATCAGGCATGGGGACTATACTGAACGTATTATGATATCCTTCATTTTACTCTGTTCCAAATTTCAAACTTATATCTATAATATTGTAAAATTTCTCTTTTTAAATTTATACTTTGTGTCAATATTTCATATAAAATCAACTAAAACCCCTTTAAAATAGCTTTATGTAACGCTACACAACATTTTTTAATTTCATGATTTTTGGACAAGGTACATTTTGAGGCACATTTTGCCCGCATGAAAGTGTATATACCCTCGTTAGCATAAATGCTGAGGGTATAATTAACATTTTTTGGAGGTACCTACGATTCTCATATTAACTTTTAAATGGCAGAAATTGGAGTTATCTTTGCCATATTTCTTCTGATTTGGAATTATAAACATGCCAAATGAGACTTTTTTTGTGTTTTTTTGTGTGGTTTTGAAACTTTTGACAACAATTCAGTATAAAATAATGAATTTATTAATTGTTTCTACAGTTTTCTCCACAAGCTCTAAACATCGATTTTCATGATCTTACAAAACCCTAATTCACTTGTTCAACCCAACATTTCTTGGCAATGGACACTCTCGGCCTTTATTTTGAATAATATTTGGTTTTTTATTAAAGTTTACGACGAACAACAATCGGCTTATGTAAATTTTTAGCATAGTTCTATTCTGGTGAACTATGTAAAAAAATGCTAAAATATGCATATATTTCCATAAAGTGAGTAAAAAGTACCGTTCAACCAACATTTCTTGGCAATGGACACTCTCGGCTTTTATTTTGAATAATATTTGGTTTTTATTAAAATTTACCGCGAACAATAATCTACTTATGTAAATTTTTAGCATGGTTTCTGGTGAACTATGTAAAAATGCTAAAATATGCATATACATATTTCCATAAAGAGAGTAAAAAGTATTGAAAATTTCGGCTACTATATACTCTACATGTCCACAAAAATATGACTGACAATTCCTCTCCTACCGTTAGATATAACCGCAATTTTAATTTCAATCGGGTTGGTTTTAATCAGATGAACCGGAGTGTATAAAATATAAAATATATATAATTGCAAAGCCATTGTCTGAGCGTGTTGTGTTGTGGGACGTCTCATTCTTTTTTTTACTTGTTATTATTTTATTTCAGATGATGTATTCAAAATTAATTTGAAGTGAGTGGTAGCAACATAAACATTAAAATGTAGAGACATATTCAAATGAACATAACATTTTACAATTGTTCACAAATTGTACTGTGGGAATCTCTGCACCCACCCACACACTCACTAACTTTATTGTTTTACTCGCTGAGGTGTTATGGGAGTGCCACCAAAAAAATAAATTACAGGCGCCTAAATTGACGCTTTTATTTTTTGTGAACATACAATTAGTGAATTTAATTTATATATTGTTTGACTTTTAAAGCTTATGGTAATTGAAGATAAAAGCTCATAATAAAAATAAGGCACAAAATTAAAAGTGTAATCATCATCATTATCGTCATTTTGTGGTGGGAGTTTTTGCGGAACTAAGGGCTATATCACGCCATATGCTTTTTCACATGTACGACATCAACTGGTTTGTATATTAGTATACCCAAAGTGACAACATACATGTGAAAAAGCATATGGTGTGATATATGTAGCCATAAACAATGTTGAGGTATTGTCAACATAAACAAAACCCATAACTTCAAAGGCAGCGCAAAATAGCGTTAATAAATGAAATACTTGTGTGCTTCGGCCGGCTGAAAATCAAGGTGGTTGCAAATGCTGATGATGTGGTTGTGCTGATAACTGGCAAATTCCTGCCAACCCTGTCTGAGCTCATGCAAAGAGCCTTAGTACAACTTGCAAACTGGGCCCAGAACAACGGTCTGGGAATAAACCCGGAAAAAAGCAGAGCTTGTACTATTCACTAAGAAACGCAAAATTCCCAATTTCGAGCCTCCTCGAGCCTAAATACCTCGGCACTATTCTGGACCATCGCTTGTCATGGAAAAGAAACGTAGAGGAGCGAACGAAGAAAGGACTCATGGCACTCTATTCCTGTAACAACTCCATTGGGAAAAGCTGGGGATTGAGACCACAGATCATACACTGGCTGTATGTAACCGTTTTCCTGCCCATACTTACCTATGGTGGACTGGTGTGGTGGCAAGCTCTTGGGAACAAAGTGTTACTCTCCAAATTATCAAGTGTACAAAGAACCGCGTCACTGCTGATTACGGGATCGATTAAAAGCACTCCTCAAGCTGCTTTAAACGTCATCCTGGATCTCCAACCTCTGGACATCCTAATCCAGTTTCAGGTGGCGAGAACTGCTTTTAGACTCCGGGAGTCAGGGTGTTGGCGCGGTTCACACTTTGGACACTCGAATGTCCTAAAACTAGTTGATAGTCGACTTGAGTTAGGTGACAATGGTTGCGTAAGCGATTATATGCCTACATCATTTAAGTTTGACTCCTTAACTGTTATCTTCCAAGGCAAAGACGCATGGGCTGAGTGCATATCTGCTCTGGACGGTCTGGCAATTTACATAGACGGGTCCAAGATGAAAGAAGGTACTGGCGCTGGCGTCTACTGCGAGAATCCACTAATTAAAAACTCATATAAGCTTGACGATAATTGTAGTGTTTTTCAGGCGGAGATTCTTGCTATCAGGAAAGCAGCTGAATTGGTGAAAGGGCTTGGAGGCAGTCTTACAGGACCGGTGGCTATATATGTCGATAGTTAAGCGGCCCTCAAGGCTCTCAAGTCGCGGACTATAAATTCAAGAGCTATTATTGATTGTAGGAGAGCTCTGCAGGATATACACGATATCGTAAAGCTATGTTGGGTTCCGGGTCACAGCAACATCATGGGAAACGAGGTAGCAGATGAACTGGCTCGAGGTGGCTCTAGGTCTATCGACTTATCAGTTGATGAAACCGTCCGGCCACCGATGTGCCACTACATTGGCAAACTTCGGGTGATCTTCAATGAGAAAGCACATCAAAGATGGCTATTGGAACCTGGTTGTAGGGTATCCAAGTCAATTTGGCCTGTGGTTTCTCTTCGAAGAACGGCTTCTCTCCTCTCACTTGATAAGTTAGGGATGAAAATAGCAGTGGGACTTATAACAGGTCACTGCAGAGTGAGGTCCCTAACTTCAAATGGGACGACAGTGGCATTGACTATTGCAGACTATGTGAAGATGCGCAGGAGATAGAGACTGTCGAACATCTGCTTTGTAGGTGTCCTATGTTGCAAACAAGGAGATATCGTACACTAGGCAGATATGAGATAGACACTCTGACTTTCCTATCTAACATAGATCCCATCGTCCTACTCAACTTTGCCAGACATCTAGCATGGCTTGGCAAAGGTCCTTAACAACAAAATAAATAAATAAATAAATAAATAAATAAATAAATAAATAAATAAATTTAATAAATAAATAAATAAATAAATAAATAAATAAATAAATAAATAAATAAATAAATAAATAAATAAATAAATAAATAAATAAATAAATAAATAAATAAATAAATAAATAAATAAATAAATAAATAAATAAATAAATAAATAAATAAATAAATAAATAAATAAATAAATAAATAAATAAATAAATAAATAAATAAATAAATAAATAAATAAATAAATAAATAAATAAATAAATAAATAAATAAATAAATAAATAAATAAATAAATAAATAAATAAATAAATAAATAAATAAATAAATAAATAAATAAATAAATAAATAAATAAATAAATAAATAAATAAATAAATAAATAAATAAATAAATAAATAAATAAATAAATAAATAAATAAATAAATAAATAAATAAATAAATAAATAAATAAATAAATAAATAAATAAATAAATAAATAAATAAATAAATAAATAAATAAATAAATAAATAAATAAATAAATAAATAAATAAATAAATAAATAAATAAATAAATAAATAAATAAATAAATAAATAAATAAATAAATAAATAAATAAATAAATAAATAAATAAATAAATAAATAAATAAATAAATAAATAAATAAATAAATAAATAAATAAATAAATAAATAAATAAATAAATAAATAAATAAATAAATAAATAAATAAATAAATAAATAAATAAATAAATAAATAAATAAATAAATAAATAAATAAATAAATAAATAAATAAATAAATAAATAAATAAATAAATAAATAAATAAATAAATAAATAAATAAATAAATAAATAAATAAATAAATAAATAAATAAATAAATAAATAAATAAATAAATAAATAAATAAATAAATAAATAAATAAATAAATAAATAAATAAATAAATAAATAAATAAATAAATAAATAAATAAATAAATAAATAAATAAATAAATAAATAAATAAATAAATAAATAAATAAATAAATAAATAAATAAATAAATAAATAAATAAATAAATAAATAAATAAATAAATAAATAAATAAATAAATAAATAAATAAATAAATAAATAAATAAATAAATAAATAAATAAATAAATAAATAAATAAATAAATAAATAAATAAATAAATAAATAAATAAATAAATAAATAAATAAATAAATAAATAAATAAATAAATAAATAAATAAATAAATAAATAAATAAATAAATAAATAAATAAATAAATAAATAAATAAATAAATAAATAAATAAATAAATAAATAAATAAATAAATAAATAAATAAATAAATAAATAAATAAATAAATAAATAAATAAATAAATAAATAAATAAATAAATAAATAAATAAATAAATAAATAAATAAATAAATAAATAAATAAATAAATAAATAAATAAATAAATAAATAAATAAATAAATAAATAAATAAATAAATAAATAAATAAATAAATAAATAAATAAATAAATAAATAAATAAATAAATAAATAAATAAATAAATAAATAAATAAATAAATAAATAAATAAATAAATAAATAAATAAATAAATAAATAAATAAATAAATAAATAAATAAATAAATAAATAAATAAATAAATAAATAAATAAATAAATAAATAAATAAATAAATAAATAAATAAATAAATAAATAAATAAATAAATAAATAAATAAATAAATAAATAAATAAATAAATAAATAAATAAATAAATAAATAAATAAATAAATAAATAAATAAATAAATAAATAAATAAATAAATAAATAAATAAATAAATAAATAAATAAATAAATAAATAAATAAATAAATAAATAAATAAATAAATAAATAAATAAATAAATAAATAAATAAATAAATAAATAAATAAATAAATAAATAAATAAATAAATAAATAAATAAATAAATAAATAAATAAATAAATAAATAAATAAATAAATAAATAAATAAATAAATAAATAAATAAATAAATAAATAAATAAATAAATAAATAAATAAATAAATAAATAAATAAATAAATAAATAAATAAATAAATAAATAAATAAATAAATAAATAAATAAATAAATAAATAAATAAATAAATAAATAAATAAATAAATAAATAAATAAATAAATAAATAAATAAATAAATAAATAAATAAATAAATAAATAAATAAATAAATAAATAAATAAATAAATAAATAAATAAATAAATAAATAAATAAATAAATAAATAAATAAATAAATAAATAAATAAATAAATAAATAAATAAATAAATAAATAAATAAATAAATAAATAAATAAATAAATAAATAAATAAATAAATAAATAAATAAATAAATAAATAAATAAATAAATAAATAAATAAATAAATAAATAAATAAATAAATAAATAAATAAATAAAACCCTTAATAATCACACTATTTTCACTCTTCCAGATAATTCCTTGGCGTCAATCTCTACATCTCCTACACCATCATCTCTATCCTATCATCCTCATCTCATCAAGCTTAATAAAAACTCTATCATCTCCTTTATCTTTAATCATCTCAACAACACACCTCCATCATCTTTAAACCATCATCTCCATTATCTTTAAATAGCCTACACAGGATGAACACAATGGACCTACGGTCTCCGAGTGAAGCAGTCACCTACCTTAAACCTAACCCAACCTAACCTAACAGCGAAACCAGTTCACGTAATTTGGTGACTGTTGTGGGTTCAAGTCGTTGGCTTTCCTTTTTCACTTGCAAAAAATTTCCGATCATCAAGCTTAACTCTAAACGAGAAAATTAATAAAAATCATTAAAAATTATCTTCGCCTTAACAGGCAAAATTTCAAAAAATATTTTTTAAATTATAAAACAAAGAGAAAGGTATACTAGTAATGAGTAGGCAAATAATTTGCCACAACATTACTAAAATATTCCCAAGAATATTTCTTTGAAGGCTGCTACTTGCATTTGCCCCTTAATAAGTGACCGATTATTTAATTTTGGTTTTTATTTAATTTTTGTGGTCTAGTAATTTATGGGGCGTTTTGTTACTATTTTTTAATTTTTTTTTGTACAACTTTTATTATCTTATGCTTCATGGTTTTTCGTTGTGTGGTGTTATTTAATTTTTTGTTTTGTTACCTGAGGTCAAGTTCATATTTGTTATTTGCTTTACAACTGCGGTAGCAGCACATCTTTAGTAGTTTACGGTCATTATTATATTATTACAAATAAATGTATGTATGTACTTGCCACCTCATTTTTGTTTATGTTTGCCAAGTTGTAAACCTACAAACAGTAGCTGTAATATTTTTTTACTTCTTTGGCACAGTTTTCTCAAGACATTGCCGCTTCGTTGATGTTGTTTGTCTTTATTGTTTGGGGTATTTGAGGGTTTTTTATGATGAAGTTCAAAAGGTCATTAGCCTAAGGTCATGAAACTTAACGTTGACATTATTGTATGTAGATTAATAATTTTGCATACATTTAACTTCATTGGATACTTGATTCATGTTCACATAACTGACTTGGAATTAAATCACTTGCAGGGGAAAAAGGATTCTAAAAAGGTTGTAAAAATAAAGACAAACGGAAATATTATCATTAACAAGTAAATAAGGGTCAGATGGCTTTGGCGACAGCTAATACAGCGTACTTTCAACAAATTCCTAATTAATAACAAGTAAAAAGTCGTTAAGTTCGGCCGGGCCGAACCTTTTATACCCTCCACCATAAAATAGTCTTAATTAAAATGGAATAATTAGGGTCCCAATTTTAGGTGAAACAGCTTTTCGACAATGGATAGACTCCTACTGCCTCCCAATATTGCTTAAATTACACTGTGAACACAAATGTTGGGGCAGAGATAAAAACCCCGAAGGACAGATGCGCCGTGAGTCGAACTTCCGCGTTATGAAGTTTTTGCAAGAGACCCTGTAAGCCATCATGAATTAGCATTATGTCTTTGTTTGTTGTTTTTGTAGAGCACTTAAGCAACCGTGAACAAAGATATAACGCTAATTCTAATGCGGGAGTTCGACTCACGGCGGATCTGTCATATGGGTGGATATACCAAAACATGGACATATGTATATTGACGATTATTTTTGAATAGACAAAATTGTAGCTAAAATTCTGAAAATACCGATCATTACATCTAGTTCGGTTAAAAATTGCAGCAAAAATTCTCAAATACCGAAAATCGGGAGATACCGTTATATGGGGGCTGTACCAAAACATGGACCTATGTTGACGATGTTTCATTGGAGATGTTTTATGACCACTGAGAACTTCAAATGTCCAATTACAGCTATTTTGGTTAAAAACTGTAGCTAAAATTCTCAAAATACCGAAAATCGGGAGGTACCGTTATATGGGGGCTATTCCAAAACATGGACCTATGTTGACGATGTTTGGTGGAGATGTTTCATGACCTTTGAGAACCTCAAATTGCAAATTACAGCTATTTCAGTTAAAAATTGTAGCTAAAATTCTCAAAATACCGAAAATCGGGAGGTACCGATATATGGGGGCTATACCAAAACATGGACCTATGTTGACGATGTTTCGTGGAGATGTTTCATGACCACTGAGAACCTCAAATGTCAAATTGCAGCTAGTTCCGTTAAAATTTTTAACTAAAATGCTGAAAATACCCAAAATCGGGAGGTACCGTTATAAGGGGGCCATACCAAAATATGGACCTGTGTTGACGATGTTTGGTGGAGATGTTTCATGACCACTGTGAACCTCAAATATCAAATTGCAGAGAGTTCGGTTACAAATTGTGGCTAAAATTCTCCAAATACCGAAAACCGGGAGGTACCGTTATATGGGGGCTATTCCAAAACATGGACCTATGTTGACGATGTTTGGTGGAGATATTTCATGACCAATGAGAACCTCAAATGGCAAATTACAGCTAGTTCAGTTAAAAATTGTAGCTAAAATTCTCAAAATACCGAAAATCGGGAGGTACCGATATATGGGGGCTATACCAAAACATGGACCTATGTTGACGATGTTTCGTGGAGATGTTTCATGACCACTGAGAACCTCAAATGTCAAATTGCAGATAGTTCGGTTAAAAATTGTGGCTAAAATTCTCAAAATACCGAAAATCGGGAGGTACCGTTATATGGGGACTATACCAAAACATGGACCTATGCCCATATCCTTTGGGATATAAGTTTGTTGATCACTAGGAACCCTAAGTGCCAAATTATAGCTAATTGGGTCTGCAAATGTGGCGAAGAACGTCAAAATACCTCAAATCCGGAGGTACCGTTATATGGGGGCTATACCAAAGAGTGGACCGATATAGCCCATCTTCGAACTTGACCTGCCTATGGTAAAAAGACCCTCGGGTGCAAAATTTCAGCACTCTATCTCAATTATTGCGGACGCTAGAGTGATTACAACAGACGGACAGACGGACATGGCCAGATCGTCTTAGAATTTTATCCTGATCAAGAATATATATACTTTATAGGGTCGCAAATGATTAGTTCGATGTGTTACAAACGGAATGACAAATTTAATATACCCTCCATACTATGGTGGAGGGTATAAAAATAACACTGTGCGACACTGAAAATGCAAATAACTTCTAACGGCGATTTTCTTATTATTGTGTTTCGTGTTGTTAGATCGGGTTTGGATTTTATAGCCTCATCTAAACCTGGCTACAACGACACCTTTTTCCACTTAACGGGGCTTTATCTCAGAAATTAAAAAGAAAGTAGAAGAACTTACGAGTTAAGCGGAAGAACGAGGAAAAACTGCAAATAGCGCTTAAAAATCGCTAAAACATATGGAGGTTTACATAATTTCTGGAATTATGGTCAGTTGCAGCTAAACTATTGGGAGTTGAACAAGTAGCCTTGCTCAAAAATTTTCCAAACAATGTGCTCAGCAATTCTTCAGAAAATTCTGCAACTCTAAAATACTTATTTCAGGCTGTTTATTTTCATATTTGAGATTTCAATATATTTATCAAATTTTCTTTGAAAATGTGCTAGAAATAGCACATTACAATAATGGAATGTTACGAAGAGTTGTGAGCTATATTCCAGTGTATATTTCTTTCAAAGAAAAGTTAACGAAATTGAGATATGGTGCGGAATATACGAAATAAAGGAATTTGTAGATATATTATCCATTTTGAGGCAACAAATGCTTTTTTTTCGAGGTAAATTCTTCTCCAAATATTTTCTTCATGCTCTTATCTACAAGTTTGCTTCAGAGGTTTAAACAAGATTCGAATTGGTTTCACAGACATTGCTTCGATTCGTTGTAAAAAGTCAATATTTAGCCATGTATAGATTAGGCCATAAAATCTAAACCCGATCTAACAACACAAAACCCAAATAGGGTCTGTACTTTCATAAAATCCACACTTGAAGTTGTTTGCACAAAATTACCTTGAATACGTTGCACGGTGTAATTTTATCGAAGGTGCCAAAAGAAGTTTCGGAAGTTATCAGCGAAAATTAATTCCTCTTATATAAAGGGGGGGGGGATGTTGTGGTTCTTGGAATACTTGGGTGATTATATTTATTTAATATTATATATTTTATATGCTATATTCGTTATGTTTTATAGCTGTGCTGTTCGCTACACTTTTTTCACGAAAAACTTATGTATTTAGGGGGTTTCAAAATTTTGTCGTATGAACCGACAAAAACTGAGTCTGAGGGTATAAAAAGGGCATTTATTTTTGGTCATCAGGATAGAACATCCATTTTATTTTCGCGAATTTTTGAGATATTAACGCCGAATTTGATTTCAGTCGATAAAACAGGGCTTTATAATAACTATTCCCTAAAGAAAACCTATAAACAATTCCGCGGACACCGAAATAACAGCGTAAAAGAGTTTAAATTGACAGATATTTGAAACATCTCGGAATATCAATAGGGGTCGCGCAGTTATGTCATATTTCTTCACAATAATATAGAATATGACACAGACAACCTCGACGGATACAATCGAGTGCTTCGGATGCTGATAAGATGGAACATTTTCAAAATACTTATGAAAAACTTCAAAATTTCTTAATAAAATCCATGATGTTTTGTCCAATAAAATGGTTTTTCCGCGAACAAGGTTTGGAAATATGCTCCAGATTGAGAGGAAAATAATCTGATATAAAAATAACCGCTATTTTAATACACTGAGGGATATATAGTTCCTTCTAGGGATATACATAGAATCACTTTCTGAGTCGATTTATGCATGTACGTCCGTCCGTCCGTCCGTTCGCAACATACAGGTCGCACTTGTTGACCGATTTCGCTGAAAATTGGGGAATACCATTTTTTTAGCCGTCGGAAGATCAAGTTCGAAGATGGGCTATATCGGTCCAAGTTTTGGTATAGCCCCCATATAACGGTACCTCCCGATTTAAGGTATTTTAAGGATCTTAGCCGCATTTGTTGCCCAAACCAGCTGAAATTTTACATTTGAGGTTCCCAATGGCCGCGAAATTGCTCCACTAAAAATTGTCAAGATAGGTCCACGGTTCGGTATAGTCCCCATATAACGATACCTCCCGATTTAAGGTATTTTAGGGATCTTAGCCACATTTGTTGCCCAAACCAGCTGAAATTTTACATTTGAGGTTCCCAATGGCCGCGAAATTGCTCCACTAAAAATTGTCAAGATAGGTCCACGGTTCGGTATAGTCCCCATATAACGATACCTCCCGATTTAAGGTATTTTATGGATCTTAGCCACATTTTTTGCCCAAACTAGCTGAAATTTTACATTTGAGGTTCTCAATGGCCGCGAAATTGCTCCACTAAAAATTGTCAAGATAGGTCCACGGTTCGGTATAGTCCCCATATAACGATACCTCCCGATTTAAGGTATTTTAGGGATCTTAGCCACATTTTTTGCTTGAACTAGCTGAAATTTTACATATGTGGTTCCCAGTGGCCACGAAATTTCGCCACTTAAAATTGTTAAAATAGGTCCATGTTTTTTTGTAGCCCCCATATAACGGTACCTCCCGATTTTAGGTATTTTAACGATTTTCCCCAAATATGGCTCCAATTTGCCATTTGGAGTTTAATGAGTTCAAAAAATTTACTTTAATGTTTGTTTTGTGTTATTAAAAAACTTCTCCACCAAGAATTATGGACATACATATGTCCACGTTTTGATATAGCCCCGAATTTTGGTATAGCTTTCATATTAAAGTACCGCTAGATTTTAGGCACTCTGCAGTTTTTATATACTTTTTATACCCTACACCACTATGTGATAAGGGGTATTATGTGTTAGTGCATTTGTATGTAACATACAAAAGGAAGCGAGATAGACCCATAGTTCCTTCTAGGGATATACATAAAATCACTTTCTGAGTCAATTTATGCATGTCCGTCCGTCCGTTCGCAACGTACAGGTCGCATTTGTTGTCCGATTTTGCTGAAAATTGGGGAATATCGTTTTTTTAGCCGTCGGAAGAACGCTATTTATTTCGGTGAGAATCGGTTCAGATTTGGATATAGCTCCCATATATATGTTCGACCGATTTCACGTATTTGCTGCACCAAACACGCTATATTTGTCCAATTTTGATGAAACTTGGAATTTATGACAGAATTAGGTCTATAAATAAATGTACCAAATTATATCGAAATCGGTTCAGATTTGGATATCGCTCTCATATATATTTTCGGCCGATTTGAGGTATTTGATGCACCAAACACGCCATATCTGCCCGATTTTGATGAAATTTGGAATGCGTGACGGAATTCGGTCTATAGATAAATGTGCAAAATAATATCGAAATCGGTTCAGATTTGGATATAGCTCCCATATATATTTTCGGCCGATTTGACGTATTTGCTGCACCAAACACCCTATATCTGCCAATTTTGATAAACTTTGGATTGTGTGACAGCATTTTGTCTAGTAATAAGTGTACTATATTATGTAGAACTTAGTTCAAATTGATATACATATATCTCCTATATTTTACATATTCACAGTGGTGTAGGGTATCATGTAGTCGGCCCCGCCGGACTATGATCCCTTCCTTACTGGTTTATTTATATAGATTTTATATTTTATATTTAATATTGTTAATTTGATATTTTATATTTTATAAATTATATTTTATAATTTATATATTATATTTTACAATTTTAATTTTTATTTTAAGCTTTGCAGTCCTACATTGCCTTTAACAGGGTCATTACTTGATATCAATCATCACTTACGTTACGTAATGACTAATGTCAACAAAATCTACAATTTCATGTGAACACCCTTTCCTAATGATTTGCTCTACAAAAAAAAAAACCAATTCACTCTCACCTTGTTTATAACAACAAACACGTTTGCCAAATTAAAGGTACATTATTTTAATGTTTTGGTTCACAAATTAAAGCAAATTAAGTGTAATAAAATTCAGTTGTTACTCTAAGTACCAGCGAGCACATCTTGTTGATTTTGATTGTTACCAGTTGTTCGTTCGGTGGATTTGAAGGTTCCTTTGTTAACGAAATTTGCAAATGACAAATCTCTGTGAGAATTGTAAAGTGACATAAACAAAAAAATATCGTAGCACGAAAAACGTTACTTCCAATCTAAGAGTAAAGGGGACAAGCATTATCTATCCGTTAATGTGGGTCACTACAATCTGGTATGAAGTTTGTTTTTGTTTTGTGTTTAACATTGATTTACATTAAAATAAAAAACATTTCAGATAAATCACTAAATTATATTAAGTGACCATGATTTGGTGCTACAAATATCAATTTTAATTGGTTTGAATTAATGGTTTGATTTGTTCTTAAAGTGTTGGTGGAAAATTAAAATTAGAGATTGATTAAAGCAATTAATATGTTTTATTGGAGGTGAACAAAATTCTTACAAATTTGGGATACTATAGAGAAATCCCTTAAGAGAAATCCATGGATTCGTAAAATATTTTAATTTCAGGGAAAATATTGTAATGCATAGTTTGGAGTGAAAGAAAACTCATAATCATGGTCATCTTAATAGCCACTGAGCATAAGTTAATCCTCGCCCATATATTCACATTTACGAATTACTTGTTGTAATCACCTACCTTTGCCCTCTCCCCATCTTTACCATTACCACAAAGCATAGGCATAATTTTTTTCAACATTATTCATTTCAGCACTTCTGCATGACATATTGCCCTGCTAATACCTTCATAAAATACCTACTAACCTTGTCTTTTTGGCATGTTGTACTGCCACATTTTATATGACGTTTTTTTGACAATCAAAATCATTTTTATATCTTTTAACCTGCTCCTTAGGTTTCTTTATGCTTAACAGCATTTCCAAGATCATAATCAATTAACGTATTTTTAACAGCAGTTTAATTAAACTGTAACAGACAACTAAACCATGTTACAACAAGGAGAAGCACTTGATATTCAGGAGTCCACTGTTCGTTGTTCGTGCTTGTGATGAATGACTAAACTGTGAACAACAACACTTGCAAGCAGCCAAATGCACTCAAAATGCATTTATTTTCATAAAAATTATGTCATATTAATGCTCTATAATCTCCACATGGAGAACAGATGTCCACACTTATGTCTTATGTCCGGTTTAGTCGTTTCGTTTTTACACATTGACATAAAAGGTCATAACCTAAATTTGACAAACAAAAAAAAAAAAAAGCAGTGAAGGGAATGTGTCTCTTAACTTACGGATTAAAATTCAATATGTTGTTGGTTTATTTTGAATGAAGTAGATGCTAAGGATAACTGAAATTGCCATTTAAATCATAATAATATTTAGTAAATCCACCTTCATATTTTATTTGAGAAGTTGCATTATAGGTAAATTGTCAAAAAGGAGATGTGTTATTGAGCTTTAGAATGGTATGATGATCGATCAATGGAATTGTTTTATGAGGTCATGAATATTGTTTTTGAAATTTGATAGTGCGCTGTTAACTGTCGCTGAGAGCCACTATGGTGATGCAGTGGTAAACATACCGGTCTTTCACATCAGCTATGAACAAATATTTATTAAAGTGTCGCACTGTGTAGGTTTTTTTGTTGTCGTTTGGGGATTCCTGCATTCTCCATCGCACAGTGGATGAGAAAAAGTGGGTTTCATAAGCACCAACGAATACTATCAATGCTCAAACTTATTAGAATAATGTAAAACATCACATTTATACCCTTAGCCTTTAAGATAATGAGGGCATACACGAGCTCTGTCAAAAAAAATTGTCAAAAAAATTAGTTTGTTTCGTTTCTGTTTGTCCAAATTTAGATCAAGTTCTCGAAGAGATATACCGATTTGCTCCAAACTTTGCACATCGTAATATTTCTACCAGACATATGTACATATATCAGGTTCGAATATGGATTATCGATCCACCCGGTAAGGTACCTCCCCCACAAAAGTTCAACAATATTGTTTAATATAGTTTAAGGTCCGTTCGAGGATCCTTTGGAAATTTCTACCAAAGGCACTCCTCCAGATCCTACTGTGATTCAGGGCTCGATTCAAAAGAACCTCATCTATAATTGACTATGTTGGCCCCTTTCTTCAGATACCTCATCCACAATACTATTGAACATATTTGTTAGTGGTTCAGGGTGACTCCGAGGTACATTGATTCTAAACACAGCTCCAGTGTGACTCTATTCAGCATTGTTAAGGTAAATGATTAGATTTTGCTCTTGTTAGTGAAGAAACAGCTCTTTCATTGAGGAGATCCTGTGGTCTCCTATAAGAAGGTCCTCTATAAGAAGATACTCTGGTCTTCTATAAGAAGACCTATAAAAAGATCCTATTGTATTTTACAAGAAGCAGCTGCGGTATTCAATAAGAAGACCTTGTGGTCTTCTATAAGAAGACCTTGTGGTCTTCTATAAGAAGACTTTTGGTCTTCTATAAGACGGCCTTGTGGTCTTCTATAGGAAGGCCTTTTGGTCTTCTATAGGAAGACCTTGTGGTCTTCTAAAGGAAGACCTTGTGGTCTTCTAAAGGAAGACCTTGTGGTCTTCTATAGGAATACCTTGCGGTCTTCTACAAGAAGACCTTGTGGTCTTCTATAGGAAGACCTTGTGGTCTTCTATAAGAAGACGTTAGGGTCTTCTATAGGAAGACCTTGTGGTCTTCTATACGAAGAACTTGTAGACTTCTATAAGAAGACTTTTGGTCTTCTATAAGACGGCCTTGTGGTCTTCTATAGGAAGGCCTTTTGGTCTTCTATAGGAAGACCTTGTGGTCTTCTAAAGGAAGACCTTGTGGTCTTCTAAAGGAAGACCTTGTGGTCTTCTATAGGAATACCTTGCGGTCTTCTACAAGAAGACCTTGTGGTCTTCTATAGGAAGACCTTGTGGTCTTCTATAGGAAGACCTTGTGGTCTTCTATAAGAAGACGTTAGGGTCTTCTATAGGAAGACCTTGTGGTCTTCTATAAGAAGACCTTGTGGTCTTCTACAAGAAGACCTTGTGGTCTTCTACAAGAAGACCTTGTGGTCTTCTATAAGAAGAACTTGTGGTCTTCTATAGGAAGACCTTCTGGTCCTCTATAGGAAGACCTTGTGGTGTTCTATAGGAAGACCTTGTGGTCTTCTATAAGAAGACGTTGTGGTCTTCTAAAAGAAAGCCTTGTGGTCTTCAATAGGAAGACCTTGTGGTCTTCTATAGGAAGACCTTATGGTCATCTATAGGAAGACCCTGTGGTCTTCTATAGGAAGACCTTATGGTCTTCTACAAGAAGACCTTGTGGTCTTCTATAGGAAGACCTTTTGGTCTTCTATAGGAAGACCTTGTGGTCTTCTATAGGACCACCTTGTGGTCTTCTATAGGAAGATGTGGTCTTCTATAAAAAGACCTTTTGGTCTTCTATAGGAAGACCTTATGGTCTTCTATAGGAAGACCTTATGGTTTTCTATAAGAAGACTTTTTGGTCTTCTATAAGAAGACCTTGTGGACTTCTATAATAAGACTTTTGGTATTCTATAAGAAGACCTTGTGGTCGTATATAAGAAGACCTTGTAGACTTCTATAAGAAGACCTTGTTTTCTTCTATAGGAAGATCTTGAGGTCTTCTATAAGAAGACCTTGTGGACTTCTATAAGAAGACCTTGTGGCCTTCTATAAGACGATTTTGTGGTCTATTATAAGAAGACCTTGTGGTCGTCTTTAAGAAGACCTTGTGGACTTCTATAAGAAAACCTTTTGGTCTTCTATAAGACGAACTTGTGGTCGTCTATAAAAAGACTTTGTGGACTTCTATAAGAAGACCTTGTGGACTTCTATAAGAAGACCTCGTGGTCTTCTATACGAAGACCTTGTGGTCTTCTATACGAAGACCATGTGGTCGTCTATATGAAGACTTTGTGGACTTCTATAAGCGGACCTTGTGGACTTCTATAAGAAGACCTTGTGGTCTTCTATAGGAAGACCTTGTGGTCTTCTATAAGAAGACCTTGTGGTCGTCTATAAGAAGACGTTTTGGACTTCTATAAGAAGACGTTTTGGACTTCTATAAGAAGACCTTGTGGACTTCTATGAGAAGACCTTGTGGTTCTCTATAGGAAGACCTTTTGGTATTCTATAAGAAGACCTTGTGGCCGTCTATAAGAAGACCTTGTGGTCTTCTATAGGAAGACCTTGCGGACTTCTATAGGAGGACTTTATGGTCTTCTATAAGAAGACGTTGTGGTCTTCTATAAGAAGGCCTTGTGGTCTTCAATAGGAAGACTTTGTGGTCTTCTATAGGAAGACCATGTGGTCTTCTATTGGAAGACCTTATGGTCTTCTATAGGAAGACCTTATGGTCTTCTATAGGAAAACCCTTTGGTCTTCTATAGGAAGACCTTGTGGTCTTCTATAGAAGACCTTGTGGTCTTCTATAGGAAGACCTTGTGGTCTTCTATAGGAAGGCCTTGCGGTTTTCTATAGGAAGACCTAATGGTCTTCTACAAGAAGACCTTGTGATCTTCTATAGGAAGACCTTATGATCTTCTACAAGAAGACCTTGTGGTCTTCTATAGGAAGACCTTATGGTCTTCTATAGGAAGACCTTTTGGTCTTCTGTAGGAAGACCTTGTGGTCTTCTGTAGGAAGACCTTGTGGTCTTCTATAAGACGGCCTTGTGGTCTTCTATAGGAAGACCTTGTGGTCTTCTATAGGAAAACCTTAAGGTATTCTATAGGACCACCTTGTGGTCTTCTATAAGAAGGCCTTGTGGTCTTCTATAGAAGACCATTGGGACTTCTTAGTCTTCTATAGGAAGACCTTGGTCTTCTATAAGACCTTGTAGTCTTCTATAGGAAGACCTTGTGGTCTTCTATAGGAAGACCTTGTGGTCTTCTATAAGACCTTGTGGTCTTCTATAGGAAGACCTTTTGGGCTTCTATAGGAAGACCTTGTGGTCTTCTATAGGAAGACCTTGTGGTCTTCTATTGGAAGACCTTGTGGTCTTCTATTTTAATACCTTGTGGAAGACCTTGTGGACTTCTATAAGAAGACTATGTGGACTTCTATTAGAAGACCTTGTGGTCTTCTATAGGAAGACCTTGTGGTCTTCTATAGGAAGACCTTGTGGTCTTCTATAAAAAAACCTTGGAGACTTCTATAAGAAGACCTTTTGGTCTTCTATAAGAAGACCTTGTGGTCTTCTATAAAACGAACTTGTGGTTTTCTATAAAACGACCTTGTGATTTTCTATAAGACGACCTTGTGGTCTTCTATAACACGACCTTGTTGTCTTCTATATGACGAACTTGTGGTCTTCTATAAGAAGACCTTGGTTTTCTAAAAAAAAAACTTGTGGTATTCTATAAGAAGAGAGAGACCTTGTGGTTTTGTAAAAGAAGTCCTTGTGGTCTCCTCTAGAAGAAGACGTTGTGGTCCTCTATACCCAGACCTTGTGGTCTTCTTTAAGAAAACCTTTTGGTCATCTAAAAGAAGTTCTGGTTTTCTATAAGAAGAAAATCTTGTGATCTCCTATAAAAAAAATTGTTTGTTTTCTATAAAAATAACTCGTTCTCTAACTAATAGCCCGATTCCACGGTACGTCGTTCGTTCTCTATTCGTTGTTCGACCCATAACTACGAATAAATTACTTATTTCCCCACACAAAATTCTATGAACGAACGACGATTTTTCTACGTTGTTCGATTAGAAATACTCTATGAACGACAAATAAGTAAGTCTCATCCCTAACAAATGAGAGAATTTATCGAAAAAATTAATTATGACATATCTAAATTCAAAATTGAAAAATTTGTTGAAAACACAAAAAATTTTATAAATAAAAAATAATTTAAAAAAAAAATTAAGTTTCAGTGTTTTATTTAGAAATGCACTTAAAACTAAAAAATAATTTGCCCCTTAGCCACAATATATATATTCTTTCACATGATAGAATCTCTCAAATAAAACGCTTGCATTTAAATTATGAATGGTGGCAAAATTAGACGGCAAGCGTTTTATTTGAGAGATTCTATCATGTGAAAGAATATATATATTGTGGCTAAGGGGCAAATTATTTTTTAGTTTTAAGTGCATTTCTAAATAAAACACTGAAACTTAATTTTTTTTAAATTATTTTTTATTTTTAACTTTTTAGTAAATACATTTTTTGACCACTGAGATCCCCAAATGCCGAGTTACAGTCCATTTGAGCAGAAAATGTAGATTAAAATGCTTGAAATTGGGTGGTACCGTTATATGGAGGCTATATTAAACCTTGACCTACGTCCACAATTTTTAGTGGGGAAGTTCCTTGACCATTGAGAAATCCAAATGCCAAGTTACAGCAAATTCGGGCTAAAAACGAAGACAAAATCCTCAAAATACCAGAAGTCGGGTGGTACCGTTATATGGAGGCTATAGGAAAAAATGGACCCATATTGGTTTTTGTTTCATATTCATGTATTGTCATCTAAATCTGAAAAATGTGCAAAGTGTTAGTTCGATTGGTCAACTACAACCGTGCTAAAAATCAGTTACCAGATTTTAAAAGGGGGTCAAGTTAGACACCGTAAAAACACTGTAAGAATGGACCAATATTAGTTTTGATTTCATATTCATGTATTGTCATCCAAATCTGGAAAGTGTGCAAAGTTTAAGTACGATTGGTCACCTGCAACTGCGTGAAAAACGAGTTACCAGATTTGAAAAGCATAATACCGGAAATCGGGTGGTACCGTTATATGGGGGCTATAGGAAAGAATGGCCCCATATTTGTTTTGGTTTCATATTCATGTATTGTCATCTAAATCTGAAAAGTGTGCAAAGTTTTAGTTCGATTGGTCAACTGCAACCGTGTTAAAAATCAGTTACCAGATTTGAAAAGGGGGTCAAGTTAGACACCGTAAAAAGACTGTAAGAATGGACCAATATTAGTTTTGATTTCATATTCATGTATTGTCATCCAAATCTAAAAAGTGTGCAAATTTTAAGTTCGATTGGTAAACTGCAACTATGTGAAAAATGAGTTTCCAGATTTGAAAAGCAAATTAGATAAAACACTGTAAAACAGTGTAAAAATGGACCAATATTGGTTTTGATTTCATATTCGTGTATTGTCATCCAAATCTGAGAAGTGTGCAAAGTTTTAGTTCGATTGGTCAACTGCAACCGTGTTAAAAATGAGTTACCAGATTTGAACTAAACACACACCAAGGCAAGTTAAATAAAACACTGTAAAAAGGAAAAAGATGAATGAAAATTAATGTACTAAACTTTTTATATAGATGCAGAAGGAAGATGGTTGTGTTTCCTTCTTAATTCCACACACATTTCTTGTCCATTTGTTCAAAATCGCGTAAAAAATCAGAAACAAAAAGGAAACAAATAACTGAAAGTCTGTATACACAAACATTGTTTTGACATGTCTCTCTCTCTTTAATTTTGAAAATAGAAGCATATCGTCACTTGACGATATAAAAAATTTATTGAAAATACAAAATTATTCAGAATTTATGGAAAAATGAATGATATGTGTGTAGTTAAATATAGAAGATACATTTGAAGGAAATTCTATTGTTTTTCCTATTCATTTAATGTATATTTTATGTGTTTTCGGTTCAAATTTTCGTGAAAACAAGGAAACAAAAATGAAGGAAATTTTGTTCATGTTTCTGTTAATTACGAATGGTGTCGTGGAAACGGGTTAATTCGTGTACGTCTTTCGACAGGCGAACAACGTAATTGAAACGCTCGTGTGAACATGACATAAGAAGACCTTCTTGCTAAATGATAATCTTGCATGTTTAAACAGAACGGCGATAGGTTCAGCCGGTCCGAACTTTTTATATCAAAACGTGGACATATACTAACAAATTTCCGGGGAAAAGTTTTGTAGAAGACAAAATGCCAAATTGTAGGCAATTTGGCTGAAAGATGTGGCTAAAACCTTAATATATCTAAATTCGGGAGGTACCCTTCTATGGGGCCTATATAGAAACGTCGATCTATACCGATTACATTTCTGGTCGACAGTTTCGACAGACTCAAAAAAGACTAAATAACAAATTTCAGATATTTGGGTAAGATAATGTGGCCACCGTGGTGCAATAGTATGCACACCCGCCTTGCACGCTGAAGGTCGTGGATTCGATTCCCCGGCCAGACAACATAAATAATTTTCAACGGTGAAAAAATACCCCTCACTACTGTTGGCGACATTTCCTGAGTATTTCATCCCTGTAAAACTTCTCTACAAAGTAGTGTCTTAAGACACGCCGTTCGGACTCGGCGATAAACAGTAGGTCCCATATCATTGAGCTAATATGAATCGGGGAGCACTAGTTGATATGAAAAAAGTCTCCCTGGTCCCATCTGGGATGTTTGTGGAACAATTATATTATAATGTGGCTTAAAGCTTACAAAATACTGAAAATCGGGAGGTATGCTTCTATAGGGGGATATAAGAAGACGTGGAAACATACTGATAGTTCTCTTCTGGAATATTTTATAACCCCATGGAAGACTAAATACCAAATTTCAGTCACTTGGTTTTTCTATTGAAGCCACAACCTTCAAAATACCGAAAATGGGGAGGTACCGTTCTATGGGGGCTATGTGAAGGCGTGGACCTATACCGACAAATTTCAGGCGTAAAGTTTTATAACCCCAACGAAGTTTTATAACCCCCAAATTTTAGCAATTCCGATTAGATATTCGTTCCATAAGCTTCAAAATATGAAAAATCGTGAGGTACAGCTCTATGGGGGCTATATGAAAGTGAAGACCTATATCGACAAATTTCAGGTTTTCACACAGAACGAAGACTAAATACCAAATTTCAGCCATTTCGGTGGGATATTACAACCTTAAAAAATACCGAAAATCGGGAGTTACGGTTCTATATGCAGACGTTGAGCAATACCGAAAAGTAGAAATTTTTATATCCCCATGGAAAACTAACCTTCCACAACTTCTACAATACCGAAAACCGGGAGATATAGTTCTATGAAGGCTGTATCAAAACGTGGACCGATATTGCCCATTTTCAGCACCAAACATCCTAGGAGTATTATTGCTTGTTTTTTCGTAATATTTATAATTTTTTACATAAAAATTAACTGTTTTGTAGGATCTAGAGGGGGGCAGCCGCCCCTCCCTACCTTTTCCTGGCTACGCCCATGGGCACACCTTTAGAAAGAATATTAAAATCATCAACGGGAATCCGGTATCAGAAATCGAATTATTATATCTTTATAAATAAAAATCAAATGTCGTTGGTTGGTAATGGTTGGCACCAGTTGAGAACGGCTGGACCGATTTGGATAATTCTTTTTCTGAAATGTTCGTCAAGACCCAAAATAGGTTTCTATGCAAAGAAATTTTCAGTTTTAATTTTTTCTACAAAAACTACGGAACTGATTTTCCTGAAATTGTCATGGAATAAACAGGGATGTCCCCCGGTTAAAATAGAGCTACAAATTTAGTTTCGGAGGGGGCAGTGTACTTCCCCTATACCATATTTTTTAAAAATGCTATATTTAAAATAATTACGAATGTATCAGTTTGGAAATTAATTAGCAAGACCATTGTGGATGTATCTCTGACCTTACCTACTTTTTAGGACCAAAAGACTTGACCACGCCCACTTTTTAAAATATGTTACATCTACAAAACTACTGAACCGATTTTCCTGAAATTTTCAGGGAATGGAGACCATCCTTGTACGTTCCCGGAAAATTTCAGGAAACTCGGTTCAGTAGTTTTGTAGATGTAACATATTTTAAAAAGTGGACGTGGTCAAGTCTTTGGGTCCTAAAAATGTAGGTAAGTTCGGGCTACATATTGCATTCCGGAGGGGGCGGGGTACCTCCCCTATACAATATTTAAAAAAACGCTTTATATTTGCCAAAAATACGCTTGTATTGGTTTAAACATTTACGGATTAATCTACAATGTAGTACTTCTTTGGAGCCTATTTATGCCGGTAACTCAACAAATGGCATAGAGAATCGCACTACTGAAATGCCTAAAAAAATTACGCTAAAAACTTCCAAGATTTCTTTTGTTACGTTTTTTCCAGACAAAGGTTGATGACATTTAGTTGTCGGCAAAGTCTACTGATTATTTTTACTTGTTATTGCCTTTTTATGATAACATCGGAGCACCGCGTTTTTTCTCGCATCGAAAATTCAAGAAGGTTTTGAAAATTAACGGGAGATTTTGGAAATGTACTCTTAGTTCAGGTTATACGATAAGTGGTCTGTCACGGGCCACCTAAGTAGTAAATAAATATAAAAATTATTTAAAAAGAATCTGCATTAGGAAGTCTATAATGATCAATACAAGCCTTAGCATTTGCAAATTATTCGCGTGTTGTTAATATTTCCACATTCTTCTTCTTGTTGATTCTTGATTCGCAAATGATTAATTAGTTATGGTCGCAATTAGAACTTTCAAACAATACGCAAAACACAGCAATGCAAGAATTATCAATAATTAATTTATTCAATAAAATATTCTAATTTAATTAACATATCACGTGCTACCTACGGAATACGTCATTCAAAACTACATAACGGGCGCACTGTTTTATATTCGATGAAATCCGTTTATTCGATCAATCAACAAACTGCTTAAAGTTTTATACCCCAAATGAAGACCAAATACCAAATTTCAGCCATGTCGGAGGAATATTGAGGTCACAACCTTCAAAATACCGAAAATCGGGAATTACCGTTCTATGTGGACTATACCGGCGTGGACCTATACCGAAAAATCTCATTCGGAAAGTTTTGCATCTCAAGTGAAGACTAATTACCAAATTTCAGCCATTTCGGTGGAATATTGAGGCCACAACCTTCAAAATACCGAATATGGCGAGGTACTGTTCTATGGGGGCTGTATTAAGGTGTGGATCTGTACCGACATATTTCTGGGGGAAAGTTTTATACCCCAAATGAAGACTACCGTTCTATGAGTGCTATATGAAGGCGGAATATTGAGGGCACAACCTTCAAAATACCGAAAATGGGGAGGTACCGTTTTATGGGGGATATATGAAAGCGTGGGCCTATACCGACAAAATTCATATGAAAAATTGTATACCCCAAATGAAGACTAAATAACAAATTTCAGCCATTTCGGAGGAATATTGAGGCCACAACCTTTAAAATACCGAAAATCGGGAGCTACCGTTCTATGGGGCTATATGAAGGCGTGGACCTATACAGACAAAATTCTGGGAAAAAGTTCTATACCCAGAACGAAGACTGAGTACCAAATTTCAGCCATTCGGTGTGATAATGAAGCTAAAACCTTTAAAATACCGAAAATCGGGTAGTACCGTTCTATGGGAGCTATATCAAAACGTGGACCGATATAGCCCATTTGCAATACCAAACATCCTAAAAGTAATAGAAACTTCTACGCGAAATTGAAAAGCTCTATCTTAAAAATTGCGAGCTGTATCTTGATTTCAACAGACGGACGGACAGACGGACAGACGGACATGGCTATATCGACTTAGAATTTTACCCTGATCAAGAATATACATATATACTTTATAGGGTCTCCGATGAATATTTCGATGTATTAGAAACGGAATGACAAATTTAATTATAGCCTCCATATTATGGTGGAGAGTATAAAAACAAAGAACAGTTGGTGATGCACATGTAAGCATTTAAACATCCCTTAATGTTCGTAGGCGTGGCCTAGTGTGTAGTGGGTTCGGCTACAAATCTAAAGTTCTCATGTTCAAATCCCATAGAGAGTAAAATAAAAAAATAAAAATATGAAGTGCACGGTGCTCTTGAATCAAATTTAAATGGAAGGTGCTTACACCTGGGACGTTTATGCGGATTCTGAAACTACAATGTTCATAGATGAGAAAAATCAAAAAACAAAAAAAAAGTCGCAGGAGCGCTTTTTGAATAAATCGCGATTCAAGTTGATATTTTTAGGGGTTGTTTAGGTTTTCACGATTTTGCTTAGAAACCGCAACTCCTATCAAAATGAGACTGAAAAAAATGTTGTTCGTAGGTTTTACCATTTTTGAGATATTGAAGTTCAAATTGGGACAATGCACAGACTGTATCGCCCCCTTATAAAACAATGTCATGAAGGGTGCGCCTTAACTAACTTTTAATGAAAACCGCTTACACAGGGGAGTTTTTGTGGATTCTGAAACAGCAATATTCATAGATGAGAAAAATCCAAAAACAAGAAAAAATCGCTGTAGGGATATTTAAATAAATAGCGGTCAATATTCACATTTTTAGGTGTTTTTTAGGTTTTCACGATTTTGCTTGGACTTGCGGTCCAATCGAAATGGAGCTAAAGAAAATGTTGTAGCTGTGAAAATTCTCTACAGGATTGATGTTTAGGATTTGTTCTCAGGCTGTACCATTTTTGAGATAAAGAAGCTCAGTTTACATTTTTAGGTTTTTTGTTAAGGTTTCGCGATTTTGCTTGAATACGGCAAGTCTTATCGGCATGGGACCTGAGAAAATCTTATAGCTGTGAAAATTCTCTACAAGACTGGCTTATGTAATTTTTCATAGGTTGTACCATTTTTTTAGATATAGAAGTTTATGTTGGGAAAGTGTTAAGCAAAATTAAAACAAATTCCCACCTCAACAGTTCTAAAACAAGTAAGAGAAGGCTATAGTCGGACGAAGCCAACCATGCGACACCCTACACCACTTGCCCTGGGCATTACTTTTCTACGGAATTTATTTTTACTTTGTTTTATTAACTTGCTTTGGTGTCCGTTTAGTTCAAATCTAGTAACTCATCGAACTTTTCAGATTTGGAAGACAATACATGGATATGAAACCAATATGAGTCCATTTTTTCCTATAGCACCCATATAGCTGTACCACCCGATTTCAGGTGTTTTAAGGATTTTGTCTTAATTTTTTTGTCCGAATTGGCTGTAACTTGGCATTTGGAGTTACCAATTGTACAGAAACTCCTCCACCAAAAATTGTGGACTTGGGTAAGATTTTGGTGTTTTGCCCCATATAACGGTACCACTCGATTTCAGGCAATTTGTAGTTTTTATGTAAATGTTCGGCCTAAATTAACTGTAATTCGGTTATGGACTAAAACGTTAAAAATAAAAAAATAATTAAAAAATTAAGTTTCAGTGTTTTATTTATAAATGCACTTAAAACTAGAAAATAATTTGTCGCTTAGCCTTAATAAGTATATTCTTCCTCATGATGGAATCTCTCAAATAAAACGCTTGCATTTAAATTAAAAATGGTGGCAAAATTAAACGGCAATAGAGATTACATCATGTGGAAGAATATACCTATTGAGGCTAAGCGGCAAATTATTTTCTAGTTTTAAGCGTATTTATAAATAAAACACTGAAACTTAATTTTTATACCCTCAGCATTTATGCTAACGAGGGTATATATACTTTCATACGGGCAAAATGTGCCTCATCGAAATAATGGTTTTAGACCCCAAGTATGTTTGGACGAAATGTGTTTCAGACAATTTGGAGTCGATTGAGCAATTTCCGTCCGTCTGTCTGTCTGGCTGGCTGGAGCGCACGATAACTCTCGAACGGATAAACCGATTCGGTTCAAATTTTGGCTTTCGTAATATTTTACCTAAACTTAGTTTAAGTTCGAAGATGGACTATATCGGTCCACTCTTTTCGGTACCTCCCCCACAAAAGTTCGAAAATGTGCGCAAAATTTGTGCGCACGATAACTCTTGAAGGGAGTAACCGATTTGGTCCATACTTTGCCCATCGTGAAATGTGTACCAGACTTAGATAACGTTTCAATATGAACTCAATCGGTCCACTCCTTCGGGTACCTCCCACACAATATTTCGGAAATGTTTAGTTTAGGACCTGCTCTCGAATCGTTTTGATTTTTGATGTAGCATCTTGTATTCACGGCCTCCCATGCGGCGGTACAAGTTTCATCAGGGGCAAAACCCTACTTCCTGAGAAATTAGCCTGAAAGGTTCAAAAAACCTCTATGACACCGCGTGTAGTGGTTGGAGCGCAAGATAACTCTCGAACGGATCTGGCGATTTGATCCAAAGTTAAGTTCGAAGATAAGCCATAGTGGTTCACTCCTTCAGGTACCTGCCCCACAAAAGTTCAAAAATGTTCGGAAAAATTGTGTGTACGATAACTCTTGAAGGGACGGAGCGATTTGGTCCATACTTTACGCATCCTAATATATCTACCAGATATAGATCAGGTTTGAATATGGACTATCTTTGCCCATCCCTCGGGTACCTCCCACACAAAATTTCGGATAAGTTCACTTTAAGACTTCTTGGGAAAACAGCCCGAAAGTTGTAAAAAAACCCTATGGCATCATTGTAGTAGTTGGAGAGCACAATAACTCTCAAACTGATAGACCGATTTTGTCCAAAATTTGGGCTTCGTAATTTTTTGTCTAAACTTAGTTTAACTTCTGAAATGGCCCATATCGGTCCTCTCCTTAGGATATCTCCCCCACAAAAATTTAACATTTGTGTCCAAGTGCAATTTAGGGTCTGTTCGGAGATCATTTGGAAATTTATACCGATGATGTACAGCCATATTATGTTTTCCGTGGACAAATCAATGCTTCCTGCCATGGTGTACGGTGCAATTGGTGTTCTATCTCACTGTGGAATCAGAATATGGTTAATAACACATGACTCAAGCAATTACACACAGTGTTATGCCATTTTGGTTATGTCGTGTCGCTCTAAAGCTTATTTTCAGTTATTACAAATCTGCTTATAGTGACTTCAAAACTTTGCCAACAAAAGCTCATGCAGAAATTTTTTGACTTTGTGCGTGAGCTTTATATGGAATCGCCTGATCTAATCTTAGATAAAAACTCATCAAAATGTAATACAGGGATACGAGGTTGTAAAAAAGTCATAACCCAAGTGTATACCCCCATTATCGCTAAGGCTGAGGATATAAAAATGCCTGATATCCTTATAATCAATCTTCAAAGACAAATTGTTTTAACTGCGTTTTTATGGTGAACTTTTGTATTAGAAAAGTCATCTCCGGTGAACTTTTGTATAGGAAAAGTCATATCCGGTTAACTTTTTTATAGGAAAAGTCATCTCCGGCGAAGTTTTGTATTAGAAAAGTCATCTCCGGTGAACTTTTGTATAGGAAAAGTCATATCCGGTTAACTTTTGTATAGGAAAAGTCATCTCCGGCGAAGTTTTGTATAGGAAAAGTCGTCTCCGGTGAACTTTCGTATTAGAAAAGTCATCTCCGGTGAACTTTTGTATAGGAAAAGTCATCTCCGGTGAACTTTTGTATAGGAAAAGTCTTCTCCGGTGAACTTTTGTATAGGAAAAATTATCTCCGGTGAACTTTTGTAATGGAAAAGTTATCTCCGGTGAACTTTTGTATTGGAAAAGTCATCTCCGGTGAACTTTTGTATTGGAAAAGTCATCTCCGGTGAACTATTGTATTAGAAAAGTCATCTCCGTTGAATTTTGTATAGGAAAAGTCTTCTCCGGTGAACTTTTGTATAGGAAAAGTCATCTCCGGTGAACTTTTGTATAGGAAAAGTCTTCTCCGGTGAACTTTTGTATAGGAAAAATCATCTCCGGTGAACTTTTGTATAGGAAAAGTCATCTCCGTTGAACTTTTGTATTAGAAAAGTCATCTCCGGTGAACTTTTGTATAGGAAAAGTCATCTCCGGTGAACTTTTGTATTGGAAAAGTCATCTCCGGTGAACTTTTGTATAGGCAAAGTCATCTCCGGTGAACTTTTGTATTGGAAAAGTCATCTCCGGTGAACTTTCGTATTGGAAAAGTCATTTCCGGTGAACTTTTGTATAGCAAAAGTTATCTCCGGTGAACTTTTGTATAGGAAAAATTATCTCCGGTGAACTTTTGTAATGGAAAAGTCATCTCCGGTGATCTTTTGTATTAGAAAAGTCATCTCCGGTGAACTTTTGTATAGGAAAAGTCATCTCCGGTGAACTTTTGTATAGGAAAAGTCATCTCCGGTGAACTTTTGTATAGGAAAAGTCATCTCCGGTGAACTTTTGTATAGGAAAAGTCATCTCCGGTGAACTTTTGTATTGGAAAAGTCATCTCCGGCGAACTTTTGTATAGGAAAAGTCATCTCCGGTGAACTTTTGTATTGGAAAAGTCATCTCCGGCGAAGTTTTGTATAGGAAAAGTCATCTCCGGTGAACTTTTGTATTGGAAAAGTCATCTCCGGCGAACTTTTGTATAGGAAAAGTCATCTCCGGTGAACTTTTGTATTGGAAAAGTCATCTCCGGCGAACTTTTGTATAGGAAAAGTCATCTCCGGTGAACTTTTGTATTGGAAAAGTCATCTCCGGTGAACTTTTGTATAGGCAAAGTCATCTCCGGTGAACTTTTGTATTGGAAAAGTCATCTCCGGTGAACTTTCGTATTGGAAAAGTCATTTCCGGTGAACTTTTGTATAGCAAAAGTTATCTCCGGTGAACTTTTGTATAGGAAAAATTATCTCCGGTGAACTTTTGTAATGGAAAAGTCATCTGCGGTGATTTTTTGTATTAGAAAAGTCATCTCCGGTGAACTTTTGTATAGGAAAAGTCATCTCCGGTGAACTTTTGTATTGGAAAAGTCATCTCCGGTGAACTTTTGTATAGGAAAAGTCATCTCCGGTGAACTTTTGTATTGGAAAAGTCATCTCCGGCGAACTTTTGTATAGGAAAAGTCATCTCCGGTGAACTTTTGTATAGGAAAAGTCATCTCCGGTGAACTTTTGTATTGGAAAAGTCGTCTCCGGCGAACTTTTGTATAGGAAAAGTCATCTCCGGTGAACTTTTGTATTGGAAAAGTCATCTCCGGCGAAGTTTTGTATAGGAAAAGTCATCTCCGGTGAACTTTTGTATTGGAAAAGTCATCTCCGGCGAACTTTTGTATAGGAAAAGTCATCTCCGGTGAACTTTTGTATTGGAAAAGTCATCTCCGGCGAACTTTTGTATAGGAAAAGTCATCTCCGTTGAACTTTTGTATAGGAAAAGTCTTTTCCGGTGAACTTTTGTATAGGAGAAATTATCTCCGGTGAACTTTTGTAATGGAAAAGTCATCTCCGGAGAACTTTTGTATTGGAAAAGTCATCTCCGGTGAACTTTTGTATTGGAAAAGTCATCTCCGGTGAACTTTTGTATTGGAAAAGTCATCTCCGTTGAACTTTTGTATAGGAAAAGTCTTTTCCGGTGAACTTTTCTATAGGAAAAGTCATCTCCGGTGAACTTTTGTATAGGAAAAGTCATCTCCGGTGAACTTTTGTATAGGAAAAGTCATCTCCGGTGAACTTTTGTATTGGAAAAGTCATCTCCGGCGAACTTTTGTATTGGAAAAGTCATCTCCGGTGAACTTTCGTATTGGAAACGTCATTTCCGGTGAACTTTTGTATAGCAAAAGTTATCTCCGGTGAACTTTTGTATAGGAAAAGTCATTTCCGGTGAATTTTTGTATAGGAAAAGTCATCTCCGGTGAACTTTTGTATAGGAAAAGTCTTCTCCGGTGAACTTTTGTATAGGAGAAATTATCTCCGGTGAACTTTTGTAATAGAAAAGTCATCTCCGGTGAACTTTTATATTGAAAAAGTCATCTCCGGTGAACTTTTGTACTGGAAAAGTCATCTCCGGTGAACTTTTCTATTGGAAAAGTCATCTCCGTTGAACTTTTGTATAGGAAAAGTCTTTTCCGGTGAACTTTTGTATAGGAAAAGTATTCTCCGGTGAACTTTTGCAATGGAAAAGTCATCTCCGGTGAACTTTTGTATAGAAAAAGTCATCTGCGGTGAACTTTTGTATTGGAAAAGTCATCTCCGGCGAACTTTTGTATAGGAAAAGTATTCTCCGGTGAACTTTTGCAATGGAAAAGTCATCTCCGTTGAACTTTTGTATAGGAAAAGTCTTTTCCGGTGAACTTTTCTATAGGAAAAGTCATCTCCGGTGAACTTTTGTATAGGCAAAGTCTTCTCCGGTGAACTTTCGTAATGGAAAAGTCATCTCCGGTGAACTTTTGTATTGGAAAAGTCATCTCCGGTGAACTTTTGTATTGGAAAAGTCATCTCCGGTGAACTTTTGTATTGGAAAAGTCATCTCCGGCGAACTTTTGTATAGGAAAAGTATTCTCCGGTGAACTTTTGCAATGGAAAAGTCATCTCCGTTGAACTTTTGTATAGGAAAAGTCTTTTCCGGTGAACTTTTCTATAGGAAAAGTCATCTCCGGTGAACTTTTGTATAGGCAAAGTCTTCTCCGGTGAACTTTTGTAATGGAAAAGTCATCTCCGGTGAACTTTTGTATTGGAAAAGTCATCTCCGGTGAACTTTTGTAATGGAAAAGTCATCTCCGGTGAACTTTTGTATAGGAAAAGTCATCTCCGGTGAACTTTTGTATTGAAAAAGTCATCTCCGGCGAACTTTTGTATAGGAAAAGTCTTTTCCGGTGAACTTTTCTATAGGAAAAGTCATCTCCGGTGAACTTTTGTATTGGAAAAGTCTTCTCCGGTGAACTTTTGTATTGGAAAAGTCATCTCCGTTGAACTTTTGTATAGGAAAAGTCTTTTCCGGTGAACTTTTGTATAGGAGAAATTATCTCCGGTGAACTTTTGTAATGGAAAAGTCATCTCCGGTGAACTTTTGTATTGGAAAAGTCATCTCCGGTGAACTTTTGTGTAGGAAAAGTCATCTCCGCTGAACTTTTGTATTGGAAAAGTCATCTCCGGCGAACTTTTGTATAGGAAAAGTCTTTTCCGGTGAACTTTTCTATAGGAAAAGTCATCTCCGGTGAACTTTTGTATAGGAAAAGTCTTCTCCGGTGAACTTTTGTAATGGAAAAGTCATCTCCGGTGAACTTTTGTATAGGAAAAGTCATCTCCGGTGAACTTTTGTATTGGAAAAGTCATCTCCGGTGAACTTTTGTATTGGAAAAGTCATCTCCGGCGAACTTTCGTATTGGAAAAGTCATTTCCGGTGAACTTTTGTATAGCAAAATTTATCTCCGGTGAACTTTTGTATAGGAAAAGTCATCTCCGGTGAACTTTTGTATAGGAAAAGTCTTCTCCGGTGAACTTTTGTATAGGAGAAATTATCTCCGGTGAACTTTTGTAATGGAAAAGTCATCTCCGGTGAACTTTTGTATTGGAAAAGTCATCTCCGGTGAACTTTTGTGTAGGAAAAGTCATCTCCGCTGAACTTTTGTATTGGAAAAGTCATCTCCGGTGAACTTTTGTGTAGGAAAAGTCATCTCCGCTGAACTTTTGTATTGGAAAAGTCATCTCCGGTGAACTTTTGTATAGGAAAAGTCATCTCCGGTGAACTTTTGTATAGGAAAAGTCTTCTCCGGTGAACTTTTGTATAGGAGAAATTATCTCCGGTGAACTTTTGTAATGGAAAAGTCATCTCCGGTGAACTTTTGTATTGGAAAAGTCATCTCCGGTGAACTTTTGTGTAGGAAAAGTCATCTCCGCTGAACTTTTGTATTGGAAAAGTCATCTCCGGCGAACTTTTGTATAGGAAAAATCTTTTCCGGTGAACTTTTCTATAGGAAAAGTCATCTCCGGTGAACTTTTGTATAGGCAAAGTCTTCTCCGGTGAACTTTTGTAATGGAAAAGTCATCTCCGGTGAACTTTTGTATTGGAAAAGTCATCTCCGGTGAACTTTTGTATTGGAAAAGTCATCTCCGGTGAACTTTTGTATTGGAAAAGTCATCTCCGGCGAACTTTTGTATAGGAAAAGTATTCTCCGGTGAACTTTTGCAATGGAAAAGTCATCTCCGTTGAACTTTTGTATAGGAAAAGTCTTTTCCGGTGAACTTTTCTATAGGAAAAGTCATCTCCGGTGCACTTTTGTATAGGCAAAGTCTTCTCCGGTGAACTTTTGTAATGGAAAAGTCATCTCCGGTGAACTTTTGTATTGGAAAAGTCATCTCCGGTGAACTTTTGTATTGGAAAAGTCATCTCCGGCGAACTTTCGTATTGGAAAAGCTATTTCCGGTGAACTTTTGTATAGCAAAAGTTATCTCAGGTGAACTTTTGTATAGGAAAAGTCATCTCCGATGAACTTTTGTATAGGAAAAGTCATCTCCGGTGAACTTTTGTATAGGAAAAGTCATCTCCGGTGAACTTTTGTATAGGAAAAGTCTTCTCCGGTGAACTTTTGAATTGGAAAAGTCATCTCCGGCGAACTTTTGTATAGGAAAAGTAATCTCCGGTGAACTTTTGTATTGGAAAAGTCATCTCCGGTGAACTTTCGTATTGGAAAAGTCATTTCCGGTGAACTTTTGTATTGGAAAAGTCATCTCCGGTGAACTTTCGTATTGGAAAAGTTATTTCCGGTAAACTTTTGTATAGGAAAAGTCATCTCCGGTGAACTTTTGTATTGGAAAAGTCATCTCCGGCGAACTTTTGTATTGGAAAAGTCATCTCCGTTGAACTTTTGTATAGGAAAAGTCATCTCCGGTGAACTTTTGTATAGGAAAAGTCATCTCCGGTGAACTTTTGTATATGAAAAGTCTTCTCCGGTGAACTTTTGTATTGGAAAAGTTTTCTCCGGTGAACTTTTGTATAGGAAAAGTCATCTCCGGTGAACTTTGGTATTGGAAAAGTCTTCTCCGGTGAACTTTTGTATAGGAAAAGTCATCTCCGGTGAACTTTGGTATTGGAAAAGTCATCTCCGGTGAACTTTTGTATAGGAAAAGTCTTCTCCGGTGAACTTTTGTATAGGAAAAGTCATCTCCGGTGAACTTTTGTATTGGAAAAGTCATCTCCGGCGAACTTTTGTATAGCAAAAGTTATCACCGGTGAACTTTTATATAGGAAAAGTCATCTCCGGTGAACTTTTGTATAGGAAAAGTCATCTCCGGTGGACTTTTGTATATGAAAAGTCTTCTCCGGTGAACTTTTGTATAGGAAAAATTATCTCCGGTGAACTTTTGTAATGGAAAAGTCATCTCCGGTGAACTTTTGTATTGGAAAAGTCATCTCCGGTGAACTTTTGTATTGGAAAAGTTTTCTCCGGTGAACTTTTGTATAGGAAAAGTCATCTCCGGTGAACTTTGGTGTTGGAAAAGTCATCTCCGTTGAACTTTTGTATAGGAAAAGTCTTCTCCGGTGAACTTTTTTATAGGAAAATTCATCTCCGGTGAACTTATATTTTTAATGCTAAGTACCTGTTTTTGTAACTTATTTTTGTTCGTTCGTCTATATTCGTAAAAATTTAGCCATTCATAGCTCAGCCCCCTGATGACATACACATCTAATTTTTCGTATACCCGTTCCATATATCGTTAAGGATTCCTCATTTAAAAATCAGCGATCTACATTTGCGCTAAAGCGAATAAATCGATCTACAAAATTTGACAATTCGTGTGAGAAGAATGACAATTTTTACAAAAACTGGGGGTAAGACGCTATTTAATCTGTTTATAACATTTTAAAATTGTCATTTATTTTCCATTCACAAAACAAAAGACTTAAGACGCAAACCCTATATTCTCACAAATACAATTTTGTGAAAGTCTGTCTTAAGACATTGTAACAACATTGTCAACCTTTTTATGGTAAGGTAAATGGACTAAAGAAAAAAAACACAGAATCATTTTCATTGCACTACATCCGTGTTTGAGATAGAATCGCATGGCGTTAAACAATACCAGCCATTGTTGAGCTCAGCTGGTGAGCTTTAAAAGTGATGACTGATTGATTGCAATAAGAGCAGTCAGTGGTGGTGGTGGCAAAGTAATTCATTCATAGAAACGCCTTATTTTGATTAGTTATTTTTTTTCTCATTATTTGTAATGATTTTAAATTAATTTTCTTGTCCAGTACCAGGCAACAATTTCATATAATTATCCGAGCAGCTAAATAAGGCTGTTTTATTAAGAGCTACTAATTTGTTTTGAAAACAAAACAAATCAACTTTATGAGCTATACATGGCCAGCAACAGCAGCAGCAGATTTGTGCAATATCCACAAATATTCATCATATCCGTAATCAGCTATGGCTTGAATAGATTCTTTGTTTTGCAATAATTAAAAGAAAATTGTAAGTTTTTGCAGTAAATTATAACGACAACAAAAACAACAACGCCAACAACATTTCATTTCAGAATGAACTTATTTGGTTCAGTGGTACGACGTTCGACCGTCCGTCCGTCCAGCTGTTCAATGGTCCGTCAATTCCATTGACCACCAACCACTAGTCAGCCAGTCAATGTTTCAGGTTGCGGCCGGTCATTTGCTTGTAAGCCAAGTAAACGACCTTGAAGGTAAACCATTTTTTACAATATCATTGACTAAATTAAGTTTTTTTTCTTTCTTTGCAATTGCTTTGGACTAATAAAAAGTTGTTCAGCAAAAAAAAAAATATTAAAAAACGCAGCGCAACGAGACTTCAATTATGGCATAGAAAATACAAAAATATAATTATAACACAATTCTATTCATGTGTGGAATATATACGTATGTATGAATGTATTTGTGTGGCTGGCAGTTGATAAACTTTGTAAAGTTATCTACAAGTCAAAGGTGAACATGCAGCATTTGGAAAAAAAGAGTCATTTGTGTTACCAGACACAAGTACCGGAACAAAATTGTCGTAAAACTTGATTTTCTGCACAGAATTCTGTTTAAATACTAATAAAAGCTAGCTAAAGAATTGGATGGAATTTAGTTTATTTCACAACTAATTGTTTTTGATTAAAATTGCATGAAAATTATCTCTAATTTATATTTCTGTCACACCTTTAGATAATAATAATTTAGAAAGCTACTATAGATAGAACCTTTCTTTAAGAAAGGTACTATAGAATCACCCTTTATTTCAGAAAGGGTCTACAGACGCAGCATTTCTTTCAGAAACGGTCTATAGAAGCACCCTTTCTTTCAGAAAGGATCAAAAGAAGGGCATTTCTATTCGAAAGGGACAATAGAAGGAACCTTTCTTTCAGAAAAGGACAATAGAAGGAACCTTTCTTTCAGAAAGGGACAATAGAAGGAACCTTTCTTTCAGAAAGGGACAACAGAGGGACCTTAATATTCAGGAAGTTGCAATAGCGAGACACTTTCTTTCAGAAAAGGACAATAGAAGGAACCTTTCTTTCAGAAAGGGACTATAGCAGCACCCTTTCTTTCAGAAAAGGACTACAGAAATGGACTATAGAAGTACCCTTTCTTTTAGAAAGGGACAACAGAAGGACCTTCTTTTCAGAAAGGAACTATAGAAGGGCCCTTCTTTTCAGAAAGGAACTATAGAAGGGCCCTTCTTTTCAGAAAGGGACTATAGAAGCACCCTTTCCTACAGAAATGGACAGCAGAAGCACCCTTCCTTTCAGAAAGGGACAACAGAAGGATCCTTCTTTTCAGCAAATGACAATAGATGGGCTCTTTCTTTCAGAAAGCGACAACAGAAGGACCCTTTCTTTCAGAAAGGGACAACAGAAGGACCCTTTCTTTCAGGAAGGGACAATTAACGCACCCTTTCTTTCAAAAGGAATCTATAGAAGCAACCTTTATTTCAGAAGGAATATATAGAAGCAACCTTTATTTCAGACAGGGACTAAAAAGCACCCTTTCTTTTAGAAAGGTTCTATAGAAGCACTCTTTCTTTCAGAAAGGGTCTAAAAACGCACCCTTTCTTTCAGAAAGGGTCTATAGAAGCACTCTTTCTTTCAGAAAGGGTCTATAGAAGCACTCTTTCTTTTAGAAAGGGTCTAAAGAAGCACCCTTTCTTTTAGAAAGGGTCTAAAGAAGCACCCTTTCTTTTAGAAAGGGTCTAAAGAAGCACCCTTTCTTTTAGAAAGGGTCTAAAGAAGCACCCTTTCTTTTAGAAAGGGTCTAAAGAAGCACCCTTTCTTTTAGAAAGGGTCTAAAGAAGCACCCTTTCTTTTAAAAAGGGTCTAAAGAAGCACCCTTCTTTTAGAAAGGGTCTAAAGAAGCACCCTTTCTTTTAGAAAGGGTCTAAAGAAGCACCCTTTCTTTAAGAAAGGGTCTAAAGAAGCACCCTTTCTTTTAGAAAGGGTCTAAAGAAGCACCCTTTCTATTAGAAAGGGTTTAAAGAAGCACCCTTTCTTTTAGAAAGGGTCTAAAGAAGCACCCTTTCTTTTAGAAAGGGTCTAAAGAAGCACCCTTTCTTTTAGAAAGGGTCTAAAGAAGCACCCTTTCTTTTAGAAAGGGTCTATAAAAGCACCCTTTCTTTCAGAAAGGGTCTAAAGAAGCACCGTTTCTTTCAGAAAGGGTCAAAAGAAGCACCCTTTCTTTCAGCAAGTGTCAAAAGAAGCACCCTTTCTTTTAGAAAGGGTCTAAAGAAGCACCCTTTCTTTTAGAAAGGGTCTAAAGAAGCACGCCTTCTTTTAGAAAGGGTCTAAAGAAGCACGCCTGCTTTTAGAAAGGGTCTAAAGAAGCACGCCTTCTTTTAGAAAGGGTCTAAAGAAGCACGCCTTCTTTTAGAAAGGGTCTAAAGAAGCATCCTTTCTTTTAGAAAGGGACTAAAGAAGCACCCTTTCTTTTAGAAAGGGTCTAAAGAAGCACCCTTTCTTTTAGAAAGGGACTAAAGAAGCACCCTTTCTTTTAGAAAGGGTCTAAAGAAGCACCCTTTCTTTTAGAAAGGGTCTAAAGAAGCACCCTTTCTTTTAGAAAGAGCCTAAAGAAGCACCCTTTCTTTTAGAAAGGGTCTAAAGAAGCACCCTTTCTTTCAGAAGGGATCTATAGAAGCAAACTTTCTTTCAGAACGGGTCTATAGAAGCACCCCTTGTTTTAGAAAGGGTCTATAAAAGCACCCCTTCTTTTAGAAAGGGTCTATATGAACACCCTTTCTTTTAGAAAGGGTCTATATGAACACCCTTTCTTTCAGAAAGGGTCTATAGTAGCACCCTTTCTTTCACAAGGGATCTATAGAAGCAAATTTTCTTTCAGAAAGGGTCTATAGAATCACACTTTCTTTTAGAAAGGGTTGATTAAATTGCAATCAAAAAAAACATATGACATATGCAAAATTATGCAAAATGCATATATTTTTGCATATGCAAAATGTATGCATTTTACATATTTTCATATGCAACAAATATTTCAGTAATAGGTACAAAAATGTTTGTATGTACAATTTTTCTGTTTAAAATTATTTTCAGACAAATCAATATAATAGAGCGATGTATAACCACAGACTCAACCTTCAAAACACCGAAAATCGGGAGGTATCGTTCTATGGGGGCTATATGAAGGCCTGAACTTAATCCCACAAATTTTAGGTGGAAAGTTGTTTACCCACAAGGAAGACCTTATACCAAATTTCACCCATTTCGAAGGGATATTGAGGCTACAACCTTCTAAATACCAGAAATCCGGAGGTACCGTTCTATAAGGGCTATAAAAAGACGTAGACCTATACCGAAAAATTTCAGGTGGAAAGTTTTGTACCTCCAAATTTCAGCCATTTCGGAGGGATATTGAGGCCACAACCTTCTAAATACCGAAAATCGGTGGGTACCGTTCTATGGGGGCTATATGAAGACGTGGATCTGTACCGACAAATTTCATATGGAACTTTTAATACGACAAATGAAGACCAAATACCAGATTTCAGCCATTTCGGTGGATTACTGTGTCCACAACCTTCTAAATAGCGAAAATCGGGAGGTACCGTTCTATGGGGGCTATACGAAGACGCGGACCAACTGACAAATTTCATGTGGAAAGTTTCATACCCCTAACGAAGACTTAATACCACATTTCATCCATTTCGGTTGGATTTTTAGACCACAACTCTTTGTAAATATTTTTGCATATGGTTTTACATATGCCCATTTTATACAAATATGTAATAATATGTCAAAATATGTACGATATGCAAAAATTTCTGGGCCTAATCTCAACGGTAAGCAGCTCTTTAAATAAACAGGCCATTGCAGAAATGTACGCAAATCGTCTTTTTTTTGTTTCTTTTTATTTTCATGTATTGATACTGGGAGGTTTTCCAGTCCACTTTTTTATCCTCAGACGCATTAGCCCAATTCTGTGTAGTCAGATTTTCTCTACGACCATCCTAACCATATATGCATTTGCGTAGGATTCCGCTGTCTACCCATCATGCATTATTTGAACTCATTTCGAAGGAACATCTTCATTTCAGAAAATGTAAATTAACAGCATTCGAAAATCAATTTAAACAAAAAAAACCACATTTTAGCCATTTATTTTGCGAACTCATTTCCATCTATTAATCGCAAATTTAAATCTCAAATTATATTGATTTTCCATTTGCTAAGCATAATTATTCGTAAGCTATAAATAAACATTTATTAAAATAACAATTTAACTACCCAAAATGTTTTATTTTTGCGAGTTCCATTTAAAGTGCCTATAAATGATTTAAGATGTCATAAAACTAAAAAATAGCTTAAAGAAGATTAACTGCACAATTTTTTGGTTTGCTTTGAATGGTTGTATAAATATATTATTTGCTTCGACGATAACGTCACTAATGTAGGAAGCTAATATAAACAATAATAAAATCAAATTCTACACTAATTGACAATTTTTAGTTTTATTACTGCAGAAAAGTTAATATTCATTTATGTTAAATTTTGCACATTCAATTCTCAACATATGTAGATGGTAAAAAGAAGTCAGAAGTGACTACAGCAGGAGGGAGTCGACCATGCGATATTATTTTTATCTATAAGTTCAGCACGAAGTACAATGCCCTGCGGGAAACAAGTTACCGCCAATTGGTGTTAGATTTCAGAAAAAAAATATATTGCCTTAATTGATGAATTATAGATGTCAAAATTTCAAATCGATCTCAACAATCTGATCTGAGGAGTTATGAAAGAGTTTTCATTGTTATGACCGAGGAAAGGAAAAATGTTTAATAGATCAATATTAAATTATTTGCATTGCCTTTTCCACCTCGTCAATAAGATAGAGGATGTATTCATTTCTGTGTCGATTTAGTCATTTCCGATTGTCTGGTGAAATCAAAATAGATCTTCTTTAAATTTGGCATAAGTAAACGTCTTTGAAGAAAACTGTTGAATGTTTACGGAGTTGATATCAGAAGGAATGTATCGGCATAGTTCACATGGGAATTGAACATAATTATACATACCAGTCAGAATAGTTAGTCACCGTAGGATAGTAAGATAGTAAAAGGGACCACATGGAGTACCTCCGGTAAAAATTTCAAAACGGTTAATTTTTTTTAATTTTGTGCGGTAGATACCACAAGGTGTTGTCTGATATAGGACTTTCTGGAACTAGATGCTCGTTTGGGCGAAATTTTACGATATGCAAAGTTTCAGCTCAATCGGATACTCAATCCGCAAGTTGTCGTGCACACCCGTAGGGGTTTTTGGCTTTTAAGCCATTATCTCAGAATATATAGACTTGTCGTAGAAACGAAAGTGGTGCCATCGTAATAGTGACCGTGAGAACAATCTGCGGCAAGAAATTTCAAAATGATCCGTAGTTTTGAAATTTTGTGTGGATGGTAACCGAAGCCGTGGACATATATAGTGCAAATTCGAATATGATCTATCTATGGCTTTATCTATCTCCAGATTCCGCACGGGAGCGATGCATGCTTGTCTTCTCTTTGTTAATTTAGTTATCTATTTATTTTTATTTTCAAAATATTTATTACATACAAAATTATAATAAAAATTATATAAAAAAACACTAGAAACTGGGGCTATCGGCTTAGTTCTCCTTGTAACCCACACTTATCGGTATTTTGAGATTGGACCATGGCCCTTTTCCACGAAATAACTTATCGCCTTTCACTTTGCACTTATCAAAACGTAGCTATTTTGAAAAGTGATCATTTTTTTGTTCTTCAAAATTATTTTTCAGTTTCTCTTTGTACTTAGCAAATTTGACTATCGCTGTTCTCTTTCACAAAGTGGTTGTGCTCTCTTGCTTAATTTTTCCGCCATCTTACTAAGTCTCTCCGTTCTCTTGCAAAGTGTGGATGACGGTGGTGCTCAAAATATTTTGTGCATTAGCCTCTCTGAGCGAGACTTCCCTTTTTTAAACCACTACAGATGAGAACAAAGAGAAAATATGTTGTTGTTGCAGTCACGTTAACGTATATGGGTGATCTTGGCTGGGATGATATTTGTTCCACAGAACATTTCACCATCTTGGAATTATTTTCCACTTGGCAATGATAAATAAGACATGTAAAAATGGGACGCGAGAACAAAAATGAAAAGAAACTGGCGTAAATTAAAATGAGTAATGAAAAAAAAAAAATAAATAAAAAAAGAAAAATAAAATGAAAATAAAATAAAAATTAAAAAATATAAGAAAAATAAAAATAAATATAAAATAAAAGTAAAATAAAAATAAAATAGAATAAAAATAAAATGAAAATAAAATAAAAATAAAAGAAAATAAAAATAAAAGAAAATAAAAATAAAATATAATAAAATGAAAATAAAATAAAATGAAAAAAAATAAAATAAAAAAGAAAAGAAAAATAAAATGAAAATAAAATAAAAATTAAAAAATTGAAGAAATATAAAAATAAACATAAAATAAAAATAAAATAAAATAAAATAAAATAAAATAAAAAATAAAATAAAATAGAAATAAAAATAAAATAAAAATAAAAATAAAAATAAAAATAAAAATAAAAATAAAAATAAAAATTAAAATAAAATTAAAATTAAAATTAAAATTAAAATTAAAATTAAAATTAAAATTAAAATTAAAATTAAAATTAAAATTAAAATTAAAATTAAAATTAAAATTAAAATTAAAATTAAAATTAAAATTAAAATTAAAATTAAAATTAAAATTAAAATTAAAATTAAAATTAAAATTAAAATTAAAATTAAAATTAAAATTAAAATTAAAATTAAAATTAAAAATTAAAATTAAAATTAAAATTAAAATTAAAATTAAAAATTAAAATTAAAATTAAAATTAAAATTAAAATTAAAATTAAAATTAAAATTAAAATTAAAATTAAAATTAAAATTAAAATTAAAAATTAAAATAAAAATAAAATAAAAGTAAAAATAAAAGTAAAGTAAAAATAAAATAAAATAAAATAAAATAAATAAAATAAAATAAAATAAAATAAAATAAAAGAAAAGAAAAGAAAAGAAAAGAAAGAAAAGAAAAGAAAAGAAAAGAAAAGAAAAGAAAAGAAAAGAAAATAAAATAAAATAAAATAAAATAAAATAAAATAAAATAAAATAAAATAAAATAAAATAAAATAAACATAAAAATAAAATAAAATAAAATAAAATAAAATAAAATAAAATAAAATAAAATAAAATAAAATAAAATAAAATAAAATATAATATAATAAATAAAATAAAATAAAATAAAATAAAATAAAATAAAATAAAATAAAATAAAATAAAATAAAATAAAATAAAATAAAATAAAATAAAATAAAATAAAATAAAATAAAATAAAATAAAATAAAATAAAATAAAATAAAATAAAATAAAATAAAATAAAATAAAATAAAATAAAATAAAATAAAATAAAATAAAATAAAATAAAATAAAATAAAATAAAATAAAATAAAATAAAATAAAATAAAATAAAATAAAATAAAATAAAATAAAATAAAATAAAATAAAATAAAATAAAATAAAATAAAATAAAATAAAATAAAATAAAAATAAAGTAAAATAAAATTAAAATAAAATAAAATGAAAATAAAATGAAAATAAAATAAAATAAAATAAAATAAAATAAAATAAAATAAAATAAAATAAAATAAAATAAAATAAAATAAAATAAAATAAAATAAAATAAAATAAAATAAAATAAAATAAAATAAAATAAAATAAAATAAAATAAAATAAAATAAAATAAAATAAAATAAAATAAAATAAAATAAAATAAAATAAAATAAAATAAAATAAAATAAAATAAAATAAAATAAAATAAAATAAAATAAAATAAAATAAAATAAAATAAAATAAAATAAAATAAAATAAAATAAAATAAAATAAAATAAAATAAAATAAAATAAAATAAAATAAAATAAAATAAAATCAAATAAAATCAAATAAAATCAAATAAAATAAAATAAAATAAAATAAAAATAAAATTAAAATAATCGAAAAAAAAGTAAAAATAAAAATAAAATGAAAATGAATATAAAATAAAAATAAAAATAAAGTCAAATCAAAATAAAAACTCTGAAATAGAGTTTAGTCTAAGTGATTTTTGGGGTGGTTCGGAGGTTGGAATAAACATAAAATAAAAATAAACATAAAATAAAAATAAAATAAAAAATAAAATAAAAATAAAGTAAAAAATAAAATAAAAAACTCTGAAATAGAGTTTAGTCTAAGTGATTGGTGGGGTGGTTCGGCAGTTGGAATTTCGGAATGGGTTGGTTCGCAGGTTGGAAGTTTAGAAGGGTGTGGTTCGCAGGGTGGATGTTCTGAGGGTGGAAGTTCAGAGGGGGTCGATCATTATAATTTATTGTCATTACCGTGTTTCCAATAGAGCAAACATTTTTTGAAAACTTAGCAAACTCAACGAATTGACAAAAATATTGCTAAGTGCAAAATGAAAAGTTGATAAGTTGTTTCGTGGAATTGGGCCCAGGTCATAACGAGGTGTTTTACATCCAGGCCGATGTCAAAGGCAATCATGAGGTCTGCACCAGTTATTACTTTGTCCATTACATCGGCCATTCTGAACTTAACATTTACCGATTTGTAAGCCGTACTTAGCATTTGGTATTCCTTTCAATACACTACAACAGTGTGTTGACGACTGGGGCCGTCCGCAATTTGACTTCATTTAATGGCAGTACTTTCCCTTTTACCAAATCCGGTCTAATAATGGACTTTGATGCACCGGTGTCCAATGTCATTGTACGCATTATACCATTGACGAAGCCATTAGCCTTTAGGTTGTGGTATTCCTGCTGAACTATGGCTATGGAGATTGTGGAGCCATGGCCGATGGTAATCAGTCCATGCCCGGCTGGACTATATATATATATAATTGTTCCACAACATCCCATAGGGACAAGGGAGACTTCTCTCATATCAATGAGTGCACCCCGATTCATATTAGCTCAATGATATGGGACCTACAGTTTATCGCCGAGTCCGAACGGCGTGTCTAAGACACCACTTTTGTAGAGAAGTTTTACATGGCTGAATACTCAGGAAATGTCGCCAACATTACTGAGGGGTATTTTGCCACCGTTGAAAAGTGTTTTGATGTTGCCTGGCCGGGGAATCGAACCCACGACCTTATGTGTGCAAGGCGGGTGTGCATACCATTGCACTACGGTGGCACCCGGCTGGACTAGCTCGATTTATTTCTAAAGGTCTTCCACGAACAAAAAAAAAACAAAATACAATTTTAGATTTTTTCGAAGTACATACTGCAATGGGAAGCTCTGGTGTATTCAGAAGACCCTTAGAAGGCTCTCTTGAAGAAAAATACCATTTACAGATCCTTTACGAGACGAAAGCCTTTTGAAGGTTGCCTATGAGAAAAATACCATTTCTTTGAAAATAACTTCTTTTCGAAGTACTCCTAATGAAATAGGACCATTTGCAGGCATTCTATAAAAAGAAACCCTTTTGAAGGTCATCTAATGGAAGAAGATCGTTTGATAGACATCCATGGAAAGAAACCCTCTTTTATAGGAAGACGACCCTTTCAAGAACTTCTATAAGACGACCTTTCGAAGGTCTTTTACAAGAAGACTATGTTTCGAACGACTTCTATGGGTTGAAGGGTATTGGTAGGTCTTCTACGACAAAAACAAAATGAAATTTCAGATATTTTTTGAAGTACATTCTCCAATGGGAAGCTCTGATATAGAACCAAGAAAACTGTTAACGTCAAAATCCCGGATCATAGAATCTGTTATAAACGATTCGTCGGTGGTTATACTTGCTCTAAGGGCTCGGGAAATTAAGTGGTTGGTGAATATGATCGGGAACACGAAGGCCCAAGTACAACAGCTGTCTCGAAGGTTCTGTGGTACTGCTTACTCGAAAGCCCTTGGGAAGTTCTGACCCGTAGGCCCTGTGGAACAGCTGATCCGAAGACCTTGTTTATATGTATATGCCACCACTTGAGTGACCTGAGGTATAAAGTTCATGAGTAATAGTTGTTGCAAATAGTTAATGTGTGTTGTTGTATTGTGTTCCTGGTCATTTTGTCACGATACAAAATCATTTGATTTTCATCTCCGTTTTGAGAGTCTTATATGGTAAGAAGAAGTTTTGAAAATCTTCCTGTTGAAGAAGGCCTCCTATGGTTTTCAAAAGGAAGACCATTTTTTTCATTTTATGTGAGTTATGAAGGGTTTCCAAAGGAAGTAAATTTGGTTTTGCAAATATTAAAAGGTCCCCAAAGGAATTTTCGCAATACCCTTAGTATAATATTTATATTATAGTCAGTGGTGCGGACTCCTCAAAAACAGGACTCAATTTATTGAACCAAAACTAGAAACCATGGAATTGTCGTCATATCCTCAGCCTAATATTCATAAACATATTACCATAATACAATAGCTTTCCCACAGATTCTTGTCCCGTGTTGCACCTTCATTGAAACAGGTGGCTACTTCTTAAAAACCTTTCCCGTACGCCAGTGTAGTTTAAGCCAAACACCATAACCCATAGCCCCAAAGCCACCGCCTTCACAGATTAACATGGAGATTACCAAAACAAAACTTCAAACAAACTTTTCTTTCCTCCCATGGCAAGAAGAAAAATGATAAGGTGCAGCAGACAGACTGTTCAACCCCAACAAAGAGATCAGTCACGATTAGCTACTTAATGACCGAATTACTTAACATCAATGAATTACTTTCGAATGGAGCAGCCAAACAACCACACCACCACAAGAAGAAGGAGCAGATGCAGAAAATTTTGTTATTTGGCCATAGTTTAAATGGTGCTAAGTGTAATGAAAATGACTTCTTTAGTTAGTGGCCAAACATTTTGAAATATTACCTCATCGTTTGGTAAATCCTGGTGATGAGGTATTGAACGAAAAACTAAAAACAAAACTTGTTTTAAAATTGAAATTATAAAATTTTAACAAATATTGTTTTTGTCTGGTCAATACATTGTGGTGTTGTGTGCTGGATGCTCTAGTTTTCCACCGAGGTTTCGATTTTTCTTCTTATGGCTTTTAAGATGACTCTTTCGTTTCGCTTAGATGTTGCAAACACAAACTGTCAGCAGAATAAAGAAGTTAACAAAAACAAATGGTGTTAACCAAAAAAAAAAAAAGAACTACAGCTACATGACATGCTACTGTAAACATCAAATGCCAGCTAAGCAGAGGAGAGAGAGAGACTACAAAACATAAACACAGATGCCGACTCTTAACTAAGAAAATGACAACACCAAACACTTTTTTAGAAGCTGTGACTGAAAATTAATTTTAATCTATTGCAAATCTTTGCCAGCATTGACAAGAGATGCGTGTTTGCCGGTCATCGCTGACTTTTGTTTTTCTGTATGGCTTTATTTGAACAGACACTTTCGGTTAACAAGCTATGATTTAACACAACGATTTTTTATTTGCAAAGGGAGACACAGTGGAACAAAAAAGTAATTTACGTATTCTAAGAGAATATTATTGATTTTCCCAAAGAAGAGGACTTCTTATAAGGTCTTCATGGACTTAGCAGAGGCGTGGATTTTTTAAGAATATTTTTTCAAGGACTTAGGATAGGCGTGGATTTTTTAAGAATATTTTTTCAAGGACTTAGGAAAGGCGTGGATTTTTTAAGAATATTTTTTCAAGGACTTAGGATAGGCGTGAATTTTTAAGAATATTTCTTCAAGTACTTAGGATAGGCGTGGATTTTTTAAGAATTTTTTTCAAGGGCTTTGGATAGGCGTGGATATTTTAAGAACACTTTTTCAAGTACTTAGGATAGGCGTGGATTTTTTAAGAATATTTTTGCAGGGATTTGGGATAGGCGTGGATTTTTTAAGAATATTTTTTCAGGGACTTGGGATAGGCGTGGATTTTTTAAGAATATTTTTTCAGGGACTTGGGATAGGCGTGGATTTTTTAAGAATATTTTTTCAGGGACTTGGGATAGGCGTGGATTTTTTAAGAATATTTTTTCAGGGACTTGGGATTGGCGTGGATTTTTTAAGAATATTTTTTCAGGGACTTGGGATAGGCGTGGATTTTTTAAGAATATTTTTTCAGGGACATAGGATAGGCGTGGATTTTTTAAGAATATTTTTTCAGGGACTTGGGATTGGCGTGGATTTTTTAAGAATATTTTTTCAGGGACTTGGGATAGGCGTGGATTTTTTAAGAATATTTTTTCAGGGACATAGGATAGGCGTGGATTTTTTAAGAATATTTTTTCGGGGACTTAGGATAGGCGTGGATTTTTTAAGAATATTTTTTCAAGGACTTAGGATAGGCGTGGATTTTTAAGAATATTTTTTCAGGGACTTAGGATAGGCGTGGATTTTTTAAGAAAATTTTTTCAGGGACTTAAGATATGCGTGGATTTTTTAAGAATATTTTTTCAAGGACTTAGGATAGGCGTGGATTTTTTAAGAATATTTCTTCAAGGACTTAGGATAGGCGTGGATTTTTTAAGAATATTTTTTCAAGGACTTAGGAGAGGCGTGGATTTTTTAAGAATATTTTTTCAAGGACTTAGGAGAGGCGTGGATTTTTTAAGAATATTTTTTCAAGGACTTAGGAGAGGCGTGGATTTTTTAAGAATATTTTTTCAAGGATTTAGGAGAGGCGTGGATTTTTTAAGAATATTTTTTCAGGGACTTGGGATAGGCGTGGATTTTTTAAGAATATTTTTTCAGGGACTTGGGATAGGCGTGGATTTTTTAAGAATATTTTTTCAAGGACTTAGGAGAGGCGTGGATTTTTTAAGAATATTTTTTCAAGGACTTAGGAGAGGCGTGGATTTTTTAAGAATATTTTTTCAAGGACTTAGGAGAGGCGTGGATTTTTTAAGAATATTTTTTCAAGGACTTAGGAGAGGCGTGGATTTTTTAAGAATATTTTTTCAAGGACTTAGGAGAGGCGTGGATTTTTTAAGAATATTTTTTCAAGGACTTAGGAGAGGCGTGGATTTTTTAAGAATATTTTTTCAAGGACTTAGGAGAGGCGTGGATTTTTTAAGAATATTTTTTCAAGGACTTAGGAGAGGCGTGGATTTTTTAAGAATATTTTTTCAAGGACTTAGGAGAGGCGTGGATTTTTTAAGAATATTTTTTCAAGGACTTAGGAGAGGCGTGGATTTTTTAAGAATATTTTTTCAAGGACTTAGGAGAGGCGTGGATTTTTAAGAATATTTTTTCAAGGACTTAGGAGAGGCGTGGATTTTTTAAGAATATTTTTTCAAGGACTTAAAATAGGCGTGGATTTTTTAAGAATATTTTTTCAAGGACTTAAAATAGGCGTTGATTTTTTAAGAATATTTTTTCAAGGACTTAAAATAGGCGGGGATTTTTTAAGAATATTTTTTCAAGGACTTAAAATAGGCGTGGATTTTTTAAGAATATTTTTTCAAGGACTTAAAATAGGCGTGGATTTTTTTAAAAAAAAATTTTATGGACTTAAAATAGGCGTGGATTTTTTAAGAATATTTTTTCAAGGACTTAAAATAGGCGTGGATTTTTTAAAAAAAAAATTTTATGGACTTAAAATAGGCGTGGATTTTTTAAGAATATTTTTTCAAGGACTTAAAATAGGCGTGGATTTTTTAAAAAAAAAATTTTATGGACTTAAAATAGGCGTGGATTTTTTAAGAATATGTTGTCAAGGACTTGGGATACGATTTTTTAAGAATATGTTGTCAAGGACTTGGGATACGATTTTTTAAGAATATGTTGTCAAGGACTTGGGATACGTGTGGATTTTTTAAAAAATTTTTTATGTCTTAAAATAGGCGTGGATTTTTTAAGAATATGTTGTCAAGGACTTGGGATACGTGTGGATTTTTTAAAAATTTTTTTAAGTCTTAAAATAGGCGTGGATTTTTTAAGAATGTTTTTTCAAGGACTTAAAATAGGCGTGGATTTTTTAAGAATATGTTGTCAAGGACTTGGGATACGTGTGGATTTTTTAAGAATTTTTTTTTAAGGTCTTAAAATAGGCGTGGATTTTTTAAGAATGTTTTTTCAAGGACTTAAAATAGGCGTGGATTTTTTAAGAATATGTTGTCAAGGACTTGGGATACGTGTGGATTTGTTAAGAATTTTTTTTAAGGTCTTAAAATAGGCGTGGATTTTTTAAGAATGTTTTTTCAAGGACTTGGGATACGTGTGGATTTTTTAAGAATTTTGTTTAAGGTCTTAAAATAGGCGTGGATTTTTTAAGAATGTTTTTTCAAGGACTTAAAATAGGCATGGATTTTTTAAGAATATGTTGTCAAGGACTTGGGATACGTGTGGATTTTTTAAGAATTTTTTTAAGGTCTTAAAATAGGCGTGGATTTTTTAAGAATGTTTTTTCAAGAACTTAAAATAGGCGTGGATTTTTTAAGAATATTTTTTCAAGGACTTAAAATAGGCGTTGATTTTTTAAGAATATTTTTTCAAGGACTTAAAATAGGCGGGGATTTTTTAAGAATATTTTTTGAAGGACTTAAAATAGGCGTGGATTTTTTAAGAATATTTTTTCAAAGACTTAAAATAGGCGTGGATTTTTTAAGAATATTTTTTCAAGAACTTAAAAGAGACGTGGATTTTTTAAGAATATTTTTTTAAGGACTTAAAACAGGCGTGGATTTTTTAAGAATATTGTTTTAAGGACTTAAAACAGGCGTGGATTTTTTAAGAATATTTTTCAAGGACTTAAAATAGGCGTGGATTTTTTAAGAATATTTTTTCAAGGACTTAAAATAGGCGTGGATTTTTTAAGAATATTTTTTCAAGGACTTAAAATAGGCGTGGATTTTTTAAGAATATTTTTTCAGGGACTTAGAATAGGCGTGGATTTTTTAAGAATATTTTTTCAGGGACTTAGAATAGGCGTGGATTTGTTAAAAATATTTTTTCAAGGACTTAAGATAGGCGTGGATTTGTTAAAAATATTTTTTCAAGGACTTAAGATAGGCGGCGATTTTTTAAGAATATTTTTTCAAGGACTTAGGAGAGGCGTGGATTTTTAACAATATTTTTAAAGGACTAAGGATAGGCGTGAATTTTTTAAGAATATTTTTTCAAGGACTTAGGATAAACGTGGATTTTTTAATAATATTTTTTTAAGGACTTAGGATAGACGTGGATTTTTTAAGAATATGTTTTTCAAGGACTTAGGATAGACGTGGATTTTTTAAGAATATTTTTTCAAGCACCTAGGATAGGCGTGGATTTTTTAAGAATATTTTTTCAAGGACTTAAGATAGGCGTGGATTTTTTAAGAATATTTTTTCAAGGACTTAGGATAGGCGTGGATTTTTTAAGAATATTTTTTCAAGGACTTAAAATAGGCGTGGATTTTTTAAGAATATTTTTTCAAGGACTTAAAATAGGCGTGGATTTTTTAAGAATATTTTTTCAAGGACTTAAGATAGGCGGCGATTTTTTAAGAATATTTTTTCAAGGACTTAGGATAGGCGTGGATTTTTTAAGAATATTTTTTCAAGGACTTAAAATAGGCGTGGATTTTTTAAGAATATTTTTTCAAGGACTTAAAATAGGCGTGGATTTTTTAAGAATATTTTTTCAAGGACTTAAAATAGGCGTGGATTTGTTAAAAATATTTTTTCAAGGACTTAAGATAGGCGTGGATTTTTTAAAAATATTTTTTCAAGGACTTAAGATAGGCGTGGATTTTTTAAAAATATTTTTTCAAGGACTTAAGATAGGCGTGGATTTTTTAAAAATATTTTTTCAAGGACTTAAGATAGGCGTGGATTTTTTAAAAATATTTTTTCAAGGACTTAGGATAGGCGTGGATTTTTTAAGAATATTTTTTCAAGGACTTAGGATAGGTGTGGATTTTTTAAGAATATTTTTCAAGGACTTAGGATAGGCGTGGATTTTTTAAGAATATTTTTTCAAGGACTTAGGATAGGCGTGGATTTTTTAAGAATATTTTTTCAAGGACTTAGGATAGGTGTGGATTTTTTAAGAATATTTTTTCAAGGACTTAGGATAGGCGTGGATTTTTTAAGAATATTTTTTCAAGGACTTAGTATAGGCGTGGATTTTTTAAGAATATATTTTTAAGGACTTAAGATAGGCGTGGATTTTTTAAGAATATTTTTTCAAGGACTTAGGATAGGCGTGGATTATTTAAGAATATTTTTTCAAGGACTTAGGATAGGCGTGGATTTTTTAAGAATATTTTTTGAAGGACTTAGGATAGGCGTGGATTTTTTAAGAATATTTTTTCAAGGACTTAGGATAGGCGTGGATTTTTTAAGAATATTTTTTGAAGGACTTAGGATAGGCGTGGATTTTTTAAGAATATTTTTTCAAGGACTTAGGATAGGCGTGGATTTTTTAAGAATATTTTTTGAAGGACTTAGGATAGGCGTGGATTTTTTAAGAATATTTTTTGAAGGACTTAGGATAGGCGTGGATTTTTTAAGAATATTTTTTGAAGGATTTAGAATGACCATTTATCACACATTATCAAGAGGTCTTATCATAGAAGTCCATGAGGTCTTCTTATAGAAGACTACGTATCTTATTATTCCGTTCCACTGTCCCACTGTTTCCTCTGCCTTTTAATCCCATTGCAATTGAAAAGCTTTGCCACAAAAAATGTAACATTTTGTGACAATGTATTTTCAACAATATATCTTTCTGCGGTGACCAGATGTTGTTCTTGTTTCTGTTTTTGGCAACTATTGAAAGGCGATTAGAAATTCAGAAACATTATTTCGTTATAATTAAGATGCTGTTTCTTTTGTTTTTTTTTTTTTGAATCAATTTTACAACACAAAACGACATGCGAAGCAACTGCTATGTGACAGCTATAATTTATCAATGAATTCTTTGTGATGCTTTTCATGGAATCTGATGGTGAATTAGTGACGTGAATAGAATTTTTAAGATGTTTTGTTTTTTTGTTGGAATATTTTTTGAAATAAAAACAAAGAATGAGAATGAGATTCTGAGACAGAATTATTCTATGATATGTTCGTATTCATTAGTAATACACATCAATCATTTTTGACAAGACACCGCTATGGGGTTCAGTGAATTACCAAGACTTGATTCCATTCAGGTGTTTTTCAAAGTGACGAGCTTTGTGGCTCCAATTGCAAATTCTTTTGTAAAATATTTTAATTTCTTTTTTTCTCCCTTCTTTCTATTTCAGATTTTGATGTTACAAGCATGTAGCCCCTGACCAAAATATACTTTATAAAACTAACCAAAATCAATATCCCTAAAAATCCACATTCCCCTTGGAAATCCCACAACAAAAGACTTTATACCTCAATTTAAAAATCTTTACCTTCTTTCAATGCAGTTCAACTTCAAAACAAAAACTCTCATTTGACGTTGTGACACACTGCCTTACTGCCCCACACACAGCAAAAAATTGCATACCTTTATACTAAAAAAATAACAACAACAAAAACCCCCCGAAACATCAACTATCGAATCAATGGAAATTTTCACACATAATTTTCATCATGAAACAAACAAAGACCAATTTCTGCAACAATACCACACACAGCCAAACTTCTTCAACAAACAAGTTGCCGACAAAAGATGAAAAGTCAAATTGTTCGAACATTGAACAAAAAAAAAAAAACTGGCGCTTATTATGCAATCAATTTTGAAAATGAAAAATAACTTCAAAGAAAAAGGGAAAATTGTGGTAGTTAAATACCAAACAAAATTCAAGTGGCTAATTGAATGTTTATGTATTTGGAAATTTTAACATGAAACCAAAGGAATTTGTTGAAAGAAATTTTTCAAAAGGAGTATTTTTTGATTGACGGACAATTTTGTACAGTGAGTTGGGAATTTCTCAAAGTGGATAATTGTACTTTAACTAGGATAAGATATTTTGTTTTAAAAGCATTTGTGTAACAGAAATTTGATTTATTTTTGAATGGACTATCAAGAACGGTAATTCGACATTTTTTCATACATATCGTTATAGTCATTGATTGGTACACATATGTATTTTAGGAATAGTTTTAAAATTCAATTAAATTGTTTAGAGACAATTAGCTTGGAGTTTTCTTAGAAAGAATCAGGCAATTTTTGCAGTAATAAAAAAGATCTTACAGAACATGAAAGCTGGAATTTTATAAAAACCTTTTTCGAACAAAGCATTATTCATTTTTTTTTAAATGCTTCATAAACCCCAGTAGATTTTATATTTGTGTAATAAAATTTTATAAGGTAATTTTTGTTATAAAATACACCAGAACAATAAACATATAAGAATATATTTTCAGGAACATGATTTATTTGATTTCTAAACATGGATTTTTTAATAAAATCTGTCATAGTATAATAAGCAATAAACGTATATCGAACACGCCGTTCGGACTCGGCGATAAACTGTAGCTCCCATATCATTGAGCTAATATGAATCGGGGTACACTCATTGATATGAGAGAAGTCTCCATTGTCCCGCCTGGGATGTCTGTGGAAAAATTATATATTCTGACACCGCAGTGTGATAGAAGACCAAAACTAAGAAGACACTTGTCCCCGCGTTTTTTCCCTATTACTTCCACTTTCGCAATTACGGGCCCCCGAAGATCTGAGGCCCTGATGTCAAAAGGGATCATTTTGTCGGGTTCATATCTACTAAACAGCTAAGAACTTGGATTCACTCTTGGAAGTTTTAGCTCTCGTCTTTAATAATAAAAATTGTGAACACATAAAATCCATTCAAACTTATCTTCAACGTCAAAATCGTCAAGGTCAAATGTCGGTTTTAATTTTTTCTCGGTTTTTGGTTTACAGATGTAAACCGATCGAAAGCAAACCAGCAAGCATTTTCTATCGCACATTACCCGATTTAGTCACTACCATGCGATAGAAACACTCGCCTGCGAGCTCGCATTCTTATCGATGAAGGCTAACCGGAAAGAAATGAACCACGGCCAAGATACTACTTGTGAAAGTCGATATCGTGTCTCCTAAAACGTAATTTAAGCGATAAAATTGGTAATGACAAAAAAATACTTTTTTATTTTTTTATTATTCTTTAATTTTTGTATTATTATAATTATTTTTCCAACGTACATACATACCCAGCAAAAAAAGTCATTACCAAGTAATGACTTTATTCAGTAAATTTTTGCAGTTGTAACTACTTACTAATTGACCGTAAAAGTCATTATTTTTACATGGGGATGTCATAGGGAGGACGTACTTCCTTAAATTTGTTTTTAAGTACATATTTAACCACTTACCAGTAGTCAAAAAAAATGCTAAAAAGCATATGTTCTATTTTTAGAACAATTGTGGTGAAATTATTTTCAAATTCAACACTCCAATTATTTTTTGTTTTTATTTCTTCTTTTTCTTTTATTGCGGTCCCAGCCGGTGTCGAACACATGAACTTCTGATTTCTAGCCAAACACACTACACACTAGGCCACTCGTACAAATAGTAAGGGTTGTTTAAAAACATCCATGTACATCAAGATTTCTTCGTAATTTTGTCAAAAAAAACTTCCATGCTGACAGTGAGCTTTGAACACACAAACCTAGGATTTGTAGTCAGACACACTAGCCCTGTGCCACCGTACTTATTCCTTTGTAAGTAAGTAGTAAGTAAGGATGTAACTAGTTATATGTTAACTGTTATATATGTACTGTCTGATAATGCGGAGGGTAATGAGTACTCATTACCTGGTAATGCAGAAAGTAATGACATGTGCCTACCAAATTTTTGCTGGGTATGGCTTCAAAGTACTATTCTTAGTTGAAATTGTCGTCTACATTAATTTTGTCATTTGAAAAATTTTATGTTGTCTGCCCGGGGATTAAACCCGGGACATTAAGATTGCAAAGCGAACATGCTTACCACTGCACCACCGTGCCATATGAATATAATACAGAATTATGTCTTATATAAGTTTAAGGTTGTACACGCCTAAAAAGGCGATAGAAAATGTCTGCCCACGCGATAGTCGTACGCCGTAGGGATTGTTTGTGTAAACAATCAATATAGTCCGGTCAAAATAGACATTGAAATAGCAAAAATTCCCACAGAGTTAAATTTTGGTGGAGAGCTAGGGTTTGCCATTAGAAGCAACGTCCTAAAAGTCCCCATCGATCCCATGTGTGCAAAAAAAATATTCGGGGTCAAAGGTCAAATTTTAAGGGTTTTTTAGGTTTTCGGATTTATTTTTTGAAAACGGTTGAACCAATCAAAAAGTGACTAAAGTAAATATTGTAGACAGGAAAATTATCTACAAGTTTGACTTTTATAATTTTTTTCCTAGGAGGAACCATTCTTGAGATATTGCTGTTCTAAAAAACACATGATTTTTATGCACTTATAAGGGAAATATGCACATATTCAGACGAACCGGCTAAAATAAGCGAAGTAATCGTGTCTGTCCCCCAAAAAATATATATTTTCTTGAAGAGCGAAATTATAGCTATCTTCTAAAAAAATCCAACAAAATCGGAGCGTGTTTAGTAGAGTTATTCAATGTTAGAGTCATTTTATGGAAAATAGCCCATTTAACCCACATGTATAATCGAAAGCCCAACGGGAACGACCCCAACGAAAACTCTCCAATTTTTTTCAAGTTTTGTCCGAAGGTAGGGTTTGTTGCGCTAATTACGGAAATGTATAATTTTCAACGGTTGCGGATCCGGTTCGCCGGTTATTCGACCCGAAAGACCAAATTTAAAAACCGGGTTAGACCCGGTTCTTCTGAACCGATTACTGCAAAGTGGATATCGTTCGAAAGCTTACGGAAGTATCTAACACATAGTGTCGTTACTTTAATCGGTTCGCCTCATAATGTACTTACGCGGCTAATTCTATATTTGACCTTTAGATCGCGATATCTCGAAAATGGTAAGACTTTTTTAAGAATCGTAAAGACCATTCTTGTAGACAATTATTGAATCTACAACTTTTACTTTAGCCGGCTTTTGCTAAGTCTTACCGTTTTTGAGAAAAATTAAAAAACTGAAGAATGCCTCCAAAAATGACCTTTGACCCCGAATAACTTGTTTTGCACACATGGGATCGATGGGGACTTTTAGGACGTTGCTTCTAATGGCTAACCCTAGCTCTCCACCAAAATTCAGCTTTGTGGGAATTTTTGCTATTTCCCCCTTATAGTGATCCACAAACTTATATTCCAAAAGATATAGGCATAGGTCCATATTTTGGTACAGCCCCCATATAACGGTACCTCCCGATTTTTTGAGGGTTTAAGCTACATTTTTTAGCGAATCACCTCTAGTTTAACATTTTATATTCCCAATGACCACAAAACATCTGCACCAAACATTGTGAACATAGTTCCAAGTTCACGTATATCGCCATATAACGGTACCTCTTAATTTTCGGTAATTTTAATATTTTAGCTAATTCTTTTAAAGGAATTACCTGTAATTTAACATTTAATATTCCCAGTGGTCCATCTCCACCAAAAATTGTCAACATAAGTCCAAATTTTGGTTAGCCCCCATATAACGGCACCTCCCGATTTTCGGTATTTCGAGAATTTTAGCTACACTTTTTGACAGAATTAACTGTAATTAAACATTTGATGTTCCCAAAAAACCATCTTTACCAAAAATTGTCAACATAGGTCCTCCCGATTTTTGGTATTTTGAGGATTTTAGCTAAATTTTTTGACCGAACTATATTTAAATTGAAATTTGAGGTTCCAAGTAGTGACAGGACGTCCCCACCAAAAATGGTCACGATAGGTCCCTGTTTCGTAATAGCCCTCATATAACGGCTTCTCCCAATTTTTGGCATTTGGGGATTTTAGTTTCAATTTTTAATCAAACTAGCGGTAATTTGCCGTATGAGCTTCCTAGCGGTCATAACACCTCTCCACGGAAAATTGTCAATACTATGTCTATGTTTTTGAAATAAGCCCCCTTATAAAAGTACGTCCCGATATTAGGTTTTTTGGGGATTCTATCCACATTTTTTGACCCAACTGTCTGTAGTTTTACATTTGACCAACAATTGTCGACATAGATCCATGCTTTTCTATAGCTCTATATAACGCACCTTCCAATTTTAGGTATTTTCACAATTCCAACTATATATTTTAACCGAGCTATCTGTAATTTGACGCTTGAGTTTCCCAATGGTCACAAAACTTCTTCCTTTAAAATTATTATGGTCTATGTTTTTATATAGCCTCATATAAATTTGCCGCCCGATTCAAGACATTTTCAGATCCATTATTTACTACCCGATTTTAGGGTTTTTGGTGAGTACAGCCGCATTTGTTAACCGAACTATCTGTGATTCGACATTTGAGATTCTCAGTTGTCACAAATCTTCTACATCAAAAATGTTCAACAAAGGTATATACATATATTGATATATCCCCCATATAAAGGTGCCGCCCGACTGAAGACATTTTCAGATGCATTTTAGGTATCCGTGGTCACAAAATATTTCCACCTAAAATTGTGGACTGGAAAGAAAATAATATACCATATTTAATTTAATTTAAAAAGTTCGGCCCGGCCGGATCGTCTGCAAATTTTGAGTGTTGATGGGGGTCCGGGAGGGAAAGAGGCCTATTGATTTTGGTGATGGTGGGATAATATTCAGGGATCGGAATGGGCAAACTTATGTGGTGAACATTCAACGTTTTGTTATATATCCGCTTTTAGTATCCGCATTCCAAAAGGAAAGCCTGTCAATGGATGAGGAAAATATCACCTTTGATATAACATAGGTTGGCGCACATCCCTTTTTCCCATTTTTTATTTGAATTGAAATGTTCCCAAATGCGTTACGAAAATTGGTGCAATGTTTGTGCTATTGAAAAAGACGCTGGGATATCCCAATTTCCAATTTATGGAATTTTATTTCCATGTCAGATATTTCTGCTTCTGTTGGACATACTCCAAGGAGAGAGCTTGATAATGAAATTAAACCGTCTGAGCTTTAAATTAATATAAATTTGGCATTTATGATAAAATATCAGAGTTATTGCAAAAGGCGCTATGCTATCACAATTTTAAAATTTTGAAGTTTATACATTAATGACAAATACCGCTGCTTCTATTTGGTGTATTAAAGAGATGTAAAATGCTAATAAAGAGGACCAGCAAAGCTTTCAATCAGTACCAAGTAGATGTCGACATTAGTCAAATATAAAATTAAATATTAATTACACTGTGCTACAGTGAAAATTTGCAGGGGTTCTAATGCATAAATACGGTTTTGTGGGAGTCCACAGAAGACGAAAATACCTTTGGTTTCTTTGGGTCACTTCGGTTTTTCATTTTATAACGGTAAATGTAGTGAAAAATGGGCTTTCTTGAACTTTCAATTTTAAACGGACATTACTTCTTTTTTCCACAACCGATTTGCACATACTGTTTTTCATTATAAAGGGGAGAGTAATGCCTTTCGAACAAGCCATAGATTTTTAAAATTGGTTAACAAATGGCTAATTAATAGTGGTTTAAGTGTGACAAAAACGCATTAAAAAACAGTAAAATGTTTTTCCTTGGGCTCCAGGCTGCGTAAATGACACCTAACAGTACAATTATCTACAGTTAGCATGTAGGAAATTTAGTTGGCTTTCCAAAATGGGAAAAACCAACAAAATCCGTTGAAAAATGAATGCGTTATGGCATTTTTTGTGTTTCAACTTTTTGGTTTTTTTTCATATTTTCCTTTATAAAACATTGATATCTTGTGCGTAATTGGTAAGCAGGATAACACTATGCAACATTGAAAATGCAAACAACTTCTAGTATGCATTTTTTGAAAGTACATATTTAGACTACAAAAACCCTAGTAGGGTTTCGTCCTGTCAGATCCAGTTCGGATTTTATGGCCTCATCTAAACCGGGCTAAATCTACACTTTTTTGCATATATCAGGCCTTTATCTCAGAAACGAATAGAAATTTGTCTTTAGCAATATTGTAGCTCTAAACTAGTAGAACTTATCTTTTGAAAAAAACACATAAGAAAAACTCCATCTAGGGCATCAAACACTATAAAATATAGAAAATTTTACATAATTGCTGAAATTCTGGTCAGTGCCGGCTAAACTATTGGGAGTTGAACCAAGTAACCATTTGCAAAAATCTTCCAAATAAAGTTCTCAATAATTCTTTAGAACATTCTGGAACTCTAAAATGCTTACATCATGTTGTTTCAGCGGTATTTTGCATCATATCTTTTACAGCACGTATTTCAAACACAGTTCACACCAACAGTTTATTCTCGCAATTCGGATTTCACTACATTACTGACATTTTTATTAAATCGTCGTTGAAAAATGTACTGAAAACAGCGGCATAGAGGCATTTTACAACAACTACATGTTCTGAAGAGTTGTGTATTACATTCCAGGGAATATTTTTTCGAAAGAAAATATTCAGAAAAAATGAACGGTTTTGGAGATACGGTGCGAAATGTATAAAAATTGTGTAATTTTTGCATATATTTTGAAATTTGAGGCAATAAATGCAGTTTTTCGAGTTCATTATTTCCCCAAATATTTTATTCTTGTCCTTATCTATAAATTTGCTTCAGAGATCAGAAGAAGATTCGCATTGGTTTCAGAGATATAGCCCCGAATTTCTTTAAAAACTCAATATTTAACCATGTTTAGATGGGACCATAAAATCCAAGCTGGATCTGACACAACAAAACCCAACTAGGGCTTCTTGTCGTTTGGTTCTGTACTTTCAAAAAATCCTCAGTTCGTATTGTTTGCACAAGATCACCTTAAAAATGTTGCACAGTGTAATCACAATTAGAATCATACATGCTAAGATACCCATCTTTTATAAAGGAAAATATGAAATAACCCAAAAAGTTGAAACACAAAAAATGCCATAACGCATTCATTTTTCAACCGATTTCGTTGGTTTTTCCCATTTTGGAAAGCCAACTAAATTTTCTACTGTCGTTTACGCAGCCTAGAGCACAAGGAAAAACATTCTACTGTTTTTTAATGCGTTTTTGTCACACTTAAACCACTATTAATTAGCCATTTGTTAACCAATTTTAAAAATCTATGGCTTGTTCTCCCCTTTATAATGAAAAACAGTATGTGCAAATCGGTTGTGGAAAAAAGAAGTAATGTCCGTTTAAATTTGAAAATCCAAGAAAGCCCATTTTTCACTACATTTACCTTTATAAAAGCAAAACCCGAAGTGACCCAAAGAAACCATAGGTATTTTCGTCTTCTATGGACTCCCACAAAACCGAATTTGTGCATCAGAATTCCTGCAAAAAAATTTTGTCCACTATTGTATCACAGTGTTATTTTTAGTATCTTCCTAAAAGAAGTGTTTACGAGTGAAAAGCTTATGCACAGGGGTAGTGGTGTAGGGTGTCACATAGTCGACCCCATCCCGACTATAGGCTTTGCTCATTTGTTTTAAAATATTTTATGAAAGTCTACTAGACGAATAAAAGATATTGTTTGACAATATTTTCCTAAGGTCTATCAGACCAATAGTGGATTTTATAAAATAAATTATGTCAGATGTCAGTTGAAATAGGCAATGAATTAGCAAAAATTTCCACAAAACTTTATTTGGGTGGAGAACTAGGGTTTGCCATTAAAAGTAATATCCTAAAAGTCTCCATCCAAATTTTTCAGGGTCAAAGGCTTACTTTTAGGTATTTTTAGGTTTTCGGAATATTTCTCAAAAAAACGGCTTGTAGATCGACAAATTCTCTACCGGTTTGGTCTTATATTTGTTTTCCTAAAACGAATCAGTCCTAAGATATAGCGGTTCTAAAATACACAACATTTATATGCCCATATAAGACGAACCGGCAATAATAATCGAGGTAATCCCCTAAGAAATATATGTTCCTGTAAAGAGAGTTATTCCATGTAAGAGTCATTTAATGCCATGTAAGAGTCATTTAATGCCAGATTAGACCATTTAAGCCACATCGTAAGCCCAACGGGAACGACTCCAACGAATACTCTCCGATTTTTTAAACTTTTCTACAGATGTGAAAATGTATAAATTTCAGGTAGGGCGGATACGGTTATTTGATCCGAAAATCCAGATACAAAAACCGGATTAGGCCCGAATCTACTAAACCGATTACTTACTATAAAGTGGGTATTGTTTGATAGTTTATGGAAATACCTAATACACACAGAAAAAAAAATGGCCTCTCTAACATATGTCCCAAACATAACAAAAAATACTGTTTTTCTGAGAGATTAAAAAAACAATTTTGGCGAGTTTTTGTTTTTATTGACTAACAACCACCACACACCACCAAACAAAGCAGAGACAAATTTTGTTGCTTTTTATTTATTAATTCTTTTATTTTGTAATTTTGTAACTTACCGCTTTCTTCTAAAGATTTTCACTGTAGTTGTTATCGTCTTGTAAGCATAGCAGAACAATATGAATCATGTGTACATACATGTTAAGTCTAGCAGCGTTAGGTTCAGATATTAGATGTTGCCTTTATATTAAAGAAATTGCAAATTTGTACTTGCGAAGTATTTGACTATACGAACTTTGTTTTTTCGACACCAAACGCACGGTTGTTGTTTGGTTTGTCAGTTAACTAACAACAATTGTTGCGACAGCGGTAGTTGTTGTGTGAGTGTGGTTTGTTGATAAAGTCTCAATGTTATCGTGAGACGATTGTGGAGGTTGTGTTGTGGGTTGTTGATACATTGTCAATGTGATGGTGAGACGATGAGACCGATGAAAATGTAGGGAATAACAGCCCAGCAAACCAATCGTACCCACATCGTAACGAAATCGGTACGATGCTCATGCACACAACTCTTTATTATAAACCAGCATTCCGCAGCTGCGAGAGCCCTGTTGTTACTCTCTTTGACCAAAATCCTCTCCACCCATAAAAAATATGTTCTAACATAAAAAATATGTTGGTACCCAAACATATTAAATTGAGATATGTTACAAAATGTTGCAAACAAATATTTGTTTGGATCCATACATACATATTTCTAACATATATTTTTCTGCGTGTAGTTGTTGTGGTTATTTTAACAGGTTCGCGTCAAAATGTATTTACGCTGCTTATATACATATGTGTATTTGATTCATAGATCGCGACATGTCCAGAATGGTAAGTTCTTTTTAAAAATCATAAAGGCTATTCTTGTAGACAATTTTTATACCCACCTGTATAATATGGAAGGTATAATTACAGATAATTGTCAATCCATTTGTAACACATCGAAATGTTGGTCGGAGACCCTATAAAGTATTTGAGGACTTCTGAGTGAAATCGTACACTTTTTCAAAAAGTGAGTTTAGATTTCCATTATTTTTTCTGAGGCGATACTGCACGTCAGCAAAACATTTGAGCATATTTTCAGATTGTTTTTAGTAACAGTATAAGAGATATTGTAAAAACTATATGCAAAGAAATATTGATAAATTCTTTAATATTGGTCCAAATAGAAAAAATCTTTTTTTGTTTTTTTTTTTTTATTTTTAATATTTAAAATTAATTTTTATCAATGATTGTACTCTTTAATTTTTTTGAAAAATGTTTGTATTTAACTACGATTAATTACAAAAATTGTAAATCCCGTTTGGTAGTGGGATTCAAATATTTACTCTTTTTTCTTTATTTTTCATAATTTGTCAATAGAGTTTTTCCTTTATAGCAGTGTGAAAGATTTGTTATTTTACAAAAAAATATAAAAAATTTACATTTTTGTTGTTTAATTTAAGAATTTATCTTAAACATCTTGAAAACATCTTTATTTTGTGATTTTGAAAATGGATCAGCAGTTATTGTAAGTAAGTTGTATTGTAAGTTTTACAGTCTCGAGGCCAAAAAGCGTGATTTTTTTTAGTAACGTTTTTTTAGTAGTCTCCACAGAAATAAACGTTCATTTTTATGTATTTTTCATAGTCTTAAGACCAACAACTAACTATTTTTTTTAATAAAAATTAGAAAATGTTTACAAAAATGTCTTGGGCTCACACGGAGCATACCTCATATTCAAAGTAAAACCAAATCAACACTCAATCTGCAATAAAATGCACTTATCCCCTGGGGATTGGTATAACCTAGTTCCCATAATTATTTATTATTTCTCATATTAATATCTTGGCATCCTTGGTGCTATTTAAGATCGATCAAAATTCCTTAGCCCACACAAAAACTGACACCTTTAGTTTTAAAAATTATTTATATCTCACTTGAATCGCATTGATCTCATTTTAATTTGAGACTTAGAAAACAACAACACAAACAAGTGAACATGCCATCCATCGTTCAACATAGTTCAATGGTCTAGAAGAATGTCTAATACCAAAGTGCTCAACAATTGCATTCCTTACCTTAAGGCGACTGGTGTTGGTGGTAAAATTCTTTGTTTAATTTAATGCAGTACTCCATAAAGCACCATTGAGATCAGTGCCACGAAAAAAAGTCAGCAAAACAGACGACCAAACAACAACATTGCACATTAATTACCAGCCAGATGAGGCACTTGTTGTTAGCCACAGTATAACATTAGGAGCACCAAACACAAAAAACAACACTAACAATAACCAACCATTCATGAAAAAGCCTGGCCAAAAAAACTACAAAGTCACAACAGTACAGAAGGCAATTCAAACACCAATTATTATGCAATATCCTATTCTGTAATGGTAACAACAACATTGACGACGACAACAACAGCAACTGCGACAACCAAAGAAGAACAACGAAAACGAAACTTCTTATTGGCTAAAAGAAAACAGAAAAAAAAAATACCACAATACCAAAGACGTCATCCACATGCAGAGCAGGTTAAAGCTATGCTATGTCGCTGACGATGGACAATGATATCAGTGAAACTGCAGCAAAGCTTGCAACTATATTTGGCTATCAGCAAATAGAATGCGGTAAACCTATGGCGTCCTAAATTGTTTGTTTTTGGTGGTTAGCAGCGGGTGTCTTCAAATATGTTAAACTTTCCAAGTAACATAGATCATTTTAGCGATTACAATGATTATTTTGCTGGCCATATTTTGTATGTGTCTTTACCTTCATTTTTATACACCACATTTTAATCTACGCCACTGCCTAAAACATTTAACGAAGCACAAAATTAACCCCCAAGAAAAACCGGCATTAATAGCCAAATTGTAAAGAATATCACAGTGTGATCGCAAAATTTAGATGAAGCTCTTTTTTCGGGTTTCTTGTTGTGCAGACAGTTGGTGTTTTTTTTTTTTTGTTTTTGTGAAAATATCATTTGGAGGTCACTGTAAAACAAAAAACATTTTTATTCAATTGATCGAAAATGTTTTTGGTTGTTGGTGTTGTTAAAATTGCAACATTTTTTTGATATTTATTTAATTTATAAACGCAATCAAAATAAGTCATTAAAATTGTTAAATAATTTGCACTTATAGACGACAATGTGACAATGGTAGGCTTTATAGGAAGATCAAATTTATTGATTATTATTAAAAAAATCAGCTGGTATGCAGATAGCAAATTACCCTGAAGCTATGACTGTAACAGGAATTTTGGACTCTAATCCACTCCTATCCTAAGTCCTTGAAAAATATTCTTAAAAAATCCACGCCTATCCTAAGTCCTTGAAAAATATTCTTAAAAAATCCACGCCTATCCTAAGTCCTTGAAAAATATTCTTAAAAAATCCACGCCTATCCTAAGTCCTTGAAAAATATTCTTAAAAAATCCACGCCTATCCTAAGTCCTTGAAAAATATTCTCAAAAAATCCACGCCTGTCTTAAGTCCATGAAAAAATATTTAAAAAAATCCACGACTATCCTAAGTCCTTGACAAAATATTCTCAAAAAAATCCATGACTATCCTAAGTCCTTGAAAAAAAAAAATGAAAAAATATTTTTAAAAAATTCACGCCTATCCTAAGCCCTTGAAAAAATATTGAAAAATATTTTTAAAAAATTCACGCCTGTCCTAAGTCCTTAAAAATTATGCTTAAAAAAATCCACGCCTATCCTAAGCCCTTGAAAAAATATTTTTAAAAAATCCACGCCTATCCTAAGTCCTTCAAAAAATACTCTTAAAAATTCCACGCCTATCCTAAGTCCTTGCACAAATATTCTTAAAAAATCCACGCCTATCCTATGTCCTTCAAAAAATATTCTAAAAAAATCCACGCCTATCCTAAGTCCTTGACAAAATATTCTCAAAAAAATCCATGACTATCCTAAGTCCTTGAAAAATATTTTAAAAAAATCCTAAGTCCTTGACGAAATATTTTTAAAAAAACCACGATTGTCCTAATTCCTTGAAAAAAAAATATTTTTAAAAAATCCACGATTGTCCTAAGTCCTTGAAAAAATATTTTAAAAAAATCCCAGTCTATCTTAAGTCCTTGAAAAAATACTCTTAAAAATCCACGGCTATCCTAAGTTATTAATAACATATTCATAAAAAATCCACACCTATCCTAAGTCCTTAAAAATATTCTTAAAAAGTCCACCCCTATCCTAAGTCCCTGAATAAATATTCTTAAAAACCCATGCCTATCCTAATTCCGTGAAAAAATATTCTTAAAAAATTTACGCCTATCCGAGTCCTTGAAAAACTATTCGATTCAGGACATAAAGCTTGAAACCCGTGGTTTCGCTAGGCTCGGCTAGACCCATCTTCCTCTCATCGTTTCCGTCAACAGACCCGACAACTTTATAGCCTTTTGCAGCCGTACAATGGAACATTAATTACTAAGAGTTCAAAAAAATTTCCAAGTACTGCCTCACAGAGCTGCGCCGTCCCTCAGATCCTCGGGTAGCTAAGAGAATCATCATCACATCATCATCATCATCACTATAATCCTGCTGATCAACTACCCGAAATTAGACAAAATTTCCAAGCAGAGGCAACGGGACTAGCACATTATCGTAGCTAGAACACTTGAGGCAATGCAATGTTAGTACAGGATTTAGTAAGTTGTGGGCAACGGTTAAGAACAGATAATGATAGAAAGTGGTGTTGTGAAAGTGACAAATCCGAAAAGCTGCGCTTCTTACTTTAACAGAGTGGCACAGTGACTGGACGAAGAAGAATATAAGTGTACGCCGTATAAGTGCCCTCTCAGCCTAGAGAGTACAACAAAAATTTATAATAAGCGATGTTGCAAATGTCAGTTCTTGTACCCACACATAATCGGAGGTGCTTTATTGACAACAGAAGACCTCTTAAGATCTTTTACAACAATGGGAAACCTTTTAAGGATTTCTATAGACAACAAAAGATCTCTTAAAGACTTCTATAGAAAACAGAAGACCCCTTGAGGTCCTTAATAGACAAAAGTAGACCTTGTGAGAACTTCTATAGACAACAAAACACTTCTTGGGGACTTATCTAGAAAACAGAAGACCACCTGAAGTATTTTATGGACAACAAAAGACTTCTTGAGGACTTTTACAGACAACGGGAGAACATCCAAAGACAACAGAAGACCTCGTGAGAACTTCTACAGACAATAGAAGACCTCTTCAGAACTTCTATAGACAATCGAAAACCTCTTGAGGTCATCTATAGACAACAGCAGACCTCATCGGAACGTTCAAAGAGAACTTCTATTGAAAACAGAAGACTTCATGAGGACTTCTATAGACAACAAACAACTTCCTCAGATTTTCTATAGACAGCAGAAGACCTCCTGAGAACTTCTATCGACAAGGAACGACTTCTTGAGGAGCTCTATAGACAACAGAAGACCTTTTGAGGTCTTCTAAAGACAACGGAAGACCTCGTGAGAACAGAAGAGCTCTTTATGTGTTCTGTACACAACGGAGGACCTCTTGCGGTCTTTTATAGACAACAGAAAACTTCTTGAGGACATTTGAAGGCAACGGAAGACATCGTAAAACCTTCTATAGGCAACAGAAAGAATCTTGAGGACTTCTATAGACAACATAAGACTTTCTGAGATCTTCTAAAGACAACGGAAGACTTCTTGAGGAATTCTATACACAGCGGTAGACCTCGTCAGAAAGTTTAAAGACAACAGAAGACCTCGTGAGAACTTCTATAGACAATATAAGACCACTTGAGGACTTCTATAGACAACGGTAGACCTCGTCAGAACGTCCAAAGACAACAGAAGACCTCGTGAGAACTACTATTGACAACTGAAGACGTCATGAGGATTTCTATAGACAACAAACAACTTCTTGGGATATTCTATAGACAGCAGACGACCACCTAAGGACTCCTATCAACTACGAACGACTTCTTGATGACATCTATATACAACAGAAGACCTCTTGAGGTTTTCTATAGACAACAGAAGACATCTTTAGGCATTCCATACACAACGGAGGACCTCGTTCTCGGCGTTCCATACCTCTTGCGGTCTTTTATAGACAACAGAAGACTTCTGAAGACAAGGGTTGACCTCTTAAAAACATCTATAGGTAACAGAAGAAATCTTGAGAGGTTTTATAGACAACAAAAGATTTTTTAGATCTTCTAAAGACAACGGAAGACTTCTTGAGGAAGACCTCTTGAGAACGTCGATAGACAATAGAAAACCTCTTGAGGACTTCTATAGACAACAGAAGACCTCGTGAGAACTTCTATTGACAAGTGAAGACCTCTTTATGTGTTCTGTACACAACGGAGGACCTCTTGCGGTCTTTTATAGACAACAGAAAACTTCTTGAGGACATTTGAAGGCAACGGAAGACATCGTAAAACCTTCTATAGGCAACAGAAGGAATCTTGAGGACTTCTATAGACAACATAAGACTTTCTGAGATCTTCTAAAGACAACGGAAGACTTCTTGAGGAATTCTATACACAACGGTAGACCTCGTCAGAACGTTCAAAGACTACAGAAGACCTCGTGAGAACTTCTATAGACAATATAAGACCACTTGAGGACTTCTATAGACAACGGTAGACCTCGTCAGAACGTCCAAAGACAACAGAAGACCTCGTGAGAACTACTATTGACAACTGAAGACGTCATGAGGATTTCTATAGACAACAAACAACTTCTTGGGATATTCTATAGACAGCAGACGACCACCTAAGTACTCCTATCAACTACGAACGACTTCTTGATGACATCTATATACAACAGAAGACCTCTTGAGGTTTTCTATAGACAACAGAAGACATCTTTAGGCATTCCATACACAACGGAGGACCTCGTGGCCTCTTGCGGTCTTTTATAGACAACAGAAGACTTCTGAAGACAAGGGTTGACCTCTTAAAAACATCTATAGGTAACAGAAGAAATCTTGAGAGGTTCTATAGACAACAAAAGATTTTTTAGATCTTCTAAAGACAACGGAAGACTTCTTGAGGAAGACCTCTTGAGAACGTCGATAGACAATAGAAAACCTCTTGAGGACTTCTATAGACAACAGAAGACCTCGTGAGAACTTCTATTGACAAGTGAAGGCGTCATGAGGACTTCTATAGACAACAAACAACTTCTTGGTATTTTCTATAGACAGCAGAAGACCTCCTGGGGACTTCTATCGACCACGAACTACTTCTTGAGGACCTCTATGTACAACAGAAGATCTCATGAGGTTTTCTATAAACAACGGAAGACTCTTTAACCGCCCTATACACAACGGAGGACATCCTGCTGTATTTTATAGACAACAGAAGACTTCTTGAGGACTTCTGAAGACACCGGTAGACCTAGTAAAAGCTTCTATAGGCAACAGAAGAAATCTTGAGGAGCTCTATAGACAACAGAAGACTTTTTGAGATCTTCTAAAGACAACGGAAGACCTCTTGGGGCTTCCATACACAACGGTGGACCTCGTCAGAACGAACAAAGACCACAGAAGACCTCGTTAGAACGCCCAAAGGCAACAGAAGACTTCATGAGAACTTGGGTTTTTTATGACAACAGAAGACTTATTGAGTTGAGTTCTTCTATAGTCAATGGTAGACCTCTTGATGTCTTTTATGGACAACATAAGTCTTCTTGAAGATTTCTGTAAACAACAGTAGTCCTCATGATAACTTTTATATACAAGAAACGACTTCTTGAGGACTTCTACAGACAACATAAGGCCTTTTTGACTTCCATAGACAACAGGAGACCTCTTGGGACTTCCACAGACAAAAGAGACCTCTTGGAGACTTCTATAGACAACAGGTCTTCTATACACAACACAAAACTTCCTGAGGACTTCTATAGACAATAGAAGACCTCTTGAGGACTTCGACAATCAACAGTAGACCGCGTGAGAACTTCTGTAGACAACGGAACACGTCTTGAGGTCTTCTATAGACAACATAAGACCTCTTGAGGACTACTATCGATAACAGAAGACGACCGGAGGACTTATATAGACAACAGATTATCTTTTGAGGACTCCTGTAAACAACAAAAAGACCTCTTGAGATCTTCTTTATACAGACTAAGTCTTTAGGACTTCTATAGACAACATAAGACCTGTTGAGACTTTTATAGGTAACAGAAGAACTCTTATAGGTAACAGACAACATAAGACCTCTGGGGACTTTTATAGGTAACAGAAGAACTCTTGAGAACTTTTATAGACAACAGAATACCCCTTGAAGGCTTTTTTAGACAATCTTCTGAGATCTTCTACAGGCAACCTCTTGAGACAACAAAATACCTTGTGAGGACTATGGAAAACATAAGACCTCTTGAGGACTTTCATAGACAACAGAAGACTTCTTGACGGCTTCTATACACAACAGAAGACCTGGTGATAATTTCTATAGAAAACAGAAGACCTCTTTAGGTGTTCTATAGAGAACATGATATAACCTTATGTCTTCTATAGACAACAGTATATACAAAATCAGTCCTATTAAGGACATCTTTAGAAAACAGAAGACCTCTTAAGGCCTTTTTGAGGTATGCTGACGAAGAAACCTTGTTGACTACGGAGGGGAAGAATATCTACAACTGCCAAAATGATATGAAATATGATTTTCATAATTTTTTTATTAATTCAAAGGAATTTATGAAATGGCTCTAATTTAATTATTATCAAAGAGTTTACATCCATAATTGCAGTTTGTTGCTATTGTTGTAACCTTAGTTTATATGTTTGTATGTTAATTTTTCTGCTTAGTCCCCAGCAACAATCCTTATTACAAACCTCCTTTCCCACCCATTATTTTAACAAGGGCATGTCGCGCGAAATATCTGGTTATTTTGTAACCACTGAAATAAGTATTCAGAATCTACTCAGTATCTACTTATTTCAGTGGTTACAAAATAACCAGATATTTCGAGCGACATGTCCTTGTTAAAATAATGGGTGAGAAAGGAGGTTTGTAATGAGGTTTTTTTGTGGGTCTAACTCTGGGTCTATCAGTTGAAAGAATGTGGCAATTTCGGTGGTTTGTAACCACAAAGCTACATATTTAAGTTTTTTAGTAGGTTTGGTAGGGCAGTTGAAAAGGTGCAGGGTGTTGTGCGGGCCTGTGCCGAATGCTGGGAAGATGTTTTGCACAGTGTCATCAATCCTTGACCTATAGGAAGTTAGACGGCTGCACCATCCCAACTGTATTGAGCCAAAACTACTCTGCTTTGTCCTGATAGCTGGCGCTCCCTAGCTGCGATAGATGGTGGATGTTCTCCGAGGACCGCATTCACACGATAGTTGTTTTTTGCATCTGCGACTGCATTCATGTAAATGCTACCTAAACCTGCTTGATAGGCTTCTTGATCTAAGGGTTATCTCTTGTAACGTTGGACGTCTCTTTCTAGATTATGAAGACCCCCTGTTCTGCCTAGGTCTGTGGTCTGAATTCTGCTACCATAGAATATGACATTCAACTCTATTGTTCCCAACTCTGCCGCCCAGATGGTGAACAGAGTGGCCGTAGATTTATTGGCTGATATTTGTATATTCCTTGCGTGGAAAAAGGTGGTCAGATCAGACAAAAAGGAGTTCAGCCTTTCACAAATGTCATCAGGGAAGGTAAAAGACGCCAAGATCGAACAATCATCCGCATACGTTACGATCTTAATGCCATCTGCAAAATTCAGGAGAGGTTAGACAACTCCCTGTTTCACTCTACGGGTCTTGAACTTCTTTATCCTAAATTCTGCGTACGATTAGCGTCCACACATATAAACTGTGTTCCTTTACTTACCTGAGGTTACCATTTTTACCATTTGTTACCAGTTTTTAACATGCAAAGTGTTCCTTAACCCCAAAAAGTGGTAAAACTGGCAGCAATTTTTAAGAGAGTGAGAGAGGAGACAGAGTACATATGCCTTTCTCTTATACCACAGGCTACCAGACAAAATGGTAAAAAATGGTAGAACTGATTTTTCGACATTTGTTAGACGATTATTTCACAATGAAGAAAAAATGAACGAAAAACAGAAGAAAAAGTCGAACGATGACAAGACAAAATTAAAAAACTGTGAAATAAAAGAAGAAAATTGTTTTTTTTATGTTTCTTTTTGACATTGCTACCAGATCTACCATTTTTCCGTTCCTTTACTTTTCTGAGAGAGCAATTTTGACACTTTTCTTTTTTTTTACCACTTTTACCATTTAAAAAAGTAAAGGAACAAAGCTACTATTTATTATCCAACATTTCAAACTTGAGTGGAGCGTAGTCAGCTTGATGACCTCAAAGAGCGTGGAGTGCTTGCAGGTATCAAAAGGGTTTTGATAAATCAAGCGCCACTATCACTGTTCTATCGCACGACTTGCTCTGATTGAGTCCACGACTAATATGTGTGGAGGTGGCCTGCAGCGTTGTGCTGCTTACGGATCCAATGCCATTAATCGGCGACTGGACAGTTATTTCAGATGCTGGAGAGGACTAAAGCCCCAAGGGACTTTGCTACGGGCGATAAAAGCGAAATCGTTCTGCACGGTTCACCTTTGCTGGCATAATTGCCAGGCTTCAGTAGCTGGTCTATTTTCCAGAATTCGGGAGCGATGTGGGTGGCTAGTGAGAGGTTGAGAATTTAAGTGAGATACTTGATTTCCGGCCGTCCAGCTGTTGCAGTCTATTGACAACAGAAGACTTTTTGAGATCTTCTAAAGACAACGGAAGACTTCTTGGGGCTTCCATACACAACGGTAGATCTCTTCAGAGCGTCCAAAGACAACAGAAGATCTCGTAAGAACTGCTACTGACAACTGAAGACGTCATGAGGACTTCTATAGACAACAAACAACTTCTTCGGATTTTCTATAGCAGAAGACCTCCTGAGGACTTCTATCGACTACGAACGACTTCTTGAAGACTTCTTTATACAACAGAAGACCTCTTGATGTATTCTATAGACAAAATAAGGCCACTTGAGTTATTTTATGACAACAGAAGACTTCTTGAGTGCTTCTATAAACAGCAGAACCCCTGTTGAGTTCGTCTATAGACAATGGGAGACATCTTGAAGTCTATTATTGTCAATGGTAGACATCTTGAGGTCTTCTATAGACAACATAAGACCTCCTGAGAACTAATTTCGATAACAGAAGACGACCAGAGGACTTATGTAGACAACAGAATATGTTTTGAGTAATTCTATAAACAACATAAATACCTCTTGAGATTTTCTTTATACAACAGGAGATCCCTTGAGGTCTTCTATAGACAAACACTGTAGGTCTTATGTAGACAACATAAGACCTCTTGGGACTTTTATAGGTAACAGAAGACCCATTGAGGACTTAGGTAGACAACGGAAGACTTTTTAAGGACTTCTGTAGACCATAGTAGACCTCGTAAGAACTTTTATAGACTACTTAATATCTCTTGAGGACTTTTTTGAACAACCCCTTGAGGTCCTCTACAGACAACCTCATGGGACTTTTATAGGCAACAGAAGACTTCTTGAGATCTTCTTTAGACAATAAAATACCTTTTGAGGACTACTATAGACAACAGAAGGCCTCTTGAGGAAACCTATGGACAACATAAGACCTCTTGAGGACTTTTGTAAACAACAGAAGACTTCTATATGGCTTCTATAGACAACAGAAAACGTGATAATAACTTCTATAGACAACATAAGACCTCTTTAGGTCTTCTATAGATAATATAAGACCCCCTCATGACTTTTATAGACAACAGAGAACCCCTTATGGGCTTCTATATACAAAATAAATTCTCTTAAAGACATCTTTAGAAAATAGAAGACCTCTTAACTTTGTTGACTTCTGATAAAATAATGGTGTGCAAATGTTATCGCTAAGCAGGGGAAGAATATCTACACCTGCCGGAATGCCTTTATGAGGACTTCAGCAGTGTGTCTCCTAGTATCCATGAGTAGGTGAAAATGTTTCCTCAAAAAACCAATGCATCATCTTCAAGAGAAGTTAAACCTTTTACCTCTTAAAACCAATGCATCATCTTCAAGAGACGGTAAACATTTTTCTCATGACACCAGGGCACCATCTGTATAAAGTGGTGAAGATTTTACCGATGCATCAGCACAACAAAATTTTGTCGATGCAGTACCTATTTGGGTGTGAGCATGCTTCCTCCACCCAGGCACCCAAGGGAAATCTTCATGATCTAAAGAAATAAGTACAAAGTCGAATGTCGTACTCGGAGATAAATTTCTTCCCCAAAAGTTCAACAAAGGATTTGACCATGTGCATTTCAGTATTTGTTAGAGGACTGTTGGCAATTTTTCCCAAAAATATTCCTTGTGATCCTAATTACAATGATATAAATTCTTCCGTGGGCAAATCCATACTTCCTACTATTTGGGCCTCAAAATTTCCCTAAACCTCGAAAAGGTTTAAAACTTTCAATTTTGGCAAAATTCGGAATTCAAGTTGCGGATTGGGAATCTTTTCCATGTATACGGTTTTTGGTGGAATCTGCTCAAAAATTTGTGTTTTAAGCCATTTTAAAGCCGGGTCTTTAATCGTTTTGAATGTGACCTGAACAGTGGCTCCTATTGTCTAAAAAATTGTGTTAAATGTGCATTGGCTGTCATTCAAAACAGGTAGTGGGTATACGATAACTCCCCCCAACCGCAAATTGTATAAAAATAAATTGAATTCCATCATCATTTCTATAAAATGTTATTAACCTTAATCCGAGATAACATTTTGTAAATTCGCCAGAAATTAATCAAAACCCTAGCTAGAGCATCACTTCATTCAAAAATATGACCTATATTTCACACATTAAGCTTTTACCACAAATCTCAAACAAATCAATCATGTCGAAAATAACACAAAACAATCAATACTTTTATTAATTATAGTAATTAATTATTTTCGATATTTAATTTAGACATATCTATTAAATAATAATGCCGGTTGCAGTGCCTTTTGTGTCTTCACTCAGTTTTGTTATGACGTTCGCTTGCATTTCAAGGTGCACATTATCATCTGTTTGTTTTTTCGAAACGGTTTTAAACAACAGCAAATAAACCAAAACGGAAGAAAGTAAAAGTTTACCACAAAAATGAATTGACAATAAAAAAACGACAAGCATTTCAAGTTCAAGTTCATCGTTAAATACAGCTTCGTGTGTTAAATGCTCTGCACAAATTCATAATGATGATAAAGATGATGACAATGACGTCGTTGTGTTAAAGATTACATGCCTATTAATGGTTGAATCATCACGAATGAATAGGTTTTTTATTGATTCATCTTCATTATCTTCCTTATTATGATGAAGATGATCGGTGTCTGCAGCCATGTAGCCCAGCAAAAACAATTTGCAGCTGGTAAAACAAACTTTAATCTTATGACCGTTATGGTATTTTTCTCATTTATGTTTTGTTTCTTTTAATTTTTGGTGTTGTTGTTTTTTTTCTTTTTTAAACTGTGTTTTTATTGCTGTTGTACTTTTGACGTAGCACGTTTTGTTTTGATTAGGGTATTTGTAAGTATTTAACGCTTGCTAATTATGTTAATTATAATAAACAGCAACAACAACACGGCAAATACTGCACGCCAAGATAACAGCTAGAGTCAACCATAGAGTCTTGGAGTTGTGGAAAGAAGTGGCAGAAAAAAACGGCGCCACTCTAAAACAGGCAATTTATGATTATGGTGGTTTTGATGACTAATCATTAGGGCGAAGGAACATAATAATTAGAAGGTATTGTGATTATATTTTAATTTATAAACGAAAGACTATTCGACCCAATCTCATATTTTATTAACCAATTGACTGTAACATCCTCTGAAGTCTCCCAAAAATTAGCCAAATTCTAGCAAATTTTAAGTAAACCAATCTAAACTTTTAATTTAATCATTTCATCTCAAAAACCATAAATTATTGATAATTTAGTTAGGGTTTTTTTTCTTTTTGAATAGAGGAAATTTTGAAGGTTGTAATAGTGTGGTAATTCTTAAGAATCGGCAAAAAACCCCAAAGAGATAATACAAATATTAACCAAACAATACTCTGTAGCTGTGTTTATTTCGTGTTTATGTCTTAAGTCTTTTGTTTTGAATGTCTTGATTTACAAACAAAACAAAAAATCGAAATAATTAACTTAATGTAGGTCATTATACAGTTGTGCGCTTTTATTCTTTTGTATGTCTCTGAGTCTGTCATAATTAGAACAAATCTACAAAAGGGTGGGTTACAACGCGTTGTGGGATGTAATTAAAATTATAATTACTTACAATAATGATCAAGACCTTGAATTGAGAACATCAAGTTTGAGTTTTGTGGGAAAGAATTAATTGGTTACATACATAGCATACTTACAATGTATGTAATACAATACAATACTTTGTTAGTCCTAAGCCCATTAGTATATCTTATTAAAAATCAGCCAATCAGCCTAAAACATGGATTTTAAAAACGTATTTTTATGACCCGTTGAACTTTATAAGAAATATTCTAAACACGAAGGTGGGATTTTTAAAAACATATTTTTTAACGACCCCCTGGATTTTTTAATAGCAGAAGGTGTGGATTTTTAGAAAATATTTTTAACGGCCTCCAGGATTTTTTAGGAAATATTTTAGCGACACTCCGTATAGAAGGCGAGGATTTAAAAAAATATTTTTAACGACCCCCTGTATTTTTTAAGAACATTCCGAGCAGAAGGCGTGAATTTTTTGGATCTTTTCAAGAAATGTTTTTAGCAACATTCCGAGCAGAAGGCAAGGATTTAAAATCAAATATTTGTAACGACACCCTGGAATTTTTAAATAATATTTTTAACGACCTCCTGGACATTTAAAAAAAAAAAACATTTTATTCGAACACTCCGAGAAGAAAGCGTGGATTTTATATTTAATATATTTTTAACGACCCCCTGGACATTTTAATAAATATTTTTAGCGAACACTCCGAGCAAAATGCGTGGATTTTTAAAAAATATTTTTAACGAACCCTGGATTTTTTAAGAAATATTGTTTAGCGAACATTCCGAGCAGAAGGTGTGAATTTTTAAATAATATTTTCAACGACCCCCTGGATTTTTAAAGAAATATTTGTAGCGACGCTCTGAGCATAAGGCTTGGAATTTTAAAAAATATTTTTAACGACCCCTGAAGTTTTAAAGAAATATTTTTTTAGCGACGCCCTGAGCGTAAGTCTTCTTTCTTTTCTTTCTTTATTTCCAATTAACTCCTTGGGGAGCATAGGGCCTTTACAAAGTTTTTCCAAGCTATTCTATCATTCGCAATACGTTTAATTTTATTCCAGCTACTGCCGCTGCTCTCCACTTTCTTCATCAAGCTTCTTCTCCAAGTGGTCTTTGGCCGACCCTTCCTTCTGTGGCCTTGGGGGTTCCAGTCTAGGGCTTGGCGACATATCTCATCTTGTTCTTTTCGCAATGTGTGATCAATCCATTGCCACTTCCTTTTTTTATTATTACGGGAATAGGTTCTATATCACATTTTTTGTACAGATTTTCATTGCTAATTACGTTTGGCCACCAGATTTTTAAAATAGATCGCAAGCATCTGTTTGTGAAGCTTTGCATTTTGTTAATAAGGGTTGTTGTTAACCATGATTCGCAACTATACAATATTACTGACAGAACGTTTGATTTTAATATGTTGATTTGTGACTTCGTTAGTATAACCCTTGAGTTCCAGATGTTTCTTAATTGAAAGAAGGCGCTGTTGGATTTACCAATTCTGAAATCAATGTCAGTCTGTGCACTGCTTTGGGTTGAGATCATGCTTCCCAGATAGCAGAATTTGTTTACGAACTCTATTTGTTCCTGTCCAATGACCAAATGAATGTTGTTTGATGCTTTGTCTTTGCGGTTTTAATTCTTAAACCGACTTTCGCTGAGTGGGCAACTAAGTCGTCGAGTTTAGACTGCATATCTGAGCGCTTGGTTGATAGTAGGCAAATGTCGTCTGCGTAGTCTAGATCCTCAAGATGGCTGCTTATAGTCCATTGGATACAACGACTGCTACCTGCGCTTGTTTACTTGCCTACTTCATTACAAGAAGTAATAGTAGTGGCGACAGTAGGCAGCCCTGCCTCACACCGGATTTTGGACGAAATGGTTCCGATAAACGGCCATTGTGTAGGACCCGGCAATGAAATCCGTCACACTGAGCTTTAATAAGGTTTATGAGCTTCGATGGGATACCTGTTGTTTGTAGTATCTCCCATAATTTTGACGGGAATACGCTGTCAAAAGCAGTTGTGTAGTCCACGAACGTCATATATATATATATATATATATATATATATATATATATATATATATATATATATATATATATATATATATATATATATATTACTTTGCATTTCTATTGGAAATAGACTGGAACCCCCAAGGCGCAAATATTTGCGCGGAACCCAGCTTGTTCTTTCCGAAGATTTGTTTCTACCGTGTAGTTGATTCTATTAAGAAGAATTCTTGTGAGTATTTTGGAAGGTATGGAAAGAAGAGAAATCCCTCTATAGTTTTAACATTGGGAAAGGTCTCCCTTTTTCGGCAGTTCTAGTAGAATGCCTTGTAACCAGTCGTTGGGTATTTTTTCTTCTCTCCAAATATCTTGAAATAGTGGGTAAAAAAGTCGTGATATTTTTGTAGGACAGCATTTTATTATTTCTGGGGGAATACGGTCGTATCCTGGAGCTTTGTTGTTTTTGAGCCTTTGAATAGCATTCTCTATTTCAATGAGGGATGGTGGTTCGGTGCTGAGTTGATTACACGTAGGTATTGGTACGTCAGACATGGTATTAAAGTTTGAAGGAGAGTTTGGAGTGTTATCTAATGTTTCCATAAAGTGCGTGCGCCAGCGAGAAATTTGTTCATCAATGTTTGTTAGAACAGTCCCATCCTTTGATTTGACGGGGCGGTCATGTGGTTTATGTCTCCCTGCTAGCGGTTTTGTTATTTCATAGACCGCTGTAGTGTCGTTCCTATTTGCCGCTTCGTTTGCTTGCATCGCAAGTTCATCAGTGTATGCTCTTTTGTCTTTTTTTATGCGACGATTTTTCATTGTTCTTTGATATTTTCAGATTTCTTCTTTTAAGCTCCAAGTTGATGGGCTCATCAATTCCTTTTTTGCGGTTGCATAGTGTCCAAGTACATTTTCGCACGTTTGTAAAAGATTATTTTTAATGTGTTCCCAGCGTTCTTCTATGCCTTCGTATGGGACATTCTCCTGTTGTAACATCATATTTAAATCGTTTTCTGCGTCTTCCTGATAACGAGGGTATTTTAATTTTTCTACGTTAAACTTCGATGACGTAAGTTTTGATATTAAACAACACAACAAACATTATTCCACAACATCCCATACGGGACAAGGGAGACTTCTCTCATATCAATGAGTGCACCCCGATTCATAATTAGCTCAATGATATGGGACCTACTGTTTATCGCCGAGTCCGAACGGCGTGTCTTAAGACACCACTTATGGAGAAGTTTTTCAAGGCTGAAATACTCAGAAAATGTCGCCAACATTACTGAGGGGTATGTTGCCACCGTTGAAAAATGTTTGATTTTGCCTGGCCGGGGAATCGAACCCCCGACCTTCTGCGTGCAAGGCGGGCGTGCATACCATTGCACCACGGTTGTGGCACGGTGATATTATATATTTTATATTTTTGATGGCGCTTACTTTCATTTGCACTATCGCGAAAAGTAGGTGGTGGTCAGAGCCAATGTCAGCACTACGTTTTACCCGTACATCACAAAGATTATATTTCCATTTACGGCTAATGCAAAAGTGGTCAATTTGGTTTTCAGTTCTCCTATCTGGAGATATCCATGTCGTTTTGTGACTACGTTTGTACTTGAAACAAGTACCACCTACTATGAGACCATGTCTGCTACACGTTTCTAATAGAAGTTCTCCATTCTCGTTTCGTACTCCTATTCCGTGCTTACCCATACAGTGTTTGTAGGTTGTATTGTCTTTTCCTACTTTAGAATTAAGGTCTCCCATACATATCAGTACATCTCCCTTAGGTGTTTTGGAGAGTACTTTATCTAAGTCACTATTGAATTTCGTCTTAATATCTGAGACTGAAGTCTCTGTCGGGGTATATACTTTGACAAGCACAAGTCTTGGAATTTTAAAAAATGTCTTTACGGCTCCCTGGAGTTGTAAAAAAACATTTTTAGTGAAAGTCCCAGCAGAAGCATGGATTTAAAAAAAATATATTTTCAACGACCCTCTGGATATTTTAAGATATATTTTTAATAACACTCCCAGCTGAAGGCGTGGATTTAAAAAAAATATTTTTAACGACACCCCGGCGTGGATTTTTAAAACATAAAGAAATTATATAAAGAAATAATTTTGACGACCCCTAGATTTTTAAGTAGTAATTTTTAGCAAAACTCCGAGCAGAAGGCGTGGATTTTTAAAAAAAAAAATTTAACGACTCCTTGGATTTTTTAAGAAATATTTTTAGCAACACTTCGAGAAGGAGGCGTGGATTTAAAAAACAATATTTTTACCGACTCCTTCGGTTTTTTTAAGAAATTTTTTTAGCAACACTCCGAGCAGAAGGCGTGAATTTTCAAACATATACTTTTAACGGCTCCCTGGATTTGTTAAGAAATCTTTTTAACAACAACCTGAGCAGAAGGCGGGAGTTTTTAAACAAATATTTTTAACGTCTCACTGGATTTGTAAGAAATATTTTTACCGACATCCTGAGCAGAAGGCGTGGATTTTTAAACAACTATTTTTAACGGCTTCCTGGATTTTAAAAAAAAAAAAAATCTTTTTAGGAACATGGTGAGCTGAAGGCGTGAATTCTGAAGTTTGGTCCAAATATTAGCAAGTGCAAAGTTTGGACCAAGTCGGTTTATCTGTTCGAAAATTTTTACTCAAAAATTGCAAAAATAAATGAGCTTTTGTCTACAAACTTATAAATTATCATTTATTTCATTTAAAAATAAAAAACGGCATGTACACGTTGGTAGCCAATGTTAGGGATGAAATTTACAGAACCACATTTCATTCATTTCATTATTTCAAGCTTAAAGCCCTATGGAGCAAAATATTGAATTTGCCGCTTAATAAACCTCTAATCAACCAATTTATTCAAACTAACAACACTTCTGAAAGAAACGACAGTAGCGCGGACTCATCCGACAGCACTATCTGATCCTTGGGAGGATGTAAAAGTAGCATCCACAGAAAAAAGGAAGCATAAACCAACGGGCTTTGCTAAAAATAAAAAAATATATTTTTTAAAAAAATCCACGATTATTGAAAAAATATTTTTAAAAAAATCCACGATTATTATTGAAAAAATATTTTTAAAAAAATCCATGATTTTTAGTAAAAAAATATTTTTAAAAAAATCCACGATTATTATTGAAAAAATATTTTTTAAAAAATCCACGATTATTGAAAAAATATTTTTTAAAAATCCACGATTATTGAAAAAATATTTTTTAAAAATCCACGATTATTGAAAAAATATTTTTAAAAAATCCACGATTATTGAAAAAATATTTTTAAAAAATCCACGATTATTGAAAAAATATTTTTAAAAATCCACGATTATTAAAAAAATATTTGTTAAAAAATCCACGATTATTAAAAAAATATTTTTTAAAAAATCCACGATTATTGAAAAAATATTTTTTAAAAAATCCACGATTATTGAAAAAATATTTTTTAAAAATCCACGATTATTGAAAGATATTTTTTAAAAATCCACGATTATTGAAAGATATTTTTTAAAAATCCACGATTATTGAAAAAATATTTTTTAAAAATCCACGATTATTGAAAAAATATTTTTTAAAAATCCACGATTATTGAAAAAATATTTTTAAAAAATCCACGATTATTGAAAAAATATTTTTAAAAAATCCACGATTATTGAAAAAATATTTTTAAAAATCCACGATTATTGAAAAAATATTTTTAAAAAATCCACGATTACTGAAAAAATATTTTTAAAAAAATCCACGATTATTGAAAAAATATTTTTAAAAACTCCACGATTATTGAAAAAATATTTTTAAAAAATCCACGATTATTGAAATATTTTTTTAAGAATCCACGATTACTGAAAAAATATTTTTTTTAAATCCACGATTATTGAAAAAATAGTTTTTAGAAAATCCACGATTATTAACAAAATAATATTTTTAAAAATCCACGATTTTTAAAAAAATATTTTAAAAATCCACGATTATTGAAAAACATTTTTTTTTAAAAATCCAGGATTGTTGAAAAAGTATTGTTTGAAAAAATCAACTATTATTGAAAAATATTTTTAAAAAATCCACGATTATTGAATAAATATTTTTTAAACGATTGTAAAAAAATATTGTTGGCAGTATTGTTGGCAGTAGAAATGTCGATTAATATACCGGAGGATCTGTGGGCCACCGTGTGTGCTAGCTTTGTTGGACCCTTGAAGAACGAACAACCGCAACGGCCGTACTGAAGGTAGTTTTTGACCTAATTACAAAGTGGATCGATCCGGTTGTTGAATAATTTCTGTTGTTGAACTTGGTACGCCTTTGTAAGTGATAACGGAACCAAGTTTGCTAATAAATGCCTGAGCAATGTATAGCCCCAAATACGCTTTAATAAAACCACTACGGAAAAAGCGAGCAGTGCCATCACGGCAGAAATAAAAATGTTATATATAATATATCGTCTTCAAACACTGTACTAGTAGTATTTTACTTACCTGAAATTGAAAAGTGTATAATTTACTTAATAAATAAAATTTGGAAAGAAATATTAAAATAATACGCAATAACAACAAAACGATATGAAGATATTACACATTAATATTTTTTACTAAACCACCAACAAAAACGGGGGTCTTTTAAACAAAATGTTATCCTATAAAAGCAGACTGCAAAAATGTTTCACTTTGTATGGTCTGGCCTGTGTTTAAGGACATTTTTAAAAGAATATTATATGGTATGAATTACCATCTTTACAGATAATTGTGAATAGAAACCTATTTTAATGATGACCTTCTTTGTTAATTAAAGTTTAAACGATCCCTCCTCAATTTTAGAAACAAACATTTCCAAACAAAACTACCCAGTCTTTATAATTTTTCTTTTGTCCAATCTCCAAACAAAACTCATTGCATGTAAATAATAAAACATTTGACATTCATGTTATGACAACATTAAAACAAACCACGAAACACAACAGCAAAAAATATGTCATTCATTTCCAAAAGACCAAAAAGCCACCTTGAAATCAAATGGTCACAATCTGGTTACAAATAAGCAACAGAATAACAACACACAAACATACATACCCACATAATGCACGTAACAATGTTGAATTCATTGAAAAAGAAAACTAAGCCAAGAACTATTGACAAATACGGAACTAGTGGAGGTAACAATGTTCACTAAGAACGAAAATCCACTAAAACAACAACAACAACATGTTGGAGACTCAAACACCAAAAAAACAAACCAACACGCCATGCAACTTGAAGGCGTAGCACTTTAACGCCTATTCTTTTTGTTAAAAAAAAAAAAATAAAAATAAAAATTTTGTCATTTGTTGGGAAGTTAACACAAAACGTTCCTCAAAGAATGACAAACCCAAAAACTAGCGAATAGTCAAACTAACCGAAAAACATAACAATTTCCATAACATCTGTTGCAATATCCAGTAAAACAAAAAAAATACACTCACAAACCCGAATACAAAATTCACAGAATAAATCATTCTTGATAAGCAGTACCAAAAAAGTGCAAATCAGCAAAAAAATCGGCGTACACATCTCAGTCTAAAGGCCGACACCAAACAGCTAATACGACTGCCACCACAACAGTACCATACCACCAAGGCGCAAACTCTTTTGACAATTAAATTAACATCACAATTTGCAAATTTAAAAAGGCAAAAAAAAAGGGTAGAGATCGTGGAGACGACTTGGCGGAGCCCTAATTTAGTTCACAAATTTTAAAAAATCTAAGTTTGCAGAATTATTTTTTAAAAATATTAAAAAACACGTGGCAAAAAATTCTTTTTAAAAAATGTTTAAAAAAAATACACGTTAGAAAATAATTTTTTTTAATCTTCGTTTGAAAATAATTTTTGAAACATGTTTTAAAAAAATCCAATTCTAGAAAATTGTTATTTTTTTAAATCCATGCTTAGAAATTTATTTTTGTAAAATATCCACTTTTGGAAAAATCCACTTATGGAAAATATTTTTTTAAAAACCAACGAATTAGAAAATTATTTTTTAAAAAAATTCAAATTCAGAACATTATTTCAAAAATACACATTTGGAAAATATTTTTTTTAATACACGTTTTTAAATAATCCACGTTTGGAAAATGTTTTTTTAAATACAAATTTCAAAAAGTATTTTTTAACAACGTTTAAAAAAATATTTTTTTTAAATAAAAGTTTTAAAAAATATTTTTTAAAAATCCAAGTTTGAAAAAATTGTTCTAAAAAATATGTAAAAAAAATTTTAAAAATTCAATTTGGAAAATTTGTCTCAAAAAAATACAAGTTTGAAAAAATATTTTCTAGAGCACATTTGGAGAAATGTTTTCTTAAAACCGCATTTTGAAAATGAAGCAAAGTAATGAAAATATATTTCTTTAAATAATCCAAGTATTGAAAAAATAATTAAAAAAGCAGGTATTGGAAAAAAATATTTTTTAAAAAAATTCAGGTACTGAAAAAGTTTTTTAATTCAGGTACTGAAGAATTTTTTTTAATTCAAGTGTTGAAATTTGTGTTTTTTTTTTAAAACTTCACGTATTGTAAAAAGAGATTTTTTAAAAAAATACAGTTGTTGAAGATATTTTTTTTAAGTCATGGTATTGCATTTTTTTATCCAGGTATTGAAGTTTTTTCAAATCCAGGTATTGCTTTTTTTAAATCCACATATTGAAAATAGGTTTTTTTTTAAATCCAAGTATTGAAAATATATATTTAAAAAAATCACGTATTGAAAAAATAAATATTCACGTATTGAAAAAATATATTACAAAGAATCAAAGCATTGAAAAAAATATTTTTGAATTGAAAAATTAATTTATTAAAAAAATTTATTAATTTATAAAAAAAATTTTTTGAATTGAAAAATTAATTTATAAAAATTTGAAAAATATTTTTTTCATTGAAAAATTAATTTATTAAAATTCACTTATTGAAAAAAATATTTTTACATACATAACCCACGTATTAAAAAATGTTTAAAACTCCAAGTATTAAAAAATAATTTTTAACAATTCACGTATTGGAAAAATACCTTTTAACAATTCACGTATTTAAAAAAAAAATTTAACAATTCACGTATTGAAAAAATATTTTTTAAAAATCCACGTTTTGAAAAAATATTTTTTTAAAAAATCCAAGTAGTGAAAAATATTTTTTAAAAAATCCACATATTGGAAATAATTTTTTTAAAAAATCCACGTATTGCAAAAATATTTTTTAAAAAATCCCGTACTGAAAAAATATTTTTTAAAAAATCGAATTATTGAAAAAATTTGTTTTAGAAAATCCATGTTTTGAATTTTTTTTAATCCCACGATTAGAAAATAATTTGTTAAAAGACCGTCTTTTTGAAAATATTTTTTAAAATCCCACGTTTGGAAAGTAATGTTATAAAAGTTCCACGTTTGAAAAATAGTTTTTCAAATGTTCCACGTTTGAAAAATACTTTTCTTAAATTCCACGTTTGAAGAATACTTTTTTTAAATTCCACGTTTGAAAAATATTTGTTTTTTTAAAAACCCAAGTTTGGAAAATATTTTCCATGTTTGAAACAATCAACGTATTGAAAAAAGAATTTTTTTTGGGAACATATTTTTTACAAAATCCACATATTGAAAAAGTATTTATTACAAAATCTATGTATTGAAAAAATATTTTTATAAAATGCACGTATCAAAAAAATATTTTTTTACAAAATGCACGTATCGAAAAAATATTTTTTACAAAATCCACGTATAGAATATATACTTTTTAAAAAACCTACTTACTACTTACTTAGCTGGCCCATTACAGAACATTTGTTCTATAGGCCGAACTAAGAAAAGATCTCCAATTCTCTCTATTTGTTGCTTCGCTTTCTGGAATTCCGCGCCTTTTCATCCCATCATCCACTTGTTTGCGCCATCTATTCCTTGGCCTGCCAATTCTGCGTGCACCGCCAAGCGGTCCGTGTTTATACACCTTTTTAGCGGGGTCATCATCGCTCATTCTTATGATATGGCCTAGCCAACGCAATCGCTGCATCTCGATACGTTGAACAATATTGATGTCGTTGTACAGCAGATACAGCTCGTGGTTCATGCGACGTCGATATTCACCGTCAACGCAGATTGGTCCGTAGATCTTTCGAAGAATTTTTCTCTAAAACACACCAAGCACTGTCATGTCTACTTGCGCAAGTACCCAGGCTTTTGTAGAGCGTTATTTTTGTATGACGAGATGTGGCTTTGTTTTTGAACTGCTTACTTAAACCAAAGTAGCATCTGTTGGCCAATATAATTCTTCTTTTTATTTCACAACTGATGTCGTTTGTTGTGTTTACGGATGTGCCGAGGTAGACGAAGTCTTTTACTACCTCAATATTATAGGAACCAACTTCCTCAGTCGGTCCGAGCTCAATGGACGCATTGCGCGTCGACACCATCAACTTGGTCTTCTCACCGTTTACCGCCAGACCCACTTTAGCAGATTCTCCTTCGACCTTCATAAAGGTATCAGTTACTTCTTTTACTGATCGGCCTATGATGTCTATATCATCAGCATAAACAAGTAACATCTGACTATTGGTGTAGATTGTGCCACTTCTTTTGACGTTTGCCTCTCGTATAACCTTTTCCAGCAGGATGTTAAAGAGATCACACGAAAGGCTGTCTCCTAGTCTGAAACCTTTTTTTGGTACCAAACTCTTCGGAGAGGTTCTTTCCTATTTTAACTGAGGACCTCGTGTCAGTTAAAGTCACTTTGCAAAGACGAATGAGCTTTGCGGGGATACCAAATTTAGACATGGCTTGGAATACCTTTGAACGCAGCGGGCTGTCGAAGGCTGCTTTATAATCGACAAAAAGGTGGTAGGTGTCGATCTGCATCTCTTGGGTCTTCTCCAGGATTTGCCGCAGGGTAAATATCTGGTCAATGGTGGACTTGCCAGGTCTAAAGCCGCATTGGTATGGTCCAATTATCTCGTTGACCATAGGCTTTAGTCGTTCGCACAATATCCCTGACACGATCTTGTAGGCAATAGGGAGTAGACTTATGCCCCTATAGTTAGAGCATACAGTCTTATCTCCCTTCTTGTGGACGGGGCACAGGATACTCAGATTCCAATCGTCGGGTACTCGTTCTTCCTGCCAGATGGTGCTAACTAGCTGATGAATACACCTTATCAGCGTGTCGCCTCCGGTTTTGAACAGCTCGGCTGGTAAACCATCGGCATTTTAAAAAACCTACGTTTTGAAAAAAATGTATTTCAAAAATCCTCGTGTTGAGGAAATAAACGTATTGAAAAAATATTTTTTACAAAATCCACGTATTGAAAATATTTTTTTACAAAATCCACGTTTTGAAAAAACATTTTTTATATATATGCACGTTTTCAAAAATATTTTTACATAATCTACATATTGAAACATATTTTTACAAAATCTACGTATTGAAACATATTTGTTACAAAATCCATGTATTGAAAAAATATTTTTTACAAAATGCACGTATCGAAAAAATATTTTTTTCAAATCCACGTATAGTATATACACTTTTTAAAATAACCACGTTTTGAAAAAATATTTTTTAAAAAAACCACGTGTTGAAAAAGTTATTTTTTTAAAAAATCCGCGTATTAAAAAAATATTTTCTTAAAAAAATCCAAGTATTGATGTTTTTTAATGTACGTATTGAAAAATATTTTGTAAGAAATCCAGGTTTGAAAAAAAAAATATTTTGTTTTTATTTATGTATTGAAAACATATTTTTTTACACATCCACGTATTGAAAAAATATTTTTGAAATTCATGTATTGAAAAAATATTAAAAAAAACGAATTGAAAAAATCTTTTAAAAAATCCATGTATTGAAAATATTTTTTAAAAAATCCATGTATTGAATATATTGTTTAAAAACTCCACGTATTGAGTTTATAAAAATTCACATATTGAAACATTATTCTTTACATAATCCACGTATTAAAAAATGTTTAAAACTCCAAGTATTAAAAAATAATTTTTAACAATTCACGTATTAAAAAATAATTTTTAACAATTCACGTATTGAAAAAATATTTTTTAAAAATGCACGTTTTGAAAAAATATTTTTTTTAAAAAGTGTACGTTTTAAAAATATTTTTTTTTAAAAAATCCACGTAGTGAAAAATATTTTTTTCAAAAAAATCCACGTAGAAAAATATTGTTTAGAAAATCCACATATTGGAAATAAAATATTTAAAGAATCCACGTATTGAAAAAATATTTTTTAAAAATCCCGTATTGAAAAATATTTTTTAAAAATCCACGTTTTGAAAAAATGTGTTTAAAAAATCCATGTTTTGAAAATATTTTTTTTAAAAAACCCACGATTAGAAAATAATTTGTTAAAAGATCCTTATTTTTAAAATATTTTTTAAAACACAACATTGGGAAAGTAATTTTTTAATTGTTTAAATGCACGTATTGAAAAAATATATTTCATAGAAAACAAATTTTTAAATACCATGTATTGAAAAACTGATTATAGTTATATTTCTTTTAAAATCCACGCTTAAGTTATATTTCTTTTAAAATCCACGCTTAAGTTATATTTCTTTTAAAATCCACGCTTAAGTTATATTTCTTTTAAAATCCACGCTTAAGTTATATTTCTTTTAAAATCCACGCTTAAGTTATATTTCTTTTAAAATCCACGCTTAAGTTATATTTCTTTTAAAATCCACGCTTAAGTTATATTTCTTTTAAAATCCACGCTTAAGTTATATTTCTTTTAAAATCCACGCTTAAGTTATATTTCTTTTAAAATCCACGCTTAAGTTATATTTCTTTTAAAATCCACGCTTAAGTTATATTTCTTTTAAAATCCACGCTTAAGTTATATTTCTTTTAAAATCCACGCTTAAGTTATATTTCTTTTAAAATCCACGCTTAAGTTATATTTCTTTTAAAATCCACGCATAAGTTATATTTCTTTTAAAATCCACGCTTAAGTTATATTTCTTTTAAAATCCACGCTTAAGTTATATTTCTTTTAAAATCCACGCTTAAGTTATATTTCTTTTAAAATCCACGATTAATTTATATATTTTTTTTGAAAATCCACGCTTAAGTTATATTTTTTTAAAAAACTCACGGCAATATTTTTTTAATAAACCTAATTTGGGAAAATTTTTTTTAAATCCAAATTTGGAAAAAGTATTGAGCAACGTATTGAGAAAGAATTTTTTTATTGAATAAATAATTTTTAACAAATCCATCAATAAAAAAAATATTTTTAAAGAATTAGCCTTTTAAAAATATATTTTTAACAAATCGATGTCGCTTTTTAAAAAATCCTCTTATTGAAAAATATTCTTACAAAATCCACGTTTTGAAAAAATATTTTTTACAAAATCCACGTATTGAAAACATATTTTTTACAAAATTCACGTATTAAAAAATATTTTTTACAATATCCACGTTTTGAAAAAATATCTTTTACAAATACACGTTTTGAAAAATATTTTTTACAAAATCTCCGTATTGAAACATAGTTTTTACACGTATTGAAACATATTTTTTTAACAAAATCCACGTACTGAAAAAATATTTTTCACAAACTCCAAAAACATAATATATACTTTTAAAAAACCGCGTTTTGAAAAAAATGTTTTTAGCAAATCCACGTGTTGATAAAAATGTTTTTAACAAATCCACGTGCTGAAAAAATATTTTTTACAAATCCACGTTTTGAAAAATATTTTTTACAAAATCTACGCATTGAAAAAATATTTTTTTTCAAAATCCACGTACTGAAAAAATATTTTTTACAAAATGCACGTATCCAAAAAATATTTTTTCAAAATCCACATATAGAATATATACTTAAAAAACACGTTTTTAAAAATTCACGTGTTGAAAAAGTATTTTTTTAAAAAATCTCAGTATTGAAAAAAAATCATTTTAAAAAAATCCAAGTATTGATTTTTTTTAATGTACGTATTGAAAAATATTTTTCCAGGCTTGAAAAAATATCTTTTTAACATCCACATATTGAAAAAAATTTTTTAAAACATACATGTATTTAAAAACATTTTTTTATTTATTTTTTTTTTAAATCCGTGTATTGAAAATATTTTTTAAAAACTCCACTTATTAAAATAATGTTTTTAGAAATTCCACGTATTGATATTTTTAAACACCAAGCATCAATAAAATATTTTTTTTTAAATCCACGTATTGAAAAAATATTTTATAAAAGCTCCCGTATTTAAAAAAATATATTTTAAATTATCCACGTATCAAAAAAATGTGTTTTTAAAAAGTTCACGCATTGAAAAACATTATTATTTTTTTTTTTTTTTTTTTTTTTTTTTTTTTTGTTTATTTATTTTTTTGTTTTAAAATAAATATATTCAAAAAAATATTTTTTTTAAAGCCGAGTGTTAAAAAATTATTTGGTAAAAAATCCAAGTATTGAATTAAAAAAAAATGTATTAAAATTATGAAAAAAAAAATTTTTCATAAAAATCCATGCATTTAATTTTTTTTAATCCATCTATTGACCTTTTTTTTTTTAATCAATGTATTGATTTTTTTAATCCAAGTATTGAAAAAAATATTTTTTTAAAAAAAATGCACATATTGAAAAAAATTTAAAAAAGGCACTTATTGCAAACATATTGTTGAAAAATATAATTGTATTGAAAAAATATTTTTTTAAGAATCCACGTATTGAAAAAATATTTTATAAAAGCTCCCGTATTTCAAAAAATATATTTTAAATTATCCACGTATCGAAAAAATATGTTTTTTAAAAATTCACGTATTGAAAAACATTATTTTTTAAATCCACGTTTTAAAATAAATATATTCAAAAAAATATTTCTTTTTAAAGTACCGTGTTAAAAAATTATTTGGTAAAAAATCCAAGTACTGAATTAAAAAAACATGTATTAAAATGATGAAAAAAATCTTTCAAAAATCCATGCATTGCATTTTTTTTAAATCCATTTTTTTAATCCAAGTATTGAAAAAAATAATTCCTTTAAAAATGCACGTATTAAAAAAATTTTTAAAAAAGGCACGTATTGCAAACATATTGTTGAAAAATATAATTATATTGAAAAAAATCTTTAAAAAATCCATATTTCAGACGGTTTATGAAAAAAAAAATGAAGGTAGCACATATAGGGTAACAAATAAACCAACAATTTAATATGTTGACGGCCAAAAAAAGAAATAAAAAAACAGCAACATCAAGTCGTCAGACCGACAGACAGACGGTAATGATAATTTTTAAATGTTGTTGACTTCTGGCTGGCAGCTTCTTGGGAATTATGTCGCTGCGAATACATGTAGTACTATAATTCAGTTGGACAAAAACAAAACAACAATGGCAGCAACAACACCAACCCAAACCCAGCCTTAGTTGTTACTTATTGCCTTTGTATCTTTTGGGTGATTTTGTAATAGAAAATCATAATATTGTGCAAGTTCTACTCTTTTACTGATGCTATTATTGTTGTTGCCTTTTTAGTTTTAGTCTCTGAAACTAAAACTAAAACTAAAATTATACTGGGTGGTTTATTGATATATTTTACACCCTCTATTGTTAGTGATGTGGGTATTCATTTGTAGCTTGCCTTTAATTTAATAAACTGAAAAACAATCATCAAATTTCCCGTCACATTTCAAACACATTCATCCAAACATACAACCACCTATTCAACTGTTCGTCTTTCATTCATTCCATCTGGCCAATCTACCAATCTTTTTGCATCTCTTAGTCGTCTTTTAATCATCAGCATTTTTCTTGCATAGATATTAACGTGTGAAAAATCTTTTTTGATTGTTTGTCGTTGTTGATTTGTGATTTATTAGTCTGAATATGTTAAGCAATAATAACAACAGCAACAAACATTCAGTCGTTCGTTCGTTCGCTCATTCATATATTCACTGAGGGGTAACAAAGAAGGTGGCAAACAAAAGACTTAAGACAGAAGAAGCCCCCCAACTTAAATATCAAAGCTTAGCAGCACCCTCAACCTCTGTGAATTTTGCATTATTTGCAGGTAACTGAAAATGGAAATAGATATGCCATCACTCATCACACACACAAGTAGCTAAATGTGCCACATGTTTGAGTGGTAAAAGTCATAAGCCGACTTATTACATCACATTTAGCCTATTTTTTTGCAAACCCATGTACAACCGCGTATCAATCAAAAGCCATTATTATGTTTCCTTATTTTCTCAGCGATACCAAACTGGGATTCTGCATTAATTATTTAATAAAAGTGAATAAAGATTATTCAATACAACTATATTTAAAACGGGGAATTTTCAAAAAGAATATTTTTTCAAAGGCCAACAGAAACGTGGACTTTTTAAAAAATATTTTTCCAACGGCCAACAATAACGTGGATTTTTTAAAGAATAATTTTCCAAAGACTATCACAAACGTGGATTTTTTAGAGAATATTTTTCCAAAGACCATAGGAAAAGTGGATTTTTAAAAAATATTTTTCCAAAGGCCAACAGAAACGTGGATTTTTCAAAAGAATATTTTTTTCAACGGCCAACAGAAACGTGGATTTTTCAAAAGAATATTTTTTTCAACGGCCAACAGAAACGTGGATTTTTCAAAAGAATATTTTTTCAAAGGCCAACAGAAACGTGGATTTTTTAAAGAATATTTTTTCAAAGGCCAACAGAAACGTGGATTTTTTAAAGAATATTTTTTTCAGAGGCCAACAGAAACGTGGATTTTTCAAAAGAATATTTTTTCAAAGGCCAACAGAAACGTGGATTTTTTAAAGAATAAAGAATGATATTTTTCCTAGACTATCAGATGTCGGGGATTTTTAAAGAATATTTTTCCGGGACTATCAGATGTCGTGGATTTTTAAGGATATTTTTCCGGGACTATCAGATGTCGTGGATTTTTAAAGAATATTTTTCCGGGACTATCAGGTGTCGTGGATTTTTAAAGAATATTTTTCCGGGACTATCAGATGTCGTGGATTTTTAAAGAATATTTTTCCGGGACTATCAGATGTCGTGGATTTTTAAAGAATATTTTTCCGGGACTATCAGATGTCGTGGATTTTTAAAGAATATTTTTCCGGGACTATCAAATGTCGTGGATTTTTAAAGAATATTTTTCCGGGACTATCAGGTGTCGTGGATTTTTAAAGAATATTTTTCCGGGACTATCAGATGTCGTGGATTTTTAAAGAATATTTTTCCGGGACTATCAGATGTCGTGGATTTTTAAAGAATATTTTTCCGGGACTATCAGATGTCGTGGATTTTTAAAGAATATTTTTCCGGGACTATCAGATGTCGTGGATTTTTAAAGAATATTTTTCCGGGACTATCAGATGTCGTGGATTTTTAAAGAATATTTTTTCCGGGACTATCAGATGTCGTGGATTTTTAAAGAATATTTTTCCGGGACTATCAGATGTCGTGGATTTTTAAAGAATATTTTTCCGGGACTATCAGATGTCGTGGATTTTTAAAGAATATTTTTCCGGGACTATCAGATGTCGTGGATTTTTAAAGAATATTTTTCCGGGACTATCAGATGTCGTGGATTTTTAAAGAATATTTTTCCGGGACTATCAGATGTCGTGGATTTTTAAGGATATTTTTCCGGGACTATCAGATGTCGTGGATTTTTAAAGAATATTTTTCCGGGACTATCAGGTGTCGTGGATTTTTAAAGAATATTTTTCCGGGACTATCAGATGTCGTGGATTTTTAAAGAATATTTTTCCGGGACTATCAGATGTCGTGGATTTTTAAAGAATATTTTTCCGGGACTATCAGATGTCGTGGATTTTTAAAGAATATTTTTCCGGGACTATCAGATGTCGTGGATTTTTAAAGAATATTTTTCCGGGACTATCAGATGTCGTGGATTTTTAAAGAATATTTTTTCCGGGACTATCAGATGTCGTGGATTTTTAAAGAATATTTTTCCGGGACTATCAGATGTCGTGGATTTTTAAAGAATATTTTTCCGGGACTATCAGATGTCGTGGATTTTTAAAGAATATTTTTCCGGGACTATCAGATGTCGTGGATTTTTAAAGAATATTTTTCCGGGACTATCAGATGTCGTGGATTTTTAAAGAATATTTTTCCGGGACTATCAGATGTCGTGGATTTTTAAAGAATATTTTTCCGGGACTATCAGATGTCGTAGATTTTTAAAGAATGTTTTTCCGGGACTATCAGATGTCGTGGATTTTTAAAGAATATTTTTCCGGGACTATCAGATGTCGTGGATTTTTAAAGAATATTTTTCCGGGACTATCAAATGTCGTGGATTTTTAAAGAATATTTTTCCGGGACTATCAGATGTCGTGGATTTTTAAAGAATATTTTTCCGGGACTATCAGATGTCGTGGATTTTTAAAGAATATTTTTCCGGGACTATCAGATGTCGTGGATTTTTAAAGAATATTTTTCCGGGACTATCAAATGTCGTGGATTTTTAAAGAATATTTTTCCGGGACTATCAGATGTCGTGGATTTTTAAAGAATATTTTTCCGGGACTATCAGATGTCGTGGATTTTTAAAGAATATTTTTCCGAGACTATCAGATGTCGTAGATTTTTAAAGAATATTTTTCCGGGACTATCAGATGTCGTGGATTTTTAAAGAATATTTTTCCGGGACTATCAGATGTCGTGGATTTTTAAAGAATATTTTTCCGGGACTATCAGTTGTCGTGGATTTTTAAAGAATATTTTTCCGGGACTATCAGATGTCGTGGATTTTTAAAGAATATTTTTCCGAGACTATCAGATGTCGTAGATTTTTAAAGAATATTTTTCCGGGACTATCAGATGTCGTGGATTTTTAAAGAATATTTTTCCGGGACTATCAGATGTCGTGGATTTTTAAAGAATATTTTTCCGGGACTATCAGATGTCGTAGATTTTTAAAGAATATTTTTCCGGGACTATCAGATGTCGTGGATTTTTAAAGAATATTTTTCCGGGACTATCAGATGTCGTGGATTTTTAAAGAAAATGTTTTCTGGGACATTTTTAAATAATATTTGTTAAAATTTTTAAAATTTTTTTGTGTAGAGCTTTAGTTAACTGTCTTTTTTTCATTACATTATAAACCACACTCTCTGTTACACAATGGCTGTACCACAAACAAACCACCCACCATATTGCTTACAAATAAAGGATCCGATACCATGTCACTACAGATTCAGATTAAATTTCATTTATGCAGAAAATAAAATTAGATCATCACCTACTGCTGCAATCGCAAACCATTCCAGCTAATTATTTTATAAAAGTCTTTTACGTTTTAGCCGACAACAAATTGTGGCACTAACTGAAGCGAAAATGTATGACGATGAAGAAAAAAGAAACAGCATTTGACAAATTAAGTGGCTTACATATTGGATGGCTTGGGTGGAATCTTTTTGGTTGCTATGGACAAATATGTTCCAACTTAAATGTTAACATCTTCTCATGTGACAGGGGTGGTGGCGATGGTGGTAATGCACCGTCAACATCTGTTATAATAACGCCCGCCTAGCAATATAATGTTTCTTTTTCTTATTGTTTTTCCATTTTGTAAGTTATGTAAGCTAAAAATGGAGACCGAAGGGGGTATCCTTAAACAAAATATAAATTAGTATGTTTGTTTGATTACATAGAGTTAGCAACAATCAAAAGAGTTTTTTTTTTTTTTTTTTTTTTTTGTTAACTGGGGTTTCTTGCAATTGTCTTGTGTTACACTTTCAAATAAATAGGTTTTTTTTCTTGATGTTGTAATTTTCTTTCGAAATGTTGCTTTGGGAATGGGTGTATTAACGAAACCCAGAAAAGATAATATTACATTAATTTGTGGTTAAATTGCAAGTTCTTTTCCGAGGTGGTCCAGGAAGATATTATAAATATTTTATTGAGATAAAGTGTGTCGCATAATTAGCTCCAATGACCTTGGGCTTGGTAAATTTCAGTAGTAGAACATTCTTTCGTAAGTTTAATTGCCACTATTGGCAAAAATTTCAAATTCTAATTTTGGCGAGAAAATTAACGATTTGTATCGGAATGCCAATAAAACAAACACCAGCTGCGAATTACTGGAATTAATGACCGACCGACCGTAATTATATTACAAAATGATATTCATAGGCTTTAATTAATTCTTTTCGATAGTCTTCGATCCAGCCATAAGGCCATGCATATCAAATTTGTTTCACATAAAAACAAATAACTTGACGAAGATGTTTCCTTGAAAGTACCATCAAATTGTTGATGAAGCATTTTGATGGCATTGCAAAAATTAAACTTTACGAGCAACTCAATGTTCCTGTATAATGATCTACTATATGTATGTACATATTTAAGATTTCCTACAATTCACTCCTCACCCGTTTTTGTATCACAAGCCATGATCTTAATTGAAATTTTAAAATATAATTTTTTTTCATTTAACACCTGTTGATCACACTCTAATGGCGAAACCGCCATTAAAGGCTCCAACATAAAATTAGCCAATGTCGTAAGCCGTAGGAGTTATCAAGGCATTCATCAACTTAACTGCCAAATTTTTGTTTGTTATTTTATTTCATAAGAAATAAATGTGTAAAAAAAAAATAAAAATAAACCTGTTCTAAGTTCAACTATAAAATTAATGCAAATTTAAAATTTTATTTTAAACTCCAAACAAAAACAATGAAGAAAAAATGAACTGTTTAACAAATTGCTAATCAAAGTGACGGATTGTGTGGAGAATCCGTATACGCTATATTTGACAGCTTATGCATATCATTAAATAAATATAACAATTAACTATAATAAACAGGTAGATTCCTCATTCCTGATCCATTTTAAATGGTTTAAATCGCATACAACCTGTTTTGAATTGTAAATGCTGGGTTGGTACGGCTTGTCTCTTAAGTCTTTTGTTTTATAATTGTGGTTAGAGATTAATGGAACTATTCTACGTTTAGTATATTATTAACAAATAGAAACATAACATAATACAGAATGAAAAAATTTCGCTTATGTGGACTTCACACTTATGTCACATTTTTTTTAAATTTTTTTTTTTAATATTTAATATTTTAATATTTAGTCGACTCCCTTTATTTGTTAAAATTTTTGATATGAAACTTTTGATCTGGATGACGTCATTATGATCTATATGAAAAAATATTCTTTAAAAATCCACAACATCCAATAGACCCTGAAAAAATATTCTTTAAAAATCCACGACATCCAATAGACCCTGAAAAAATATTCTTTAAAAATCCACGACGTCCAATAGACCCTGAAAAAATATTCTTTAAAAATCCACGACATCCAATAGACCCTGAAAAAATATTCTTTAAAAATCCACGACATCCAATAGACCCTGAAAAAATATTCTTTAAAAATCCACAACATCCGATAGACCCTGAAAAATATTCTTTAAAAATCCACGACATCCGATAGACCCTGAAAAAATATTCTTTAAAAATCCACGACATCCGATAGACCCTGAAAAAATATTCTTTAAAAATCCACGGCATCCGATAGACCCTGAAAAAAAATATTCTTTAAAATCCACGACATCCGATAGTCCCTGAAAAAATATTCTTTAAAAATCCACGACATCCAATAGACCCTAAAAAAATATTCTTTAAAAATCCACGACATCCGATAGACCCTGAAAAAATACTCTATAAAAATCCAAAACATCCGATAGACCCTGAAAAAATATTCTTTAAAAATCCACGACATCCGATAGAAACTTTAAAAAATATTCTTTAAAAATCCACGACATCTGCTAGGCTATGGAAAAATATTCTTTAAAAAATCCACGACATCTGCTAGGATATGGAAAAATATTCTTTAAAAAATCCACGACATCTGCTAGGCTATGGAAAAATATTCTTTAAAAAATCCACGACATCTGCTAGGCTATGGAAAAATATTCTTTAAAAAATCCACGACATCTGCTAGGCTATGGAAAAATATTCTTTAAAAAATCCACGACATCTGCTAGGATATGGAAAAATATTCTTTAAAAAATCCACGACATCTGCTAGGCTATGGAAAAATATTCTTTAAAAAATCCACGACATCTGCTAGTCTATGGAAAAATATTCTTTAAAAAATCCACGACATCTGCTAGGCTATGCAAAAATATTCTTTAAAAAATCCACGACATCTGCTAGGCTATGGAAAAATATTCTTTAAAAAATCCACGACATCTGCTAGGCTATGGAAAAATATTCTTTAAAAAATCCACGACATCTGCTAGGCTATGCAAAAATATTCTTTAAAAAATCCACGACATCTGCTAGTCTATGGAAAAATATTCTTTAAAAAATCCACGACATCTGCTAGGCTATGGAAAAATATTCTTTAAAAAATCCACGACATCTTCTAGGCTATGGAAAAATATTCTTTAAAAAATCCACGACATCTGCTAGGCTATGCAAAAATATTCTTTAAAAAATCCACGACATCTGCTAGGCTATGGAAAAATATTCTTTAAAAAATCCACGACATCTGCTAGGCTATGCAAAAATATTCTTTAAAAAATCCACGACATCTGCTAGGCTATGGAAAAATATTCTTTAAAAAATCCACGACATCTGCTAGGCTATGGAAAAATATTCTTTAAAAAATCCACGACATCTGCTAGGCTATGCAAAAATATTCATTAAAAAATCCACGACATCTGCTAGTCTATGGAAAAATATTCTTTAAAAAATCCACGACATCTGCTAGGCTATGGAAAAATATTCTTTAAAAAATCCACGACATCTGCTAGGCTATGGAAAAATATTCTTTAAAAAATCCACGACATCTGCTAGGCTATGCAAAAATATTCTTTAAAAAATCCACGACATCTGCTAGGCTATGGAAAAATATTCTTTAAAAAATCCACGACATCTGCTAGTCTATGGAAAAATATTCTTTAAAAAATCCACGACATCTGCTAGGCTATGCAAAAATATTATTTAAAAAATCCACGACATCTGCTAGGCTATGGAAAAATATTCTTTAAAAAATCCACGACATCTGCTAGTCTATGGAAAAATATTCTTTAAAAAATCCACGACATCTGCTAGGCTATGCAAAAATATTCTTTAAAAAATCCACGACATCTGCTAGGCTATGGAAAAATATTCTTTAAAAAATCCACGACATCTGCTAGGCTATGGAAAAATATTCTTTAAAAAATCCACGACATCTGCTAGTCTATGGAAAAATATTCTTTAAAAAATCCACGACATCTGCTAGGCTATGGAAAAATATTCTTTAAAAAATCCACGACATCTGCTAGGCTATGGAAAAATATTCTTTAAAAAATCCACGACATCTGCTAGGCTATGCAAAAATATTCTTTAAAAAATCCACGACATCTGCTAGTCTATGGAAAAATATTCTTTAAAAAATCCACGACATCTGCTAGGCTATGGAAAAATATTCTTTAAAAAATCCACGACATCTGCTAGGCTATGGAAAAATATTCTTTAAAAAATCCACGACATCTGCTAGGCTATGGAAAAATATTCTTTAAAAAATCCACGACATCTGCTAGGCTATGGAAAAATATTCTTTAAAAAATCCACGACATCTGCTAGGCTATGGAAAAATATTCTTTAAAAAATCCACGACATCTGCTAGGCTATGGAAAAATATTCTTTAAAAAATCCACGACATCTGCTAGGCTATGGAAAAATATTCTTTAAAAAATCCACGACATCTGCTAGTCTATGGAAAAATATTCTTTAAAAAATCCACGACATCTGCTAGGCTATGGAAAAATATTCTTTAAAAAATCCACGACATCTGCTAGGCTATGGAAAAATATTCTTTAAAAAATCCACGACATCTGCTAGGCTATGGAAAAATATTCTTTAAAAAATCCACGACATCTGCTAGGCTATGGAAAAATATTCTTTAAAAAATCCACGACATCTGCTAGGCTATGGAAAAATATTCTTTAAAAAATCCACGACATCTGCTAGGCTATGGAAAAATATTCTTTAAAAAATCCACGACATCTGCTAGGCTATGCAAAAATATTCTTTAAAAAATCCACGACATATGCTAGTCTATGGAAAAATATTCTTTAAAAAATCCACGACATCTGCTAGGCTATGGAAAAATATTCTTTAAAAAATCCACGACATCTGCTAGGCTATGGAAAAATATTCTTTAAAAAATCCACGACATCTGCTAGGCTATGGAAAAATATTCTTTAAAAATCCACGACATCTGCTAGGCTATGGAAAAATATTCTTTAAAAAATCCACGACATCTGCTAGGCTATGGAAAAATATTCTTTAAAAAATCCACGACATCTGCTAGGCTATGGAAAAATATTCTTTAAAAAATCCACGACATCTGCTAGGCTATGGAAAAATATTCTTTAAAAAATCCACGACATCTGCTAGGCTATGGAAAAATATTCTTTAAAAAATCCACGACATCTGCTAGGCTATGCAAAAATATTCTTTAAAAAATCCACGACATCTGCTAGTCTATGGAAAAATATTCTTTAAAAAATCCACGACATCTGCTAGGCTATGGAAAAATATTCTTTAAAAAATCCACGACATCTGCTAGGCTATGGAAAAATATTCTTTAAAAAATCCACGACATCTGCTAGGCTATGGAAAAATATTCTTTAAAAAATCCACGACATCTGCTAGGCTATGGAAAAATATTCTTTAAAAAATCCACGACATCTGCTAGGCTATGGAAAAATATTCTTTAAAAAATCCACGACATCTGCTAGTCTATGGTAAAATATTCTTTAAAAAATCCACGACATCTGCTAGGCTATGGAAAAATATTCTTTAAAAAATCCACGACATCTGCTAGGCTATGGAAAAATATTCTTTAAAAAATCCACGACATCTGCTAGGCTATGGAAAAATATTCTTTAAAACATCCACGACATCTGCTAGGCTATGGAAAAATATTCTTTAAAACATCCACGACATCTGCTAGGCTATGGAAAAATATTCTTTAAAAAATCCACGACATCTGCTAGGCTATGGAAAAATATTCTTTAAAATAGCCACGACATCCGCAAAGCCATTAAAAAATATTCTTTAAAAAATCCACATCTGCTAGGCCATGAAAAAATATTCTTTAAAAAATCCACATCTGCTAGGCCATGAAAAAATATTCTTTAAAAAATCAACGAGATCTGCAAAGCCATACAAAAAATTCTTTGAAAAAATCCACGACATCTGCTAGGCTATGGAAAAATATTCTTTAAAAAATCCACGACATCTGCTAGGCTATGGAAAAATATTCTTTAAAAAATCCACGACATCTGCTAGGCTATGGAAAAATATTCTTTAAAAAATCCACGACATCTGCTAGGCTATGGAAAAATATTCTTTAAAAAATCCACGACATCTGCTAGGCTATGGAAAAATATTCTTTAAAAAATCCACGACATCTGCTAGGCTATGGAAAAATATTCTTTAAAATAGCCACGACATCCGCAAGGCCATTAAAAAATATTCTTTAAAAAATCCACGACATCAGCTAGGCTATGGAAAAATATTCTTTGAAAAAATCCACGACATCTGCTAGGCTATGGAAAAATATTGTTTAAAAAATCCACGACATCTGCTAGCCTATGGAAAAATATTCTTTAAAAAATCCACGACATCAGCTAGGCTATGGAATAATATTCTTTAAAAAATCCACGACATCTGCTAGGCTATGGAAAAATATTCTTTAAAAAATCCACGACATCTGCTAGGCTATGGAAAAATATTCTTTAAAAAATCCACGACATCTGCTAGGCTATGGAAAAATATTCTTTAAAAAATCCAGGACATCTGCTAGGCTATGGAAAAATATTCTTTAAAAAATCCACGACATCTGCTAGGCTATGGAAAAATATTCTTTAAAAAATCCACGACATCTGCTAGGCTATGGAAAAATATTCTTTAAAAAATCCACGACATCTGCTAGGCCATGAAAAAAAACTCTTTAAAAAATCCACGGCATCTGCTAGGCTATGGAAAAATATTCTTTAAAAAATCCAGGACATCTGCTAGGCTATGGAAAAATATTCTTTAAAAAATCCACGACATCTGCTAGGCTATGGAAAAATATTCTTTAAAAAATCCACGACATCTGCTAGGCTATGGAAAAATATTCTTTAAAAAATCCACGACATCTGCTAGGCTATGGAAAAATATTCTTTAAAAATCCACGACATCTGCTAGGCTATGGAAAAATATTCTTTAAAAAATCCACGACATCTGCTAGGCTATGGAAAAATATTCTTTAAAAAATCCACGACATCTGCTAGGCTATGGAAAAATATTCTTTAAAAAATCCACGACATCTGCTAGGCTATGGAAAAATATTCTTTAAAAAATCCACGACATCTGCTAGGCTATGGAAAAATATTCTTTAAAAAATCCACGACATCTGCTAGGCTATGCAAAAATATTCTTTAAAAAATCCACGACATCTGCTAGTCTATGGAAAAATATTCTTTAAAAAATCCACGACATCTGCTAGGCTATGGAAAAATATTCTTTAAAAAATCCACGACATCTGCTAGGCTATGGAAAAATATTCTTTAAAAAATCCACGACATCTGCTAGGCTATGGAAAAATATTCTTTAAAAAATCCACGACATCTGCTAGGCTATGGAAAAATATTCTTTAAAAAATCCACGACATCTGCTAGTCTATGGAAAAATATTCTTTAAAAAATCCACGACATCTGCTAGGCTATGGAAAAATATTCTTTAAAAAATCCACGACATCTGCTAGGCTATGGAAAAATATTCTTTAAAAAATCCACGACATCTGCTAGGCTATGGAAAAATATTCTTTAAAACATCCACGACATCTGCTAGGCTATGGAAAAATATTCTTTAAAAAATCCACGACATCTGCTAGGCTATGGAAAAATATTCTTTAAAATAGCCACGACATCCGCAAAGCCATTAAAAAATATTCTTTAAAAAATCCACATCTGCTAGGCCATGAAAAAATATTCTTTAAAAAATCAACGAGATCTGCAAAGCCATACAAAAAATTCTTTGAAAAAATCCACGACATCTGCTAGGCTATGGAAAAATATTCTTTAAAAAATCCACGACATCTGCTAGGCTATGGAAAAATATTCTTTAAAAAATCCACGACATCTGCTAGGCTATGGAAAAATATTCTTTAAAAAATCCACGACATCTGCTAGGCTATGGAAAAATATTCTTTAAAAAATCCACGACATCTGCTAGGCTATGGAAAAATATTCTTTAAAATAGCCACGACATCCGCAAGGCCATTAAAAAATATTCTTTAAAAAATCCACGACATCAGCTAGGCTATGGAAAAATATTCTTTGAAAAAATCCACGACATCTGCTAGGCTATGGAAAAATATTGTTTAAAAAATCCACGACATCCGATAGACCCTAAAAAAATATTCTTTAAAAAATCCACGACATCCGATAGACACTAAAAAAATATTCTTTAAAAATCCACGACATCCGATAGACCCTGAAAAAATATTCTTTAAAAATCCACGACATCCGATAGACCCTGAAAAAATATTCTATAAAAAATCCACGACATCTGCTAGGCTATGGAAAAATATTCTTTAAAAAATCCACGACATCTGCTAGGCTATGGAAAAATATTCTTTAAAAAATCCACGACATCTGCTAGGCTATGGAAAAATATTCTTTAAAAAATCCACGACATCTGCTAGGCTATGGAAAAATATTCTTTAAAAAATCCACGACATCTGCTAGGCTATGGAAAAATATTCTTTAAAAAATCCACGACATCTGCTAGGCTATGGAAAAATATTCTTTAAAAAATCCACGACATCTGCTAGGCTATGGAAAAATATTCTATAAAAAATCCACGACATCTGCTAGGCTATGGAAAAATATTCTTTAAAAAATCCACGACATCTGCTAGGCTATGGAAAAATATTCTTTAAAAAATCCACGACATCTGCTAGGCTATGGAAAAATATTCTTTAAAAAATCCACGACATCTGCTAGGCTATGGAAAAATATTCTTTAAAAAATCCACGACATCTGCTAGGCTATGGAAAAATATTCTTTAAAAAATCCACGACATCTGCTAGGCTATGGAAAAGTATTCTTTAAAAAATCCATGACATCTGCTAGGCTATGGAAAAATATTCTTTAAAAAATCCACGACATCTGCTAGGCTATGGAAAAATATTCTTTAAAAAATCCACGACATCTGCTAGGCTATGGAAAAATATTCTTTAAAAAATCCACGACATCTGCTAGGCTATGGAAAAGTATTCTTTAAAAAATCCATGACATCTGCTAGGCTATGGAAAAATATTCTTTAAAAAATCCACGACATCTGCTAGGCTATGGAAAAATATTCTTTAAAAAATCCACGACATCTGCTAGGCTATGGAAAAATATTCTTTAAAAAATCCACGACATCTGCTAGGCTATGGAAAAATATTCTTTAAAAAATCCACGACATCTGCTAGGCTATGGAAAAATATTCTTTAAAAAATCCACGACATCTGCTAGGCTATGGAAAAATATTCTTTAAAAAATCCACGACATCTGCTAGGCTATGGAAAAATATTCTTTAAAAAATCCACGACATCTGCTAGGCTATGGAAAAGTATTCTTTAAAAAATCCATGACATCTGCTAGGCTATGGAAAAATATTCTTTAGAAAATCCATGACATCTGCTAGGCTATGGAAAAATATTCTTTAAAAAATCCATGACATCTGCTAGGCTATGGAAAAGTATTCTTTAAAAAATCCATGACATCTGCTAGGCTATGGAAAAGTATTCTTTAAAAAATCCATGACATCTGCTAGGCTATGGAAAAATATTCTTTAAAAAATCCACGACAACTGCTAGGCCATTAAAAAATATTCTTTAAAAAATCCACGACATCTGCTAGGCTATGGAAAAATATTCTTTAAAAAATCCACGACATCTGCTGGGCCATAAAAATATTCTTAAAAAACCACAACATCTGCTAAGCCACGAAAAAATATTCTTTAAAAAATCCACGACAACTGCTAGGCCATTAAAAAATATTCTTTAAAAAATCCACGACATCTGCAAGGCTATGGAAAAATATTCTTTAAAAATCCATGACCTCTGCTAGGTCATGAAAAAATATTCTTTAAAAAATCCACGACATCTGCTAGGCTATGGAAAAATATTCTTTAAAAAATCCACGACATCTGCTAGGCTATGGAAAAATATTCTTTAAAAAATCCACGACATCTGCTAGGCTATGGAAAAATATTCTTTAAAAAATCCAGAGCATCGCTAGGCCATGAAAAAATATTCTTTAAAAAATCGACGATATCTGCTAGGCTATGGAATAATATTATTCAAGAAATCCATCTGCTAGGCCATGAAAAAATATTCTTTAAAAAATTCACGTCATCTGCTAGGCCATGAAAAAATATTCTTTAAAAAATCCACGTCATCTGCTAGGCCATGAAAAAATAGTCTTTAAAAAATCCACGTCATCTGCTAGGCCATGAAAAAATAGTCTTTAAAAATCCACGTCATCTGCTAGGCTATGGAAAAATATTCTTTAAAAAATCCACGACATCTGCTAGGCTATGGAAAAATATTCTTTAAAAAATCCACGACATCTGCTAGGCTATGGAAAAATATTCTTTAAAAAATCCACGACATCTGCTAGGCCATGAAAAAATATTTTTTAAAAAATCCACGACATCTGCTTAGCCATGAAAAAATATTCTTTAAAAAATCCATGCTAGGCCATGAAAAAATGTTCTTTAAATAATCCAGGGCATCTTATAAGTCATGAAAAATATTCTTTAAAAATCCACGACATCTCCTAGGCCATGAAAAATATTCTTTAAAAATCCACGACATCTGCTAGGCCATGAAAAAATATTCTTTAAAAATCCACGACATATGCTAGGCCATGAAAAAATATTCTTTAAAAAATCCACGACATCTGCAAGGCCATGAAAAAATATTCTTTAAAAATCCGCGACATCTGATAGTCACCGAAAAAACATTCCTTAAAATATCCACAACATCTGCTAGGCTATGGAAAAATATTCTTTAAAAAATCCACGACATCTGCTAGGCTATGGACAAATATTCTTTAAAAAATCCACGACATCTGCTAGGCTATGGAAAAATATTCTTTAAAAAATCCACGACATCTGCTAGGCTATGGAAAAATATTCTTTAAAAAATCCACGACATCTGCTAGGCTATGGAAAAATATTCTTTAAAAAATCCACGACATCTGCTAGGCTATGGAAAAATATTCTTTAAAAAATCCACGCCATGAAAAAATATTCTTTAAAAAATCCACGACATCTCCTAGGCTATGGAAAAATATTCTTTAAAAAATCCACGACATCTGCTAGGCTATGGAAAAATATTCTTTAAAAAATCCACGACATCTGCTAGGCTATGGAAAAATATTCTTTAAAAAATCCACGACATCTGCTAGGCTATGGAAAAATATTCTTTAAAAAATCCACGACATCTGCTAGGCTATGGAAAAATATTCTTTAAAAAATCCACGACATCTGCTAGGCTATGGAAAAATATTCTTTAAAAAATCCACGACATCAGCTAGGCTATGGAAAAATATTCTTTAAAAAATCCACGACATCTGCTAGGCTATGGAAAAATATTCTTTAAAAAATCCACGACATCTGCTAGGCTATGGAAAAATATTCTTTAAAAAATCCACGACATCTGCTAGGCTATGGAAAAATATTCTTTAAAAAATCCACGACATCTGCTAGGCTATGGAAAAATATTCTTTAAAAAATCCACGACATCTGCTAGGCTATGGAAAAATATTCTTTAAAAAATCCACGACATCTGCTAGGCTATGGAAAAATATTCTTTAAAAAATCCACGACATCTGCTAGGCTATGGAAAAATATTCTTTAAAAAATCCACGACATCTGCTAGGCTATGGAAAAATATTCTTTAAAAAATCCACGACATCTGCTAGGCTATGGAAAAATATTCTTTAAAAAATCCACGACATCTGCTAGGCTATGGAAAAATATTCTTTAAAAAATCCACGACATCTGCTAGGCTATGGAAAAATATTCTTTAAAAAATCCACGACATCTGCTAGGCTATGGAAAAATATTCTTTAAAAAATCCACGACATCTGCTAGGCTATGGAAAAATATTCTTTAAAAAAATCCACGACATCTGCTAGGCTATGGAAAAATATTCTTTAAAAAATCCACGACATCTGCTAGGCTATGGAAAAATATTCTTTAAAAAATCCACGCCATGAAAAAATATTCTTTAAAAAATCCACGACATCTGCTAGGCTATGGAAAAATATTCTTTAAAAAATCCACGCCATGAAAAAATATTCTTTAAAAAATCCACGACATCTCCTAGGCTATGGAAAAATATTCCTTAAAAAATCCACGACATCTGCTAGGCTATGGAAAAATATTCTTTAAAAAATCCACGACATCTGCTAGGCTATGGAAAAATATTCTTTAAAAAATCCACGACATCTGCTAGGCTATGGAAAAATATTCTTTAAAAAATCCACGACATCTGCTAGGCTATGGAAAAATATTCTTTAAAAAATCCACGACATCTGCTAGGCTATGGAAAAATATTCTTTAAAAAATCCACGACATCTGCTAGGCTATGGAAAAATATTCTTTAAAAAATCCACGACATCTGCTAGGCTATGGAAAAATATTCTTTAAAAAATCCACGACATCTGCTAGGCTATGGAAAAATATTCTTTAAAAAATCCACGACATCTGCTAGGCTATGGAAAAATATTCTTTAAAAAATCCACGACATCTGCTAGGCTATGGAAAAATATTCTTTAAAAAATCCACGACATCTGCTAGGCTATGGAAAAATATTCTTTAAAAAATCCACGACATCTGCTAGGCTATGGAAAAATATTCTTTAAAAAATCCACGACATCTGCTAGGCTATGGAAAAATATTCTTTAAAAAATCCACGACATCTGCTAGGCTATGGAAAAATATTCTTTAAAAAAAATCCACGACACCTGCTAAGCTATGAAAAAATATTCTTTAAAAAATCCACGACATCTGCTAGGCTATGGAAAAATATTCTTTAAAAAAATCCACGACACCTGCTAAGCTATGGAAAAATATTCTTTAAAAAATCCTCGACATATGCTAGGCTATGGGAAAATATTCTTTAAAAAATCCACGACATCTGCTAGGCTATGGAAAATATTCTTTAAAAAATCCACGACATATGCTAGGCTATGGAAAAATATTCTTTAAAAAATCCACGACATCTGCTAGGCTATGGAAAAATATTCTTTAAAAACTCCACGACATCTGCAAGGCCATGAACAAATATTCTTTAAAAAATCCACGACATCTGCTAGGCTATGGAATAATATTCTTTAAAAAATCCACGACATCTGCTATGCTATGGAAAAATATTCTTTAAAAAATCCACGACATCTGCTAGCCTATGGAAAAATATTCTTTAAAAAATCCACGACATCTGCTAGGCTATGGAAAAATATTCTTTAAAAAATCCACGACATCTGCTAGGCTATGGAAAAATATTCTTTAAAAAATCCACGACATCTGCTAGGCTATGGAAAAATATTCTTTAAAAAATCCACGACATCTGCTAGGCTATGGAAAAATATTCTTTAAAAAATCCACGACATCTGCTAGGCTATGGAAAAATATTCTTTAAAAAATCCACGACATCTGCTAGGCTATGGAAAAATATTCTTTAAAAAATCCACGACATCTGCTAGGCTATGGAAAAATATTCTTTAAAAAATCCACGACATCTGCTAGGCTATGGAAAAATATTCTTTAAAAAATCCACGACATCTGCTAGGCTATGGAAAAATATTCTTTAAAAAATCCACGACATCTGCTAGGCTATGGAAAAATATTCTTTAAAAAATCCACGACATCTGCTAGGCTATGGAAAAATATTCTTTAAAAAATCCACGACATCTGCTAGGCTATGGAAAAATATTCTTTAAAAAATCCACGACATCTGCTAGGCTATGGAAAAATATTCTTTAAAAAATCCACGACATCTGCTAGGCTATAGAAAAATATTCTTTAAAAAATCCACACCATGAAAAAATATTCTTTAAAAAATCCACGACATCTGCTAGGCTATGGAAAAATATTCTTTAAAAAATCCACGCCATGAAAAAATATTCTTTAAAAAATCCACGACATCTCCTAGGCTATGGAAAAATGTTCCTTAAAAAATCCACGACATCTGCTAGGCTATGGAAAAATATTCTTTAAAAAATCCACGACATCTGCTAGGCTATGGAAAAATATTCTTTAAAAAATCCACGACATCTGCTAGGCTATGGAAAAATATTCTTTAAAAAATCCACGACATCTGCTAGGCTATGGAAAAATATTCTTTAAAAAATCCACGACATCTGCTAGGCTATGGAAAAATATTCTTTAAAAAATCCACGACATCTGCTAGGCTATGGAAAAATATTCTTTAAAAAATCCACGACATCTGCTAGGCTATGGAAAAATATTCTTTAAAAAAATCCACTACACCTGCTAAGCTATGAAAAAATATTCTTTAAAAAATCCACGACATCTGCTAGGCTATGGAAAAATATTCTTTAAAAAAATCCACGACACCTGCTAAGCTATGGAAAAATATTCTTTAAAAAATCCTCGACATATGCTAGGCTATGGGAAAATATTCTTTAAAAAATCCACGACATATGCTAGGCTATGGAAAAATATTCTTTAAAAAATCCACGACATCTGCTAGGCTATGGAAAAATATTCTTTAAAAACTCCACGACATCTGCAAGGCCATGAACAAATATTCTTTAAAAAATCCACGACATCTGCTAGGCTATGGAATAATATTCTTTAAAAAATCCACGACATCTGCTATGCTATGGAAAAATATTCTTTAAAAAATCCACGACATCTGCTATGCTATGGAAAAATATTCTTTAAAAAATCCACGACATCTGCTAGCCTATGGAAAAATATTCTTTAAAAAATCCACGACATCTGCTAGCCTATGGAAAAATATTCTTTAAAAACTCCACGACATCTGCTAGGCTATGGAAAAATATTCTTTAAAAACTCCACGACATCTGCAAGGCTATGAAAAAATATTCTTTAAAAAATCCACGACATCTGCTATGCTATGGAAAAATATTCTTTAAAAAATCCACGACATCTGCTAGGCTATGGAAAAATATTCTTTAAAAAATCCACGACATCTGCTAGCCTATGGAAAAATATTCTTTAAAAACTCCACGACATCTGCTAGGCTATGGAAAAATATTCTTTAAAAACTCCACGACATCTGCAAGGCCATGAACAAATATTCTTTAAAAAATCCACGACATCTGCTAGGCTATGGAATAATATTCTTTAAAAAATCCACGACATCTGCTATGCTATGGAAAAATATTCTTTAAAAAATCCACGACATCTGCTAGCCTATGGAAAAATATTCTTTAAAAAATCCACGACATCTGCTAGGCTATGGAAAAATATTCTTTAAAAACTCCACGACATCTGCAAGGCCATGAACAAATATTCTTTAAAAAATCCACGACATCTGCTAGGCTATGGAATAATATTCTTTAAAAAATCCACGACATCTGCTATGCTATGGAAAAATATTCTTTAAAAAATCCACGACATCTGCTAGCCTATGGAAAAATATTCTTTAAAAACTCCACGACATCTGCTAGGCTATGGAAAAATATTCTTTAAAAACTCCACGACATCTGCAAGGCCATGAACAAATATTCTTTAAAAAATCCACGACATCTGCTAGGCTATGGAATAATATTCTTTAAAAAATCCACGACATCTGCTATGCTATGGAAAAATATTCTTTAAAAAATCCACGACATCTGCTAGGCTATGGAAAAATATTCTTTAAAAAATCCACGACATCTGCTAGCCTATGGAAAAATATTCTTTAAAAAATCCACGACATATGCTAGGCTATGGAAAAATATTCTTTAAAAAATCCACGACATCTGCTAGGCTATGGAAAAATATTCTTTAAAAAATCCACGAAATCTGCTATGCTATGGAAAAATATTCTTTAAAAAATCCACGACATCTGCTATGCTATGGAAAAATATTCTTTAAAAAATCCACGACATCTGCTAGGCTATGGAAAAATATTCTTTAAAAAATCCACGACATCTGCTAGGCTATGGAAAAATATTCTTTAAAAAATCCACGACATCTGCTAGGCTATGGCAAATATTCGGTAAAAAATCCACGACATCTGCTAGACTATGGAAAAATATTCTTTAAAAAATCCACGACATCTGCTAAGCCATTAAAAAATATTCTTTTAAAAATCCACGACATCTGCTAGGCCATGAAAACATATTCTTTAAAAAATCCGCGACATCTGCTAGGCTATGGAAAAATATTCTTTAAAAAATCCGCGACATCTGCTAGGCTATGGAAAAATATTCTTTAAAAAATCCACGACATCTGCTAGACTATGGAAAAATATTCTTTAAAAAATCCACGACATCTGCTAAGCCATTAAAAAATATTCTTTTAAAAATCCACGACATCTGCTAGGCCATGAAAACATATTCTTTAAAAAATCCGCGACATCTGCTATGCTATGGAAAAATATTCTTTAAAAAATCCACGACATCTGCTAGGCTATGGAAAAATATTCTTTAAAAAATCCGCGACATCTGCTATGCTATGGAAAAATATTCTTTAAAAAATCCACGACATCTGCTAGGCTATGGAAAAATATTCTTTAAAAAATCCACGACATCTGCTAGGCTATGGAAAAATATTCTTTAAAAAATCCACGACATCTGCTAGGCCATGAAAAAATATTCTTTAAAAAATCCACGACATCTGCTAGGCTATGGAAAAATATTCTTTAAAAAATCCACGACATCTGCTAGGCCATGAAAACATATTCTTTAAAAAATCCGCGACATCTGCTAGGCTATGGAAAAATATTCTTTAAAAAATCCACGACATCTGCTAGGCTATGGAAAAATATTCTTTAAAAAATCCACGACATCTGCTAGGCTATGGAAAAATATTCTTTAAAAATCCATGACATCTGCTAGGCCATGAAAAAATATTCTTTAAAAAATCCACGACATCTGCTAGGCCATGAAAAAATATTCTTTAAAAAATCCACGACATCTGCTAGGCCATGAAAAAATATTCTTTAAAAAATCTACTACATCTGCTAGGACACGAAAAAATATTCTTTAAAAAATCCACGACATCTGCTAGGCCATGAAAAAATATTCTTTAAAAAATCCACGACATCTGCTAGGCCATGAAAAAATATTCTTTAAAAAATCCACGACATCTGCTAGGCCACGAAAAATATTCTTTAAAAAATCCACGACATCTGCTAGGCCATGAAAAAATATTCTTTAAAAATCCACAACATCTGCTAGGCCATGAAAAAATATTCTTTAAAAAATCTACGACATCTGCTAGGCCATGAAAAAATATTCTTTAAAAAATCCACGACATCTGCTAGGCCATGAAAAAATATTCTTTAAAAAATCCACGACATCTGCTAGCCATGAAAAAATATTCTTTAAAAAATCCACGACATCTGCTAGGCCATGAGAAAATATTCTTTAAAAAATCCACGACATATGCTAGGCCATGAGAAAATATTCTTTAAAAAATCCAGGACATATTTTAAGTCATGAAAAAATATTCTTTCAAAATCCACGACATCTGCTAGGCCATGAGAAAATATTCTTTAAAAAATCCTCGACATATGCTAGGCTATGGGAAAATATTCTTTAAAAAATCCACGACATCTGCTAGGCTATGGAAAATATTCTTTAAAAAATCCACGACATATGCTAGGCTATGGAAAAATATTCTTTAAAAAATCCACGACATCTGCTAGGCTATGGAAAAATATTCTTTAAAAACTCCACGACATCTGCAAGGCCATGAACAAATATTCTTTAAAAAATCCACGACGTCTGCTAGGCTATGGAATAATATTCTTTAAAAAATCCACGACATCTGCTATGCTATGGAAAAATATTCTTTAAAAAATCCACGACATCTGCTAGCCTATGGAAAAATATTCTTTAAAAAATCCACGACATCTGCTAGCCTATGGAAAAATATTCTTTAAAAACTCCACGACATCTGCTAGGCTATGGAAAAATATTCTTTAAAAACTCCACGACATCTGCAAGGCCATGAACAAATATTCTTTAAAAAATCCACGACATCTGCTAGGCTATGGAAAAATATTCTTTAAAAAATCCACGCCATGAAAAAATATTCTTTAAAAAATCCACGACATCTGCTAGGCTATGGAAAAATATTCTTTAAAAAATCCACGACATCTCCTAGGCTATGGAAAAATATTCCTTAAAAAATCCACGACATCTGCTAGGCTATGGAAAAATATTCTTTAAAAAATCCACGACATCTGCTAGGCTATGGAAAAATATTCTTTAAAAAATCCACGACATCTGCTAGGCTATGGAAAAATATTCTTTAAAAAATCCACGACATCTGCTAGGCTATGGAAAAATATTCTTTAAAAAATCCACGACATCTGCTAGGCTATGGAAAAATATTCTTTAAAAAATCCACGACATCTGCTAGGCTATGGAAAAATATTCTTTAAAAAATCCACGACATCTGCTAGGCTATGGAAAAATATTCTTTAAAAAATCCACGACATCTGCTAGGCTATGGAAAAATATTCTTTAAAAAATCCACGACATCTGCTAGGCTATGGAAAAATATTCTTTAAAAAAAATCCACGACACCTGCTAAGCTATGAAAAAATATTCTTTAAAAAATCCACGACATCTGCTAGGCTATGGAAAAATATTCTTTAAAAAAATCCACGACACCTGCTAAGCTATGGAATAATATTCTTTAAAAAATCCTCGACATATGCTAGGCTATGGGAAAATATTCTTTAAAAAATCCACGACATCTGCTAGGCTATGGAAAATATTCTTTAAAAAATCCACGACATATGCTAGGCTATGGAAAAATATTCTTTAAAAAATCCACGACATCTGCTAGGCTATGGAAAAATATTCTTTAAAAACTCCACGACATCTGCAAGGCCATGAACAAATATTCTTTAAAAAATCCACGACATCTGCTAGGCTATGGAATAATATTCTTTAAAAAATCCACGACATCTGCTATGCTATGGAAAAATATTCTTTAAAAAATCCACGACATCTGCTAGCCTATGGAAAAATATTCTTTAAAAAATCCACGACATCTGCTAGGCTATGGAAAAATATTCTTTAAAAAATCCACGACATCTGCTAGGCTATGGAAAAATATTCTTTAAAAAATCCACGACATCTGCTAGGCTATGGAAAAATATTCTTTAAAAAATCCACGACATCTGCTAGGCTATGGAAAAATATTCTTTAAAAAATCCACGACATCTGCTAGGCTATGGAAAAATATTCTTTAAAAAATCCACGACATCTGCTAGGCTATGGAAAAATATTCTTTAAAAAATCCACGACATCTGCTAGGCTATGGAAAAATATTCTTTAAAAAATCCACGACATCTGCTAGGCTATGGAAAAATATTCTTTAAAAAATCCACGACATCTGCTAGGCTATGGAAAAATATTCTTTAAAAAATCCACGACATCTGCTAGGCTATGGAAAAATATTCTTTAAAAAATCCACGACATCTGCTAGGCTATGGAAAAATATTCTTTAAAAAATCCACGACATCTGCTAGGCTATGGAAAAATATTCTTTAAAAAATCCACGACATCTGCTAGGCTATGGAAAAATATTCTTTAAAAAATCCACGACATCTGCTAGGCTATGGAAAAATATTCTTTAAAAAATCCACGACATCTGCTAGGCTATGGAAAAATATTCTTTAAAAAATCCACACCATGAAAAAATATTCTTTAAAAAATCCACGACATCTGCTAGGCTATGGAAAAATATTCTTTAAAAAATCCACGCCATGAAAAAATATTCTTTAAAAAATCCACGACATCTCCTAGGCTATGGAAAAATATTCCTTAAAAAATCCACGACATCTGCTAGGCTATGGAAAAATATTCTTTAAAAAATCCACGACATCTGCTAGGCTATGGAAAAATATTCTTTAAAAAATCCACGACATCTGCTAGGCTATGGAAAAATATTCTTTAAAAAATCCACGACATCTGCTAGGCTATGGAAAAATATTCTTTAAAAAATCCACGACATCTGCTAGGCTATGGAAAAATATTCTTTAAAAAATCCACGACATCTGCTAGGCTATGGAAAAATATTCTTTAAAAAATCCACGACATCTGCTAGGCTATGGAAAAATATTCTTTAAAAAAATCCACTACACCTGCTAAGCTATGAAAAAATATTCTTTAAAAAATCCACGACATCTGCTAGGCTATGGAAAAATATTCTTTAAAAAAATCCACGACACCTGCTAAGCTATGGAAAAATATTCTTTAAAAAATCCTCGACATATGCTAGGCTATGGGAAAATATTCTTTAAAAAATCCACGACATCTGCTAGGCTATGGAAAATATTCTTTAAAAAATCCACGACATATGCTAGGCTATGGAAAAATATTCTTTAAAAAATCCACGACATCTGCTAGGCTATGGAAAAATATTCTTTAAAAACTCCACGACATCTGCAAGGCCATGAACAAATATTCTTTAAAAAATCCACGACATCTGCTAGGCTATGGAATAATATTCTTTAAAAAATCCACGACATCTGCTATGCTATGGAAAAATATTCTTTAAAAAATCCACGACATCTGCTAGCCTATGGAAAAATATTCTTTAAAAAATCCACGACATCTGCTAGCCTATGGAAAAATATTCTTTAAAAACTCCACGACATCTGCTAGGCTATGGAAAAATATTCTTTAAAAACTCCACGACATCTGCAAGGCTATGAAAAAATATTCTTTAAAAAATCCACGACATCTGCTATGCTATGGAAAAATATTCTTTAAAAAATCCACGACATCTGCTAGGCTATGGAAAAATATTCTTTAAAAAATCCACGACATCTGCTAGCCTATGGAAAAATATTCTTTAAAAACTCCACGACATCTGCTAGGCTATGGAAAAATATTCTTTAAAAACTCCACGACATCTGCAAGGCCATGAACAAATATTCTTTAAAAAATCCACGACATCTGCTAGGCTATGGAATAATATTCTTTAAAAAATCCACGACATCTGCTATGCTATGGAAAAATATTCTTTAAAAAATCCACGACATCTGCTAGCCTATGGAAAAATATTCTTTAAAAAATCCACGACATCTGCTAGGCTATGGAAAAATATTCTTTAAAAACTCCACGACATCTGCAAGGCCATGAACAAATATTCTTTAAAAAATCCACGACATCTGCTAGGCTATGGAATAATATTCTTTAAAAAATCCACGACATCTGCTATGCTATGGAAAAATATTCTTTAAAAAATCCACGACATCTGCTAGCCTATGGAAAAATATTCTTTAAAAAATCCACGACATCTGCTAGCCTATGGAAAAATATTCTTCAAAAACTCCACGACATCTGCTAGGCTATGGAAAAATATTCTTTAAAAAATCCACGACATCTGCTAGGCTATGGAAAAATATTCTTTAAAAAATCCACGACATCTGCTAGCCTATGGAAAAATATTCTTTAAAAAATCCACGACATATGCTAGGCTATGGAAAAATATTCTTTAAAAAATCCACGACATCTGCTAGGCTATGGAAAAATATTCTTTAAAAAATCCACGAAATCTGCTATGCTATGGAAAAATATTCTTTAAAAAATCCACGACATCTGCTATGCTATGGAAAAATATTCTTTAAAAAATCCACGACATCTGCTAGGCTATGGAAAAATATTCTTTAAAAAATCCACGACATCTGCTAGGCTATGGAAAAATATTCTTTAAAAAATCCACGACATCTGCTAGGCTATGGCAAATATTCGGTAAAAAATCCACGACATCTGCTAGACTATGGAAAAATATTCTTTAAAAAATCCACGACATCTGCTAAGCCATTAAAAAATATTCTTTTAAAAATCCACGACATCTGCTAGGCCATGAAAACATATTCTTTAAAAAATCCGCGACATCTGCTAGGCTATGGAAAAATATTCTTTAAAAAATCCACGACATCTGCTAGGCTATGGAAAAATATTCTTTAAAAAATCCACGACATCTGCTAGGCTATGGAAAAATATTCTTTAAAAATCCACGACATCTGCTAGGCCATGAAAAAATATTCTTTAAAAAATCCACGACATCTGCTAGGCCATGAAAAAATATTCTTTAAAAAATCCACGACATCTGCTAGGCTATGGAAAAATATTCTTTAAAAAATCCACGACATCTGCTAGGCCATGAAAACATATTCTTTAAAAAATCCGCGACATCTGCTAGGCTATGGAAAAATATTCTTTAAAAAATCCACGACATCTGCTAGGCTATGGAAAAATATTCTTTAAAAAATCCACGACATCTGCTAGGCTATGGAAAAATATTCTTTAAAAATCCATGACATCTGCTAGGCCATGAAAAAATATTCTTTAAAAAATCCACGACATCTGCTAGGCCATGAAAAAATATTCTTTAAAAAATCCACGACATCTGCTAGGCCATGAAAAAATATTCTTTAAAAAATCTACTACATCTGCTAGGACACGAAAAAATATTCTTTAAAAAATCCACGACATCTGCTAGGCCATGAAAAAATATTCTTTAAAAAATCCACGACATCTGCTAGGCCATGAAAAAATATTCTTTAAAAAATCCACGACATCTGCTAGGCCACGAAAAATATTCTTTAAAAAATCCACGACATCTGCTAGGCCATGAAAAAATATTCTTTAAAAATCCACAACATCTGCTAGGCCATGAAAAAATATTCTTTAAAAAATCTACGACATCTGCTAGGCCATGAAAAAATATTCTTTAAAAAATCCACGACATCTGCTAGGCCATGAAAAAATATTCTTTAAAAAATCCACGACATCTGCTAGCCATGAAAAAATATTCTTTAAAAAATCCACGACATCTGCTAGGCCATGAGAAAATATTCTTTAAAAAATCCACGACATATGCTAGGCCATGAGAAAATATTCTTTAAAAAATCCAGGACATATTTTAAGTCATGAAAAAATATTCTTTCAAAATCCACGACATCTGCTAGGCCATGAGAAAATATTCTTTAAAAAATCCTCGACATATGCTAGGCTATGGGAAAATATTCTTTAAAAAATCCACGACATCTGCTAGGCTATGGAAAATATTCTTTAAAAAATCCACGACATATGCTAGGCTATGGAAAAATATTCTTTAAAAAATCCACGACATCTGCTAGGCTATGGAAAAATATTCTTTAAAAACTCCACGACATCTGCAAGGCCATGAACAAATATTCTTTAAAAAATCCACGACATCTGCTAGGCTATGGAATAATATTCTTTAAAAAATCCACGACATCTGCTATGCTATGGAAAAATATTCTTTAAAAAATCCACGACATCTGCTAGCCTATGGAAAAATATTCTTTAAAAAATCCACGACATCTGCTAGCCTATGGAAAAATATTCTTTAAAAACTCCACGACATCTGCTAGGCTATGGAAAAATATTCTTTAAAAACTCCACGACATCTGCAAGGCCATGAACAAATATTCTTTAAAAAATCCACGACATCTGCTAGGCTATGGAAAAATATTCTTTAAAAAATCCACGACATCTGCTAGGCTATGAAAAAATATTCTTTAAAAAATCCACGACATCTGCTATGCTATGGAAAAATATTCTTTAAAAAATCCACGACATCTGCTAGGCTATGGAAAAATATTCTTTAAAAAATCCACGACATCTGCTAGCCTATGGAAAAATATTCTTTAAAAACTCCACGACATCTGCAAGGCCATGAACAAATATTCTTTAAAAAATCCACGACATCTGCTAGGCTATGGAAAAATATTCTTTAAAAAATCCACGACATCTGCTAGCCTATGGAAAAATATTCTTTAAAAAATCCACGACATCTGCTAGGCTATGGAAAAATATTCTTTAAAAAATCCACGACATCTGCTAGGCTATGGAAAAATATTCTTTAAAAACTCCACGACATCTGCAAGGCCATGAACAAATATTCTTTAAAAAATCCACGACATCTGCTAGGCTATGGAATAATATTCTTTAAAAAATCCACGACATCTGCTATGCTATGGAAAAATACTCTTTAAAAAATCCACGACATCTGCTAGCCTATGGAAAAATATTCTTTAAAAAATCCACGACATCTGCTAGCCTATGGAAAAATATTCTTTAAAAACTCCACGACATCTGCTAGGCTATGGAAAAATATTCTTTAAAAACTCCACGACATCTGCAAGGCCATGAACAAATATTCTTTAAAAAATCCACGACATCTGCTAGGCTATGGAATAATATTCTTTAAAAAATCCACGACATCTGCTATGCTATGGAAAAATATTCTTTAAAAAATCCACGACATCTGCTAGGCTATGGAAAAATATTCTTTAAAAAATCCACGACATCTGCTAGGCTATGGAAAAATATTCTTTAAAAAATCCACGACATCTGCTAGGCTATGGAAAATATTCTGTAAAAAATCCACGACATCTGCTAGGCTATGGAAAAATATTCTTTAAAAAATCCACGACATCTGCTAAGCCATTAAAAAATATTCTTTTAAAAATCCACGACATCTGCTAAGCCATGAAAAAGTATTCTTTAAAAAATCCACGACATCTGCTAGGCCATGAAAAAATATTCTTTTAAAAATCCACGACATCTGCTAAGCCATGAAAAAATATTATTTAAAAAATCCACAGCATCTGCTAGGCTATGGAAAATATTCTTTAAAAAATCCACGACATCTGCTATGCTATGGAAAAATATTCTTTAAAAAATCCACGACATCTGCTAGGCTATGGAAAAATATTCTTTAAAAAATCCACGACATCTGCTAGGCTATGGAAAAATATTCTTTAAAAAATCCACGTCATCTGCTAGGCCATGAAAAAATATTCTTTAAAAAATCCACGGAATCTTCTAGGCTATGGAAAAATATTCTTTAAAAAATCCACGACATCTGCTAGGCTATGGAAAAATATTCTTTAAAAAATCCACGACACCTGCTAAGCCATGAAAAAAATTTTGTTAAAAAAATCCACGACGCCTGCTGATCAATGAGAAAATAATTTTGAAAAATTCACGGCAGAAAAATATTCCTTAAAAATCTTTAAAATTCCTTAAAAATCGTTGAAAAATATTTCATTTAAAGATTCAATTTTTCGGCAACACATTTTTAATCGATAAAATTATTTTTTCCACTCTGTTCAAAAACTAATATCAAACTATTTGAATATCATACAATTTAAAATTCATAAGCTATTACATGTGGAGACTAACTAGCTAACGAAGTTCCTTAAAAAGTCACATTCATTATACGTCTGGTTGAACGCGCGTAATACAATCATTAATACATTTACAATTTTGTGTAAACATATAATATAGCTCACATGTATACACCGACACTATACGTGTGAGTCTCTCTCGTATACGTATACGAAACAAAAGCTTTTTTTATTAAAGAAACACTCTCGTTTTCATTTTGAAAATTTCAAAAATTTTGCTCTCATCTGTTGTGGCTATGCTCTTGGCAAAAATTTTCTTTTAATTTAGAGCCGCGAAGAAAAAAGCTTTTTTTGCCAAAGATTGGCTTAAAACATGTTTTAGCTCTTTTTAAGTCTGTTGCTGCTGAGGCTGCTGTCGTTAAAATTGTTTTTGATTTAATTTTTTCTTGTTGTTTTTGTTGCTAATAACTCTCAATAGTGTAAAAAATTGGTTTCATATAAATTTTTGTTTCAATGCGACAACAACAACATTGACAAACAGAAATATGGTCTAGAGCTCTATAATTGTATATTTTATGCCAACGTCCAGCCCCCTTCTCATCATCTTTTGCCAATTCTGCAAACCAACAAAAACACAAACGCATACTGCAGAGATGCCTGAGATTTTCTATCAAGCGAATTTGAGCAGTGGTATATAAAGCTCAACCCAACTGGACAAAATTATTCAGTTTACTGTTGTGGGTTCATCCAAATAGTAACCCTTAGCATAACTATTTTTTATTTTCTTTTCTTAATTCACTAAGAGACTAGATAAAGTCCTTGCGAGTGAGAGTTTGTGTGCGGTGTTTTTTTATTTTTTCTCCAAAATAATTAATTAGAACCAAAATGAAATCTATGGTATGAATTAATGAAAAATTATTAATATTATGAAAATTAAAAAAACAAGATATGAACAATACAATAAACATTTAATGAATATGAAATAAAAAAAGTGCAAAGAACATGTTGTGAAAGAACATTATTATTAAAAGCAACACAGAATGGCAAACAAAAGACTTAAGCAACAAACTTTATTAGTGGATAATCGTTACAATGCATCATCACATTTGGAATGTTGGCTGTTTTGAATAAAATATCGAGAAGTGAAAATGGATCATTTGTGGATTAAATTAAGCAATGTCACGACTTTTTTGTTGAAGTGATAAAAATAACATTTCGACTAGATGGGAATACAGTAAAAACGTTAAAAATATGTAAACAATTTAAAATATTTAATATTTTTCAGTTATTTAGGAAAAAAGAAATAGGTTTCTATTTCATCTAAGAAGAAGTGATTAATTAAAATAATATATTTTGCAACTTGTTTACTAGAGGCCAATAGAGCTACCTATAACTTTGCGATGAAAAATGTTTAAAGCGTTCAAAAATTTATTCTGTATCAAAACTCCTGGAAAAGTTTAGAGATATATAACTTATGGAGAGTTTTAAATACAAAAGTTATATACGAAAAAATCAATATGCCAAAATTTAGTACACCAATTCCATTAAGCAAATCTATTGGCAAAACAAATATGACTTGATATTTCAGTTGTCCAGCCTCAAAAACTAGAATTTTTGTGCAGAATTTTTGATAAGCTGAGAGTTACAAAATTATGGGAAAAGAGTCAACTTATAATTACTTACATTTCATTCAATTTATTTTTAAACAAATATAAATGATATCTAGAGGTAGTATTGAGAGATTTAGTTTATTTTTTATACTCTAGTAATAAAAATAGTAGGACTTTTTCTTCTTTAATCGTTGTTCCTTGGACGGGAGTTTTTGTTTTTCTTTAAAATTATATATTTTGTCAGCTAATTTTCTTCTTTCATCGTGGGTCTTCTTATGGGAATTTGCCTTTGCCTTTGTCTTTTGATAGGATTCTGTCTTATTTAATAGTATTTTTCGTCTTTAAACGTTTATCTGCTAATAGACTTTGTTCTTCATCATAAAAAATGTCCACATTTAAAGGTTATTTTTTCATGAGTTTTTCTTCTTTTTTTTATGGGAATTTTCCATCTTTATACCCAGGCTTTTGATTACAAATTTTTTTTTCTTAACGTAAATCTTTATTAAATTGGGTCTCTTGAACGTGGTTCTTTTTATAAATAAACTTTATTCATTAAAAGTGTGTGGTTCAACACCAATTGAAGTTTCTTCAGATGTAGGCAACATTACGCTGAAGATTGTCAATGGTACATGCTGACCTATTGATCCATTGACACCAATATTTTAAATAGACCCAAGAATTTCGATACAATTTCGATACAGATACAATTTCGTATTAAGGTACACAAAATTTTTTAACAGAGAGGTGTTTTACGAACTGAAAAAAACAAAGCCAAATTGGAAATATTTCTTATATGTGGTAAACTTTAAAAACGGGATGCAATATTTTTGTAACAGTGTTTTCAAATCACAATTAATGAAATTTTAATTTCGATATCTTGAATGGAAGTATTTTCTTTGCACTTTCCTTTATAAGTGACACAACGTTGCTATCATTTTCGCTGAAAACTACTCTGCGGATTTCCTTGTTCAATACCATTGTCTCATATTGGTTAACAGTTTATAACAAGATTTAAAAAAGTGTGCCTTCTACAAACTTAAAAGGTTATCTGTATCTATTACCAGATTACCTTGCTTGTCTCTACGATTCATCTTTCTGACTCCTGCACATCTCGATTTTTCACATTTTCGTTTTTCTCATTCCTCTCTTTTTTACGAAAAAGTAGTATCTCCTATTCTACCCAGGTAGCCCTTTATTATACCCTCAGCATTTATGCTAACGAGGGTATATACATTTTCATACGGGCAAAATGTGTCTTATGGAAATAATGGTTTTAGACCCCAAGTATGTTCGGACGAAATTCGTTTCAGACAATTTGGAGTTGATGTAGCTATGTCCGTCCGTCTGTCTGTCTGGCTGGCTGGTGCGCATGATAACTCTCTAACGGATCAACCGATTCAGTCCAAAATTTAGTTTTCGTAATATTTTGTCAAAACTTAGTTTAAGTTTGAAGATGGGTTATATCGGTCCACTCCTTCCGGTACCTTTCCCACAAAAAATCGGAAAAGTTCAGTTTAGGATCGAAAATGTTCGGACAAATTGTGCGCAGGGTAACACTTGAAGGGAGTAACCTATCTGGTCATAATTTGCACATTGTAAAATTTCTACCAGACTTAGATGCGGTTCCAATATGGACTCAATCGGTCCACACCTTCGGGTACGTCCCACACAAAAATTCGGAAAAGTTCAGCTTAGGACCTGCTCTAGAATTTCTTCGATTTTTGTTATAACAACTTGTATTCACTGTCCCCTATACGACGGTACAAATTTCATCAGGGGCAAATCCATACTTCCTGAGAAAATAGCCTGAAAAAATCCCTATGACACTGCGTGTAATGGTTGGAGGTCGAACGGATCTGCCGATTCGGTCCAAACTTTGGCCTTCGTAATGCTTTTTCCAAGCTTTATTTAACTTCGAAGATACCCCACAAAAGTTCAAAAATGTTCGGAAAAATTGTGTGCACGATAACTCTTGAAGGGAGTGACCGATGTAATCCATACTCTGCACATCCTAATATATCTACCAGATATAGATCAGGTTCGAGTACGGACTAAATTTGCCTTCTCCTTCGGGTACCTCCCACACAAAATTTCGGTTCACTTTAACTCCTGCTCTCGAATCACTTTGATTTTTGTTGAAGCAACTTGCATTCCATACTTCTTGAGATAACAGCCCGAAAGGTGTATAAACCGCCTAAGGCACCTCATGTAGTGGCTGGAGAGCACGATAACTCTCGAAACGATCAACTGATTTGGTCCAAAATTTGGCCTTCGTCATATTTTGTCCAATGTTATTTTCAGTTGGAAGATGAATAATACCGGTCCACAACTTCTGGTACTTCCCCCCAATATTTAAAAAATGTCACTAAAATGGTATGAACGGGGCAAACAATTTGGCCCAACCTTTGGATTTCCTAATATTTTGTCCAAATTTAGTTTGGCTTTTAAAATGGCCCATATCGGTCCTCGCTTTTGGGTACATCCACCACAAAAATTCAACATTTGTGTCTAAGTGCAGTTTAGGGTCTGTTCGAAGATCCTTTTGGTTCGTTGTGGTCCTGTTTAAAGCGATATTATGTTTTTCGTGGACAAGTCCATGCTTCCTGGTATATTGCTTCAAAAGTTATACCATGACCCACTCAAATGACTAGTGGGCGCGATATCTATCGAAAAGATATGGCTCCCAAAATAAGATCCACTTCTATAATGGACCAAGTCGGTCAATTCCTTTAAGTACCTTCTCCGCAACACTTTGAACTTTAATCTTAATCCACATTTTTGTCGGCAAGCTCAAATATTCAAAAAGGGACATCAAATTCTGAAAAGACCCCAAATATATTCGATCTGTCCGTAGATGAAAGTTAAAATTCACATAGTAATAATTTATAATTGTTCCACAAACATCCCAGACGGGACAGGGGAAACTTCTCTCACACATAGGCTGAGGGTATATCTCTGTCAGCAAAACCGACTGACACTTTTTTACTTGCTGTGTCACATCCTTTTCCTGGACAGCAGGACAACATTCCGATCATAAAATATGTTCCGAATACAGGTGTCGGTATTCGTTGGGATTTAGGCAAATGTCACTAGTTTGTATCCAACGAATTAAATAGAATGTATGACAAGATTCGTGGGTACAATTATAGTACGTCAAATACGGTGACGCACTATAATAAACAGACTGGTGTGCAGGTCAACTATCGACAGTAAATCAGGTAACAACAATGTATACATATATCGTACAGTTCAAGTCACAAGAATGTATATATAGTACAGTTCCTTCGGGTACTTCACTAACAAAAGTTTGACGACGAGTGAAAAAGCTGTTCAGTTCAGCCTGGCCGAAACTCCACCAAAAGTTATACTGAAACCAAACTGCAGCCATTTCGGTAGAAATATAGAAAATCGGGCGGTAGCACTCTATAGGAGCTATACAAAAAGATGAACCTATACCGACAATTCTATGCACAAATAAGTTTTAGCTCCAATAGAGACTCGATGCCAAATTTCAGGTATTACGTTGACTAAAAACATTAAAACACCGAAAATCAGGAGGTTCTCTTCTATGGGGGCTATATCAAATCGTTTACCTGCTCATGCAAATTTCTGGAGAATATTTTTGTAGCCCAAGGGAAGACTATATACCAAATGCCTGCTATTTGGATGCGAAAATGAGACTGAAAACGTAAAAATACTGAAAATCAGTATATACCGTTCTATGGGGGTTATATCCAAACGTTGACTTGCTTTGACAAATTTCTTGAGAAAATGAAAGGGAAGACTAAATACCTAACATATTTCGGTGAGATAATTCAGTTAAAATCTTAACATTTTTCAAATTCGGGGAGTGCGGTAGCGCTATGTGCGCTACATCACAACCATGAACTGCTCAAGCGAATACTAAATACTAAACAAGACTAATAGTACGTTTACACTAGAGTTTTTTGCCGGGTTAACCCACTTCGAGAGGATTTATTTCAAGTTTGCGCTATGGAACTGACATTTGAAATCCAAACCCACTGAAATCCGCCTAAGTGTAACCGGGTTTTCGAATTTATAAAAATTAATGAATTTATAAAAATGACTGATAATTGTGATAAAAATGTCGGGTATTTTGCAAAAATTAGTTGTTCGACTTATTTAAGACAAGATAGAATGTATACATATATTTAAAAATAAATCACGAAATGTGTCCATAAGTCGCAGTATGCATTTCTGAAAATTGTCGAAATCTGTTTCCAAAACATTTCTAAAAACTATTGGTCTCCTACTGCGATATTTCCAATTGTTACGTGAAATATCATTACCTCTTAATTAATTTGAAGTGTTTATATAATCTGGTACCTTTTTAGTAGATCTGGCAACCCTCCTGATTTTATTATTCTGTAGGTAATTTTTATTGTAATTGATTTCAGTACATCCTGGTGAACTAAAAAACTCTTAAAACATCTTAATTTTCAGAAAAAAAAACCTATGGGACCCTGTTCACACGTTATATGACCTGGTACTTCCTTGGTCCATATGGTAACTTTCCTAGTAGGGATATTCTATGCCTAATATTGTTGATACTTGTTATTAGTTAATCCTTGTTAAGAATAAAATTCATAAAAATTTTTAAGTATTTACCGAAAATATGAAATATTTTGCAAAATCCATAACATTTCGAAAACATTTATTTGACAACTTGCATTGCAAGTAATTATTGGTTTTCGTTATTTTTTTTTTTTTTTGGACAACGTGGATTATTTTTTTATTTTTACTTCCTATCTTGTCTTAAATAAGTCTAACCACTAATTTTTTTTCCAAAACCTGACATTTTTATCACAATTATCAGTCATTTTTCATATTACATATATTCATAAAAATATTAGTTTTCTTGGTTTGAAAACAATTACTTGAGAAACTCTTTGTGTCATTTTTAACAAATATTCATTCACATGAAATTTTTTCAGATTAAAATCTCCTAAAATATTTTTTTTTTCTTGGAAAATTAATGCAAAATTGCCTTTATTTGACTCTGTGGGGTAACCACTTGATATTTGTGTTCTTATCTCTCTAAAAAAATAACCCCTTATGTAGGTAACATTTCCTGAATATCTCAGCCATGCAAACTTTTCTGGAAGTGGTGACTTAAGACGAAGTTTGAATTTGGTGCACACATTGCTTTAAGATAAGTCTCATTTGTCCCTTTGGGAATGTTTGTAGGAACATATGTATATACATACAGGGACGTACGCAGAATTTCATTTGGGGGGGGGGTGGGGTCACCTTGACCAAAAATTATGAAATTAAAAATTATAAAGCTATGTTAAAGGGGTTTTGTTAATTTTATATGAAAGCATATAATTTCAATAGAGAGAGTTTACAATATTTTTTAAATATAATTTTGAATTTTGGAACAGAGTACAATAAATTAGTCTTTGGATGTTTAGAATTGAAATGAACCATATCCGAACACGTTCAGTATAGTCCCTATACAAAAATTCCGTCAGGTATTTTGAAGATTTTATCCGAATTCTCCAACGCAATTGACGCAGATTTTCAGTATTTCTTCTTCTTTAAAGTACATATCCATATATCACACATTAACTTCAGTACTATTAAAAAAATTTTGTCTTATTTTTGCCTTATTAAGTTATCAATTGAACACATTTTTACCACGAAGAAAAACCTTTTAATGTTATTTGTATACCATTAATTAATTGAAATAAATAACCCCAAAAAACGAATAACTTGAATCCGCGAGTGGAGATTGGACTTGTACCGAACTATTGTAAGAAACTAATATTCTTTTATGTCATAAAAACACCAAATCTTTACTATATTACCACAAGTGATAGAGTCCATGCAAGCCAAATAAAAAAATTCAGAAAATTACATTTATGGTCTGTTCCAGTACTGAAAGAATCTACTCATTTTTAGTAGTAAAAATGTGTAGATTCTTGCAGGTTCTGGAACAGGCATTTAGAAAAAAGAGAAAACATTTTTATCAGGAGTCGGGCGATACCAACTACGACTCATAGACTCCGAATTCTACTCGCAGTACTGTTTGAGACTACGAAATCCACATTCGGTCTCGGCAAAATGTTAGCTAAGTCCCGACAAATTAGGTTAAGTCGGAAAACTCCATCAGTAGTGCGATTGTCTAACACATTTTTTGAGTTACCGACAAAAATCGGTAAAATTTAAAAGCAAAATTATGAATGAAAAGTTCAATAAAAGTTTACAACAGTCTTACTATCGGTAGAACTTTACGACTGCTTTTTATTCGTCACAAACTTTCCGAAAAAAAACCGGTAATTACCGAAATTATGAGCATTTTAATTGTACCGACAATTTTCTGTAACTCAAAAATTGAGTTAGAGAATCGCTCTACTGATATCTCAATGGTTGTTGTTCCGCCTTATTTCTATCTTATTTGTACGATTAGATGTTTATGAACTAGATGCCATTTAAAACTTTCCAAGGACTATGACTTCTGTCGGCACAGCGGAGGCAATCTTATGAAAATTCATAACTTTTGTTTTCTCGAAAACAAGTAAAAATGTATCAGTCGGGTTTGCCGACAGCCTGTGTAAGTTGAGACTTTTATCTATAGACAGATCGAATACGGGCTTCGTAACCAAAATCGTTGTCTTCAAAATTGTGTAGTTAGGGAGTTTCAGAATTTCGTGGCCTTTCTTGGACGTATGAACTTTCCGACAAAAATATCGAAACATTTAGGTATAAAACCTCACGATTGTGGGCGTTGCGAATAAATGCTTAGGCTGAGCTCATAAATTTGACTTCGATAAGAGCGCAAAAGTTTTCCACTTTTGTGGAGAAGCTACCTGAAAGAATGATCCATTTTGGAAGTGGACCTAATTTTGGAAGTCATTTCTTTTGATAGTTATGGTGTCAAGCCGTTATTTTAGTTGGTCATGGTAAGATTTAGAGCTTTTGAACGGTTAAAATAGAATATCGCTGTAACCAAGACCGCAAGCAGTAGCATTGGTCAAAATATCCAATGGATTCTCGAACATATGTACATATGTACGTCCGGAAGTAGTTTTAGGATATTCAAAGTTTCGGTGAAATCGGATATTGACATTTTGTGTGGGAGGTACCTGAAGTAGTGAACCGATATAATCAATATTCGAACCAAATCTATGTCCCCAAGAAATCGATTTGGACCTTTGAGAGTTATTGTGCGTATCATTTTAGCGAAATATTTTGTAGTCTTATGACTTAAAGTTCGGTTGATCAGTTCGAGAGTTCTCATGCGCTCGAGCCAGACAGAAGAACGAACTGAGCTAAATCGACGCCAAATTATTTGATGCGGCTTTTGTCGAAACATGTAAAAGTCAAAGGTCATTATTTCGATGAGGTAAATTTTTATCGTTAGCCTAAAGGCCGAAATTATAGCATATTTTAATACCATTTAACCAATGTTTGAGCATTAATTTCGTTTATGGTTGTTTTCAGGTGGCTTGTTTCTGGTGGGTATGCTACGTATAGCAGATATTAGCACTTTATGACACACAACAATAAATTTCTCTCCAGGCCCCCCCCTGCGTACGTCCCGGTATACATATATATTATAATTTCTGGTATCTCAAAAATATCACTGCTTTATTTATAATTTGTGACACGGAATCCTTTTGGATATATAATAGAATTTATAAGGGTGGCGCTGAATAATACACTCTAACTACCGCGATATTTTTTATTCATGTGATTAAATTACTCCAAATTGCAATTTTAAACTTCATTATTCATCCATCCTCAACTAAATATGTCACATGCTTCCCATTACATACAATTATGGTAGGTACTCCCCAAAAAGCATGTCACTCGGTTCAACAACATACCTTGGCCTCAATTTTACCGACAATTTTTTTTTATTATTTAACAATGTTTATAAAACAATTCAAATAAACACTCATTACATAATTTAAACATTTAAAGCAAACTTAAAAATCAACAACAAAAATTAGAGCAATTTCCTTAAGCTCCAGCAAATGAACACACAAAAAGAAGGCAAACGACCTTAACAAGAAACGTGCCACAACCAAAATGTAAGCAAATCGAACAAGAAATGCTTCCGTTGTTTTGTCCCACAGTTTGTCCACACGAGGAACCAAAGAAACAGAAATAAATGTCTAACCACATTACGTGAAGTTCTATAAAAGGAAAACAGCAACAACAAAACTTCCAGCTACACGTACTTCCCGTGTGGTGGACAATTAACGCTATAAAGTGTGCCACACTCGGCACGTACTAGCGGTCGAAAAAAGAGTTTTAGGTCAATGCATTTTGTTATGATTTGATTGATTATGTTGTTGTTACCATTAAATATTATATAATATTAAGATTCTTAATTTGGGTAGTCCGGTTGATCATAAAATTATTGTGTGCCTACTTTTGTTTGTTTTGTTTTTTGTTACGTTGTTTTGTTTTTATTTTGCTTTTCGTTATTGATTTGGCAAAAAAAAATTGTTTTACCGGCTTTTTTATGCAATGTTCGGTAGCGCTTGAATTCCACTATGAAGTAATCGATGATGGCTTTAAGCCAAGTTCATTGCAATTTTCAGTTTGTTGTGTATGTACTTTTGTTTGATTTTGAAAACCATGTCTAGGTTTTCATTGTGGTTCCTTTAAGTGACTGTTCAAACTGACATTTTATTCATTTCACTTTTTGTGTTTATTGTCTTCGTTGCCTGTTGCCATCATTTCTCATGTTGGATTTATGATTTACCATGTTTTATTAATGCTGTTGTACAAAATATTTCATTACTTTTTTGGCTTGAATTACCTCTTTGACCAAAGTTGGCAATGCTTTGATGACATTAAATGAAGTGTTAAATAATAAATAATCAAATATGTTGGAAGGAAAAACCTTGAATTGTTAGTTGACATAAGGCATATGTCTACACCCTTGGCATGCAAAGCATGCCATGTAGAGGGAGAAAAAGAGAGGCATATTAAATTTGTCATGTAATTGTAATGACATAAAAATATCCTTATATAGTGAGGTATGGCGAATTAAGACCTTGCCATGTTTTAAACATATAACATGTAGAAAAATTCCATAGATCTAGTTATGTAATTACACATACATACATGCGTTCCCACCAAACATTCCAAAGGGTATAAAGAAGACATCTCTCAAATCAATAAGTGCACCCGATTCATCGTAGCTAAATAACATGGAGACTACTTTCTATTGTCGATTCCGAACGATGTGTCTTAAGACACCACTTGTAGAGAAGTTTTACTTTCCTGGAATAAATATGTACCTGTTCCAATAAAGTTGATACGGATATTTTTGTCTATAAAGAACTCAATATGCTAAATTAAGGGTAATTCGTAATTGTATCTTTTAAGATACAAGATCATACACCTCTCTGTGCATAAACATTTCACGGATCAACATGTTATGAGCAACGCGTAATCACCAAAATTAATGGGCTTCTATCTCACTGAGATCCAAATATCTACCAAACCTTTTACTGACGACCTTCCCTAAATTATGACCCATGGCATGATTACGAGGTTTAGGTGGACAGACTGAATGACACACATAACCATTAAACTTCAACCCAATTCGAGAAGTGGTCTTAAACTGGATTGAACTGTTGAGGTACCTGAATAAATAGACCGTCCACCACTTATCGTGCTCATCAACCATTCTAGTTGGTCATCGTAGGACTTTTCAGAATTTTTGGGTAATTATGTCAGGAAGCATGGACTTACCCTCGAAACAAATTATATGCTATAATCAGAATCAGACCTTAAACTGTATTTAAGCGAAAACGTTGAGCTTCTGTGAGGGTGCTAACGGACGAAGATGTCCGATATAGACCATCTTACGATGCGCAAAATTTGACAGTTATTGACACTTGGGACCTTCTGGACTATATTCAATGAAAATTTCAAAACAATCTCGTAGAACAGCCCTTAAACTGAATTTTATTTTAAATTATCGTGCCTACCAGTCATTTTAGCTACCGAAAGGTGTTGTTCCATATAAGTTTGAGAAAAATGTTACGATGTATAAAGTTTGGATGAGTCAGTCATTTCAATATTTGTCGTGCCCACCGGCCATTTAAGTTGGTCGACGTAGATTTTTTACAGATTCTGGACCATTATATTAGGAAGCATGGTCTTGCCCACAAAAAACATTATTTAGCTATAAACATTACCACAAGGAGTAACTTTAATAAAAATTATCCAACGATACTCGAACAGTCCTTAAATTGCATATAAGGGAATATTTTGAACTTTTGTTGTAGTCCGATAAATACCTCCTAGGAACTTGATGTATCTATGGATGAATTTATGCGTTGTGTAAATATTCGACCAAATCCGATTATAGTAAGTTATCGTGCTCATCGATTGTTTAGGCTGTTTGATTTTGGGTCATTATGTCAGGAAGCATGGACTTATCGACGAAAAAAACTTATACTGTTGTAATCAAAGTCACACGTATTACATTTCATGAACATTTCAAAACGATCCTCGAACAGCCCTTTGATTTTTCTTAATAAAAAAAGCTCGTCACTGTAAAAACAACATACATTTGAGTAATGAAATGTTCGATGACAGAGAAACCACTCCACAGCCGATATGTCTGATGAGCTGCTACCAACAGCGAAATCGGTCACATAATGGCGGTTGTGTGGGTTTGAATCCTCGGCTTTCCTTTTTCACTTACGAAAATATCTTTGTCATTAAACTCGACTCGAATTTTTGCAAAATTTTTTTTGGCCAAATCGGTAAACTGTGGCCCTTAAACTGCGCTTTAGCGAACATTTTAAATAAATAAATAAAATGGCGGTTGTGTGGGTTCGAATCTTCGGTTTCCTTTTTCACTTCAAAAAAAAAAACTTCGTCATTAAGTTCGACTCGAATTTTTGCAAAATTTTAGCCAAATCGGTAAACTCCGGCCTCTCAACTGCGCTTTAGCGAACATTTTGAATTTTTGTTATATAAAATACGTTTGGAGTTGGTGAAGCATGGTATTTAGAGTTTTTGTTTTGTATCATTATCTCAGGAAGTATCAACATGCCTCCGAAAAATGTGTACTGTTGCAATAGCAAGCACAGCCTTCTGCAAACAATTTCAAAACGATCCGAGATGTATCCTTAAACAGCACTTGTGCCCAAAATTTTAAAATTTTGTGTAAAAAGTAGTCGAAGGAATGATCCGATGCAGTACATATTCGAACCTAATCTATGTCTGCAAACAATATTACCATGTGCAAAGTTTGGACCAAATGAGACTAACCGTAGTAGAGTAGTAGTTGATAGTTATAGTGTGAAAAAATTTGGCGAAGAATTTTTAAGTTTTGCTAGAGAGTTACACGAAGAAGTGGACCTAAATATTATGAGGTTCAAAAATTATCGTGGGTACCAGCCAGACAGAAATACGAACAGGGCTAATATGGACTCCAAATTGTCTAAAACCGATTTCATCCGACCATACTTGAGGTTCAAATCTCATATTTTGATGATGCAAAGTTTTGATCGCACCATACCTTCGTTAGTTAGACAGAGGCTATTAAAATAGACCGAAAATACATCCTGAAAATGACAATTTCTCTCTTCAAACACTTACAAGAATTTCTGTAAGTCCATGAAAAATATTTTCTAAAAAATTAACGAAAAAAATATTTTTTTAAAAATCCACGACATAAGATGGTCTCTAGAAAACTACTCTTTAAAAAATCCACGACATATGCTAGTCCATGAAAAAAATATTCTATAAAAATTCACGACATCTGCTAGTTAATGCAGAAATATTTTCTAAGAATTTACGACATATCTTAGTCCATGAAAAAATATTTTTTAAAAATTCTCGACGTCTGCTAGTCCAAGAAAAAATATTATTTAAAAAATCCACGACATCTGCTAGTTCATGAAAAATATTCTCTAAAAATTCCATGACATCTGCGGCCCTGTAAAAATATTTTTTAAAAAAAATCCAAAAGATCTGCTGGTCTGTGAAAAATATTTTCCAAAAAATCCACGAAAAAAAAACACGACATGTCCCGGTCTGAGAAAAATATTTTTTTAAAAAGCCACGACATGTGCTGGTCTTTGAAAAATATTTTTTAAAAAATCCACGACATTTGCAGTCCAGTAAAAATATTTTGTTAAAAAATCCACAACATTTGCTTGTCCATGAAAAATATTTTCTAAAAAATCCACGAAAAAAATATTTTTTAAAAATCCACGACATACGATGGTCTCTAGAAAAGAACTCTTTAAAAAAATCCACGACATCTGTTAGTCCATGAAAAAATATTCTTTAAAAAATTCGCGACATCAGCTGGTCTAAACAAATATTACTTAAAACTGCACGACTGTGATGGTCTCTAAAAATATTCTTTTAAAAATCCACGACATCCGATGACCTCTAAAAAATATTCTTTAAAAAATCCACGACATCTGATGGCCTCTAAAAAATTTTCTTTTAAAATCCACGACATTTGCTAGTCCATGAAAAAATATTCTGCAAAAATCCACGACATCTGCTAGTCCATGAAAACAAATTTTTTAAAAAGTCCAGGACATCTGCTGGTACTTGCAAACATATTTTTTTAAATAGTCCACGACATCTGCTGGTACTTGAAAACATATTTTTTAATAGTCCATGACATCTGCTGGTACATGAAAATATACTCTTTGAAAAATCCACGACATATGCTGATCCATGAAAGATATTCTTTAAAAAATCCACGACATATGCTGATCCATGAAAGATATTCTTTAAAAAATCCACGACATCCAATAGTCCATGAAATGTATTCTTTAAAAATCCACGACGTCTGATAGTGCATGAAAAAATATTCTTTAAGAGATTCACGACATCTGCTGGTCTGTGATTTTTTTTTTAAATCCACGACAACTTCTGGTCTGTGAAAAACATTTTTGAAAAAATTCACGACATCTGCTGGTCTGTGATTTTTTTTTTTAAATCCACGACAACTTCTGGTCTGTGAAAAACATTTTTGAAAAAATTCACGACATCTGCTGGTCTGTGAAAAATATATTTTAAAAAATTCACGACATCTACTGGTCCGTGAAAAATATTTTTTAAAAAATCCACGATTCCGCTGGTCGATGAAAAAAATATTCTTTAAAAATTGACGATATCCTCCATATTGTTGAAAAATCCACGACATCTGCTAGTCGATTAATAAATATTCTTTAAAAAATCCACAACATCCGCTAGTTCATATGAAAAAAATCCACGAAAAGTGATAGTCCAGGAAAAAATATTCTTTAAAAAATACACGACATCATCTGCTAGTTCATGAAAAAATAATTAAAAAAATATTAAAATAAAATATTTTTTTTTTAATTTCAGGACATAGTCCGTGAAAAAATATTTTTTTAAATCCACGACATCTGCTGCTCCAAGAAAAAGTATTCTCTAAACAATCCACTACAGATGATAGTCCATGAAAACTTAGTCTCTACAAAATCCACAACGTCTGCTAGTCCTTGAAATTAAAATCCGCTCTATCAATATTATGAAAGCATGATTAATATTTTTTTTAAAAAAATATCATACGCTCTAGTGCACAAGCTTTTTAATTAATAATAATCATACGCCCCCACCAACGAATTTGATATGTTGAATTTATTATGTTCATTGCCCATTTCTAAATGTTTCAAGTATCAAATTTACATTTCAAATCTCTATCCAATTTCTTCTCTCTTGTTACAGCTTATTTTTGGGCTCTTAGCCCTTTGTGTCTTCGCCAGTGCCGAGGATGCCAAGAAGGCTGTAGAAGCAAAATCTATTGAACCAAAACCCGCCGCAACTGAGGTCAAGGTATCGGCCGCCAGTACAGTAGAAAAGAAACAGGAGAAACGTGGTATTCTTCATGGTGTTGGCCATGGTTATGCTCCTGCCGGATATGGTCATTCGGGTGGTGGTATTGTTTTGAGCGGCCATGGTGGTGGTGGCCTTTATGGTGGAGCTGTTGCCTATGGTGGTGGTTATGGTGGCGGTTATGGTGGTGGTTTCGGTGGTGGTTTCGGTGGTACTGGTTTGGGTGGTGGTGCCATTCCCACAAATGTACAAGTCAACACAGTGGTACGTAATGTCGCTGTACCCTATCAAGTGGAACGTCGTATTCCTGTGCCGGTCGAAAGAACTGTTACCTATCCCGTGAAGGTCCCCGTACCAGCCCCCTACCCCGTTGAAAAGACTGTCACCTACCCTGTCAAGGAAATTGTTAAAGTACCAGTACATATTCCCCAACCCTACCCCGTGGAGAAGACCGTCCACGTTCAAGTGCCAGTACATGTTGATCGCCCAGTGCCTGTAAAGGTTCACGTTCCAGCTCCATACCCCGTCGAAAAGATTGTTCAAGTACCCGTTAAGGTACCCGTGCCACAACCCTACCCAGTTGAAAAGATTGTTCAAGTACCCGTTAAAGTACCAGTCCATGTACCACAACCCTACCCCGTGGAGAAGATCGTTCAAGTTCCCTATAAGGTGGCTGTTGATCGTCCATACCCAGTACATGTGGATAAACCCTACCCCGTACCAGTGGAGAAACCAGTACCATATCCAGTAGAAAAACAAGTCCAAGTCAATGTACAGGTACCCGTTGATAATCCAGTGCCAGTACCAGTTGATCGTCCAAGAGCTGTGCCCGTCAAGGTTGGCGTACCACAACCTTATCCAGTCATTAAGGAAGTTCCTTATCCCGTTGAACGCCAAGTACCCTACCCAGTGAAGGTACCAGTTGAACGTCCCGTACCTGTACACATTGAACACAATGTCCCCGTGACCGTGGAAAGACAAGTGCCCTATAAGGTACCCGTAGCCGTGCCAGTACAATTGGAAACCCATGTTGGAGGCGGTATTGCTGTTGGTGGCGGTTACGGCGGCGGTTACGGCGGTTATGGCGGCGGTTACGGTCACGGTGGTTATGGCCATGGTTATGGTGGTCATGGCGGTTATCACCACAAAAAATAGACAATTTCTACTCGTGAGGCATAAAAGCAACACCAGCAACAACAAAGATTTCACTTTTAATCGAAACACGAGGACCTATTTTTAGAATCTAAAATGGTCCTTGTGTGTGAGTTTTTTTATTGAAAATTTTTTTTATTTTTATTTTTAACTGTAAATCTAATTTTTGTATATTTTGTTTTGTTTAGTTTTAGAGTGTGATAACGAAGAAGAACAAAAAAAAACAGAGAAAAGACGAAAAATATTTTTGAAATTCGAAAAAATCAAACAATTTCGTAAGAATTGGCCAAAACAATTACGAAAAGATTTGTTGTGCTTCCATTTTTAAGAAATATAGGAATACTTTCTTTGACCTTAACCCGAATACGCTTTAACACGATTTAACACTGCCGCAAGAGTTGTGGATTTCGTCGGTCAAACTTGCCTTTTCCTATATTTCGTTTTGTTCGATTACTTCCCCACCCCTGTGTGGGATGGCACAACATTTGTTTGATTGTTTGGCCAGTTTGAGTTTTAGTTTAGTTTGACCCAAACAAAAATTGTTAATTTCTATTCTTTCTTTTAATTTGTATATATTTAATGTATTTTGTAAATAAATAAAACCAACTATGGACAACATATAAAAATTTAACAGCAATTGTTTCAGTTTTCGCTCTTGGGAACAAGGGAGCCGGAGTTATGACATTGGAAAGTGTAACTAAATACAATTTGAAGAAGCAGTCCAGATTTTGAGCCTATTTCAGACACCTGAGTGTTGGTCAAAATGCAACATTCAGTCATCATTAAATTATCATTTTCTGTTTAATATTTGAATTTGAAGGAAAAACTTACCATCGAAAATTAAATCAGATTTCAAAACACTTACCTAGAATGAAAAAAACAAAAATTAAAGATATTTGGGTTAAATTTGTGTTTATATTAATATCTGTATTAATAAAAGGAAGGCTTCAGTGTGAAAGAACGCCGAAGTCTCCACAAAAACCTCAAGAATTTATAACATTATTTAAAAACAAATTTCGTACGCGGAAAGAATATAAAACAAATAAACAATAGAACATTGGTGGCGTCGTTTTTATTGGGATAGCTAATACAATTTTGTTTCTTCAAAATAGTCTGGCTTAATCCCATTGTTGTTGTTTTATTATTTTAAAACAACTAATTTATTAGTGGAAAAGGTTTGGCATTGTTCGCCAAGGAGTAATGCAAGGATGACTAGTTTCGATCCACGCCACTGGATCTCATCAGTTCCCTTGTTTCTTGTTTGTGGATATTCTCCACCGAAGTTATTTTTCAATAACTTCTTCAACAAGAAACGTTTTATACCCAAACATCAATCGTCAGCTCGAAGTATAGAGGTGTACAAAGAAAAAACTTCTATATAATATGAAAATGGCGAACACCGAACATTTTGTTGCACTAATACCAATTTTAATAAATATTAATTTTTATTTCAGGGCTGTTCGTATCCCTTTAATTCTATTTTCAAAAAAAAAAATTAGGCGTATCTCAACCTTACACACCATCAGCGAGACCAACGTTGCACACAACGTTGAGTACTGACTCACCCTAGCTCCAAAAAATTACATATTCCACCACTGTCCCTACACCCAACAACAAATGGAGTATCATTAATACAAAATAATAAAAGTAATCGCAATTCCAAATCTCAAGATTCCAGCATTATCAGTTTGTCCACTTCCAAATTGTACCAAACTTAGTACCATTTCGTCCTCTTCGTGCCCATAAGTAATAATAAAATTGTTCCACAAACATCCCAGGCGGGTCAAGGGAGACTTCTCTCATATCAAGGAGTGCACCCCGATTCATATTATCTCAATGATATGGGACCTACATTTTATCGCCGAGCCCGAACGGCGTGTCCTAAAGACATCACTTGTAGAGAGGTTTTACATGGATTAAATACTCAGGAAATGACGCCAACTATACTGAGGGGTATTTTGCCACCGTTGAAAATTTGATGTTGCCTAGCCGGGGAATCGGACCCACTACCGTCTACGTGCAAGGCGGGTGTGCATACCATTTCACCACGGTGGCACCCATAAGTAATATTTTCTAAAACTACCTCAATCCTTTACTTTAACAGTAATCTTAATTCCAAATTTCAGGATTCCAGCTCTATCCGTTAAAAAAATCCAAACTGTGCCAAATTTATAACAATTTAGAACTTTCGCACCCATAAGGGCGAATTGTTAAAACTTCCTCAATACTTCCCCACACTTCAACTGTAATCGTAGTTCCAAATTTCAGAATTCCAGGCCTATTAAGTCCAAAGTCCTAGTCCAAATTGTACCACGTATAGTACCATTTAATACTTTCTGTACCCATAAGTACGACTTTCCTAAACGTTCTCAATCTTACACTCCAACAGTAGCCTTAATTCCAAATTTCAGGATTCCAGCTCTATCCGTTCATCCAAATTTAGTACCAATTGGGTACTTTTCGTGCCCAAACGTAAAAATTTCCAAAACAACCTCAATACTACACCCCTACAGTAATCTTAATTCAAAACTTCAGGATTCCAGTTCTATTTGTTCACCCAAATCAATGTTGTACCAAATTTAGTACCATTTTGTACTTTTCCTCCATATTTCAATCCTAAGTTCCTGCAGTGATCCTAATTACAAATTTCAGGATTCCAACTCTATCCGTTAGCCCAAACCCAAATTGTACCAAACTTAGTACCATTCAGTACATTTCGTACAAATGAGTACACATTTCCAAAGTCATCTCCTTGTATCAACCCAACTTCTCAACCTTGATTCTCATTCCAAATTTCGAGCTTCTAGCCCTATCCGTTCAGATAATACCAAATGGTACCAAATTTAGTACATTTTAGTACTTTTCGTACACCGTAAAACCGTTTGGTACGTTTATCCTATATTCCATCAGTGACCCTAATTTCAAATATCAGAATTCTAACTCTAGCGGTTCGCCAAATACAAATGGTACCATATTTAGTACCTTTAGGACTTTTCGTACCCTTCTAGTTCGAATTTCCAAACACCCTTATCTGACGCCTTCGGACCAAGAGTGACCCTCACCCAAAATTTCAAGATTCTAGCTATAGCCGTTTATTCTGGGCGTTGATTATCAGCCAGTCAATGAGTCTGTCAGTCAGTCGTCATTACTGAACTCTTTTATAATATTAGATAAACAATTCTCAGCTCAGCTCTTGAACCAACTTTAAATGGAAGGTGCTTACACCTGGGAAATTTTTGCGTATTCTGAAACTACAATGTTAAATGCAAATTAAATTAAAATGATTTCTTAAGTCTGGAGTATTCCCCCATTGGCTTATCTTCATCATTACCTTCTATACAGAGAGTAATGTTTACAAAACGCACTGACAGCTTGCAAAATTTACTGATCGCTACCAATATCATGATTTCATCACGGGAATTATCAATTGGCTTTTCAGTTTTTGAAATGATGATTTTTCTAGTGAAAACCTGAACTCTTTATGCATCGAGTATTCTCATATTAATGAGAATGATGCTCACTTTTCGGCTTTCCCAAAAAAACACCAGAACAAAATATTTGCAAGGTGACAGCACGATTCAACTAATGCTTGGTTTACATTTACGAAATCCACTCGATTTCAACTGTCAAATCCATAGGTAAAACGTCAAATGAAATCTAGATTAGATTTCATTTGACGTTTGAGCTATGGAATTGACAGTTGACATCGAGTGGATTTCGTAAATGTAAACTTAGCATAAGAAATCATCGATTTCTGTAAGTTGAAGTGCGTTTTATAAATATTACTCTTTGTATAGAAAGTAATGATGAAGTTACGCCAATGGGGGAATACTTCAGACTTAAGCATCATATGATTGAATATTCAACTAAAATAAATTAAATTAAAATACAAAAAAAAAAAAAAAACAATCACCGGAGCGCTTTTTAAATAAATCGCAATCCAACTTCACATTTTTTTTTCCTTATAAAACAATGTCATGCATGGTGCGCCTTAACAAGCTTTAAATGAAACCCGCTTACACCTGGGAGTTTTTACGGATACTGAAACAGAAATGTTCATAGATGAGAAAAATCCAAAAACAAGAAAAATCGCTGGAGGGAAAATTTGGTCTGAAAATGTAGGCAAAATCCTAACAATACCGAATTTTGGGAGGTACCGTTATATGGGGACAATATCAAAAAGTAGACCTATGTCCACAATTTTTGGTGGAGAATGTTTGTGTCCACTGGGAACCCCAAATACCAAATTACACCTAATTTGGCCGGAAAATATAGCTTTAAACCCCCAAAATACTGAAAATCGGAGATACCTTAAAATGGGCCTATATTCAAACGTGGACTTATGTCCACAATTTTTGGTGGAAAGGTTTAGTGATCACTAGAAACCCAAGTACCAAATTACAACTAATTTGGAAGGAAAGGGTGGCTTAAATCCTCAAAATACCGAATATCAAGAGGTACCGTTATATGGAGGCTATACAAAAATATTAGCCGATGTTGTTCATATTTAGTACCCCAGCAAAATGTTCGATGCCAAAGATGCCATTCAATCATGGGTGAAAGTGATCTGGCATGTCATCTTCTTAGCATCTTCATCGAAGAATTTTATATGAGCGTGGACCCCAAAATATGCTATTCATTTTTGGATCCAAAGCATGTCATTTACACCAATGCTTTGACATGTCATTTTCACCAATGCTTTGGCATGTTATTTCCACCAATGCTTTGGCATGTCATTTTCACCAACCCTTTGAATGACATTGTCATTACAACGAGAGTTTTAACAACGTTGGTTGTAATTTCGAGTCTCCGACAACATCAAACCTATTGTAAATAATTAATTTAGAAAAAAATTGTATAAATAAAAACACAAAATTCATCTCTATTGGATCGATGGAATGGGTTCTAATGCTGATGAAAAGATCGGATCTTTCACGACTTCCTTTGCATGGGTTCAAATGCTGATGAAAAGATCTGATCTTTCACGACTTCCTTTGCATTGTTTCAAATGCTAATGAAAAGATCGGATCCTTCACGACTTCGTTTGAACCAACGCAAAAGATGCCATGAAATCACGTCATCGCATGGAACCCCTTCCTTCAAATTTTGCTGGGACATTATTACCCACGGACACAGACTGAGTTTGTGCAAAATTTCAGAAAGATATCTCCATTCGTTTCCAAGTTATTAATTTCGCGCCGCTAGATCAGTGATTTCGACCGCTGTGCGCCGCTTCGAATGCTCGGGCAAGCCACATCAGCAAACAAGTAAATTAATAAAACCGTGAGTTCAGTAACTCATACAAATATTGACGTTCCCAAAGATACAATTCACAGTAATACACTGCCTTAGAAAAGCCTAAAACTCAACCTAATAGACACCTTAACGCAAGACCAACTCATAAGCCCTCTAAGGACAACAAAAGTCATTTTGAAGTTTACTATAGACTCGAGGACACCTCATAAGGCAACAAAACCTCTTGAGGTACACACAGACAACAAAACAACAAGATCGTGATCTAAAAGCAGCTAGAAGGTAAATCAAGCACTGGTCTTATGTCCATAAAAAGAAGTCTTCTCTCGACAACAGAAAACATTTTGAGGTCTTCTTTTTTTAACCTTCTGTAGACAATAAGAAATTCCTTGAGGTCGTCTAAACAGAAGACCTCCTATGTCTGTTATAGATCGCAAAACTTCTTGGGTCTTTAGAGGATCATAAGAAGACCTTTCGAGAATTTTTGGGGTCTGTTATAGACAGACGACATCCAGAGGTTTTTTTACAGACAGAGGATTTCTTGAAGTCATCGAGGAATTCTGTTGTCTATAGAATACATGAAAAGGTTTTCTGCCTTAAAACAAGAGAAGACCACATTGATCTTCTATGTAGACTAGAAATCCATTTGAGGTCTTCTATAGACAACAAATTCTATTCTATAAACCTCTTGTGGTCTTCTATAGACAACAGCAGACCTCTTGTGACCTTGTATAGATAACAGAAGCCTCTTGTGGCCTTCTATTATAACAGAAACAAAATACATATTTTTGCCTTTTATACACAACAAAAGACCCTTGTGGTCTTCTTCAGATAATAGACCTTTTTTGTTCTTATATAGACAACATAAGACCGTTAGAGGTCTTTTATACACAACAGAAGGCATCTTGTGGACTTCTATAAAAACAGAATATCTCTTGTGGTCTTCTAGACAAGAGAAGACTTTTTTGTGGTCTTCTTTAGACAAAAGAATGCCTCTTGAGGTCTTTGATAGAAAACAGAATCCTTTTGTGGTCTTCACAGACCACTTGTGGCCTTCTATAGACAAAATAAGAACTTATATAGACACCAGAAGACCTCTTGTGTTCTTCTGCAGACAAAAACAAGTAAAAAAGTATCAGTCGGCTTTGCCGACAGAGATATACCCCCAGCGCGTTCAAGAGATATCGTACATAGCATTTTAGTGACATTTTTGCAAGTATTTGGGCAAAGTACCAGAAGTTGTTGACCGGTATTTCCTATCTCCGAGCTGAAACTAAGTGTGGACAAAATATGACGAAGGCCAAAATTTAGACCAAATCGGTTGATCAGTTTGTGCTCTCCAGCTACACGCGGGGTTTTTACACCTTTCGGGCTGTTTTCTCATGAAGTATGGATTTGCCCCTAAAAAAAACTTTTACCGTCGTAATGGAGGAAAGTTGCTTCAACAAAAATCGAAGTGATTCGAGCGCAGGCCTTAAAGTAAACTAATCCGAAGTTTTGTGTGGGAGGTACCCGAAGGAGTGCACAAGTATAGTCCATATTCGAGACAGTTCTATATCTGGTAGATATATTAGAGCGTGTAAAGTATGGATCGAATTGGTCACTCCCTTCAAGAGTTATCGTGCGCACAAATTTTCCGAACATTTTTGAACTTTTGTGGGGGAGGTACCTGAAGGAGTGGACCGATATGGCTTATCTTCGAAACAGAGTTTAGACATAATATTGCAAAGTCCAAATTTTTGGACCGAATCGGCAGATCCGCTCGAGAGTTATACTGCTCCCCAACCACTACACACGGTGTTATAGGGGTTTTTGCAACTTTCAGGCTATTTTCTCAGGAAGTATGGACTTGCTCCTGATGAAACTTGTACCGTCGTATGGAGGGCAGTGATTACAACAAAAATCAAAGCGATTCGAGAGCAGGCCCTAAACTGAACTTTTCCGAAATTTTGTGTAGAAGGTACCCGAAGGAGTGGAGCAATTGGGTCCATATTGGAACCTCATCTAAGTCTGGTAGAAATTTCACGATGTGCAAAGTAGGGACCAAATCGGTTACTGCCTTCAAGAGTTATCGTGCGGACAAATTTTTCGAACATTTCCGAACTTTTATGGGGGAGGTACTGGATATAACCCATCTTCGAACTTAAACTAAGTTTGGACAAAATATTACGAAAACCAAATTTTAGACCGAATCGGTTGATCCGTTCGAGAGTTATCGTGCGCTCCAGCCAGCCAGACAGACAGACGGACGGACATGGCTAACTCAACTCCAAATTGTCTGAAACGGATTCCGTCCAAACATACTTGGGGTCTAAAGCCAGTATTTCGATGAGGCACATTTTGCCCGTATGAAAGTTTAAATACCCTTTCTAGCCTAATAATAATTATTTTTGTTTACGTAGCCCTAATATAGATACTTTAATAATACATTGTTGAAACATGCTCTGTGTACGAATTAATTTTGGTTAGGGTTGGTAGTATTAGTTAATGTTATTTTGCTATTTTGTCTTTAATGAACGGTTTCCACAGACCAAAACCCCAGAAAAATTCTAACAGGAATTTGAGCTTGAAGATGAAGACCTACAACTTTGCCTATAAGAGTAAATCAAAAATCGTAACAGTTTGGACAAAATTACACATTTGACATCAAGTCCTTAAGTCTTCTGGGGCCTATAACCGCTGAATGAACTCAACATTACTACACTACTAGTCATCATCTGGTGGAAATAAAACAAACTGCATAAGTTGGATTGTAGCTTTGTTTTTTATTTAATCATATCCAAAGCTTTATTGTTGTTCATTGAAAGCTTAATGTGAAACCGATTTTCAATGTGAGCCTAAAAATATGCTGTGGACTAAGACATGTATAAACCATATTAAGTTAGGGACGCATTAATGGCTAAAATTAAAAGTTATTCTTACAAAATTTCTTTAAATAAATCCAATTAAAAATTCGAAATTGGTTATATGCAGCATCCACCCAATCCATACAATTATATTAAAAGGTTTAAAATGTTGATTTGTTATCTAATGTAATAAATAGATTTGTATCAAATAAAATTTATAAACAATTAATCCATGCAACCTCAAGATATGCACCAGAAACCACATTTTTCGATAAATCCTAAATAAAAGTGTACAGTACTAAATAATAATAAACTGTACACAAATGTTAACTTGTGAGTGGAATTAACCAAGATGAGTTCCAGTAAAGCAAATTAATTATAAATTAAACAAATAACAAGTAAAAAAACATTAAGTTCGGCCGGACAGAATTTGTTATACCATCCACCATAAAATATTCTGAACTAAGTTGGAATAATTATTTTCTTTCCTGTCCACATTTTAGACGAAGATATTTTGTGACCACTGTTACCTAAATACCTTATATGGGGCTATATCAAAGTGTGGACCTATGTTTTGGTGGAGAAGTTTTGTGACCACTAGGAACCTCAAATGTCGAATTGCAGATACTTGGGAAAAAATTTTAGCTAAAATCCAAAAACCGAAAATTAGGAGGTACCTTTATATGGGGGCAATACCAAAACATGGTCCTATGTTGACAATTTATATAGGGGGGCTATACAAAAACATGGTGGAGACGTTGTGTGACCACTGGGAACCTCAACTGTCAATTAACATATAGTTCGATCAAACATTGTAGCTAAAATCCTAAAATACCGAAAATCGGGAGGTACCGTTATATGGGGGCTATACCAAAACATGGACCTATGTATGTTGACGGTTTTTGGTGGAGATATTTTGCGGTCATTGGGAATCTAAAATGTTCAATTGCAGGTAGTCTGATCAACAAATTTAGTTAAAATCCACAAAATACCAAAAATCGGGAGGATCCCTTATATAGGGGCTATACCAAAACATTGACCTATGTTGACACTTTTAGGTGGAGATGTTTTGTGATTACTAGGAACATCAACTGTCAATTTACAGGTAGTTCGGCCAAAAATTGTAGCTAAAATCCTCAAAATACCAAAATTCGGGAGGTACCGTTATTTGGGGGCTACACCAAAACATGGACCTGAATAGGATTAGTCCAAAGTGAGCGTGGGGTCAGGTTAGTCGGGTTGGCTGTACAATTAAACAGGTGCTGCGTAGTATGCGGACCGGCGCCACATGCTGGACAGATATTCCGCGTGCCATAAATCTTGGCCCAGTAAAAATTGAGGCGGCTGCACCAACCTGATCTTAGTTGTGCCGACACCACTCTCGTTGTTAATAAATTCCACGCATTTATGGTCCTTGAAAAAAAAAATAATAAAATCCACGCATTTATGGTCCTTGAAAAAATATTTTTAATAAAGTCCTCGCATTGATGGTCCTTGAAATAAATATTTTTAGTAAAATCCTTGAAAAAATATTTTTAATAAAATCCACGCATTGATGTTCCTTGAAAAAATATTTTTAATAAAATCCCCGCATTGATGGTCCTTGAAAAAATATTTTTAATAAAATCCCCGCATTGATGGTCCTTGAAAAAATATTTTTAATAAAACCCACGCATTGATGGTCCTTGAAAAAAATATTTTTAATAAAATCCACGTATTGATGATCCTTGAAAAAAATATTTTTAATAAAATCCACGTATTGATGATCCTTGAAAAAATATTTTTAATAAAATCCACGCATTGATGGTCCTTGAGAAAAATATTTTTAATAAAATCCACGCATTGATGGTCCTGGAAAAAATATTTTTAATAAAATCCACGAATGTATGGTCCTTGAAAAAATATTTTTAATAAAATCCACGCATGTACGGTTCTTGAAAAAATATTTTTAATAAAATCCACGCATGTATGGTCCTTGAAAAAATATTTTTAATAAAATCCACGCATATATGGTCCTTGAAAAAATATTTTTAATAAAATCCACGCATTGATGGTCCTTGAAAAAATATTTTTAATAAAATCCACGCATTGATGGTCCTTGAAAAAATATTTTTAATAAAATCCACGCATTGATGGTCCTTGAAAAAATATTTTTAATAAAATCCACGCATTGATGGTCATTGAAAAAATATTTTTAATAAAATCCACTCATTGAAAAAATATTTTTAATAAAATCCACGCATTGATGGTCCTTGAAAAAATATTTTTAATAAAATCCACGCATTGATGGTCATTGAAAAAATATTTTTAATAAAATCCACTCATTGAAAAAATATTTTTAATAAAATCCACGCATTGATGGTCATTGAAAAAATATTTTTAATAAAATCCACTCATTGAAAAAATATTTTTAATAAAATCCACGCATTGATGGTCATTGAAAAAATATTTTTAATAAAATCCACTCATTGAAAAAATATTTTTAATAAAATCCACGCATTGATGGTCCTTGAAAAAATATTTTTAATAAAATCCACGTATTGATGGTCCTTGAAAAAAATATTTTTAATAAAATCCACGTATTGATGGTCCTTGAAAAAAATATTTTTAATAAAATCCACGCATTTATGGTCCTTGAAAAAATATTTTTAATAAAATCCACGCATTTATGGTCCTTGAAAAAATATTTTTAATAAAATCCACGCATTTATGGTCCTTGAAAAAATATTTTTAATAAAATCCACGCATTTATGGTCCTTGAAAACATATTTTTAATAAAATCCACGCATTTATGGTCCTTGAAAAAATATTTTTAATAAAATCCACGCATTTATGGTCCTTGAAAAAATACTTTTAATAAAATCCACGCATTTATGGTCCTTGAAAAAATATTTTTAATAAAATCGACGCATTGATGGTCCTTAAAAAAAATATTTTTAATAAAATCCACGTATTGATGGTCCTTGAAAAAAATATTTTTAATAAAATCCACGTATTGATGGTCCTTGAAAAAAATATTTTTAATAAAGTCCACGTATTGATGGTCCTTGAAAAACATATTTTTAATAAAATCCACGTATGATGGTCCTTGAAAAAAATATTTTTAATAAAATCCACGTATTGATGGTCCTTGAAAAAAATATTTTTAATAAAATCCACGTATTGATGGTCCTTGAAAAAAATATTTTTAATAAAATCCACGTATTGATGGTCCTTGAAAAAAATATTTTTAATAAAATCCACGCATTTATGGTCCTTGAAAAAAATATTTTTAATAAAATTCACGCATTTATGGTCCTTGAAAAACTATTTTTAATAAAATCCACGCATTTATGGTCCTTGAAAAAATATTTTTAATAAAATCCACGCATTTATGGTCCTTGAAAAAATATTTTTAATAAAATCCACGCATTTATGGTCCTTGAAAAAATATTTTTAATAAAATCCACGCATTTATGGTCCTTGAAAAAATATTTTTAATAAAATCCACGCATTTATGGTCCTTGAAAAAATATTTTTAATAAAATCGACGCATTGATGGTCCTTAAAAAAAATATTTTTAATAAAATCCACGTATTGATGGTCCTTGAAAAAAATATTTTTAATAAAATCCACGTATTGATGGTCCTTGAAAAAAATATTTTTAATAAAATCCACGTATTGATGGTCCTTGAAAAAAAATATTTTTAATAAAATCCACGTATTGATGGTCCTTGAAAAAAATATTTTTAATAAAATCCACGTATTGATGGTCCTTGAAAAACATATTTTTAATAAAATCCACGTATAGAGGGTCCTTGAAAAAAATATTTTTAATAAAATCCACGTATTGATGGTCCTTGAAAAACATATTTTTAATAAAATCCACGTATTGATGGTCCTTGAAAAAAATATTTTTAATAAAATCCACGTATTGATGGTCCTTGAAAAAAATATTTTTAATAAAATCCACGTATTGATGGTCCTTGAACAAATATTTTTAATAAAATCCACGCATTTATTGTCCTGGAAAAAATTCCACGCCTTGATAGTCCTAGGAACAAATATTCTCTAAAAATTATACGCCTTGATGAACTAGGAAAAATATTTTTTTAAAAATTCCACACCTTGAAAGTCCTACGAAAAATATTGTTTAAAAATTCCACGCATTGATAGTCCTAGGAAAAAAATCATTAACAAGTTAGAAAGTACCAGTCAGCTGTGCCGACAGCCCCGGATCTAAAGAAAAGAAGCCAACACAATACAAATACACTCTTTCCAAACATTGTTTGGGAGGTATTCGAAAGATTGGTCCGATGTAGTCAATATTCGGACATAATTCGAGGCAGTAAGAAATAATACGATGTGAAACTTTTGGGACAAATCGGTTTCTCTTTTAAAGGGTTACCTTACGTACTACCCAGTTTAGATGGTGGCTGCAGGTTGAAAAAAATTGCGCCGTCGTAACAGGGTCCGCAAGAAGAACTTTTCGAAAAAAAAATTCAAAACAATCCTAGACGAGCTGTTGAACTGCAGTTTCCCAAATTTTGTGTGGGAGCTACCGGAAGGACGGGACAAATATAGTCCATATTCCAACCTGATACATGACTAGATGGAATAATACGATGTGCAATGTTTGGACCAATCAAACACTCTCTACGAGAGTTATCTTGCGAATTTGCCAGTTTAGTTGGTACCGTCACGGTTTCTTTGAGCATGGACTAACCCCCCAAAAAAATTTACCATCGAATAGGGAGCCGCAAGGACAACCTGCTGAAGAAAATTTCACAACGATCCGAGAGTTGCTCTTAAACTTCACATTTTCTGAATTTTGTGTGGGAGGTACCCGAAGCAGTGGACCGATATAGTCTATATTCGAACCCGATATATGCCTGGAAGTAATATTACCATATGCAAAGTTATGATCAATTCAGTTACTCCCTTCGAGAGTTATAGTGCGCACAATTTCTGCGAAAAATTTTGAACTTTTGTATGGGAGGTAGCCGAAAATCCACGAAAATCCTCCCTGACTTGCGTTGGGGTTCAGGAATATCCAAACAAGGTGGTGATTTTGGATGTATTGCTAATAGCATCCAAGCAAGTACTGCATCGTCAACATCCTGTTGTGTCGACACACAGGAAAGATCTTGGTTTCCTCATGTAAATGGTCCACAGCAGACATGAGGTGACATCCTGTAGCTGTTCTCAGGGCAGCATTCTGGCAGATTTGTAAGTTATCCAATTGTGTATCACTAACGTTAGCAAACTACGCTGGCGCCGCATAGCTTACCACATACCGACATATCACGTTGTATGTGGTTAATAAGGTTTCTTTATCCGCACCCCAAGTGCTGCCGACTAAGGACTTGAGGACCTTGTTCCTGTTTCTCAGCTTATCGCAGATAGCTGTGGCATGCTCGGACGACTTTTACATGCTATCGAAAATGACCCCTAGGACTTTGGGGTAGTTTGTGGTCGGAATAATTGCACCGTCGACCTGTACATTCTGTGGGAGCTTCATTTGCGCCGTCCATGTGGTGAACAATGTGGCTGTTGACTTAGTGGTGGATATTTTCATATTCCTAGCGTGGAAAAACTTTACAAGATCAATGAGATAGGCGTTTAGCCTGTCACAAACGTTACCGATGTTGGAACCCGATGCCATGAGTATACAATCATCCGCGTACGTAATTGCAGAAAGTTAGAGGTTAAACAGTTCCGCAGATATCACCCCTCCTTGGGGAACTCCCTGCTTCACTCTATGGGGTTTGGACTTCCTGTCTCTGAATTCCACGTATGACTTGCGACCACACAAATAGTTGATGACCCAGCGTTTCAGACAAGACCGGAGGGTAGTATTCTCGATATTCTCGAACAACCTAGCATGGCTGACCGTATCAAACGCTTTGGTCAGATCCAATCACTGTTCTGTGGCACGGTTTGTGCCATGGTTTGTCCTGGTTGAGTCCTCGTCCAATATATGTGGAAATGGCGTGCAGCGCTGTTGTGGTACTATGCTGCTTCCGGAACCCGTGTTGATGATCCGTAACTGGATAACACGTTCTGATGCTGGGGAGGAGTAACGCCTCGAGTATCTTTGCTACTGACTAAAGAAGTGAAATCGGCCTGTATGACTCACCTTTGCACCACCCTGCCCATCTTCCAGCCATCGGCTATTAGGGTGGCTAGCGATAAGTTGAGGGCCTTACTTAAATACTCGACTCCCGGGTCATCCAGCTGTTTTAGCATCACCATTGACATTCCGTCAGGTCCAAGCGCTTTGGATGACTTTGCAACATCATCCATCATAAATTGTGGCGGTTCTTCCTCGGCTGGAAGAGATCGCAAACGAAGTAAGACACTTCTCTTCGGCAGAAATAGCCTCTGCACCTCTTCGGATATGTCACAGTCACGCCGTTAAACATGACAGATGACCGATCGTCTCTCCTACAAGGGTTCGATAGCGCCTTAACCGTTGTCCACTATTTATTGCAACAGGATCCAATGTTGCAGCGCTTCAGGTGTTCTAGCCACTTTTTCCGCCTGTGTTCACCGACTAATCTATTGAATTCCATTGTCAGTTCTCTGACTCTGGGGTCATTAGGGTTCGTGCTGCTAATCCCGTCGCCTCTGCTGGGAAATTAGGTCTTATTTCAGGTATTAGACCAGCAGAAATAAAGCGAGCGGCTGCAGCAGTGATGATGTCTCGGAATTTCCTCTCTGCTACCCGAACATCAGAGGGATTGGGCAGTTCTCTGAAGCGTTCATTAGTGAACTCTCTGAAACCTTGCAATACACTTTCCCATGATTAATGAAAGTACAGCATTCAGAGGTTAAGAAGTCTGGTGGTCTATTTATGAAGATGAGGATGAGGAAAATGGAAATTTTTTGCGTTGATGTCAAAACGTCACAACAGCTGACAAGACTAGAGCATTTTCGGCGTTTTCTAAATTTTTGCATAATTTCCTAAGGTAATAAAAAGTATATTTAAAAAAATGCGAGGAAGAATGTTTGTTCGACCTGAGAATGCCATAAGAGCTGCCTATTTGAGAGCGTTAACGGGTTCTGAAAAAATACTCTTCCGAAAAATATTTTGAATTTTTCAATTTATTTAATAATATTTCATACATTATTTCAGCTAAACGTTATTCCCTTAATAAGTCAATATAAATAAATATTTACTTCATTTGAGCCCAATTAATCACATATAAATTTATCTTTGATAACAAACTCACAGCCATTTTGTGATTATCCATTAACCGACATACGAAATCAGGTCAATAGATATATGGCGCGCGCACACAAACACCAACACACCTTTAATCGTTTTATTGCAAAAATCTACTTTCAAACGTCATGCTGGCGAGGAACTACCTACCACACAGTGATTAGAGCTTGTTGTAGCCAGCCATCCATTCGCTTCCTTAAACATTTCAAAAATTGAAATGTTAATTTTATTAACGGATTGTTGATATGTTTGAAATACATTTTAAATTTGGTATCGGCTTGGGCATTCCCCAACATTAAGTCCGACTATCTGTGTTAGGTTGGCAAATTACAGACAAATACTTGTTGCCGATGTGTTCGATTGTAATCTGTTTAACAATTATTGTCTTCAATTAAATAACTTCGAGATGTGATTGTTGGTCATACGAAAATTGTTTATGTTGATTATTGTTTGTAAATTAATTTTCAAAAAAATAAACAAAATCGTAATTATTTTAGTGTTGACAGTAAAATGACGAGGGGTTTTGAAATAAGAAAATAGGCACTTATTTACATAGACGATTAATGAGGTATACCATTGATAGTCGTCCATCAACAGAATATCAAGATTTTTTAAAGTGGACTTGTTTAACGATTCTTAGAAGGGTCTAAAACCCTCCTTCCTTTTCCACAAAATTGTTTAGTCACAGGTCTTTTAAACATTAAAATCATTTTCAATAATAATTAGTATTAATTATTACTAATGTTGCCGATTTTGACAGCTGTATGAAGGAAAAGTTGCTGAAAAAAATGTTTCACCAACATTTATTAAGTAAAAAGACACACCAATTATTCCAAAACCTAACATTTGTTTTTATTATTCTTATTTTTTTTGTTTTTCGTTTACAAAAATATTTAAAGGAAAACTAGTTTTGTTAAGCCTTTAAATTTTTTGTTCATTTGTTTTTCTAAAAACGACATTTTTATGTGGCTTTATCTTAAATCGAAACCAAAAGTTCATTAAACACCCAGCCATGATCTTGTACTAGACACGAGAGTACAATCAACAGCTACCTTGGATAGACTTTAAGACAGAAAATAACCAAAAAAAATATTTGCAAGAAACTTAGCCTTAACGCAGGTTACAGAAAAATAGACAAAAACACAGATGCCAGACATAACGTTTCCTTACGCATGCCACGTAAAGGCGGCAAAAGATCAAGTCGGCCCAAAGCAGGTCTTAGCAAAAGATTCCAAAACAAAAAAAGTAAAACAACGCACCTGTAAAATGCTAAGCAAGCGAAACAACAACCAAGATTTGCAAAAAAGCAATGGTTTTAAATGAAAATTACAACAGGGATGGCTATGGGGTAAAAGGGCCTCTTTTCAACAATTTCCTAAACCGACGATTGATGTTTTGTTAAAGAAGTTATTGAAAAAAGTCTTCTGGGGGCAATACCCACATAAAAGAAACAAGGGAACTGATGAGATCCTATGGCGAGGATCGAAACTAGTCTTCCCTTGGCGAACAATGCCAAATTTTCTCCACTAATAAATTAGTTGTTTTAAAACATTAGCTTTGTTCCTTTACTTTCTTAATAGTAAAAGTGGTAAAAGAGAAAACTATCAAAATTGCTCTCTCATGACCGGGTTTTAACAGAAAAGTAAAGTAACCAAAAAATGGTAGATCTGGTAGCAATGTCAAAAAGAAACATAAAAATTCGCTTTTCTTCTTTTATTTTACAGTTTTTGATTTTGTTTTGTCAGCGTTTGCTTTCTTCTTCTGTTTTTGTTATTTTTTTCATTGTCAAATAATCGTCAAACAAATGTCGAAAAATCAGTTCTACCATTTTTACCCGAAGAAATTTGTCTGGTAGCCTGTGGTAGAAGATAAAGGTATTTTTGCCCTTTGTCCTCTCCCTCTCTCTCTCTTAAAAATTGCTTCCAGTTTTATCACTTTTTGGGGTTAAGGAACGCTTTGCAGGTTAAAAATGGTAACAAATGGTAAAAATGGTAACCTCAGGTAAATAAAGGAACACAACTATTAAAACGACAACAATGTGATTAAGCAAGAGTATTTTTAAAAACAAAATTGGAAAATTTTAAGTTTTTTAAATTTAAATTTTTCACAGGCAGCAGACGTGGATGGCCCTGATCCCAGTTGGTTCTATGTACCGAATGTACCTTCATTACTATCCCTTCATTCTTTTTTCTCCTAGCTGAGTAGGTATTTTCGTCATACATACTCAGACTTCTCCTACTCCTAGCCGGATACATTGAACGAAACCCAGGTCCTGCCATACACATGTGTCCGATCTGTTACGTTAAGGTCACTCTGAAGGTAGTCAGTACTATGCGGAGGCTGCCACAAATGGGTATATTTGCATTGCTCAGGGCTAAGAAACGCTAACGAATACATGGAAGCCTTTTGTTGTCAAACCTGTGAGCATGTCGTTTCAATGGCACATCTCCCCTCATCACCAAACCCACCCCAAAACACCCACAATCTCACAATTAACCCTAATAGTTTATCAACACCTAACAACAGCCTTTAAATAAACAGCATAAACCCTAACATTAATCATAGTCATAATAAATATTCAACAAACCCCTGGTAGTAACCCCCAGTTTTTGTAACAAATTTTATTGTTCTCACACGAATTGTCAAATTTTGTAGATCGATTTACTCGCCTTAGCCCAAATGTGAAACGCTGATTTTTGAATGAGGAATTCTTAACTTTGTATAGAACGTGTCTACGAAGAATTAGGTCTGTATGTCATCTAGGGGCTGAGCTATGGATGCCCAAATTATTACGAATATAGACGAACGAACAAAAAATAGTTACAAAAACAGGGGGTAAATCTCTTCGGATATGCCGCACCTGCAGGAAGAACATCACCAAAACTGTCAAACCATCCATTTGCTCTTTCTGTGGGCATAACATACACCTAATAAGCTCAGGTCTTAGGAATTTTGAAAAGTATAGCCCAACCCAACCCTCAATTCCCATCCCAACTACCTACCCCTATGCAAACAGTACACAGAAAAAAATATTTCAAGAATTTGTACATATTTTCGTTCGTGATGTAGTTTTTCCATACTGTACAGGTACGAGTACCTCACATAAGATACATGTGCAGTTTTTTATTTCCATCCGAAAGCCACTATTTTTCAAAAATATGTAAGATTTTCATGAGATGCAAAATCACTTTCCTATTTTTCCCTATATTCCACTATTTGCTCTCATATTTCCTCTCTTGTTTGGTAAATGCTCTCAACTTTATTCTCGTTTTCTTTTGAATGGTCTCGTCGTCTCACCATCGTATTGGCACTGTATCAACAAACCACAACACAACCCCCACCATCGTCTCCCCTGCACATTGAGACTATATCAACAAACAACACCACACATATACACACCACAACAACATACCTAAACTACCGGTGTAGGTCGCAACAATTTTGTTGCTAGTTAACTGACAAACCAAACAACTACAGTGCGTTTGGTGTCGAAAAAACAAAGTGGCTGTAAAGTTCGCAACTACAAATTTTTAATTTCTTTAATATAAAGGCAACATCTAATATCTCAACCTAGTGCTGATGGACTCAACATGTATGTACATATGGTTCGTATTGTTCTGCTATGTTCACAAGACGATAACAACTATAGGGAAAATCATTAGAAGAAACGGTAAGTTACAATAATACAAAATAAAAGAATTAATAAAAATAGCAAAATTTGTCTCTGGTTTGGTTGGTGGTATGTGGTGGTTGTTAGTCAATAATAACAAAAACAACAACTCAGCAAAATTGTTTTTTTTTTCAATCTCTCAGAAAAAACCAGAATTTTTTTTTTTTTTTTTTGGTTTATGAAAGGCGTTCATGAAATGCAGAAATTTTAACCTTGGCAAGACTTTATGAACACTATTCCTGAAATGCAGAAATTATTTTTTTCTGTGTACCCACTACCCCATCAACAAACGTCATCACGACTAATACAGGCACAACCACACAAAACAGCATCCTCCACACCCATCCCCTTTCCACATAACACCAGAAGCAAGACTTGTGCGTCAATTTCTTTTACACTAAATGAGCACGACAAATTGCAAAGGAGTTCTAAAACAGGAATTTCCACTAGTGAGAAGCATTTTCGAATGTCCGGAATCGTAATTTCGTGGATTTTTAAAGGAATTTTTATATAAATCCAAGAGATCCATAAACGTTAAAGGATTAAAAGAACAAGTAAAAAAGTATCAGTCGGCTTTGCCGACAGAGATATTCCCTCAGCCTATGTGAATTGAAACGTTCATCTACGGACAGATCGATTGTATTTAGAGTCTTTTCTGAATATTGTCTATTTCGGAAGTGGACCACTAGTCATTTCAGTGGGTAATGGTATAAATTTTGCACCAGTATGCCAGGAAGCACGGACTTTTCCACGAAAATATAATATTGCTGTAAACAGAACCGCAAAGAACAGCATCGGTACACATTTCCAAAGGATCTTCGAACAGATCCTAAACTGCACTTAGACACAAATGTTGAACTTTTGTGGAAGAGGTACCCTAAGGAGGGGACCGATACGGGCCAAGATAAACTAAATTTTAACAAAATATTAGGAGATCCAAAGTTTAGACCAAATTGGTTGCCCCGTTCAAGAGCTATATGTATATTTAAATATTTGGGGTAAGTACGGGAAGTTGTGGGCTGCTATTACACATCTTCGAATTCCAACTAAGTTTGGACAAAATATGACGAAGCCAAATTTTGGATCAAATAGGCTGATCAGTTCGAGAGTTATCGTGCTCTCCATCCACTACTAATGCTGCTATAGGGGGTTTTTTACACATTTCGGACTGTTTTCTCAAGAAGTATGGATTTGCCCCTGGAAAAACTTTTACCGTCGTAATTGATGAAGCGAATGCAAGTTGCTTCAATAAAAAACAAAGAGATTCGAGAGGAGGTCTTAAAGTGAACTTATCCGAAATGTTGTGTGGGAGGTACATGAAGGAGTGGACAAATGTGGACCGTATTTGAACCTGATCTATATGTGATAGATATATTAGGATGTGTAAATATGGACCAAATCGTTCACTCCCTTCAAGAGTTATTGTGCGCATAATTTTTCCGAACATTTTTTAACTTTTGTAGGGCAGGTACCTGAAGGGGTAGGCAGATAGGGCTTATCATCGAACTGAAACTAAGTTTGAACAAAATATTACGAATGCCAAATTTTGGACCGAATAGGCATATCCGTTTAAGAGTTATCTTGCGCTCCAAACACTTCACACGGTGTCATGGGGGTTTTTTGCACCTTTCAGGCTATTTTCTCAGGAAGTATGGACTTGCCCCTGATGAAACTTATACCGTCGCCTAGGGGGCAGTAAATACAAGCTGTTACAACAATGGGTGTAAAAGGGTATAAAAACGTGGTTTTTTTAAGCATTACAAAGCTCCATAAACGTGTTTTTTAAAGGAATTTTTAAATAAATCCTAGAGATCCATAAACGTGGATTTTTAAAGGAAATTTTAGACAATTCCAGAGCTCCATAAACGTGTATTTTTAAAGGAAATTTTAGACAATTCCAGAGCTCCATAAACTTGGATTTTTATACCCTCAGCCTTTAGGCTAAAGAGGGTATTTGAGGAAAAGTCAAAATTTTTTAGTTTCCATGAAGCCAAGGTTTGCACTATTATAATACGCGAACTATTGTAGTTTACCAGTAACTATGACTATTGCTAGATTAATTTAGATGTTTTTGTACAAAGCTCAAAAATTTAGCAAAAAAATTTAATTCACGTGGTAGTTACGACCGCGTAAAGGAAAAAACATAGGTAAAAACAGTTGAAGCTAAACAGGTTTTTTACATTGCTATTCGATTTCTGATTAAACCATTCAAATGACGGACATCTGTCCAAAGTAAAAGTAGGAGAATACAAAATGAAGATTACACTTCTAATGTATCACTTTCAAAAATTTCCACTGCATCCACCTTTTATGGATGCTGAAATTTTGAAGCCGAATTTCAGGTGTTTTTTGTATTTTTTATGTAACTGGGACGCGCTTTCGGATATTTCGAAAAACTAATTATAGGATTAAAGAACTCGCGATTTCGCATAATCTGATATGTATATTGAGTATGTAGCCCACACAGCAGCAGAGTAATCTACTGCCAAAGGCCAAAATTTAGTGCGATATTTTTTCTCAAAAACCTATTTTTTGGGTACAGTATTTACAATATCGTTTTGAGTGTGCTGGTACCCCGCGATATTTTAGTTTTTCGACGATCCGGATCATATGAATCACAGATCGTAAAAATCCATCTACTAGAAAGGCGGAAATGGCTACTGCAAAAATTGAAAAATTTGCGAAAAATGTTTTTCAAAATATCGCTGACTAATTCGCGTTTTATGTGGATCGTTTCCATTTCAATGAAGAAAGTGAATCATCACTCGCGTTTGTGCGAAAACAGCGGTTTGAAAAATTTAGTGGCATGGAAGCTGTATCCGATTTATCCAAAAAATACTGTGTGATGCTACATCCACGGTTCTTGATGGATTTTATTGAAATATGTTTAGATCGATGTATTTTTTCACGGTTGATAGTGAAATCGGATGCGCATAAAAAGTGTATGCACCTTGTGCAAAATATAAGCGTTATACAGTTTGTTGCACACTAAACTGCAGACGATGCTACATCTTAGCGGCCAAAGTAAATCCTGGCAAATGTGTACAAATGAAAAGAGAAGAATTCGCTGTATTGGTAAACCGCATGCGCATCAAGTGATTTTGAGGATTTCGCGATTTACACGCATTTCAAAATGAACATTACCCGATACAATTTTATTTCAAGATTATACCCCATTTAAAGGAACCCAACATTTATTTGAAAGATATCCATATCTTCTGCTAGATGTTAGCGTGTTTTCGAGAAGTGATTAGAATAAAAAATGTGATTTATTGCGTGAAATTTAACTAAAATAGAAGAAAAACTCCGACCTATTTTTCTTACATTTTGTTCAACTAACTCACAAAATAAATTTTAATAAATATTTTCTCTTGCAATAATTGTATAAATTTCCTCAATATATTTTTTGTTTTTTGCTATAATATGCAAACCGCTAAACGGATTTGTATAGTTTTGGTTTCATTTGAATCTTCGCGATGTTTAGATTACGTACATATTTTTTATATATTTTTCAGATGCATAAACAGCTTGAATTTTATTAGAACAAGTTGTAAACTACCAATTGTTTTGAATGCTTTCCTCATTTCCGCGAAAATTTACAACTTTTTGACTAAAGTTATGGGACCTCCGTAAACATATAGTATGTAGGGAGCCCCTAATTAAGAGAGTTTCTCAATATAATGATTATAGTCTTTTAAAGATTTGTTCTTTTTATCAGAATTGAAACCGCCATAACTTTTGCGCGCAACAACCAAAATTAGTATCTCGAACAGATTTAACCCAGATATGCCCAGCGTCCTATATATAGGACACACAAAATTCTTGCTAATTTGATATGTTATGTTTATCAAAGTACCGTTTATTTTGGTGATATACTCAGTACACATCTGTAGCTCTTAGGATATTATGTGATTCCATTATTTTGAGGTACTATTTTTGAGTTTTGAGGTCTAGTTCATCGAAGTTGCCACCGATCGCTTAGTTTTTACAATGATTTGCGTTATGACCGATTAATTATTGGGTAATTTTATAACGATAACATACACGATGTGGAGCCTACTACGAAAAAACTTTAACTAGATGCCGAAAAGGTGTCTTTGGGCTATATGTCAAATGTTTTGTGTCCCATAACTCCCAGTTATATGATAAAACCCTGTATACAAAAGTGGCCTCAAAAACCACTTTTTTCAAAAAATTTTTAAAAAACATATAAACATGCCGTTTTTATTTCACATTTGCTTCTAAAATAATATAAAAATACTTTTAAAATGATCACGATCAAGCAATGGGCATATCTGGGTTAAGAATGGGATTTTTTTCCCAATCTATGTACCAAAAATCTTTCATGTAGCTTAAAAAAAAATTTTTAATTTTTTTTTTTGGAAAACTAAAAAATTTTGTCTTTTCTTCATTTACACTTTGATACGACCAAAAATGTGCCTCATCGAAATAATGGTTTTAGACCCCAAGTATGTTTGTACGATATCCGTTTCAGACAATTTTGAGTCGATCTAGCAATGTCCGTCCGTCTGTCTGTCTGTCTGTCTGTCTGTCTGTCCGTCTGTCTGTCTGGCTGGTGCGCACGATAACTCTCGAACGGATCAATCGATTCGGTTCAAATTTTGGGTATCGAAATATTTTGTCCAGATTCGATTTAAGTTCGAAGATGGGCCATATTGGTCTACTCCTTCAGGTACCTCCCCCACAAATGTTCAAAAATTGTCGCAAAACTTGTGCGCACGATAACTCTTGTAGGGAATAACCGATTTGGTCCATACTCTGCACATCGTGTAATTTCTACCAAACTTAGATGAGGTTCCAATATGGACTCAATCGGTCCACTCCTTCGGGTACCTCCCACACAAAATTTCGGAAAAGTTCAGTTTAGGACCTGGTCTCGAATCGCTTTGATTTTTGTTTACGCAAGTTGTATTCGCTGTCCTCTATACGACGCTGTAAGTTTCATTAGGGGCAAGTCCATACTTCCTGAGAAAATAGCCTGAAAGTTACAAAAAACCCTATGACACCGTGTGTAGTGGTTGGGCGCAAGATAACTCTCGAACGGATCTGTCGATTCGGTCCAAAATTTGGCTTTCGTATTATTTTGTCCAAACTTAGTTCGAGTTCAAGGATGGATTATATCGGTCCACTCCTTCCGGTACCTCCCCCACAAAAGTTCGAAAATGTTCGGAAAATTTGTGCGTACGATAACTCTTGATGGGAGTAACCGATTTGGTCCATACTTTGCACATTATGAAATTTCTACCAGACTTAGATGAGGTTCCAATATGGACTCAATCGGTAAACTCCTTCGAGTACCTCCCACATAAAATTTCGGAAAAGTTCAGTTTTGGACCTGCTCTCGAATCTCCTTGGTTTTTGTTGTAACATCTTGTATTCACTGTCCCCTATACGAAGGTACATGTTTCCTCAGGGGCAAGTCCATACTTCCTGAAAAAATATCCTGAAAGTTGAAAAACAAACCCTATGACACCATGTTTATTGGTGAAAGCGCAAGATAATTCTCGAACAGAAATGCCGATTCCGGCCAAAATTTGACCTTCGTAATATTGTTTCCAAACTTAGTTTAAGTTCGTAGATAAGCCATATCGGTCCACTCCTTCAGGTACCTACACCACAAAAGTTAAAAAATATTCGGAAAAATTGTGCGCACGATAACTCTTGATGGGAGTGACAGATTTGGTCCATACTTTACACATTCCCATAATATCTACCATATATAGATCAGGTTCGAATATGGACTATATTTGTCCACTCCATCCCGTACCTCCCACACAAAATTTTGGATAAGTTCACTTTAAGACCTGCTATTCAATCACTTTGATTTTTGTTGAAGCAACCTACATTCGCTGCCTCAATTACGATGGTAAAAGTTGTTTCAGAGGCAAGTCCATACTTCTTGAGAAAACAGTCCGAAGGGTGCAAAAACCCCCTATGGCACCCCCATAGTCTATGTCGGTCCATTCCTTTAAGTATCTTTTCCGCAAAATTTTTGAACTTTTATCCTAATCAAAATTTTTGTCGGTTCATACGACCAACATTTTGAAAGCCCCTAAATACATAAGTTTTTTGTGAAAAAGTGTTTCAATTTGCACAGGCTGAGGGTATATCTCTGTCGGCAAAGCCGACTGATACTTTTTTACTTGTTAAAGGAAATTTAAGACAATTCCAAGAGCTCCACAAACTTGGACTTTTAAAAGAAATTTTAAAGAATTCCAAGAGCTAGATAAACGTGTACGTTTGAAAGAATTTTTAAAGAATTATAAGAGCTCCATAATCGTAAGTTTTTAAAATTTTTTTTTAAATAAATCCAAGAGATCCATAAACGTGGAAGTGTATAGGAATTTTTAAATAATTCTAGGATTTTTAAAGGAATTTTTAGATAATTCCATGAGCTCCATAAATGTGCTTTTTTCAAGGAATTTTTATACAATTCCAAGAGCTCCATAAACTTGTATTTTAAAGAAATTTTTATAGAATTATAAGAGCTCCATAAATGTGAATTTTTAAAGGAATTTTTAACGAATTATAAGAGCTCCATAAACGCGGATTGTAAGGGATTTTTTAAATAAATCTAGTACCTGCATTTTTAAAGGAATTTTTAATAAATCCAGGAGCTCCATAAACGTGGACTTTTCACAGAATTTTTAGGTAATTCTATGAGATCCATAAACGTGGATTTTTAAAGAAATGTTTAGATAATCCCATGAGCTCCATAAACGTGGATTTTTGAAGAAATTTTTAGATAATCCCATGAGCTCCATAAATGTGAATTTTTGAAGAAATTTTTAATAAATATAGGAGCTCCATTTACGTGTTACCATATAACGGTACCGCCCGATTTCATGTATTTTGACGTTTTCACATTTTCATTTCAAACCGAATTAGCTATAATTTGACATTCAGGGTTCTTAGTGATCAACAAACTTATATTCCAACTATGATGGGCATAGGTATATGTTTTGGTATAGCCCCCATATGACTGTACCTCCCGTTTTCGGTATTTTGAGGATTTTAGCTAAAATTTTTAACCCAACTAGCTGAAACTTGACATTTAAGGTTCTCAGTGGTCACGAAACTTCTGCACGAAAAATCGAACTAGCTGCAATTGGACATTTGAAGTTTTCAGTGGTCTCGAAACTTCTTCACTAAAAATCGTCAACATAGGTCCATATTTTGGTATTGCTCCCGTATAACGGTACCTCCCGATTTTCGGTATTTTGAGGGTTTTGGATACATTGTTCGACGGAACTACCCGTAATTTGACTTTGAGTTCTCCTGCAGTTGTAAAACTTTTCCGCCAAAAATTTTAAATTTAGATCCACACTTTTACCTGGCTGAACACATTTTTATACCCTCAGCCTTTAGGCTAAAGAGGGTATTTACACTTTGATACGACCAAAAATGTGCCTCATCGAAATAATGGTTTTAGACCCCAAGTATGTTTGTACGATATCCGTTTCAAACAATTTTGAGTAGATCTAGCAATGTCCGTCCGTCTGTCTGTCTGTCTGTCCGTCTGTCTGGCTGGCTGGTGCGCACGATAACTCTCGAACGGATCAATCGATTCGGTTCAAATTTTGGGTATCGAAATATTTTTTCCAGATTCGATTTAAGTTCGAAGATGGGCCATATGGGTCCTCTCCTTCAGGTACCTCCCCCACAAATGTTCAAAACTTGTCGCAAAACTTGTGCGCACGATAACTCTTGTAGGGAATAACCGATTTGGTCCATACTTTGCACATCGTGTAATTTCTACCAAACTTAGATGAGGTTCCAATATGGACTCAATCGGTCCACTCCTTCGGGTACCTCCCACACAAAATTTCGGAAAAGTTTGGATTAGGTCCTGCTCTCGAATCGCTTTGATTTTTGTTGTAGCAACTTGTATTCGCTGTGTCCCATACGACGGTACAAGTTTCATGAGGGGCAAGTCCATACTTCCTGAGAAAATAGCCTGAAAAGTGCAAAAAAAACCCTATGACACCGTGTGTAGTGGTTGGAGCGCAAGATAACTCTCGAACGGATCTCCCGATTCGGTCCAAAAGTTGGCTTTCGTAATATTTTGTCCAAACTTAGTTCAAGTTCAAAGATGGATTATATCGGTCCACTCCTTCCGGTACCTCCGCTACAAAAGTTCGAAAATGTTCGGAAAATTTGTGCGAACGATAACTCTTGAAGGAAGTAAACGATTTGGTCCATACTTTGCACATTATGAAATTTCTACCAGACTTAGATGAGGTTCCAATATGGACTCAATCGGAAAACTCCTTCGAGTACCTCCCACACAAAATTTCGGAAAAGTTCAGTTTAGGACCTGCTCTCGAATCGCCTTGGTTTTTGTTGTAACATCTTGTATTCACTGTCCCCTAAAAGAAGGTACAAATTTCCTCAGGGGCAAGTCTATACTTCCTGGAACGGAAATTCCGATTCCGGCCAAAATTTGGCCTTCGTAATATTGTTTCCAAACTTAGTTTGAGTTCATAGATAAGCCATATCGGTCCACTCCTTCAGGTACCTACCCCACAAAAGTTCAAAAATATTCGGAAAAATTGTGCGCACGATAACTCTTGATGGGAGTGACCGATTTGGTCCATACTTTACACATTCTCATAATATCTACCAGATATAGATAAGGTTCGAATATGGACTATATTTGTCCACTCCATCCGGTACCTCCCACACAAAATTTTGGATAAGTTCACTTTAAGACCTGCTATTGAATCACTTTGATTTTTTTTTTATTTTATATCTATGCCTTATTAAGGCGAAGGCCATATATAATCAACATTTTTGTCGGTTCATACGACCAAAATTTTGAAACCCCCTAAAAACATAAGTTTTTTGTGAAAAAAGTGTTTTAATTTGCACAGGCTGAGGGTATATCTCTGTAGGCAAAGCCGACTGATACTTTTTAACTTGTTTAGATTAGATTAGATAATTTAGGTATTTGGGGTATCCGTGATCGAAAAATTTGTCCACCTAAAATTGTGAAAGACAAGTAAATATTCCGTTTTAATTAAGACTATTTTATGGTGGAGGGTATAAAAATGTCGGCCCGGCCGAGCTTAACGACTTTTTACTTGTTATTAATTTACACGGTCATAGCTCCCACGCAAATTAACTTTGTTAGCCACATTCTTGAGCTTTGTTAAAAAACACTTCGTTTGATCCAACTATAGCCATATTTTATGGTAAGAATATTTTATCGAAGAATTCTTAGTTGATACGTGCTGACATGTTGCAAAATATTTTGATTTTGGTGTTTCTTTGGAAAAGCCGAAAAGTGAGTGTGATTCTCATTCATATGAGAATACTAGACACTTAAAGAGTTCGGTTTTTCGCTAAAAAGGCATCATTTCATTGTTTTGTTTTTTTACTTTCTCTCATATAAGGTATAATTATACCCCATTCAAAACCTGGGAAACCTGCCAATTTAGGACCATACTACCTCCCATTACTCTCTTATCACCAGTCATAAACATTTTAGAGGCTATATTACTCCCTTCCCTCGCAAAGCATTTCAAATTCGCTGAACACCAACACTGCTTCTGCCCAGGGAGAAGTACAGCAACATCCCTTTGCAAAATCTCGGCGAAAATCGAAGAATGATTAAACTGCAAACGCCCACACAAACGCACCATCCTCGTGGCTTAAGATCTGTTAAAGGCCTTTGACACGATCTGCCATACTACACTCCTAAAATACATTGGAGAGACACCCCTCTCCAATACCCTAAACATATGGTCGACAAATTATATGGACAATCATACGTCCAATTCGGAGGTGTAAAGTCCAAACAAAGGAGGAACAAGAAAGCGAGATACTAAGGTGGAACAATATCCCCGCTTATATTTAATTTCTACGGAGCTAAGGCACCAAACCCGACGACTGCAGCATTTATTATTCCTCCAGATAGATAATTCAAATCAATACCTCCCAAACCTATCCAAATTTTTCAAAATTAGGAACTTAAAGCTGTCAACCGCCACATCGTCAGCAAGACTTTTCACAACTTGGACCAAGGAAGTCAACACAATCCTTTAGATACACATAAACCTCGGGCTTTTTTTGTTGCGAGCTCCGAATGTGTGTTAAATTGGTAGACACACATTCGGAGCTCGCAACAAAAAAAAAACCGAGGTAGAAATATAATTTCCAGGTAGAAAATGGGGGAACGGTAAAGAGACTATAATCATGTCCGTAGGACGTCCGCTCCTTGATTACGCTGCCCGAGCATGGACCACAGACACAGTGTAGAAAATTGCAAACTGTGCAAAACTCAGCGCTGAGGATAGCGAAAGACCAATTCAAGAAGCTATAAATTCGTACGCTTTCAGTGTTGCACTTTGGGATCTACCTCCCCACGCATAAATGGCAATGAAAGACAACTGCAAAGAGAAACTAGATACACATCATCTTAACTCAGGTCGGTATTCTCTAGGTTTCTAAATAGCAACCTAAGTCTATTAAATCCTGAAAATTCAAACCAATGACCCAAATGCAACAACTCTCTCTATACGACAAGACATCTTTTAGCATCCACGTAAAATCCCACAGATCTAACACCTGAGGCGCCATGGACACATCCAATTGGAAGTGGATTCGTAAATGTCACTATCTCTAATTTTCCAATTCTTTCTTTTATTTTATTTTTTCTTCTCCCCAACCACATACAAATGTGGAATGGGGAAGAAACACTTTAGGCAACATTTTCACAAGCAACAGGCGTGGATTTTTAAGAAAAATTTTAGGCAAAATTTTTAATGAAAAATTACCTCTTAGGCCCCTCAGTTTGCTAACCTGTATTTTGCTGAACTCGTAACAATCATCTCATGAATCCCTCCCAATCAGTGCAACATTTGCTTGCCACAAGTCATAATCATGTAAGCCGCACAGAAAAAAAAAATAATCCTCCTCTTTAATTCAATTGAAAAACTTGTCTCAGAGGAGGAGGTTCAACACCATGCCATACTACTAAAGGAGTTTTTTTTTAGCTGGTGAGCTGGTTGGCGTTCCAAGACAAAATAGGCATTAACAACACCACTACCATAATAAATAAAGCATAATAACCAGATTACGTCACAAACTAGATAAACCACAACAAAAGCCCATCCATCCATAATCATTGAGGCTAAGAAAACGCCAGGCTTTGTTTGTTTTGGTTTTAAAGTAAAATAATTTTTTTCAAGCTTCTTGTTTCTTTTGGAAAATTTTTTTCTTTATTTGTTCATAATGAACAAATGTTCGTTCGCCTATATGGTCAGAGTGTCAGTAAGACAATAACAGCAACAACACTAGAGGTGTTTGATTAGTTGCTGTTTAGTTGGTAGTTTAGATACGAGAAGTACTTGAAGTAAATTTTTGGTTGCAAAAAAAATGTTTTTTTTCCTCACCAACAAAAATTTATTTCATTTTTGAATTACCTCACAAAAAACATGAAGCCAACAACAAAAACTAAAAAAACGAAGTTATAATTTGCGGTCGATCGGTCAACAAGTGTTTGTGGTTAAAAGTGTGTAACTTTTTTGTGTGTTGTTTATGGTGGACTGTTAAATTATTTTTATTTGAAAATGGTTTTATTTCACTTGTTCGTTTAGGTTTTGTTGTTGCAGGTTTTGCGGTTTTTCGGGGAGTTAAATTTTTCAATTAATCACATTGCAAGTGCGCATTTTTTTCTGTCCAGGTTATTTATGTGAATTTTTGTTAGTGGTTTTTGTTTTTAGGTGGTGCCTACAGCGCCGAAAAGAAAGCTTAAAGAGCTTTTGAAATTAAGTTCAGAATGGAGACAGAATGTTTTCTCTAAATGCAAAAATTTGAGCAGACAGACAGTCGACCCTTTACTTCAACATATCGCTCATTTCCTCAAAGAGTGACACATCTCAAAAACTGCAGTTTCGGAAAAACGGCTTTTAAGTTGACTTCCCAGCTTAAAAATATTATTACACAAAAACTAAAATAACCCAATGCTAAATTTCTGTGCAAGATCAAACACGATTTGAATTATTTAGTGCTTCATAAGGTCAAAAAACTTTTCTGTTGAATTATGCCAAGCCCACAGTATATGAGCTGTAAATCGATGAGTTTTAGAGATATGAGCATGAAAAGTTGACACAAGATAAAGTAGAAGTCGTAGGAAAAATATAATGATATGTATTGCTGTTCTAATCTCGCATTAGGTAGGTGATATAGATTTAATACAATCTTTTTGGTTTTGGACATCGTCATCGACGCTCATTTTTGATACCAGCAGTGGGATTCTCTAACGCATTTTTTGGTTACCATAAAATCGGTAAATTTATAACGCAAAATTATGAATGAAAAGCACCAATAAATGTTGACATAACTGTTGCTATCGGTAGTACCTTTATTTTCGTCTTTAACTTACAGACAAATTTCGTTAACTAACGAAATTACTTACTTACTTAGCTGGTCCATTACAGAACATTGTTCCATAGACCGAACTAAGTAAAGATCTCCATTCCTCTCTGTTTTTCGCTTCGCTTTTTGGAATACCGCGCCTTTTCATTTCTTCATCCACGCCTGCCGATTCTGCGTGCACCGCCATGTGGCATGTATTCATACGCCTTTTTAGCGGGTTCATCATCGCTCATTCTTATGATATGGCCAAGCCAACGCAATCGTTGCATCTCGATACGTTTAACTATATTCATGTCTATGTATAGCTGATATATGTAGCTCGTGCTTCATACGACGTTGATATTCACCGTCAACGCAAATCAGCCCGTAGATCTTTCGAAGAATTTTCCTCTCAAACACACCAAGCACTGCCTTATCTGCATGCGCAAGTACCCATGCTTCGGACCGATACATTAGCACGGGTAGTATAAGCGTTTTGTATAATGTTATTTTTGTTTGACGAGATGTGGCTTCGTTTTTAAATTGCTTACTTAAACCACAGTAGCATCTGTTGGCCAATACAATTCTTCTTCTCATTTCACAACTGATGTTGTTTGTTGTGTTTATGGCAGAGCCGAGGTAGATGAAGTCTTTAACTACCTCAAAATTGTAGGTACCAACTTGCACAGTTGGTCCGAGCTCTATGGACGCTTTGCGCCTCGACACCATCAATTTGGTCTTTTCGCCGTTTACCGACAGACCCACTTTCGCAGATTCTGCTTCGACCTTCCTAAAGGTATCAGTTACTTCCTTTACTGATCGTCCCATGATGTCTATGTCATCAGCATAAGCAAGTAACATGTGGCTACTGGTGTAAATTGTGCCATTTCTTTTGACATTTGCATCTCGTATTACCTTTTCCAGCAAAATGTTGTATAGGTCACACGAAAGGCTGTCTCCTTGTCTGAAACCTCTTTTGGTACAAAATTCTTCGGAGAGGTTCTTTCCAATTTTAACTGAGGACCTAGTATCAGTTAAAGTCATCTTACAAAGCCGGATGAGCTTTGCGGGGATACCAAATTCAGACATTTCATGGAATACCTTTGATCAAAGGGGACTGTCGAATGCTGCTTTATAATCGACAAAAAGGTGATAAGTGTCGATCTGCATCTCTTGGGTCTTCTCTAGGATTTGCCGCAGGGTAAATATCTGGTCAATGGTGGACTTGCCAGGTCTAAAGCCACATTGGTATGGTCCAATTATTTCGTTGACCATTGGCTTTAGTCGTTCGCACAATATCCCTGACACTATCTTATAGGCAATAGAGAGAAGACTTATGCCCCTATAGTTGGAGCATACAGGCTTATCTCCTTTCTTGTGGACGGGACATAGGATGCTCAGGTTCCAATCGTCGGGTACGCGTTCTTCCTGCCAGATGGTGCTAACTAGCTGATGCATACACCTTATCAGCGTGTCGCCTCCGGTTTTAAACAACTCGGCTGGTAGGCCATCAGCTCCTGCTGCCTTATTATTCTTCATCTTGGCCGGGTGGTATACATTCTATACCATCTTCTGGGATTGGATCTGTGGTATCATCGTCTTCGCTACTATTGGATACCAGCAGATTGGAGAAATGTTCCTTCCATATCCTGAGCACGCTATCTGTATCTGTTACCAGATTACCTTGCTGGTCTCTACAGGAGGATGTGCCTGTACCAAAGCCATCAGTTTGATGTTTCACTCTTTGGTAGAATTTTCGGACTTCATTCTGGCTCCAGTACATCTCGATTTTTTCACACACCCGCTTTTCCATTTCTCACTTTTTCTTGCGGAAAAGACGTTTCTCTTCTCTCCTTTTCTCCCGATATCTCTCTGGTGCGTTAGCGTTGCTACTGATTATAAAGTAGCTCTATATGCCGCATTATTCTCTTCGGTAGCAGCACGACACTCCTGGTCATACCATGAATTCCTTTGTGGAGGTCTCTGGAAACCATGTATGGATTTTGCGGCTGTGTGCATGGAGTGGGCAATATTTTGCCCTTGTGTTATGTTATCGGGACAAGGACTGCTCGCGTTAAGCAATTGGGCTAGTTGAGTGGAATATGCTGTGGCTATCTATTGTGTTTGCAGCCTATCGATATCCAACTTCCGCGTTGTGTCTGTTCGTGCTTTATTTGCAACGTTTAGACGGGTACGTACCTTGGCTGCAACAAAGTAGTTATCCAAATCAATGTTTGCGCCTCGGAACGATCGTACATCCAACACGCTTGATGAATGTCTTCCATTAATTAACGAAATTATAAGCATTTTAATTTTACCGATTTCTGTCGGAAACCAAAAGAATCCCACCGCACAAGCTTACTAAAATCCTTCTTCCATCTCGTCACCATTTCATTTCAATTACCAGGTTTCCTCTATCGCCTTTGTAGGAAAATATGTGTCTTGTTAAATCTTCTTCTTCATTCTAACTTCTCAACATGTTGAGTTGATCAAGCTCAAAATTGTCTTGTTACAAACTTTTTTGAAAATATGTTTATCGTCTATTCCACTGTGGGGTAGTCCTATATGCCTTGAACTTCTCATAAGTAGCATTACGACACATTCGTTAGATTTCTTTGCGCTTACAAAATTGTAGAGCGAAAACTCAAACAATAATATTGCATGTAGGTAAATTATGGCGACAGAGTCACAAATCCATTAAACTGCCTCCAGCAATTAGCGTTGTACAGTGATTTCCATCAACATCACAGACACAAACTTTGCGTCAGAAAAAAATAGCAAATTTATTCAAAGCACGAACCTACTTCTAAGTCTGCTCACTTCCGTTGAATGTCGCTCCTGTCATACGATTTTTTACATGGTTCATTAACAGCTTCAGAAATTCGCGCTGTACAGTGATTTGAATCGATATCGCATCCACAAACTGCATATAGGTGAATACAGTAATTTTAATCAGGACATGAACCTTCTATTATGCTTGCAAATTATGTTTCGGCTGACTTCAGTTGGATGTCGCTCTTATCTGATGACATTAAGATAGGTGTAAACCTTGGCTATTACACAAAAATGGACATTAAGACGGGAATTTTAAAAGGAACACAAAATTCCTTTTAATTTATCTGACACTTATTCTTACAGCAAGCATGTAAGAATATAAAACGGGTTATCTGTCCGATACTGGCCAACATTTAACTGCAGAAAGGATGTAATAACGGGCCATAGTGTCATTTTTGAGAAAAAATGTTATAACCTTATAACCCTAGTTTACACAAAACTGACGTCAAGATCGACAAGCATGCGCTTACATAACGATATCAATGTCATCCAGAAGGTGTGTAATTTGAGATTGGTAGAAGTTAAACAGTTCGGGAGATATCACCCGGCCTTGATATTAATTCTAAATTCCACAAACAATTGGCATCCAGAGGGTGCAAAATTTTAGAAAGTTAGAAGTTAAATACGTACATCGATATTAAGCCACAGTGAAAAATTCCCTTTTTAGCTCTACAGGCTTTCGATCTTTTATTTCTGAATTCCACAAACGATTGGCATCCACACATATAGTTTATTATACCCTCAGCCCAGGGACGTACGCAGGGGGGGGGCACGGGGGGCCCGGGCCCCCCCCGAAATGATTTGGTCGAACAAAATTTGTTAAGCTACTGCAACTACTTATTATATTTTTTTTCTCATAAAAATGTTTGTATGTTTGAAGATTTCAAATTAAAATTTATACTTTGCTTAAGTTTCTGAACAGAAAATGTTCATCATTAACACGTTTTGTAAGAAAATATTTGAAAATTATTTGTTTGTATGCTGTTTTTGAGAGAAACTTCCAATGAAATCTGAATTACTTCTTCATGTCATATCATTCCACTATCAAATGCGAATTCCATAATGAATATACTCCAACTTTATGTCATATTCGAACTATATATAGCTCTCGAAGCTTAAAACTCATTCTGTAACAACAAAAATAACGAGTTGAGTATTTTGGGAATGGAAGTGTATGAAAAAATGTCTATTTGATAAAATGTATGAAGAGTCGGTCCTTCGTGGACTACATCATGAAAGCCATTTAGAAATTTGTTTTACTAGCATCTCCAAAATTTTGTTATCCTATTTTAGACAAATTAGCTGCTAAACAGTATGAGAAAATAATGAAGACAAATGAATTTTTGTGCGTCACTTCATTTTTCTCTTTATCATCACCGAAGTATAATTGTAGCCTCAGATTTTAAGGTTACGATATTATATACACTAGGATACGAAACAAATAGGTCTCATCAAAATAATGATTTTAGACTCCACATATGTTTAGATGATATTCGTTTCAGACAAGATGGAAGTACTTACCACCGTCCGTCCGTCTGTATCACTGTTTGTCTGGCAGGTTGGAACTCATGATAACTCTCGAACGGATCAACCGATTTGGTCCAAGATATGGTTCTCGTAATGTTTTGTCCAAATTAAATTTAAGTTATATCGGTACCTCTGCCATAAAAGTTAAAAATTTTAACAAAAATGGTCGAAGGGACTAGCCGATTCAGTCCAAAATCGAACCTAGTATGGACTACCTAGTTCCACTCGCAAATTACCTTCCAAAAGTACATCAAGTTTCAAGAGAATTTTTGGACAACATCTTCAGGTCCCTCATACAAGTCTAACATAATTGCAGTTTAAAGACTGTTCGAGGATCCTTTGGACATTTTGTAGTCTTGTTTACAGCGATATCCTATTTTTCGTGGACAAGTTCATGCTTCCTGACAAAAATGTAAATACTACGGTGACCAACTAAAATAGCTTATGGGCGCGGTAACTATCGAGAGGAGTGTATCTCAAAATAAAATCCGTTTCCAAAATTAATTATCTTATTATTAGCGAATAATTATGTGGGGTTCAATAAGGATCGATTGTTATTTGTCAAAACTATATAGAACTAAGTCCATCAAAGTATTTGTCATCGAGTCCAAAAACTTTTAATCGTACAATTAAGAAGAACAAAAATTATAACGCTTCTTTTGTAACATTATATTAAAAGTAACAAGGGAGAAAAGGCTGTAGTCGGTACGGGGCCGACTATGTGATACCCTACACCACTACCTCTGTGAATAATATTTTCACTCGAAAACATTTCTTTTATGTAGATACGAAATTTTTCACCTATCTGGCTTTTATACCAAATGACTTAAGGCGAACTGAACCAAAATACTTAATATTTAATTTTATATTTGACTACTGTCGACATCACCAGCATCAATAGGCTTCTATCTCTGTGAGAAAATTTCGTGATGATCCGATCAAAATTCCGACCTGTAGTGTGATTGCAGAAAAAGTGGAAAAAAGGGATGCATTAACGACTTTTGCGATATCTCTATTATTTGACTACCTACGCCAACCTACTTTGCATAATTTCCAAGATGGGATTTTCTACTTTCTTAGTCAGGCTTTGCGTTTAGAAGGTCCCACACCAAATGTGTGATATTCGTCATTATTATTAAAATAGCAAAAATATGAAGTTGGTTTATATTAGCGACTATTGCGATATCTTCGTTGATAGATCACCTACGACAACCTACGTAACATTGTTGTAAAGGTGATATTTTATACTTTAATTGTCATGTTTTTTTGTAGACCCTTATGGACGCTGAGATATCTGCTTTGGAATAAAATGTTGACTTTTTCTCCAAATAACGTTTTTGCTCATTCCGATCCCTAAATATTATCCGACCATCATCAAAATCAAAAGGCTTCTTCCTCTGTGAGACCCTCATTAACCCTCGAAATTTCGTGACGATCCGATCAAAATTGCGCCTAGTAGCGTGATTTCCAAAAAAAAAAAAAATGGAAAAATGGGATGTATTACCGAATATTGCGATATATCCGTTATTTGGTCACCAACGCCGACCTAGCTTACATCATTGTAAAGATGGGATCTTCTACTTTCATAGTAAGGCTTTGCTTTTGGAAAGTATCCAACCAAAGCTGTGATATTCGTCATTATAACTAAAATCGCAAACATGAAAATTTGTGGTTTATTTGCGACTATTGTGATATCTTCCTTGTTTGATCACCTACAAGAACCTACTTTACATCATTAGAAAGGTGATATTTTCTACTTTCATTGTCAGGTTTTGCTTTTGGTATACCCCATATATTCGCTTTGGAAAAAAACCGTTGTCTTTTTATCCACATATGATTTTTGCCCATTCCGACCCCTAAATATTATCCGACCATCACCAAAACCAATAGGCTTCTTCCCATCCGGGACCCCCATCAACTCTCAAAATTTCGTGACGATCCGATCGAAATTGCGACCTGTAGCGTGATTACAAGGTTTAGATGGGCAGACGGACATTTTGGCCAAAACCAACTTATAATACCCTCCCCACATAGTGGCGTAGGGTATAAAAATAATCCTGGAATCAGACTCTATCTCCTCCGGTAAATAACATTGTGCAACATTTTTAAGGTAATCTTGTGCAAACAATTTGAAGTGAGGATTTTGTGAAAGTACAGACCCAAAATATAGAAGCCCTAGTTGCGTTTTGTTGAGTCAGATTCAGCTCGGATTATCCAAACATTGTTAAATTTTGACTTTTTATATCTCTGAAACCAATGAAAATCTTCTTCTGACCTCTAAAGCAAATTTGTAGATAAGGGTCAGGCCATGGCAAATTTATATAAGGTATATGGAAGAATTACAACAAATAAAAAATTTAGAAAAACAACATTGTTGTTATTGAAAATTAATTGTTAAAAATAAATATTGAATAATAGGGTCGTTCCAAATTTTTTTCAGGAAAGACATAAATACATTTTGAAAATCCTCTAAAATTGAACACATTTGAATCAAAATGTAAATATAAAGCATACAGAACTGTCGTAATTTATTGTTATTACACGTTTACGGTGAAAAGAATAATTTAATGGTAGCAAATTTCGAAGTTTCAAAATTCATGAGTAGACCCTATTACATTTTGAAAACTAAATTTACAAAAAAGTAAGAATACAGCAGGTTGTCACTTCTATTACATTTCTCACCATATTTCCAAAACTGTTAAATTTTTCTTAATGTTTTCATTTGGAAACATATCAACGACAGACGATATTCTTAAAAATTAAGCTAAGATCATCGAAATAGTGAAAATCTTGCTATAGCAGAGATAACGGAAATTCTTTGTGTTTGTAAAATTTTGCGATAAACCATAACGTGGACCTATATGATTATATTCTATTTTCAATTCTACATATCCTACTCTGTAAATATTTAAAATTGTATCCTAAATATTATGAATTCTTTCTATTGAATTTATATGCTATATTTCATATAAAATTCGAAAAATCTAATTTTTTGGCTCAATTTAAAGTACATGTAGAATAGAATATGGGTCAAAATCTCCAGTCCATCGGACAAAAATTTACCGAGATATGAGATTTCGATGGGAAACATTTATTGTGTTATGTATCTAGCATAGAAACTAAAAACGTCTTTTCCTCGAAGAGGCACTTTTGAAAGCGGTGCCCACTGTAGCTCGAAAACGGATGCTCCGGTCTTTATATGTTTTTGTAGGACTATTACACACATAAAGCATGTGATTAACCGATAGAGTCTTTAAAAAACTGCTGACGGAGTCCAACAAAAATATCAAATTTTTACAGTTTTTTATTTTTGTTAAAATCGAAATTTCGATTTTAACTTTTCAAAATTTTTAAAAATTGTTTTTTTTTAATTCCTCTTCAAACTACTGTGGGTACCGTAAACTGTTTTAGTAAAAGCAGTGCTTTATAGGCGGGCATTTGCCAGAAAGATTTTTTCAAAAAAAAAAAAATAGAAGTTAACTCAAGGTTTAATAGATTTCTTAAACAAATGCATGAAAATGGATTCTTAAAAGTGGCCATAAAATGGAAGTTAACTCAAGGTTTAATAGATTTCTTAAACAATTGCATGAAAATGGATTCTTAAAAGTGGCCATAACCCATTAAAATGACTTTACGTAACGCTACGCAACATTTTTTAATTTCATGATTTTTGGTCAAGTTGGGCCCCCCCCGAAATGAAATCCTGCGTACGTCCCTGCCTCAGCCTTTAGGCTAAAGAGGGTATTTACACTTTGATACGACCAAAAATGTGCCTCATCGAAATAATGGTTTTAGACCCCAAGTATGTTTGTACGATATCCGTTTCAGACAATTTTGAGTAGATCTAGCAATGTCCGTCCGTCTGTCTGTCTGTCTGTCTGTCCGTCTGTCTGTCTGTCTGGCTGGCTGGTGCGCACGATAACTCTCGAACGGATCAATCGATTCGGTTCAAATTTTGGGTATCGAATTATTTTGTCCAGATTCGATTTAAGTTCGAAGATGGGCCATATAGGTCCACTCCTTCAGGTACCTCCCCCACAAATGTTCAAAAATTGTCGCAAAACTTGTGCGCACGATAACTCTTGTAGGGAATAACCGATTTGGTCCATACTTTGCACATCGCGTAATTTCTACCAAACTTAGATGAGGTTTCAATATGGACTCAATCGGTCCACTCCATCGGGTACCTCCCACACAAAATTTCGGAGAAGTTCTGTTTAGGACCTGGTCTCGAATCGCTTTGATTTTTGTTTACGCAAGTTGTATTCGCTGTCCTCTATACGACGGTACAAGTTTCATTAGGGGCAAGTCCATACTTCCTGAGAAAATAGCCTGAAAGTAGCAAAAAAACCCTATGACCCCGTGTGAGGTGGTTGGAGCGCAAGATAACTCTAGTACGGATCTGCCGATTCGGTCCAAAATTTGGCCTTAGTAATATTTTGTCCAAACATAGTTCAAGTTTGAAGATAAGCCATATTGGTCTACTCCTTCAGGTACCTCCCCCACAAAAGTTCAAAAATGTTTGTAAAATTTGTTCATACGGTAACTCTTGAAGGGAGTGACCAAATTGGTCCATACTTAACGCATCCTAATATATCTACTAGATATAAATCAGGTTCAAATATGAACTATATTCGTCCACTCCATCCGGTACCTCCCACACAAAATTTCGGATAAGTTCACTTTAAGACCTGCTATCGAATCACTTTGGTTTTTGTTGAAGCAACTTGCTTTCGCTGCCTCAATTACGATGGTAAACGTTTTTTCAAAGCAAGTCCATACTTCTTGAGCAAACATCCCGAAGGGTGTAAAAACCCCCTATGGCACCATATATAGTGGGTGGAGATCCACTTCCATAATGGTCAATGTAGATCCATTCCTTTTAGTATCTCCTCCGCAAAACTTTTGAACTCTAATCGGTTCAAATTCCCAAAATTTTTGAAAACACCTAAATACATACGTTTTTTCGAAAACAAAATTGTTTCAATATGTACAGGCTGAGGGTATATCTCTGTCGGCAAAGCCGACTGATACTTTTTTACTTGTTATCCAACGCTTAAAATTAGGTTGAAAGAAGGTCTTGTCTATGACCTCGAACAACTTGGCTTAGATGACGGCATCGAAGGCTTTTAATAGGTCATGAAACACCATGACTGTTCGGTCTCACGGCCTTTTCTATTCACTCCTCAACTGATGTGTTTAGACATGGGGTGTGATGCTTCTGTGATACTGTGCATTTTCCGTACATGTTGGGCAACTGGGAAAAAGTTTATTATTGTGGGGAGAAGTAGTTCCTATAGAATCTTCTTTACGGGCATTCTTGCCTGACTTCAATGGCGGGACCAGTCTGCCAACTTCCCAATCTTCTGGTAAGATATGTGTGGCTAACGATATATTAAGGACACAGGTCAAATACTCAACTCCGGATTCAACCAACATTATCATTGAGACTCCTTGTGGGCCCAACGCTTTTCATGATTTTGCGTTTCGGATGACATCTGTAACATCTCTAGTCATCTCTATCCGTAAAACTAACAGACTTAACTCAGTGGATCTTGAATTAAACTCACCGTTGAATTAAACTGCCGATCCTTCCTCATCCTTCTTTTCGTTGCCCAAACTTTACGCAATCCTGTACCAACGTTGCATTGCATCAGGGGGTCTATCCACATTTTCCATTTATGCTCACCTCCTAGCCTGTTGACTTCGACAGTATTTCCCTCCAGTCTTGGGACTTCAGAGTTCCTACAACGATGTCCAATGCCCAGAAATTTGCTTTAATAACAGGACCAGCAGGTAAGTAGCAAACGGCTACAGGTGTGAGTTCGTGGAAAATTCTCTTAGCTATCCGAGGATATGAAGAATGGGACAGCCCTCTGAAGCGTGGATTGCTAAACCCTTTTCAATGAACTTCCCCTATATTTCAGAGTGTACAAACAAATGTTGTACATACTTTTGGGTGAGATTTGACCTCAGGAAAATCCACATTTTAAAAAACACATTTTGTAAATTATCAGCTCTGTTGGAGCAAAGAAAGTATTGAACTATTCAGTGATCTTGTACTCTAGTGCCTTACGAGCACTCACTAAGTTTAGATGTACGCGTCTTTTCGTCTTTACATTTGGTCCTTCGACCAGATCGAGTGCCTTACGAGCACTCAGTAAGATTAGACCATGGCACAATAATACAGGCACAGCGGGAAAAACAGCTGATTATCACACTAGTTGTCAAAATGCATTATTGTGAATAAAATCACATACAAAAGGTAAACAAGCAATTCACAGCAATGCGTTATTGTGAACAATTTTGACGTTTGGTATGATTTGATGTAACACCTTCTTATTCCACCATGGATTAGACGTATGTAACACCTTCTTATTCCACCATAGATTAGACGTATGCGTCTTTTCTTTTTACACAGAGTATGTACGACGGTCAGAGATTATGAAGTCATGTGGTCTATTAACGTAAACAATGATATGAAAGTGGTCTGAGGTAAGCGTAATTTATCAAACCAAGTGTCACAAAGGTCAAAGGTCTGGCGCGCTGTGATATTACCACTGATATTGCCGCTCTTATTCTCGTAGGACTGTTTTCGTTCACTGTGTAAAATGTGCAGAATTTGTATGAATTTGCCCGACCAGTGCACTGCAGTGCTGTACCACTCTGGTCGTTGTCTAGAAAGGAATGCAAAAGCTCATGATGGTGAGCGTTGAAGTCCCCTAGCACCAGTTATTGCTCTCCAAAAGCGAACTAATGTCAGACGCATTTTTTTATGGGCGGTAGGTATACATTAAGCAGTCCCATACTTTACTGCTAGTCTCATACATTCCGCGTAAGTACTGGGCAGATTGCTATATAAGGAGGAGAAGTCTTGCTCCTCATATTGCTCTCCATAATGCTACAGTTGAGCTGTATCTACTTCTAGAGATATTCCCCTTCTGATCGGGATATAAGGGCTCGCTTTTGCAGTCGTTCAATAAACTAAGTTTACTTCCATCTACATTATATTTCATTGGTTACATGACTTTGTTTTTTATTTATGTGGCGTTTATTTAAAATGAGATTTAAAAAATAATATCAACCACTAGAAGTTAAAAAATAAGCTAACAAAAAAATATATTTTTAGAACAACTGAGATGGAATTTGTTTTCAAGTTTAACACACTTCATATTTTTATTTTATTTCGCTCTCTGCTGGATTTGATCATGCGAACTACACACTCGGCCACGCGTGTAATGATAGTATTATCATTACGAATATAATAATTATATTTATTCATTTTATTATTAAATTTAATAATCTATTTATTTTCTTAAAAAGTTAAATAGATAAATATCATTCCTTCTTCCCTTTATTTCCATTAATTCAATAATTATAAACAGATATAACACACATTTTCTTATAAATGATTAATTTATAGATTTGTTCTCTTCATTATTATAATATCAATTCTTTGTATAATTCTACATATCGACATATTTGAATTTACTGTTATTTATAATTTTCATTTCCTGTAAAACATATTTTCCATATTTTTATATTTTGTCACTTTTCAATTTCCTTTCAAATAAATAAGTTGTAATTTTTAATTTGAATTTTAAAAAATATTGAATTTCAATAAAAGATTTAAATAACGGTCAAAAAACGGATTATCAATTGAATTTTATATGGATAAATAAGCGGTTTACATTACTGGCGCAGTCGATATAGGATGAACCTTCATTTCAAGAAGATTAAGCTGTCGTGAAGGAATCAAGCAAATATCAAATATTTGCAATTTCAAACTTTTGGAGGGAAAACGAACGAAGCTATTAAAACGGACCTTAATTCAGGAATCTGAAGCTTTCAAGATAAAAGGAACGTATCATTAATTTAAAAAGCCTAAACTTTTGATTTAAAAATCAATCTATTTTCAGTTTTCAATCATTCAATTTTTGGAGGGAAAATTAATATACATTTCAAGAAACGAATACATTTTCAATTTTTTGGAGGGAAAACGAATTTTGATAGCAAAGAACGAATCAATTTTAAATTTTTCAATTCAAAACAATACATTTCGCAAATAACGATCAATTTTCAAATATTTGCAATTATCAATTTCTGGAGAAAAAATAAATTGCATACAATATATCAAGCAAAATGGAATTATCAAACAATCAAAATAACAATAACATCATCCAAACATCTTTTGTGCTCTCAATAAATGATGTCCTCAAGGATGCACAACGAATTAAAGAATATAGAGGTGATAATAGTTACGCTCTTACGTCTTTTATAAGAGAAGTTGACACCGTTCTTGCATTGGTTGAAAGCAATGCTGAGGCAAGTAAATATATATTCAACAGAATTATTTTGAACAAAATTCAAGGAGAGGCTATCCATGTCTTAAGATCTTTGGGGCCTAATCCGGTTTGGAATGAAACCAAAAGTGCATTAATTGCAAATTTCGGAGTAAAGGAGACATATCATCAACTTTTTCAAGAAGCTTTTGGAACACAAAATCATGGTATAACAAATTATTATCATATTTTATTATCAATTTTGTGCAAGATAAATGAAAAATATGAGTATGATAGTGATAAGCCAATAGAGTTCAGCCCTGCAAATGCAGAACAAATTATTTTAAAAACTTTTATTAATAATATTGATGTAAATTTGGCTTCAGTTTTAATCAATAGAAGCGTCACTAAGTTAAGAGATGCTTACATTTTACTAGAGCAACAGGGTCTAATTAGGAATAGCGGTCAGAAAACATATAATAGCAATACTCATAACATAAAACCCATTTCAGAAACATATCCCAACACACAATTCATACCACAAATTAATAATCAAACAAATAAAAATTTTTCGAGCACAAATTCAGGATTTAGTTACAATTATCAAAGTAGAAATATGCAAGGGAACTCTTATAAATGTTCCAGAATAAATATTCCCAATAATAGATATAACAGTCCTAATTCGAAAAACCTACATCAAAACCAAAATAGAACAGAATATGCAAATTTTTCTAATAGGAATTATTCGAACTACAGTAATCACGATCAACATCACAACATACAAAATCCTAACTTTCAGACAATTTACCAACATTTTCCAAATAATTATAAAAAGAATTTTAGTAGTCAAACAACAAATTTTAAAGATCAATTTTGTTCCCAATACGATCATAGAAACCATAGTCCAACTTTTAACAATCAATATCTTAACCCTCAAATGACATCAGCAAATTTTTCAAATATTAAATCTAGTCCAAATATTAGTAATTTTAATAAGACTTTAAACAAAAAACAACATACTTCTGTTAATGATAACAGCGGGCAATATGGAAATTCCAATTGTGCTGTAATAGAGATCGGGCACTTAGGTTCAGTGGTTCATTATCCTGAGAGGAGGGAAGATCATTTAAATTGTCATTTAACTGCCTCAAAAAGGCACTTCCCAAGTATGTTAGATAAAGATACTAGCGAGATAAATCATATGGATTATGACATCAGTTCGTTGTATAATGAGAATTCTTCGCCTGATGGCAAAAATACTGAATTTCTTGAAAGTGTTACTTCATCTGAAAATAAAGAAATTGAAGTTCTTGACAATGTTACTTTGTCTGAAGATAAAGTAACAGAACTTCTTGACGATGTTACGTTTACTGAAAAGTGCGATCCGTTTAACAATTATCTGATGAAATTAATGCAGGGAATACAGGGATATTAAATGATACCATTCATTTTCAGAGAGAAGATATTAACAAAACAAAACATTCTAGAAGCAGTGAAAATGAGAAAACAGAGAAAATACTAAAATCACTAAATAAATGCATTATTAGTTCTAAAAATGTATTAACGAATATGAATGAAGTAGAACACATAGAATCTTCAATTTGCACTTATGCATTGAAACATGATGACATGGATATAAATGAATCCAAAAAGTAGACAATAAACGAGATATATCAAACAATAATGCAGAAGCTAAACAAACCTTAGATTTAAATGGCTATAATCAGAAAATGGATAAGACCGAATTTATTAATTATAATTCCATAAATACAGACAATAAATTTATCAATTTTTGCAGAGATTCAGATAAAAATAGAATATTATATAAAGAAAAGAAATCATTAGGCTTTAAAGGCAACCTGAGTAAATCGCTCGAATATTATAATAACAGCTGTTACCCAGTTACTAAAAATAAACCTTTTGTAATTGAATTCAGACAGTGTAATAAAAAAGATTATAGATATCTTATTTTAAAATATAAGAAAACATATGTTGAGAAGAGCTATTTAAACAGGTAAATTTACAGAGAAAACATAGATATACGATTCATAAGAAATTATAAATCTGTTAGACATAAGGAAGAACTTAAATTTAGATTTAGTGATGTAAACAATGATCACACTAATAATATAAAAACTGAAGCCAGATAAATCGATTAGTAAAAACATTTCAATATTTTGAATAAGTATTGTGTAATTTATGAAATATAATATCAATATTTATGTTATATGTATTTATTTAAAAATTATCTCATTATATCTTATTTCTTCCTGATGTCATATATTTTAAAACTTAATTGTATTTTGTGCCACAAAACAACCTACAACATTATATTATTGTTTAATGGGGGAGATGTAATGATAGTATTATCATTACGAATATAATAATTATATTTATTCATTTTATTATTAAATTTAATAATCTATTTATTTTCTTAAAAAGTTAAATAGATAAATATCATTCCTTCTTCCCTTTATTTCCATTAATTCAATAATTATAAACAGATATAACACACATTTTCTTATAAATGATTAATTTATAGATTTGTTCTCTTCATTATTATAATATCAATTCTTTGTATAATTCTACATATCGACATATTTGAATTTACTGTTATTTATAATTTTCATTTCCTGTAAAACATATTTTCCATATTTTTATATTTTGTCACTTTTCAATTTCCTTTCAAATAAATAAGTTGTAATTTTTAATTTGAATTTTAAAAAATATTGAATTTCAATAAAAGATTTAAATAACGGTCAACAAACGGATTATCAATTGAATTTTATATGGATAAATAAGCGGTTTACATTACTCGCGTACGAACATTAAGAGTTATTTAACTCACTTAGCGCCCAGAATTTTTTTTTGCGAGAAAACTTAACATTTTTTATGAAAATTATATTTTTGAGACTTTTTAAGTATTTTTTAATAAATAACTTTTTTTTCTCTAAAACGTATAGCTTTCCTGCTTCTCAAAAGTGAAGCTAAGTAGAATAAAATTCAATAAATTCGTTCATTCCTCTTGAGCAACTTGAACTCTGTACATCAACCTCAGTGCTTCCTTAAGTAGTTGAAACTGATAGCAGAGCATCATCCGCAATACAGAGAGTGAATCAACCAAAGCTTTGTTCCTTTACTTTTTTAATGGTAAGAGTGGTAAAAGAGAAAAGTGTCAAAATTGTTCAAAATTGCTCTCTCATGAACATTTCTACCAGAAAAGTAAAGGAACGGAAAAATGGTAGATCCGGCAGCAATGTCAGAAAAAAACATAAAAAATCAATTTTCGTCTTTTATTTCACAGTTTTTAATTTAGTGTTGTCAGTGTTCGACTTTTTCTTCGGTTTTTCGTCCATTTTGTGAAATAATCGTCAAACAAAAGTCGAAAAATCAGTTCTGCCATTTTCTACCTGCAGAAATTTTGCTGGTAGCCTGTGGTAGAAGAGAAAGCCATTTTCGATCTCTCTCCCCTCTCACTCTCTTAAAAATTGCTTCCAGTTTTGCCACTTTTCGGGGTTAAGGAACGCTTTGCAGGTTAAAAATGGTAACAAATGGTTAAAATGGTAACCTCAGGTAAGTAAAGGAACACAGCTCAAACAATCTACGAAAATCGTGTTTTCTTTATTAGCGCCCAACTCAGTGGCCATGTAACACGACCACTTTCTACCATCAACAGCCGTGGACTACAACAACAAAAGGCTTGTAATTTGTGAAAGCACAGAGTCTTCGCAATCATCTTGGTTCACAGAAGACCTATACAGATGGCCATATAAGACGACGGGTTATTTCTGTAGAACAATTTGAACACTACATATCAACTTCAATGCTTCCAGAAGTACATGAAACCGATAATAGTGCATCATCACGCAATTTGAACACTGTACATCAACCTCAATGCTTCCTTAAGTACATGAAACTGATAGCAGTGCATTATCAAGCAAATTGGACACTAAACACCTGCATGGATACAACTGAATATATCAGTTCCGACATTTTTCAACATTGAGTGAGTATGGATATGTAGAATGTAGTTTCAGTTACAAGTTGATACTGATACTTTTTCAAACAGGTATGATATGAGTTGGTATAGACAGAAAAAAAGGAACATATTTGTTTATATCTGGTTTGTACAAACTGATATAAATGGATATTGGTGTGATACAATAAGTATTTATTGTGTGTAGCCCAAACAAAATAGGAATTGAAATAGAAAAATTCCCACAGAGCTGAATTTTGGTGGAAATTTAGGATTTGTCATTACAAATGAGGTCCTAAAAATCTCTGTTGATCCCATGCCATTCATGGTCATAGGTCATATTTTTGGGTTTTTTATATATCTCAAAAACTGTAAGCCTTACCAAAAAGTGACTAAAGCAAAAGACAACGACCGTAAAATTCTCTATAAGATATCGCGTTCCTAAAAGTCACATAATAATGATGTGCACATATAAAGCACCTATAACTTATTTGACCCGAAAGTCAGGATACAAAATCTGGTTAGACATGGTGCTACTGGACCGAGTACTACAAACCAAATCAAAAATGTGAATTTCGAATTTCTTCAGAATCATTCCATGGACCAATAACAAATTCTGCATTATGAAAACCATTGGGAATAACAAAACCGTTTAATTTGTTATGAAGGGTATATTATGTTTGTCATTCTGTTTGTAACTCCTCGAAATAATTATTTAAGATCATATAAAGTGTATATTTTCTTTATCAGCCCGCTTCTACACCGATATAGCCCCATGACTGTACTTTTGTGGAAATGACTTTAATGTCCGAAGTAAGTAGGTGGATAATACTTCGGTTAATGTATTGTAGGTCTATTCAGCTGGGAACAACCCCTACCTTACAAAGTGACGCGTCGTTTTAAGGGCTTTTGAAGGTATTATTCTCTTAAGGTCAATCCAGGACCAGAACAACAACATTTTCGGCGGTGGTGGCCTGAGTATTTCAGCCATGAAAACTTATTTACAAGTTGTGTCGTAAGATACTCCGTTCGGGCTCGGACTTGATATGGAAGAAGTATCCCTTTTCCCTTCCATGAAAACTTATTTACAAGTTGTGTCGTAAGATACTCCGTTCGGACTCGGCGAAAAAAGTAGGTCCCATATCATTGTGCCAATATGAATCGCTGTGCACTCATTGATATAGAAGAAGTATGCCTGCTCCCTTCCGAGATGTTGTAGGAACATATAATATGTAAGTATTTGTTTAAACTAACCATAGGAAAGCAAATATGTTACTCTCTCTATCTCCCTCTCTTTTTAATCAGTACTACACCAATTTAAAAATGTAACAAGCTAAAACTTGCCTGCGGGAAATAAATTGGTTTGAAGGTATTTTAAACCTAGTTTTAAGATAACCACAAAAAACGCTTCAATATAACAAAACTATTTGCAATAAATATTTGGAATATAATAAAACTATTTTTGATAAATATTCGCGTTTTCATTATTAGGAAACTTTTCTAGTAGCCCTCGTACATTCCACTCACTGAACCCAGAAAAACATTCGAATTGATGCGTTCAGTTATAAAAGTTCACGTCTTTAATATTTATTTATCCCCTAAATAATAAAAATGTTCAAAAATGTTATTTTTTATGAATTTTTCCTTAGAAGTTATTCACACAAGCCTGTTACAACTATAGTATCTGTTGGTATCTGTCAAGGTCTAGTATAAGGTCGGCCAATAAGCCCAGCTGACTATTATGTTTGATGTCAAAAAAATAATTGTGATTTAAAATACAAAGGAACTAAAATCACAATAATGTAAAATCGATTATGTTTGTTGTCAAATGTTGTTAACAGAACTCTGAATGGCCAACTGTATAAACTGTGGTATCTGTAGTATTTGAAAAATATCTGTTGTACAACAGATACTTGAGAACGAAAAAACAAATAAAGTTCTCACTCGTTCATATACAACACAGAACTGTTTCTAACAGTTATGTTATTGTGAGTATACACAACCCAAACAATATCATAACTGTTACACTCATTCCCACATTCATATCATATTATATCTGTTATGTATATGATATATCTGTTTTGTTGATATAAACAGTTATACCATTGCACGTGTTTATTGGACACAACACATCAACTTCAATGCTTCTGAAGTACATGAAACCGATAATAGCGCATCATCAGTACCTACAGTCTGTCGATAAACATCATTTCTGGATCCACCAAATCATGCCGTTCACTTCAACAACAATGCAGTTTTACTCCAGGGGGAGGTTCCGTAGAAAGTCTATGGTTTCAGCAACCAACAAGACTAGTTCAACACAATCTTCCTACCATCATTGCAGTTTTAGCAGATTCAACAAACTGATACCTCAGCAAAATTCAAGAACCCATTATCCTAATACAGTTTACTTAGCAGATCTAACAATCAATTAGCCCGCATGCAGTTTATTGTAACAGTTTCAACAATCCAATTCATGATACAGTTTGCCATAGCAGTTCCCACAATCATTTACTTCTGATGCTTCATGGGGACGCTTTCAGCATCAGAGGGGGACACTCAAGCAATCGTGTGTACATCATGCACATATTTTTTTTTTATTATTTGTCAGTAAAGATGTTCATTGTTAGAGGTCTAGTAAGGTTAGATTCAACACAGTGGTCCCACTTGTATGGGAAAGAGTGCCAAAAATAGTTCTAATCGAGTTAACGCCTCGAAATTTTATAATGAGCCCAAAAGGGAGAAAAACTAATTTAATGGATGTAGGTCCACATTTGGGTGTAGCCCCCATATAAGGGTACCCACGATTTTTTATATTTTGACAATTTTAGCCAAATTTTCCAACCGATTTGGCTGTAGTTTTGAATTTTAAGTTCTGAGCGAACACCATACCTCCTTGCAAAAATGTTCAATATAGGTCCAAGTTTAGGTATAGCTCCCATATAAACGTACCTTCCGATATTCGGTATTTTGACGATTTTAGCCAAGAGTTCCTACCGAGTTGGATGTAATTTTGTATTTTAACTTCGGAGGGAAGATCATACGTCCGTGCAAAAAATGTTCAATATAGGTCCAAGTTTAGGTATAGGTCCCATATAAACCTACCTTCCGATATTCGGTAGTTTGACGATTTTAGCCAAATTTTCAAACCGATTTTGCTGTAATTTTGCATTTTAAGTTCTGAGGGAACACCATACCTCCTTGCAAACAATGTTCAATATAGGTCCACGTTTCGGTATAGCTCCCATATAAACGTACCCCACGATTTTCGGAATTTTGGGGATTTTACAGGCGTGGTATAAGGGGAATAACATACAGGATGCAAGATGGTGGCAGCTGGATTTCTTTTTATCGTAAACTAGAGACTTTCCCCTGTATTTTAAAATAAATATTCACTTGCCCTTACGGGTCCAACACACGGGTTAATGTGTTTAGAGGATATTTATTTCAATCGCAATTAACTTTGTCGACATAAATTTTTCGATTTTTGTCCAAGGGCGGAACCACACACAGAAAAAAATATTAGCCATTTGATAAAAAAATTCAAAGATTCAATCAAAAATTTATCGATTTTCCGGCGATAAAAAAATTGTCATATTGACAAAATTCGATAAATTTATTTGATCATAAAGTAAAAATATAGCTGATAAAATATTTCACATATTGACAAAAATATTTATCAAAATATTCCACATTGTGCTTGATAAAAACAAAATATTTTCTTGATGAAAAAATTGTTGAATACATTTTTTCAATCGATAAAAAATGTTCATATTTACAATTATTTTGTTGTTTTTGTGTTAAATACAAACCCAAAAGCCAAGTTGGTCGAGGGTGGCTCGATATTTATTTTAAATTCGATTAAAACTATTAATAGGTTATTACGGCAAGCGTATATGTCATTTTAACAAATAAAATTAAATAATGCATTACTGAAATTCAATGCATTTGGTGCGGAAACTATTTTCGCGATAGAGAAAAAATGACACCGTATTTCATAGTAGTTTTTCGTGCTCTACGCGGCTATGCGGTGGTATTTTTGATATTTGCAAAAATTGCAAAAAAGTTATAACCCTAATGTTTATTGGTAGCTATTCTAACAACCACTGAATGCTGGTACAAAATTTGGAATATTTTGATACATATTTTTGTCAATATGCGAAATATTTTATCAGTTCAATATAAAAAAATCGATAAATATTTTAGTTAATATGTGAAATATTTTATCAGTTGTATTTTTACTTTGTGATCAAATAATTTTATCGAATTTCGTCAATAATACAATTTTTTATATCGCCGGAAAATCGATACATTTTTTTCTGTGCAGTTTACTGTAGCCCTACAATGTTTATTGTGACATATAAGCTTGCTAATGATGTATATGTTGGATGTCACTTCTGTCAATTAGAATAGTAGCATTATCCTAGGCACAAACCTTTTACCTGGGATCCCAGTTGTAAATTTTCAACAAGATAGATAGTTTAAAGCCTTTTATCGTCCGTCTTCTTTAGACACTTAAATATTTATTAATCTCTTAATCTCTAAAAAAATCTTAAAAATAAATTTCTAAAGTGATTGATTGCATATGGAAATCTGCATAAAATACACTAAACAACGATTTTTAAAATCTTACATTGGGTGATACTTTCCCGACATTAGCTTTTATCAAAACATTGTAATTTATTTTGACTTCCGCCCAGTATAACATATTTTCATAAATTGTATCAAAACATGCTTCAAATCAACAAAAAAATTCCTCAAATCTCTACACTCTTTAGCATAAATGTTATTTTTTGGTAATTGCATTACATAAAAATCCTCATCTGCATACATCTTAACATCATTGAAAACATTTAAATAAAAGCAACTGTGAAACTGTCAACTGTCCAGCGGCCTGTTTATTTAAAAACAAATTAATTTATACGTTTACATTAGTGAGATGAATTTCCTACCGAAAAACATCACAAACAAATCAGCCGGTATCTGCTCCTTGCAGTCGTATTCAAAAAACACACACCCAAACGACTTTCTATTGCACTGTACACTCTCCTGCCGCCAAACGGCATTTTTATATCCTGATTTTGTTTTGTTGATAATAATTTCAGGAAATTTGTGTAACACATTTGAATTCATTGAACTACTAACTCAAATAATGTGGAAGATGTAGACAGGGAGAGAGAGACTGAACAACAGACGAATCAACAAAAACTTAACTGGTCATAATGTAATCGTATAAACAGCCTGATAGGCAGGTTAATGTTTTCCATTTACAACTTTTCATCAACAAATCAAACTAGGGTTACCATTTGGAATTAAACTGTTTAGAAATTGTTGAAACTGCTGACATTTAAATGATTTGTTGGTCCTTCAAAAAATAGCAAAATATTCTGGTAGCACTGGGTTCTTCAAATAATGTGAAAATAATCTTCGTTTCTTAAGCTCTTAGGGGTCGCTCAAAGAATCCTAAAAATTCACTCGGTTTATCTTCTTTTGATACCACAAAAGGAATTTGAATCCTCAAAAAAAAAATAAAAAATCCACTCGATTTATCTTTCTTTGGTGCACCAAAAATCTAAGTTTTGTAGACAGCTTAAAAATCGTAATTATCTATGTTCTTTAAGACTTAGAAAAAATAGACAACAACAAACAAACAAACATTTCTCATGCTCATTTGTGGTCTCTAAAAACTGAAAAAATATACAGTTTCTTGGTCTTTTGGATCCTCCAACTACTCGTCACTACAGGCTCACTGGGTCAAAGACGTATAGTAGTAAAGACTAGAAGAAATGCATTTTCCAAAAACATATGCTAATAGTTCCACATTTTGGTTACAGATGGCTACACAACTCACTAGAATTGATAACAGCAATGCCAATCGTTTTTGATTCCCATTACTCGCGGCAGAATGTCCGTCTGTTGTAATCACTCTAGCGTCCGCAATAATTGAGATAGAGTGCTGAAATTTTGCACCCGAGGGTCTTTTTTCCATAGGCAGGTCAAGTTCGAAGATGGGCTATATCGGTCCACTTTTTGGTATAGCCCCCATATAACGGTACCTCCGGATTTGAGGTATTTTGACGTTCTTCGCCACATTTGCAGACCGAATTAGCTATAATTTGGGATTTAGGGTTCCTAGTGATCAACAAACTTATATCCCAAAGGATATGGGCATAGGTCCATGTTTTGGTATAGCCCCCATATAACGGTACCTCCCGATTTTCGGTATTTTGAGAATTTTAGCCACAATTTGTAACCGAACTATCTGCAATTTGACATTTGAGGTTCTCAGTTGTCATTAAACATCTCCACCAAACATCGTCAACATAGGTCCATGTTTTGGAATAGCCCCCATATATCGGTTCCTCCTGATTTTCGGTATTTTGAGAATTTTAGCTACAATTTTCAACCGACCTAGCTGTAATTTGCCATTTAAGGTTCTCAGTGGTCATGAAATATCTCCACCAAACATCGTCAACATAGGTTCATGTTTTGGAATAGCCCCCATATATCGGTACCTCCTGATTTTCGGTATTTTGAGAATTTTAGCTACAATTTTCAACCGAACTAGCTGTAATTTGCCATTTGAGGTTCTCAGTGGTCATTAAACATCTCCACAAAACATCGTCAACATAGGTCCATGTTTTGGTATGGCCCCCATATAACCGTACCTCCCGATTTTCGGTATCTTGAGCATTTTAGTTACAATTTTTAACCGAACTAGCTGTAATTTGCCATTTGAGGTTCTCAGTGGTCATGAAATATCTCCACCAAACATCGTCAACATAGGTCCATGTTTTGGTATAGCCCCCATAGAACGGTACCACCCGATTTTCGGTATTTTGAGAATTTTAGCCACAATTTGTAACCGAACTATCTGCAATTTGACATTTGAGGTTCTCAGTGGTCACTAAACATCTCCACCGAACATCGTCAACATAGGTCCATGTTTTGGAATAGCCCCCATATATCGGTACCTCCTGATTTTCGGTATTTTGAGAATTTTAGCATCAATTTTCAACCGAACTAGCTGTAATTTGCCATTTGATGTTCTCAGTGGTCATGAAATATCTCCACCAAACATCGTCAACATAGGTCCATGTTTTGGAATAGCCCCCATATATCGGTTCCTCCTGATTTTCGGTATTTTGAGAATTTTAGCTACAATTTTCAACCGAACTAGCTGTAATTTGCCATTTGAGGTTCTCAGTGGTCATGAAATATCTCCACCAAACATCGTCAACATAGGTCCGTGGTTTGATATAGCCCCCATATATCGGTACCTCCCGATTTTCGGTATTTTGAGCATTTTAGTTACAATTTTTAACCGAACTACTGTAATTTGACATTTAAGGTTCTCAGTGGTCATAAAACATCTCCACGAAACATCGTCAACATAGGTCCATGTTTTGGTATAGCCCCCATATATCGGTACCTCCTGATTTTCGGTATTTTGAGAATTTTAGCTACAATTTTTAACCGAAATAGCTGTAATTTGACATTTGAAGTTCTCAGTGGTCATAAAGCATGTCCAACGAAACATCGTCAACATAGGTCCATGTTTTGGTATAGGCCCCATATAACGGTATCTCCCAATTTTCGGTATTTCGAGAATTTTAGCTGCAATTTTTAACCGTACTAGCTATATTGATCGGTATTTTGAGAATTTTAGCTAAAATTTTGTCTATTCAAAAATAATCAATATAGGTCCATGTTTTGGTATATCCCCCCTTATAACTGTACCTCCCGATTTTTTGGTATTTAGACTTCGTTGGGGGTACTCAAACTTCCCCTTTAAATTTGTCGGTATAGGTCCACGCCTTCATATAGCTCCCATGGAAAAGTACCTCCCGATTTTTCGTCCTTTGAAGGTTGTGTCTTCAATATTCCACCAAAATGGCTGAAATTTGGTATTTAGTTATAAAACTGTTCGCCAGAAATATGTCTGTACAGGTCCACGCTTTCATATTGTCATTTATGACTAAAATTCGTCGGTATTGGTCCACGTTTCGATATAGCCCCCATAGAACGGTACCTCCGGATTTTCGTAATACTGAAGATTGTGACGTCAATATCCAACCAAAATGGCTGAAATTCGTCATTTCGTCTTCCAAGAGTTATAAAATACTCCAGAAGAGTATTATCAGTATATGTCCACATCTTCCTATATCCCCATAGAAGCTTACTTCTTAATTTTCGGTATTTTTTTAGTTTTAGCCACATTCTCTTACCGAAATATAGGAAATTTGGTATTTAGTCTTCTTTGAGCCTAAAAACTTTCCGTCAGAAATTTGTCGGTATAGATCGACGTTTTGAAATAGCCCCCATAGAATGGTGCCTCACATTGTTTTACCGAAATTGCTGAAATTTAGTATTAAGTCTTCTTCATATACGAAAGGAAACTAATTATTCCATTTTATTTCAATACAACTTGTGGTGGAGGGTATAACAAGTTCGGCCTGGCCGAACTTAACGCCGTTCTTACTTGTTTTTTAATTAAAAAAAAACTCGCGTGCCGACAGTGAGCGTTGAACACACAACCCTAGGATTTATGGTCGGACACACACTCACTGTGCCACCGTCCTCATTACTTAGTGAGGAGCAAAGTTAGTAGGTTTGCCTTGTAATTTTTTAAGAAGTATCCCATTACTTTTCAGATTACTTGTAATGGGAAAAGAAGCTTGTTTACATTACTTTGTAATGGGTTACGTAATGACTACCGGATCCAAATTTTTGCTGGGATAGCAACAACAAAAGAGAAAAAACTTATTGTTAAAATATTATTCGAAATATATTTTTTTGGTTCGATTAGAAAAATTAGGAAAAAAATATTTGGGAGTTCTACAACTATTTCGCTAAAATCCCATACAATAATTAATGTATACTGCTAAAACTTCATCAAGAAATATGGTTTACCTTCGCGGGAGCTTAACTGCTTACTGTGATTATTTATAAGGATAGGAAATTAAGAGTAATATTGAAATTACAATCATTCAAAAATATGAAAATTAAAAAGCCTGTTATTCGCGAATTAGTTAAAATCATTTCATGCTCATCCGATGTTGGATACAGCGAATCAATCTCTTTAAATATCTATGCATATTTCGATGTTTCACTCAGCGGGCAAAGTGTGCCGTCAGTTGCGTCACACTATGCAAGAAACCTTAAAGTGGGTAAAAGTCGCGCAGTATGCATACGATTTTGATGCGCATCCGGTTTAATTAGCGCCCATAAAAAATACGTCAATATACAACTATTTCAAATAGATTCTTCAAGAACCGCGTATATGCCTCCACCTGTAATTTATGACACGCATTTTCGCAAATATTATAATCGCGTAAAAAAGAATTCCATTTATGTAATTTATTTTTAAAGAAAATCGCGGTTTTGTACTCGCATTTGTCAAAATATATTTTTGCCGATTTTCCAATTTCCAATGTATCTATATCCGCGGTTTTAGTGGATGGATTCGATCGCGGAAGGGCTCATTAGATCCGCCGCGTAAAAAACTAAATTCACGAGGGGATCAAAGGAAATTGAATGACACTTGTAAATTTTAAACGCAAACAATAGTTTTTTTTTTTTTAAATATTCACGCTTCAAATTTTGGCCATTAGACTCCAAATACTAGGATACTGTAAGGAGCACACTCATGAGATATACATACTAGACATCTGCATGAATACATTCATAGAATGAATGCACAACAGCATTCATTCATTTGCATTTATACTCATTGCACAAATTCTCCAATGAGTGAGTATGAATGAATACATGCACTGAAATTGTGTTGTGCGTCGTTGTGCTCTTTGTTGTTGAAGATTTAATTTACTCGTCCCGTACCACGATGTAACTCGACGTAACAACATTCAGCAAGAGGGAGTGGATACAAATAAGAGTGCTATGAGTGAGTTATTTTATACTTGGTTGTGCATTCACTTGTTATACTTTTTATTTCTAGTGACGTCACACGTGCTTTTGCATTGTTGGTTTAGTCTTTTTAATGCATTTGCTTCGTATGGAGAGGATTGTTTGGAGGTTCGGAAGAGGTCGTTCGGGTATTCGGAGGTTCAGAGGAGGTCGCTCGAAGGTTAAGAAGAGGTTGTTCCGAAGTTCCACGGAGGGTGGTCGGAGGTTGTTCCGAAGTTCGGTGGAGGGTCGTCGGAGATTCAAAAGAGGTTGTTGCGATGTTCGGAGGAAGGTGGTCGGAGGTTCAAAGCCTCTGAACAAACTCCGAATAACCTATTCCGAGCCTACTCCTCCCCTTCGGAACCTCCGAACAACCCCCTCTGAACCTCCGAGCAACCTCCTCTGAACCCTCGAACAACGTCCATCGAACCACCACCTCTGAACCATTTCTACCTTCAGTCCATAGCAACACCAAAACCTGTTCGCTACTAGTAGCGAATAATGTTCTAGCATTCGGCTGCTTATTACTCATTCTGAGTAAATAATGAATGAATACGAATAATGTTCCAATTTTAATAACGGGCTTGTTTCATTCTTTTAGTGAATTAGACGATTACCGAGTTGTGGAGAGTATGAATGGTGGTGAGCAGTGTGACCAGATCTAAAAAAGTTTTGCAGCTACATCAGCTTTAAAATAATGCTAAAAATGCTAAAATAAATATTAAAATGCCAGAAATAATGCTAAATTTAAAAACTATTTAAAAAAAAAAATATACACTCTATCATAGTATAAAGGGTATATTAAGTTTGTGTTTACGTTTGTTACGCATTGAAATAATCATTCGTGACCCTATAAAGTATATATATTCTTGATCAAGATAAAATTCTTAGTAGATTTATGTATGTACGTCCGCCTGTGGTAATCACTCTAGCATCCAAAAAATTGAGAGAGGACACTGACATTTTAGACATTTTAGATAGATGCGTCTTTTGTTTGCAGGCTGGTTAAGTTCGAAGGTGGACTATATCGGTCCATGTTTTGGTATAGCCCCCATATAAAGATACCGACCGATTGCTATTTTTGGCTTCATGTTCAGGCATAATTAGCTATGATTTGGGATTAAAGGTTCCAAAAGCTTCACCTCCAAAAATTATGGACATAGGGCCAAGTTTTGGAATAGCCACATTTTTAGACCGAATTAAATATAATTTATCCTTTAGAACTGTCAATAAACTTCTGCATTAAAAGTTGTTAAGCTTTTCACGATAAACATTTCGGTATGGCCCCATAGAACGACACCACCAAATTCCTGTCTTTGTTTTTATCCACATTTTCGGGCAAAATTAATTTCATTTGGTATTTATAGTTTCCAGCAGTTAAAAATTTCTCATCAAAAATTGTGTATATAACCCAAGTAGTGTGCATACCCCCATATAACGGTACCGCCCGATTTCAGGTAGTTATAAGTTTTTATCTGACTGAATTTTTGACATTTGATGTTTCTAGTGGTCAAAAAACAGTTCCACCTAAAAAACTTTGATACTTTTGGAACAAAAAGAAAAAATCTAATTATTCCCTATTAGTTCAGAATATATCATGGCGGACGATATAAAAAGTTCGGCCCGTCCAAACTTAACGTTTTTCATTGTTTTATTTAAATTTGCTTTTCACAATTTCATTCCTTTAACCCCCTGTTTTTGTCAATTAAAAGTTATCAGATTTTTTATAAAAATGTATTGACATACATACTTTAGATTTTGTGGATAGAATAATGCTAAATTAATAATTGAAAAATGCTAAAAAATATGCTAAATGCTAAATGGAAATTTTGCGGCTAAATACAAACAAAAATTGCTAAATTTAGCTGTCAAAATGCTAAAATGGTCACACTGGTGGTGAGTACGAATATTACATGTTATTCTCTCATTTTTGTACTCACTCACAGCTACTCGCTGCTAGTGAATTGAATGAATAAGGGTTGCTTTATTGTGTGAGTGTTTCATGAGTGGCTTTTTTTCGCATTCATGCAGATGTTTAATACAGACATTAAACAACGTAAAACCAAGAGTTCTTGCGCGTCCGGATTATTAAAAACAAGTAAAAAAGTATCAGTCGGCTTTGCCGACAGAGATATACCCTCAGCCTGTGCAAATTGAAACACTTTTTTTCACAAAAAACTTATGTATTTAGGGGGTTTCAAAATTTTGGTCTCGTATGAACCGACAAAAATGTTGATTAGGATTAAAGTTCAAAAATTTTGCTGAAAAGGTACTTAAAGGAATGGACCGGCATAGACCATGGGGGTGCCATAGGGGGTTTTTTCAAGAAGTATGGACTTGCCCCTGAAACAACTTTTACCATCGTAATTGAGGCAGCGAATGTAAGTTGCTTCAACAAAAATCAAAGTGATTCAATAGCAGGTCTTAAAGTGAACTTATCCAAAATTTTGTGTGGGAGGTACGGGATGGAGTGGACAAATATAGTCCATATTCGAACCTGATCTATATCTGGTAGATATTATGAGAATGTGTAAAGTATGGACCAAATCGGTCACTCCCATCAAGAGTTATCGTGCCCACAACTTTTCCGAATATTTTTGAACTTTTGTGGGGTAGGTACCTGAAGGAGTGGACCGATATGGCTTATCTACGAACTTAAACTAAGTTTGGAAACAATATTACGAAGGCCAAATCTTGGCCGGAACCGGCATTTCCGTTCGATAATTATCTTGCGCTTCCACCCATTAACATGGTGTCATAGGGTTTGTTTTTCAACTTTCAGGCTATTTTTTCAGGAATTATGGACTTGCCCCTGAGGAAACTTGTACCTTTGTATAGGGGACAGTGAATACAAGATGGTACAACAAAAACCAAGGCGATTCGAGAGCAGGTCCTAAACTGAACTTTTCCGAAATTTTGTGTGGGAGGTACTCGAAGGAGTTTACCGATTGAGTCCATATTGGAACCTTATCTAAGTCTGGTAGAAATTTCATAATGTGCAAAGTATGGACCAAATCGGTTACTCCCTTCAAGAGTTATCGTACGCACAAATTTTCCGAACATTTTCGAACTTCTGTGGGGGAGGTACCGGAAGGAGTGGACCGATATAATCCATCTTTGAACTTGAACTAAGTTTGGACAAAATATTACGAAAGCCAAATTTTGGACCGAATCGACAGATCCGTTCGAGAGTTATCTTGCGCTCCAACCATTACACACGGTGTCATAGGGTTTTTTGTAACTTTCAGGCTATTTTCTCAGGAAGTATGGACTTGCCCCTAATGAAACTTCCAGCGTCGTAAAGAGGACAGCGAATACAACTTGCGTAAACAAAAATCAAAGCTATTCGAGACCAGGTCCTAAACTGAACTTTTCCGAAATTTTGTGTGGGAGGTACCCGAAGGAGTGGGCCGATTGAGTCCATATTGGAACCTAATCTAAGTTTGGTAGAAATTACACGATGTGCAAAGTATGGACCAAATCGGTTATTCCCTACAAGAGTTATCGTGCGCACAAGTTTTGCGACAATTTTTGAACATTTGTGGGGGAGGTACCTGAAGGAGTGGACCTATATGGCTCATCTTCGAACTTAAATCAAATCTGGACAAAATATTTCGATACCCAAAATTTGAACCGAATCGATTGATCCGTTCGAGAGTTATCGTGCGCACCAGCCAGCCAGACGGACAGACGGACGGACATTGCTAGATCTACTCAGAATTGTCTGAAACGGATATCGTACAAACATACTTGGGGTCTAAAACCATTATTTCGATGAGGCACATTTTTGGTCGTATCAAAGTGTAAATACCCTCTTTAGCCTAAAGGCTGAGGGTATAAAAATTCAAAAAATCAGCATCAATTTTAGGTGGATGCAGAGGATATATCGAAAAATCATACACTAGTATCATGTTGTCCATGGGGTTTTCTGTCATTCTTTCTTTAGACATAGGTCTATAAAATGTATGGTTAAGCCAGAAATCGGAAGGGAACATAAAAAATCTTGTTGGCTTCAACCCATTTTTACCCATTTTTCTGCATTGATGCCAACACAGCTTCCACGAAAATTAATTTTAATGGTCGACATTATGATCCCTCCTAAAACACTTAGTTTTAAAGAATTACAGTCATACTATATAGAATATGTTAACAGTTCGCGAATTCTGTATGGGTGAAACTCGAATACATCGATTGTAAAACATTTTCGGTTTTTACCATATATACACTTGGATACGACCAAAAATGTGCCTCATCGAAATAACGGTTTTTAGACCCCATGTGTGTTCGGACGAGCCATGTCCGTCCGTCTGTCTGGCTGGTGCGCACGATAACTCTCGAACGGATCAACCGATTCGAACCAAATTTTGGGTATGGTAATATTTTGTCTGGGAAATTCATCCAAAGATATATAATGGTAAAGATTGTACATCACGCATAATGCGGCTTAATTTCACTATTAAACAATTAACAGAGCACAACAGAAACAAAAGCGAACACAAATGTGAACTATGTTAAATATAACATAACTTCTTGTCACAATATCATAGACAAATTAATGTAGAGACATCGAACGCTCTCATTTTTCGTTTCCTACCAGATGTCGCACGAAACTATTTGGGGCTAGTCATCTGACTCAAGCCAGACTGGGGCTAGTCAAATGACTCAACTTCGAAAACAATTTATTTGTTTTTCTACCAAATAGGGACTTTGTTTGCAAACTTCGCCACTTTAAAATGTACATTACATATGACATTAACTATGCCACTCTTTTTGATAGGCATATATTTCGTAAATGTCAATATTTTTAGGAGTTTTCGTTTGAGTGAAACAAGTAGCTTTCACTCAAACCATAAACATGCGTAAACGACATCTCTTGTTTAAAATTCGCCGCAGATAAATGGTGAGAGCCATTCTTTGTCTCTACATTAATTTGTATATGACAATATTGTAACATAACAGTATGTTATCGCCATCTGCCGAGGTGTAGTAGCAATGGAAATGTATCATCTTGTTATATTATATCAAAGACATAAAATAGTAAAGATTGGACAAGATGCATAATGCAGTTCAATTTTACTATTAAATCGTAGATGGTGTTTGTGTATAACAGACAACTAATAGACCACGACCATAGATAGACTAATTAATGTAGAGACAAAGAATGGCTCTCACCATTTATCTGCGGCGAAAGAGATGTCGTTTACGCATGTTTGTGTTTTGAGTGACAGCTACTTGTTTCACTCAAACGAAAACTCCTAAAAATATTAACATTTACGAACTATATGCCTATCAAAAAGAGTGGCATAGTTAATTTCATATGTAAATTACATTTTAATGTGGCAAAGTTTGCAAACAAAGACCCTAATTGGTAGAAAAACAAATAAATTGTTTTCGAAGTTGAGTCATTTGACTAGCCCCAGTCTGACTTGAGTCAGATGACTAGCCCCAAATCGTTTCGTGCGACATATGGTAGGAAATGAAAAATGAGAGCGTTCGTTGTCTCTGCTTAATTAGTCTATGCCACGACGGTAAAAAAAATAAAACTTAACATTATGTTCTATCTCCAGCGCCATCTGCCGATGTATAGTAGCAATGGAAATGTCCCATCTTGTTATATTATACATCTTTGACATAAAATGGCAAAGATTGGATTGGATTTGGACCTGTAGATGTTCACAGCCAACGAAACTGGGTGGAACCCATCGATTTGCATTCACTTTCCTTAGATAAAATATCAAATTTTGGATTGGAAAGGTAGAATTTTGGATTATATTTACCATATTTCCTCTGTTTCGGACTCATAAACCTATCAAATGTGACTTTTTTGTAATTTTAATGTAGTATAGAAAATTTTGAACATAATTCAGTATAAAATTTTGACCTTATAAATTATTTCTACCGATTTCTTCATAAAAATATTTTTTGGAGCTGTAAGCCTCGATTTTCATCAAATTTCAAGACCCTAATACAAATTTTTTCACAATATTTGTTGGCAATGAACACTCACGGCCTTTATTTATAATTATAAATAGTTTTTTGTTAAAGTTTACCACATCTAACAAAGGATTTGTGTAAATTCTTAGCGTGGTTCTATCCTGGTGAACCATTAAAAAATGCTAATAATTTGACATTTTTTCATAAAGCGAGTAAAAAGTACCGTTATAACGCATATGTGAAACACGTTAGGTATTGAAAATATCGGCTACTATATACTCTACATGTCCACAAAATTATAATTTACAACTCCTCTCCTTTCGTCAGATATAACGGTATTTGTAGACAAATATTGGTTGGGTCTATTCAGATGAACTGGAGTGTATATCCGGAAAATTCGGATAAAGTGATGTTTAGGAACTCCCATCGGATCGCTTCGAATTTTTTTTTCAGTAGGTTGTACTTGCGGCTCCCTTTACGACGGTACAATATTTTTCTTGCGCAAGTCCATATTTCCTGAGATATTGGCCTAAAATCTCCAACCAAAATGACAAATCCGCAATATAATTCTTGCAGGGAATTTCTGATTGGTGCAGACTTTGCACATCGTATTATTTCATCCAGTCATGTATCAGGTTGAAATATGGACTATGTCGGTCCACTTCTCCGGGTACCTCCCACACAAAATTTGAAAAAAAGTGAAGTTTAAGAGATCCTCTCGCATCGTTTTGATTCTCTTTTTCAGTAAATTGTTATAGTGGCCTCATTTACAACCGTACAATCTTTTTCCGGAGTAAGTCAATGCCTCCTGAGATAATGGCCTAAAAGCTCCAAAACCCGGACGGCACATACTAAAGTGGCTATTGCGCATATAACTTTAAAACTTTTTTAAAAATTTCTTCCAAACTTAGTTTAGCGTAATTTAATATTTCGAGTCCTTTATGAAGAAGGTTTGTTACTAAAAATCAATGACATATAGATTTTCTATAGCCCCACATTATGGTACGTACAGATTTTAAAGGAAACTCGTGATAAAAAATAAATATATTTTATATACATGACGAATTTTTCGTTTGTTTGTTTTATTGAGTTTGATTTGGAATTGTTGTTTTTCTTTTCAGTGGCTGAGGGTATATCTCCGTCAGCACAGCTGACTGATACTTTCTTACTTGTTAATTTTCTAAATGATGCTAAATATTTCACTTCGTTTATCATTTTTGAGTCCTCCAATAATCTAAAAATCAACGTTTTTTTAAACTTTTAGTGTTCTCCAAAAAATCTGAAATATTGACTTTTTTAGTCTCCATAAAAATATTTAAAAATTATAGCGACATGCCATTTCCTATATAAACCATTGTTTCATCTCTTGGGTCACCGAAGAAAAATTCACTCTTAATTACCCATTTTTCCCCACAGAAATGTTTAAAAATTCCTTGCTCTATTACTTATTTAATACACTTTCAAAATCTTAGAAAATTCATTTAATAACCACTGATTTCTGTATTATAAATGTTGTACATTTATCTGTAACGGCAACTCTGGCAAAAATATGAAACAGCAAAGAAAACCGGGCTACAGGCTCACGCTCTCTAAGTCAATCGGTCAATAGTTGTACAATTTTGCTACATTGTGAGTTGATTTTATACACCCAAAAAAACAAGCTGACCAAGTGAAATGACCAGTCAGTCACCTCGGAAAAAGTAGTGAGCAAACACAAAATTAAAAGATTTATAAGATTATCATAAACGACAATTGACAGACTCTAATGCTGCTGCTGTTGATTTTCTCGCTTTATTTATATAACACATAATTAAAAACAAGAAGAAAGATAATTTCTGGTATTTTTCAAAATATGCAATTTTGTAAGTTTTATTTGAAACTTCCTCATGGCAGCGCATCCCATGCTGAGTGACAGATGACAATTTGTCAATGTAAGATGTGTTTTGGAATTATCGAGTTTTAATATATTGCCGTTATTGATGTAGAATAAATTAGTTTGACAGGTGAAGAGTTGTTGGCAGCAACATATCGATAACAAAATGGACCTCAGAGTCTTGGGTGGAAAATCTTTGATGTATTTACTAAAAATCCAAGGGAAAAAATTGCATTTTCTTAAGTTTCTGAGTTAAGGCGTGATGAATATTTTATTACCACCCTATTATGCAATAAGAAATGACTTTATGTCTCCTTATGCCGTTATTGGAGCATATTTGTTTGAAACCCTGACCATCTGATCTTCACAGATACCTCCTCCACAAACCCATTAAATTGACGTTAGTAAAAAGATTTATAATGAGTTTTCTGGAAATAGACAGTTCCGATATAATATCAATTCCTAGCTTTGTTAGGCCATATAAGACTTCATGATTCAAAACTTCTTCCTTGATATTTTCAAATAAATCAACATCTTCTTTCATCTCTCTTAGCGATAAGCACACAAATACATTGTATGTCTGTCACTTGAATGACTAGATGATGTATGTGTCTTAAGTGTTTCGTTTTGCCATAAAATCTCTAACGAAAACAAACTCGACTGCTACATTTTCACATATTGAAATCTCATTAAAATATTTCTAACAACGTGTGGGATTTGTATTTGGATCGAACGCAAAAGCAAAAAATTTCCACAGCATATTACTGAAACTAAAAATAACTCAATTTTGTGGGTTTTGTGAAAATCGAATTAAGAAATGTGAATGAATGAACCCAAATGAGTGAATGTGAATGTGTACATATGTATGTATATCGGTCGCTTGGTCGGTAGGTAAAACAATGAGGAAGTTTTATTTGCTATAAAACAAGTTTCTTTGTTTCGTTGTTGTTTTTGTTACTTCATTTTCTTTCTTTGCCATACATTTTCTTTATGCCATTTCATTTTCGTTATCGTTTATATAGGATTTTTCATGTTGTTTTTATTGTTTTGGTTTCTTTTTTTTGTTATTGTTACTTATATTTCTCGTAAATTCGTTACGTTTTTTTCTTGTTGTTGTTTTTTTTTTGTTTCTTTGCACCAATAGCTGTTAGCAAACTTACTTAATACACAATATGTTGCATGCCATTAGCTGCCGATTTCAAATGCATTTATTTAAATATAGAGCAGTGGTGTGTAAATCGAGTTGTTGTTTTTGCCGTTTTGGCCAAGAAAGAAAATTTTAAGGAAATTTCTCATGAAAATGAAAAAATGTCAGAATATTAATATGATGAGTATTTTTAAAGTTACTGAAAATCAATAGTGCAGCATTTAATATATCTTTTTCAAAATATGTCCAAAAATTCAGGAGTAAAGATGTATTGGTATTGTTATATTGTTACTTACAATCATGTGAAAAGACATGTGTCCTTAAAACGATATTAAGGCGAACTTACCTAAAAAAGAAAAAAAGAAAAAAAAAAACGTTATATATTAACAGTTATAAAGTTTGTAATCATTTATTATTTGTCATGATGAGGAATGCATTCACATTAAATCTATGATGAATAAAAAATACATTAATTATAGAGGTTCGTTAAATTTGACGGCCGATGCTGAATATGAACTACACCAGTTTTTTCCTGTATTTCATTTGATATATCTCAATTTCAGACTATCTTAATTTGAACCATGGAAAATACACACACGCACGCGTTATAGTTATTCAGACTTATTATGGATATTATATGCGTTTAAATTAAAATACATATCGTGAAAATTAACATCAGTAATGAGCCAAAATTTTCTCCTTAAAGGATTCGTCAAATCAGCAACAATACGAAAGCTAAACGATGAAATAATTCTCCACAATAACGGCATAGAACCTAGACTTTGGCCACTGGACACTAGTGGACACTGGACTCTATAATATGCAATCCAGGAGTTAGTAACTCGTCCTCAGAAAATACTAATATGAAATACAAAAAAAAAAAAAAAACAGAGGAAAAGACTCTACGAATCTGCACTTGTAAAGCAATACTTTTAAGGGATTATCCCTATTTAACACTTTCAAAAAAGAACATATTATGGCAAGCAAAATTTTCGGCAATATTTTCAGCGATGGTAAATCCCCTTACTTACATTTCTTGCTTACATTTCCTGAAAATTTAAGCCATGAAAAACTTGTCTTCATGTGGTGTTGTAAAATACGCCATATGAACTCGGCGTCGTACACTCACTGATATAAATAAAGTCCCCCTTGACCCATCAGGGATGTCGTGGGACCATTTGTATGTTTTCAGAAATCGTGCATTTTATAAAATATTTTTAACATTCGTGAGTTTTTTAAAGAATATATTTTTTAAAAAAATTTTTGAATTTTTTCAAAAATCGTAAATTTTTTAAGAATATTTTTTTAATGATCGATTTTGTAATAATATTTTTGCAATTTTCTAATTCTGATTTTCTAAAGAATAAAATCCTGGGTTTTTTAAAGAATTGGAGATTTAAATAAAAATATTTTTTTTAAATTGTTGGAATTTTTAAAGGGCATTCCACAATAATATTTGACTTTTAAAGAAGATTGTTTTAGAATTCGTGGAATTTTTAAAGAATATTTACTCAGAAATTGTGGATTTTTTTTCCAAAACTTGTTGATTTTTAAGAATATTTTTTAAAAAAATCGTGGATTTTAAAATTTATTATTTTTTTACATTTTAAAAATTATTTTTTTTTTTAAAAAAGTACTTAATTTTCTTAAAAACACTTGTAGATTTTTTTAAGTTTTAAGTTTTTTAAATTGAAGTTTTAAAAAAATATATTTCTTTAAAATTCGTAAATTTTTAGAGAGTATTTTTCTCAACATTCTTGGATTTTTAAAAATATTTTTTTAAGAATTCGAATTTTTTAAGAATATTTTTTTAATGATAGATTTTTTAATTATATTTTTTTGCTATTTTCCAATTCTGATTTTCTAAAGAATATTTTTTTAAGAGCAATTTCCACAATAATATTTGACTTTTAAAGAAGATTTTTTTTAGAATTCGTGGAAATTTTAAAGAATATTTACTCCGAAATTGTGAATTTTTTAAGAATATTATTTCAAAAATTGTTGAATATTATTTAAAAAAATCGTGGATTTTTAATTTTATTATATTTTGGTATTTTTAATAAAAAACGAATATTTTTTAAAAAAAGTATTTAATTTTCTTAAAAACAATCACAGATTTTTTACAGAATACTTTTTTTAAATTGAAGATTTAAAAAAAATATTTCTTTAAAATTCTTTGAATTTTTAGAGGGTATTTTTCTCAAAAATCTTGGATTTTTAAATAACTTTTTTTTAAGGATTCGTGTAATTCTTAAAGAATATTTACACAGAAAATGTGGATATTTTTAAGAACATTTTTTTTCAAAAATCATTTTAAAGAATATTTTCAAAATTCGTGGATTTTTTAAAAAATATGTTTTTTAAAAATGTTGAATTGTTTTAAGCGTATTTTTTCAAAAATTGTGAGTTTTTTACGATTTTTTTTTTTTTTTTTTTTTTTTTTTGGAAATCATTGATTTTGTTAATTATATATTTTACAATTTAGATTTTCTAAAGAATATTTTTTTGAATTGGGATTTTTTAAAGAATTCTTTTTTTAATTGGAAATTGTTTAAAATTCGTGGATTATTTTAAGAATTATTTTTTTGAAAAATGTTGGATTTTTTAAAAACTATTTTTTCCAATTCGTGGCATTTTTAAAGAATATTTCCTCAGAAGTTGTGGATTTTTAAAGAACTTTTTTTTAAGAATTGGGGATTTTTAAGAATATGAGTTTGAAAAAAATCATGGATTTTAATTTTATTATTTTTTTATATTTTCAAAAACCAATCGTCGTAGATTTCTTTACAAAAATATTTTTCAAAAAAAAAAAAAAACGAATATGTTTAAAAAATGTGTTTAATTTTCTTAACAACAATCTTTGATTTTTTAAAGAGGACTTTTTTTAAATTGAAGATTTTTGAAAAAATATTTTTTTAAAATTCGTGAAATTTTTAAAGAGTATTTTTCTCAAAAATAAAGATTTTTTTTAATTCGTGGAATTTTTAAAGAAAATTACACAGAAATTGTGAATTTTTTTAAGAATATTTTTTCAAAACTCGTTGTGTTGTAAATAACATTTGTTAAAAATCGTGGGTGCAACCGTCGTGCAATGGTATGCACACGTGCCTTGCACGCTGAAGGTCGTGGGTTCGATTCCCCGGCCAGACAACACAAACATTTTTCAAGGGTGGCAAAATACCCCTCAGTAATGTTGGCGACATTTACTGCGTATTTCAGCCATGTAAAACTTATCTAAAAGTGGTGTCGTAAGACCACCCGTTCGGACTCGGCGATAAACAGTAGGTCCCATATCACTCTAGCGTCCGCAATAATTGAGATAGAGTGCTGAAATTTTTCACCCGAGGGTCTTTTTTCCATAGGCAGGTCAAGTTCGAAGATGGGCTATATCGGTCCACTCTTTGGTATAGCCCCCATATAACGGTACCTCCGGATTTGAGGTATTTTGACGTTCTTCGCCACATTTGCAGACCAAATTAGCTATAATTTGGCACTTAGGGCTCCTAGTGATCAACAAACTTATATCCCAAAGGATATGGGCATAGGTCCATGGTTTGGTATAGTCCCCATATAACGGCACCTCCCGATTTTCGGTATTTTGAGAATTTTAGCCACAATTTTTAACCGAACTATCTGCAATTTGACATTTGAGGTTCTCAGTGGTCATGAAACATCTCCACGAAACATCGTCAACATAGGTCCATGTTTTGGTATAGCCCCCATATATCGGTACCTCCCGATTTTCGGTATTTTGAGAATTTTAGCTACAATTTTTAACCGAACTAGCTGTAATTTGCCATTTGAGGTTCTCAGTGGCCATGAAATATCTCCACCAAACATCGTCAACATAGGTCCATGTTTTGGTATAGCCCCCATATAACGGTACATCCCAATTTTCGGTATTTTGAGAATTTTAGCTACAGTTTTTAACCGAAATAGCTGTAATTTGTACATTTGAAGTTCTCAGTGGGCCTTTTTTTTTACCTTTCACCTAGCTGAACAAATTTTTATGATAAGATTAGATAACACTGTGGAACAAAATGGAGGTGAAAGTCTGGGCACGGAAAATTTCTCTTGGGGAAGAAAGGCCTTGGTGAGTATATTATGAACCCCGAAGGGCAGATCCGCCGTGAGTCGAACTTCCGCGTTATGGCGTGATGAAATTTTTGTTAGAGACCCTGTGGGCCATCAGGAATTACCGTTGTATCTTTGTTCACTGTTGCTTAAGTGCTCTACAAAAACAACAAACAAAGATATAATGCTAATTCATGATGGCTTACAGGGTCTCTTGCAAAAACTTCATCACGCCATAACGCGGAAGTTCGACTCACGGCGCATCTGTCCTTCGGGGTTTTTAATATACACACACCAAGGGCTTTCATCTCCAAAAGGAATTATCTCTGCCCCAACATTTGTGTTCACAGTGGAATTTAAGCAATAGTGGGAGGCAGTAGGAGTCTATCCATTGTCGAAAAGTTGTTCTACCTGAAATTGTGAAAGGACCCTAATTATTCCATTTTAATTAAGACTATTTTATGGTGGAGGGTATAAAAAGGTTCGGCCCGGCCGAACTTAACGACTTTTTACTTGTTTTCTTTAAATTAATCGTGGATTTTTTAAAAAAAAATTTTCAAATAAAAAAACGATTATTTTTAAAAATGTATTTAATTTTCTTAAAAACAATCGTGATATTTAAAAGAGTACGTTTTTTAAATTGAAGATTTTTTAAAACATATTTTTTAAATTCGAGGAATTTTTAAAGATTATTTTTCTAAAAAATTTCGGATTTTTAAAGAATATTTTTTTATTTTGTGGAATTTTTAAAGAAAATTTAAGAATATTTTTTGTAAATACTCTTTAAGTTTTAAAGAACATTTATCAAAAGTCGTTTAGTTTTAAAGAATATTTTTCCAAAAATCGTTGATTTTTAATGAGTATTATTTTTATTTTTTTTTTCAAAAATCATAGATTTTTTAGAGAATATTTTTTTCAAAAATCGTAAATTTGGTAAATAATGTTTCTCAAAATATTTGTATTTTTCTTAAAAACAATCGTGGATTAAAAAAAAACATTTTTCAAAAAACGAATATTTTTTAAAAAGTATTTAATATTTTTTTAAAAAACAATTGTAGTTTTTTTTAAAGAATACTTTTTTAAATTGGAGATTTTTTAACAAATATTTTTTTTTTAAATTCGTGGAATTTTTAAAGAGCAGTTTTCTCGAAAATGTTGGAATTTGAAAGAATATTTTTTTAAAATTCGTGGAGATTTTAAAGAATATTTACTCAGAAATTGCGGATTTTTTAAGAACATTTTTTCAAAAATCGTAGAGTTTTATAGAATCACGAATGGTAGATTTTTAAATGATTAGTTTTTTCAAAAATCATAGATTTTATATGTATTTTTCTTAAAAATAAACGTGGATTTTTTTGAAACAATATTGTTCAGAAAAACGAATATTTTTTAAAATAGTATTTAATTTTTTTTAAGAGTACTAGTTTTTAAATAGGAGATTTTTTAAAAAATATTTTTTTTAAATTCGTAGAATTTTTAAAAAGAATTTTTCTCAAAAATTTTGAATTTTAAAAGAATATATTTTTTTTTTAAATTCGTGGAAGTTGTAATGACTAGTTACTCAGAAATGGTTGATTTTTTAAGAATATTTTTTCAAAAATTATTGAGTTTTAACTTATATTTATTGTGGAGTTTTAAATAATATTTGTTCAAAAATTGTGGATTTGTTAAGAATATTTTTTTCTTAAATCGTTGATTTTTAAAGAACATTTGTCAAAAATTGTAGCTTTTAAAGAAGATTTTGTTTTTAAATCTTAAATTTTTTAAAAAACAATTTTTAAAAAATCGTGGATTTTTTTAGAGAATATTTTTTTCAAAAATCGTGAATTTTTTAACGAATGTTTGTCAAAAAATGTGTATTTTTCTTTAAAATAATCGTGGACTTTTTAAAAAATAGTTTTCAAATAACAAAATGAAACAATTTAGATACAGTTTTTTATTTAAATCTAGAAAATAATTTTTGTTTAGCATCAAGTAGAATATTCTTCTTCATGATGGAATCTTACAAATACAACGCTTGCCCTTTAATTTTGTCACCATTATTAATTTAAACGCAAGCGTTTTATTTGAGAGATGCCATCATGAAGAAGAATATACTACTTGAGGCTAAGCGAAAAATTATTTTCTAGCTCTAAGTGAATTTATAAATAAAACACTGTAGCTTAATTTTTTATTTATTTTTTTTTTTGTAAATTTATAAATAAAGCACTGGAGCTTAATTTTTAATTATTTTTTATTAATACTTCGAATTTTGAATTTAATAAAGTGTGTAAACTATTATTTTCTAGCTTTTAGTGCATTTATAAATGAAACACTATAGCATAATATTTTTTTTAATTTTTTGTTATTTTAGCATTTTACTAAATACAATTTTGCTGACCACTGAGAACCCCAATTTAGAGTCAATATTGTCCGAAAATGTAGATAAAAACTTCAAAACTAAATTGGGTGGTACCGTTATATGAGACTATACCAAAACCTGGACTGTATGTCTACAATTTTTGGTGGGGAGTGCCTGTACCACTGGGAACCCCAAATGCCACGTTACAGCCAATTCGGGCTAAAAATGAAGATAAAATCCTCAAAATACCTGAAATCGGGTGGAACCGTCATATGGGGACTATAGGAAAAATTGACCCATATTGATGTTGGTTTCCTATACATGTGTTGTCATCCAAATCTGAAAAGTGTGCAAAGTTTTAGTTTGATTGGTCAACCGCAACTGTGTTGAATATGAGTTACTAGATGTGAACTAAACAGACAGGAACCAAAGCAAGTTAAATAAAAAGTTAAAAATGGGTTTTTAAGAATATTTTTGGTTTTTAAAAAAGGGGGTTTTTTAAAAATATTTTCAGTTTAAAAAAGTGGCAGTGAACGTAATTTTTTTTAAGAATATATTTGGTTTAAAAAAATTTGGATATTATAAGAATATTTTTGGTTAAAAAAGTAGATTTTTTTAAGAATATTTATGGTTTTGAGAATATTGGCGAATTTTTAATGTTTAAAAAAGTTCATAAGAATAAAAGTGGATTTTAATTTTATACAACTCTTAGTAAAAATAGGGATATTTTATAGAAAATATCTTTGTTACAATGACTGTTAAAGTCATAAGCCGAAATATTTAAATAATATTTTTCATAAAAAAATGTGTGTCCATTCGAAATAAAATTTCGAACCCCACATAAAGCGATTTTCCACAAATTGGGTACAGGCTAATCTGATTTTCAAACTCAGATATGTTCGAAGAGGGGCAATATGTGTCTATTCCTTGTGTATTTCAAATTTTCTTCATATATGACAAATTGTTATTTACAAGCCACCTTTGAAAATAAAACCCAACGGCTCTATACATATTTTTGGTCAATATACGATTTAAAATGCCAAATTTTGATATCAACTCAAAAAATTGTGATGGACAAAAAAAAAGAAATCTCAAGACATAAAAAAACACATCAAAAATTGCAGCTGTTAACTTTTCATGTCGTCGCTGTAATGTCATTTGACCAGGTCCTCTATGACTTTGTTTTTTGTGTAAAACAAAATATTTCATACGTTTTTAGAGCAATCACATCAATGATGTAAACTTTAAGTTTCACTGGATGGACGACATATGTGGTCACCTAATATGTTCGCAGATGTTAGATTTTTGTTGCAAAAAAAAAAAAAATGCAGTAACATGGCAAAATGCCATTTGACTATCAATGAAATATTGTGGGAATTTTTTTAGTATTTTGTCAGATGCGGCATTTAAATGTGGTATTTTGAACTAGATCTGGCAAGTGATGTGTTTTAACATTTTGCAAAGCAAAACAGAAAAAAATAACGAATGTGAAATAGTTGAGAAATGGAAACCATTAAAACTCAAAACGAAAGACTTAAGCAACAAACTTCACAAAAAGGCAATTTATTGAAATTTAAGAATTTTGTGTGAAAATGTGTCTTTACATACTACCATAAAGGAGACTTTGTAGACTACCAGATGAGCAGAAAAAATCTTTATTGGCGATCAGAAGGGAGTTTTTAAGAAAGTTCTAGGGTCTGATTAAACCTTTACAAAAATAATAAAAAAAAATTTTGACATTTTCACCAATAAAATATCAAATTAAATAACCTTTTAGACCACATTAAATGAAGTGCAAAATATTTTTACCTCCACGGAAATCTACCCAGTCTTCATTTACATTTTTGGATTTAACATAATAAAATTTACGTTTTTATTAGCACTGACAAATTTTAATTAAATTATCACATTACCATCAATGATAAAGAGACCCCCCCCACTCCTTTTAATTGAAGATCTCTGCCGGCATTTAAGATTCCCAAAAAGTATTTAACTTGTTGCTTTATGATGTCAATGTTCGAAATACTTTTTTTTATTATCAAATAAATGTTGACAATTACTACTATTTACAATAAACATTTGCACTCAAGCCAAACAAATGCAGCAATTACAATAACAACAACAAGAAAAATTTATAGTGAACTAAAAGAAGACACTCTACACTTTGCCGTGATGAGGCCAACAGGACGGACGGGTAATAACCATCAAAATAATTACAATTCCAATGTAATTGCAACATGGATGGATGAAAAATTTTGCGGACCATAGTGCAGCGCGTAATTAATGTGTGAATTGCGTAAAATTAAATACAAAAAATAGAGTTATATACTCCACATTAAAAAAACACACACTCACACACATAAGCATATGTATTCACATATAAACCATAAATATGACTAACATGACTGACTGAATGGCTAGTAATGCTAGTCTACCAAGCTTTAGCTTAGATTTGTATAATAATTTTGTTTTAAATTTTGTAATGCAATGAAACACAATAGCAACAACAACACCAACAAAAATACTTAGCAGCTAAACCAAAAGTTTCAAATTATTTGTGGTCTACATATGTTTAGATTATAAAATATAAACATACCAAAAAACATTATGTTACCACAGCAGTCAACCATTACCTGCTTAACACAAGTAAAATACAATGTATTAAAAATAATAACAAAAACCTGAAACAACTTTATAATTCATAAATGAAATATTTCACGCAAATTCTAGAATATTTTTTATTAAAAACTCTTAAGTTGTAGCTACAAATTGCTTCAGAATCTATAGCAACATGCAACTTTCCAAAGGCAAAAAGAGAGACTTTTTAGACGACCAAAAGATAAGTTTTTTAGGCGACCATTAGGGAGACTATATAGACGACCGCGAAGGATTCTTTTTAAACAATAAGAAACGGTGTCTTTATAGATGAACAGAAGGGAGTCCTTATGGATGATCGTCATAAATCGTGGATTTAAAAAAATTATAAATCGTGGATTTTTAAAAAAATGACATAAATCCTGTTTTATTTTAAAATATTGTTTTCATAAGTCGTGGATTTTTAAACAAATATTTTTTTTTCATAAATCGTGAATTTATTGCAAAATCTTTTTATATAAATCGTGGATTTTTTAAAATATTTTTTTTTTCATAAATCGTAAATTTTTTACAAATCTTTTATATAAATCGTAGATATTTTAAAAAATATTCACAAATCGTGGATTTTTTAAAAAAGTCATTTATATAAATCTTTAAGAAAATATTTTTTCATAAATCATGGAGTTTTTAAAAAATATTTTTTCACATAAACGTGGTTTTTAAAAAAAATATATATATTTTTCTTAAACGTGTTTTCTAAAAAAAATATTTTTCTTAAACGTGGATTGTTTAAAAAAATATTTTTCATATGAACATGGATTTTTTTAAATATTTTTTCATAGAAACCTGGATTTTTGTTAAAAATTATTGTTAATTTTTTTTATATAAACGTGAATTTTTAACAAATATTTTGTCATATTTTTTCATATATAAATATTTTTCATATAAACGTGGATTTTATAACAATTATTTTCTCATTTAAACGTGGATTTTTTAACAAATATTTTTTTATATAAACTTGGATTTTCTAACAAATATATTTTCATACAAACGTAAATTTTTAAAAAATATTTTTTCATAAATCGTGGATTTAAAAAAAAATACTTTTTCATAAGTCGTGAATTTTTCAAAAAATATTTTTTCATAAATTGTGGATTTTTAAAAATCTATTTTTTTTCATAAATCGTGGATTTTATAAAAAATATTTTTTCATAAATCATGGATTTTTCAAAAAATATTTTTTCATAAATAGTGGATTTTTTAAAATAAAAAAACAAATATTTTTTAACATAAACATGCAGTTTTTTAACAAATATTTTTCATATAAACTATGATTTTTTAACAAATATTTATTCATGTAAACGTGGATTTTTTAACAAATATTTTTTCATATAAACGTGGATTTATTAACAAATATTTTTTCATATAAACGTGGATTTATTAACAAATATTTTTTCATATAAACGTGGATTCATTAACAAATATTTTGTCATATTTTTTAACAAATATGTTTGCATATAAACGTGGATTTTTTAACAAATTTTTCCCATTAAAACGAGGATTTTTTAACAAATATTTTTTATATAAACGTGGGTTTTTTAACAATTTTTTTTCATACAAACGTAAATTTTTAAAAAATATTTGTTCATAAATCGTGGATTCTTTAAAAAATATTTTTTCATACAAACGTAAATTTTTAAAAAATATTTGTTCATAAATCGTGGATTCTTTAAAAAATATTTTTTCATAACAGCTGATTTTTTAAAAAAAATATTTTTTCATTAATCGTGGATTTTTTAAATTGTGTTTTCATAAATTGGGGTGATGTAGGTGATGAATGATACCAAGCAACGGTCTTGACCGGCTTTAACATGGCAAAGCCCAGGATTTATCTTGGTCCCTCTTTCATCTCAAGTTGACACTGACCTCCCCGTGTTGTCACCTGGGGAACTGCCTCTAACACCCGTTAAAGGTAGTGAGCTAACATGTGCTGCGCGTTCACCCATAAGAACGTTAAAAACTTGGGTTTGGGCGTCGGGTTAGTAACCCTCCCCTAGAAAAAACAGCCTACTATGAAAAAACGAAAGAAAAGAAAAACATACCCCTCTAAAGTTGACGAACCCCGCAAACGTTTTAAGGACCATGATCTGCGAATCTGCACCTGGAATGTTCGCACTATTTATAGAGAAGGTGCAGTCTTAGTATTGGCAGACGTACTTGAAAAGTACATGGCCGATATTACTGCCATACAGGAAATACGATGAATTGGGATAGGCGTCACAACAACACCTAAAGGTGACGCACTGTATTATAGCTGCCATGACGAAAAGCATGAGTTTGGTTGCGGATTCGTAGTTAGTCGGAGACTAAAACATCTGGTATCCAGCTTCATGAAAGACTTGCTGCAATTCGAATAAAAGCTAAATTCTTCAACATCAGCTTTATTTGCGCTCATGCTCCCACTGAAGAAAAGGACGAACAGACCAAAGATATATTTTACGAGCGCTTAGAAGAAACATATGACAGTTGCCCTGCCCATGACATTAAAATCATTCAAGGCGAAAATTGGAAAGGAGAATATCTTTGGCCCAACAGTCGGGAAATTCAGTCTCCACAGTGAAACATCTTACAATGGTATGAGGCTGATAGAAAAAACATGGTAGTTAGCAGTACCTGATTTAATCAACTCGATATTCATAGGGGCACCTGGCTGTCTCCAGATCAAAGAACAAGTAATCAAATTGATCATGTTGTAATAGATGGAAGACATTCATCCAGCGTGTTGGATGTACGATCGTTCCGAGGCGCAAACATTGATTCGGACCACTACCTTGTTGCAGCAAAGGTACGTACCCGTCTAAACGTTGCAAATAAAGCACGAACAGACACAACGCGGAAGTTGGACATCGATAGGCTGCAAACACAACAAATAGCCACAGCATATTCCACTCAACTAGCCCAATTGCTTAACGCGAGCACTCCTTGTCCCGATAACATAACAACACAATGGCAAAATATTACCCACTCCATGCAAACAGCCGCAAAATCCATACTTGGATTCCAGAGACCTCCACAAAGGAATTCATGGTATGACCAGGAGTGTCGTGTTGCTACCGAAGAGAAAAATGCGGCATATAGAGCTACTTTACAATCAGTAGCAACGCGTAGCGCACGAGAGAGATATCGGGAGAAAAGGAGAGAAGAGAAACGTCTTTTCCGCAAAAAAAGGGAAAAATGGAAAAGCGGGAGTGTGAAAAAAATCGAGATGTACAGGAGCCAGAATGAAGTCCGAAAATTCTACCAAAGAGTGAAACATCAAACAGATGGCTTTGGTACAGGCACATCCTCCTGTAGAGACCAGCAAGGTAATCTGGTAACAGATACAGATAGCGTGCTCAGGATATGGAAGGAACATTTCTCCAATCTGCTGGTATCCAATAGTAGCGAGGACGATGATACCACAGATCCAATCCCAGAAGATGGTATAGAATGTATACCGCCCGGTCAAGATGAGGTAAAAACAGCAATCAACCGGCTAAAGAATAATAAAGCAGCAGGAGCCGATGGCTTACCAGCCGAGCTGTTTAAAACCGGAGGTGACGCGCTGATAAGGTGTATGCATTAGGTAGTTAGCACCATCCTATGTCCCTGAGCATCCTATGTCCCGTCCACAAGAAAGGAGATAAGACTGTATGCTCCAACTATAGGGGCATAAGTCTTCTCCCTATTGCCTATAAGATAGTGTCAGGGATATTGTGCGAGTGACTAAAGCCAATGGTCAACGAAATAATTGGACCATACCAATGTGGCTTTAGACCTGGCAAGTCCACCATTGACCAGATATTTACCCTGCGGCAAATCCTAGAGAAGACCCAAGAGATGCAGATCGACACATTTCACCTTTTTGTCGATTATAAAGCAGCATTCGACAGTCCCCTCTGATCAAAGCTATTCCACGCAATGTCTGAATTTGGTATCCCCGCAAAGCTCATCCGGCTTTGTAAGATGACTTTAACTGATACTAGGTCCTCAGTTAAAATTGGAAAGAACCTCTCCGAAGAATTTTGTACAAAAAGAGGTTTCAGACAAGGAGACAGCCTTTCGTGTGACCTATTCAACATTTTGCTGGAAAAGGTAATACGAGATGCAAATGTCAAAAGAAATGACACAATTTACACCAAATAGCCACATGTTACTTGCCTATGCTGATGACATAGACATCATGGGACGATCAGTAAAGGAAGTAACTGATACCTTTAGGAAGGTCGAAGCAGAATCTGCGAAAGTGGGTCTGGCGGTAAACGGCGAAAAGACCAAATTGATGGTGTCGACGCGCAAAGCGTCCATAGAGCTCGGACCAACTGTGGAAGTTGGTACCTACAATTTTGAGGTAATTAAAGACTTCGTCTACCTCGGCACTGCCATAAACACAACAAACAACATCAGCAGTGAAATAAGAAGAATTGTATTGGCCAACAGATGCTACTATGGTCTAAGTAAGCAATTTAAAAACAAAGCCACATCTCGTCAAACAAAAATAACACTATACAAAACACTGAGTACTATACAACATGGGTACTTGCGCAAGCAGATAAGGCAGTGCTTGGTGTGTTTGAGAGGAAAATTCTTCGAAAGATCTACGGGCCGATTTGCGTTGACGGTGAATATCGACGTCGTATGAACCACGAGCTATATAAGCTATACAAAGACATGAATATAGTTAAACGTATCGAGATGCAACGATTGCGTTGGCTAGGCCATATCATGAGAATGAGCGATGATGAACCCGCTAAAAAGGCGTATGAATACATGCCTCATGGCGGTGCACGCCGAATCGGCAGGCCTAAGCTTCGATGGAGCATACAAGTGGATGAAGAAATGCAAAGGCGCGGTATTCCAAAAAGTCAAGCGAAAAACAGAGAGGAATGGAGATATTTTCTTAGTTCGGTCTATGGAACAAATGTTCTGTAATGGGCCAACTAAGTAAGTAAGTTTCATAAATTGTGGATTTTTAAAAAATATATTTTCCAAGAATTTTGGATTTTTTACAAAATATTTTTTTATAAATCGTGGATTTTTTTAAAAATATTTTTTTATAAATCGTGGATTTTTTAAAAAATAATTTTTCATAAATCGTGAATTTTTTAAAAAATAATTTTTCATAAATCGGGAATTTTTAAAAAATAATTGTTTATAAATTGTGGATTTTTTAAAAAATATTTTTTTCATAAATCGTGGATTTTTGAAAAAATATTTTTTCATACATCGTGGATTTTTTAAAAAATATTTTTTATAAATCGTGGATATTTTAAAAATTTTTTTTTTAATCGTGGATTTTTTAAAAAATATTTTTTCATAAATCGTGGAGTTTTTTTAAAAATATTTGTTCGTTAATCGTGGATTTTTTAAAAAAATATGTTTTCATAAATCGCGGATTTAAAAAAATATTTTTTCATAAATAATAGATTTTTTAAAAAATATTAAATCGTGGATTTTTTAAAAAATATTTTTTCATAATTCGTGGATTTTTTAAAAAATATTTTTTTCATAAATCGTGGATTTTTTAAAAAATATTTTTTCATAAATCGTGGATTTTTTAAAAAATATTTGTTTATAATCGTGGATTTTTTAAAAAATATTTTTTCATAAATCGTGGATTTTTTAAAAAATATTTTTTCATAAATCGTGGATTTTTTAAAAAATATTTTTTCATAAATCGTGGATTTTTTAAAAAATATTTTTTCATAAATCGTGGATTTTTTAAAAAATATTTTTTCATAAATCGTGGATTTTTTAAAAAATATTTTTTCATAAATCGTGGATTTTTTAAAAAATATTTTTTCATAAATCGTGGATTTTTTAAAAAATATTTTTTCATAAATCGTGGATTTTTTAAAAAATATTTTTTCATAAATCGTGGATTTTTTAAAAAATATTTTTTCATAAATCGTGGATTTTTTAAAAAATATTTTTTCATAAATCGTGGATTTTTTAAAAAATATTTTTTCATAAATCGTGGATTTTTTAAAAAATATTTTTTCATAAATCGTGGATTTTTTAAAAAATATTTTTTCAGAAATCGTGGATTTTTTAAAAAATATTTTTTCATAAATCGTGGATTTTTTAAAAAATATTTTTTCATAAATCGTGGATTTTTTAAAAAATATTTTTTCATAAATCGTGGATTTTTTAAAAAATATTTTTTCATAAATCGTGGATTTTTTAAAAAATATTTTTTCATAACAGTTAATTTTTTAAAAAATATTTTTTTATAACAGCTGATTTAAAAAAAAAAAAAAATTATTAATCCACGATTTATAAAAAAATATTTTTTAAAAAATCCACAATTTTTGGAAAATATATTTCTTAAAAATCCACAATTTATGAAAACACAATTCAAAAAATTCACGAATTGTGTTTTCATAAATTGTGGATTTTTAAGAAATATATTTTCCAAAAATTGTGGATTTTTTAAAAAATATTTTTTTATAAATCGTGGATTTTTTAAAAAATATTTTTTCATATATCGTGGATTTTTTAAAAAATATTTTTTCATATATCGTGGATTTTTTAAAAAATATTTTTTCATATATCGTGGATTTTTTAAAAAATATTTTTTCATATATCGTGGATTTTTTAAAAAATATTTTTTCATATATCGTGGATTTTTTCATATATGTGGATTTTTTAAAAAATATTTTTTCATATATCGTGCATTTTTTCATATATGTGGATTTTTTAAAAAATATTTTTTCATATATCGTGCATTTTTTCATATATGTGGATTTTTTAAAAAATATTTTTTCATATATCGTGGATTTTTTCATATATGTGGATTTTTTAAAAAATATTTTTTCATATATCGTGGATTTTTTAAAAAATATTTTTTCATATATCGTGGATTTTTTAAAAAATATTTTTTCATATATCGTGGATTTTTTAAAAAATATTTTTTCATATATCGTGGATTTTTTAAAAAATATTTTTTCATATATCGTGGATTTTTTCATATATGTGGATTTTTTAAAAAATATTTTTTCATATATCGTGGATTTTTTAAAAAATATTTTTTCATATATCGTGGATTTTTTAAAAAATATTTTTTCATAAATCTTGTATTTTTTAACAAATATTTTTTCATATATCGTGGACTTTTATACAAAAAATATTTTTTCATAAATCTTGTATTTTTTAACAAATATTTTTTCATAAATCTTGTATTTTTTAACAAATATTTTTTCATATATCGTGGATTTTTTAAAAAATATTTTTTCATATATCGTGGATTTTTTAAAAAATATTTTTTCATATATCGTGGATTTTTTCATATATGTGGATTTTTTAAAAAATATTTTTTCATATATCGTGGATTTTTTAAAAAATATTTTTTCATAAATCTTGTATTTTGTAACAAATATTTTTTCATATATCGTGGACTTTTATACAAAAAATATTTTTTCATAAATCTTGTATTTTTTAACAAATATTTTTTCATAAATCTTGTATTTTTTAACAAATATTTTTTCATATATCGTGGATTTTTTAAAAAATATTTTTTCATATATCGTGGATTTTTTAAAAAATATTTTTTCATATATCGTGGATTTTTTCATATATGTGGATTTTTTAAAAAATATTTTTTCATATATCGTGGATTTTTTCATATATGTGGATTTTTTAAAAAATATTTTTTCATATATGTGGATTTTTTAAAAAATATTTTTTCATATATCGTGGATTTTTTAAAAAATATTTTTTCATATATCGTGGATTTTTTAAAAAATATTTTTTCATATATCGTGGATTTTTTAAAAAATATTTTTTCATAAATCTTGTATTTTTTAACAAATATTTTTTCATAAATCTTGTATTTTTTAACAAATATTTTTTCATAAATCTTGTATTTTTTAACAAATATTTTTTCATATATCGTGGATTTTTTAAAAAATATTTTTTCATATATCGTGGATTTTTTAAAAAATATTTTTTCATATATCGTGGATTTTTTCATATATGTGGATTTTTTAAAAAATATTTTTTCATATATGTGGATTTTTTAAAAAATATTTTTTCATATATCGTGGATTTTTTAAAAAATATTTTTTCATATATCGTGGATTTTTTAAAAAATATTTTTTCATATATCGTGGATTTTTTAAAAAATATTTTTTCATAAATCTTGTATTTTTTAACAAATATTTTTTCATAAATCTTGTATTTTTTAACAAATATTTTTTCATATATCGTGGATTTTTATAAAAAAATATTTGTTCATATTTTTTAAATATATTTTTACATGAATCCTGCTTTTTTAAATATTTTTTCAGATATCGTGCTCTTAAAAATATTAAATCGTGATTTTTTTTAAATGTTGATGAAAGTAACAAAGCTTGTGTAAGAGAAGAACAGCAAATATATTTGGAAGCAATCAACGAGGACGAATTTTATATGATTAGGTCAAACACTGATAATTTGAAATATAAGAAGACTTCCGAATCTGACACCAAATACGAAGTTTAACATGGAAGTTTTTCGTGGATGTTTTAAAAAACTGTTTTTATAAATCATGGATTTTTTAAAAATTTTTTTCCCAAATCGTGGATTTTTTATAATAATTTTTCATAAATCGTTCACTAACTTTTCAATCCAAATTTAACGATATCGAATCTTAATTAAAGACCAAGATATCCATATTTAATGTTTTCTGTAAAAACTCCAAATGTACCCTGAAATCATCAGTTGTTCACCATTATCAAATCATCAGTTGTTCACCACCACATAACTGGAGAATATTGATTTGGCTAAAATCCATACGACCTCTACTGAAGAAAATGTCAACGCCAAATTTAGTAAAGACACTCACCACTGAAAACCACATGTCAATGTCGTTGTCTTAAAATGACTATACCGAAATACATAATGAAGTAACGGAAATAGGAGATTGTCACCAGTAATTCCAAAAATGTAAATTCACGGATTTTTCTGTCCATAACCGGAAGAAATCAAAGCTACATTAAAAACAAAAAGCCAGAAATTATTTTTTTATTTTAAAATTCCAAATGTAGACTGTTATGAGGTTTCCTTCTAGAAAATCATTAGGTCTTCTAAGAGGAGACCATTAGGACTCCACTTAAAATACCATGAGGTTTCTTCATAGATGGCTATTAGGTCTTCCCATAGGAGAGCATGAGGTTTCATAATAGACGACCATTCGGTCTACTAAAGAAGACCCGTAGGTCGTCGCGTTAATTTAGACCCACGGAGTTAGACTCTCGAAGGGAGTAACAGATTTTGTCGAAGCATTTTGCTTTGTTGTATCGACATTAATTCGCATATACATTTTCCAAATTCCAAAATAAAAATATTCCAAAAAATTCAAGCTAGTATTGATAAACAAACAGCACATAATAAATAATTTGCTTGCCTCACCCTGTCATAAAACATCAAACACACCAACAATTTTTTTCAATCTATCTCACAGGAAACGAATATCTTTCGCCTTGGGAACAATGTTCATAGTATGCATGAATCCGAACATTGGCAACCCTTCTAGAACAATATCCATAACATACAAAGACATAAAATACAGTTCTATGTCTTTGTAACATATACATATGAATTATTATTTTCTGTGATAATAATTGGACTCTCCGAATTATAAGGCCAATGCAAGTCCTTCTAATAAATAATCAATCGATCTTCCTCCATTTAATTGTTTAATTCCAATTGCAGACAAAATTAGAAAAGCCCCATTAATCTTAAGTGAACATCAAGTCATGCATGGATTCTGTTAAGGTTGCATTTCTGTGGGGAAGGTATGGTCATAGATTTATAGTTTTACCTATGGATTTATTCAAAAGGCAATAAATTACAACTATTTGCATTTTGTATTCTTTTTTGTTAATGTATTCCGTTATTAAAATGAAAAACACAAGCGTTAATAAAGTTGTTTAAATAACACCTTTCAATTTCGGTTGAATTTATTCATTTTTTTCTCTGAGATAAATTATGACCTATTTGAAGGGTAATTTAGTTGTTAGTTGAGTTTAGTTAATATCGGTTTTAGTTTTTATTTTTTGGTTCACTTTATGGCTGTAATTATGAAGATTAAGCAAGGTCAAGGTATTTTGTTTCTTTTTTTCTGTTATTTAGTCAGTATGTAAAATACTGCACAGTAGAGCCGTTTTCTTGGTAGTTTTCGTTGTTGCTATGAATGACCCCACCTGTGTTTTCATGGTTCATAACGTTACAACGTACGGCTCATATGAATGTTGTAAAATTTAGCGAGACGCATTTAACTAACAATAGACCATAAAATTCAATGATGCGCCAACGTAAAAATTGGCGGGAGGGCTTAGTGTATACTCACATTAGTTTTTGGGTTTTTTTTTTTATGGATGATCATTATTATTGTTGCAGCGACGGCTGCTGCTTCTTTATGTTGAACTAAGAAGGCCTATTGTGTTTTTTATTTATTTAGAAGTAATTAACAATAACCTATAATGACAACTGCTGTGCATAATAATCACATATCTGTCAAATTGGGAAATTTACAATTATCAATTGTTTGATAAAGGTCATATATCTATTATGATCGGATAATGAATTATTTAAAGAGTCAGAATTTAATTTGTAAAACAAAAGTAATATAACGAGGTAGTTTTATGAAGGTCTTTAGTGTTCTAGAAAAGGTGTAAAATATAGTTTTGAATATGTTTCGTCTATTTTTTTATAAATTGGACAGACGACCGAATTTGACATTTAAGAACTTTTAATCATTTTCTAGGAAATGTTCACTCATGTTATGAAGCAACAATGTGATTAGACATCGGATTATTGCAAATCATTCAGCAACGGTCTTGACCGGCGTTAACATGGCAAAGCCAGGATTTATCTTGGTCCCTCTTTCATCTCAAGTGGACACTGACCTCCCCGTGGTGTCACCTGGGGAACTGCCTTTAACACCCGTTAAAGGTTGTGAGCTAACATGTGCCGCGCGTTCACCCATAAGAACGTTAAAAACTTGGGTTTGGGCGTCGGGTTAGTAACCCTCCCCTAGAAAAAACAGCCTACTATGAAAAAACTAAAGAAAAGAAAAACAAACCCCTCTAAAGTTGACGAACCCCGCAAACGTTTTAAGGACCATGATCTGCGAATCTGCACCTGGAATGTTCGCACTCTTTATAGAGAAGGTGCAGTCTTCGCATTGGCAGACGTACTTGGAAAGTACAAAGCCGATATTACTGCCATACAGGAAATACGATGGACTGGGAAAGATGTCACAACAACACCTAAAGGTGACGCACTGTATTATAGCTGCCATGACACAAAGCATGAGTTTGGCTGCGGTTTTGTAGTTGGTCGGAGGTTAAAACATCTGGTCTCCAGCTTCACCCCAGTAAATGAAAGACTTGCTACAATTCGATTTAAAGCAAAATTCTTCAACATCAGCTTTATCTGCGCTCATGCCCCAACCGAAGACAAGGACGAACAGACCAAAGATATATTCTACGAGAGCTTAGAAGAAACATATGACCGTTGTCCTGCCCATGACATTAAAATTGTTCTAGGCGATTTTAATGCCAAAATTGGAAAGGAGAATATCTTTGGACAAACAGTTGGGAAATTCAGTCTACATAGTGAAACATCAGACAATGGAATGAGGCTGATAGACTTCGCAGCGGCGAAAAACATGGTAGTTAGCAGTACCAGATTTAAGCATCTCGATATTCATAAGGGCACTTGGCTGTCTCCAGACCAAAGAACAATAAATCAAATTGATCACGTTGTGATAGATGGAAGACATTCATCGATCGTGTTGGATGTACGATCGTTCCGAGGAGCAAACATAGATTCGGACCATTACCTCGTTGCAGCAAAGGTACGTACCCGTCTAAACGTTGCAAATAAAGCACGGACAGACACAACACGAAAGTTGGACATCGCCAAGCTGCAAACACAACAGATAGCCACAGCATATTCCACTCAACTGACCCAATTGCTTAATGATAGCGCTTCTCGTCCCGATAACATATCAGCACAATGGCAAAATATTGCCCACTCCATGCAAACAGCCGCAAAATCAGTACTTGGATACCAGAGACCTCCACCAAAGAATCCGTGGTATGACCAGGAGTGCCGTGCTGCTACCGAAGAAAAAAATGCGGCATATAGGGCTACTTTACAATCAGTAGCAACGCGTAGCGCACGAGAGAGGTATCGGGAGAAAAGGAGAGAGGAGAAACGTCTTTTCCGCAGGAAAAAGAGAGAAATGGAAAAGAGGGAGTGTGAACAAATGGAGATGTACAGGAGACAGAACGAAGTCCGAAAATTCTACCAAAGAGTGAAGCATCAAACTGATGGCTTTGGTACAGGAATATCCTCCTGTAGAGATCAACAAGGTAATTTGGTAACTGATACAGATAGTGTGCTCAGGATATGGAAAGAACATTTTTCCAAACTGTTGGTATCCGATAGCAGTGAAGACGGCGAAGATACCACAGATCCAATCCCAGATGATGGTATTGAATGTATACCGCCCAGCCAAGATGAGGTAAGGACAGCAATAAACCGGCTGAAGAATAATAAGGCGGCAGGAGCAGATGGCCTACCATCCGAGCTGTTCAAAACCGGAGGCGACACGCTGATAAGGTGTATGCATCAGCTAGTTAGCACCATCTGGCAGGAAGAACGCGTACCCGACGATTGGAACGTGAGCATCCTATGTCCAGTCCACAAGAAGGGTGATAAGACTGTGTGCTCCAATTATAGGGGCATAAGTCTGCTCCCTATTGCATATAAGATAGTATCTGGCATATTGTGTGAGAGACTAAAGCCTATGGTCAATGAAATTATTGGACCCTATCAGTGCGGCTTTAGACCTGGCAAATCCACCATTGACCAGATATTTACCTTGAGACAAATCCTGGAAAAGACCCAAGAAATGCAGATCGACACCTTCCATCTTTTCGTCGATTATAAAGCAGCATTCGACAGCCCTATACGTTCAAAGGTGTTCCAAGCCATGTCTGATTTTGGTATTCCTGCAAAGCTCATTCGACTTTGTAGAATGACACTAACTGAGACGAGATCCTCAGTTAAAATTGGAAAGAACCTCTCCGAAGAGTTTACTACCAAAAGAGGTTTCAGACAAGGAGACGGCCTGTCGTGTGATCTATTCAACATCCTGCTGGAAAAGGTCATACGAGACGCGAAGGTCAAAAGAAATGGAACGATATACACGAACAGCCACATGTTACTGGCTTATGCCGACGACATTGACATCATGGGTCGATCGGTAAAGGAAGTAACTGACACCTTTGCAAAAGTCGAAAGAGAATCTGCTAAAGTTGGTCTGGCAGTAAACGGCGTAAAAACCAAGTTGATGGTATCGACGCGTAATATGTCCATAAACACCGCACCATCTGTGAATGTTGGTACCTATAATTTTGAGGTAGTAAAGGACTTCGTCTACCTCGGCACCGCCATAAACACAACAAATAACATCAGTTGTGAAATACGAAGAAGAATAGTGTTGGCTAACAGATGCTACTTTGGGCTGAGTAAGCAGTTTAGGAATAAAGCCACCTCTCGTCAAACAAAAATAACACTGTACAAAACACTGATACTACCCGTGCTAATGTATGGTTCCGAAGCATGGGTACTTGCTCAAGCAGATAAGGCAGTGTTTTGTGTGTTTGAGAGAAAAATTCTTCGAAAGATCTACGGGCCAATCTGTGTTGACGGCGAATATCGGCGTCGTATGAACATCGAGCTGTATCAACTATACAATGACATCAATATAGTTGAACGAATCGAGATACAACGATTGCGATGGCTAGGCCATGTTATAAGAATGAGTGATGATGAACCCGCTAAAAAGGCGTATAAATACGGGCCGCATGGAGGTTCTCGCAGATCTGGAAGGCCAAAGCTTCGTTGGAGCGAACAAGTGAAACGAGATATCACAAAGCTACATATCCCAGATTGGGAAAATACAGCAGCAAACAGAGAGGATTGGAGATTTTTTCTTAGTTCGGCTTATGGAACAAATGTTCTGTAAAAGGCCAGCTAAGTAAGTAAGTAAGCCAGACGACCAATTTTACATTTAAGAACTTTTAAACACAGTAAAATTTTTTTTCTAGGAAATGTTCACTCATGTTATGAAGCAACAATGTGATTAGACATCGGATTATTGCAAATCATTCTGCAATTTTTGTGGCCCAATCAGAGTTTAATTAATTTTTTTCGAAATTGACATATACCAACATTTTTTACTGAGCAAACTTCTGATTCATAGATAACTCGAAATATTCAATGACGTAAATCTAAGTTTGTAGGAAATTTTTGAAAAAGTTTGAGAGTTATTTTTCACACTAGCCATTTTAGTATGCGCCGTCAGGGTTTTTGGAGCTTTTGGGTCATTATCTCAGGAAGTATGGACTTACTCCGGAAACAATTTTAACATTGTAAAGGGGATCTTTAGCGCTTGTTTAAAATTTTCTGACACCCCGCTAGCCTGGCAAGAGGCAAGGGTAGTTTTATCCCTAAACCAAAATCTTACCGCCCGATAAGTTTAACTTCATTCTTACACAAGACAATGGAACGGACGGTCGACACCATGATAAAGAGTAGAATCCCTAACAATATGCTCAAATTCAAACAACACGCATACGTTAAAGGCGGATCAGTGGAAACCGCTTTGCACGAGGTAGTACACCATATAGAGAGAACCTTTGAAATGAAGATGTATACACTTGCTGTATGTATTGATATCGAAGGCGCTTTTAACAACGTCAGCACCGAAAGGCTGATCCACTCTTAAGACGAGTTTCAGGTGGACAGGGCCTTAAGGAACTGGATCAACCATATGCTAAGGAACAGATGGATAAGCTGCGGTCATAAAGCCCGTCAAAATAAGAGACTAAATCGGACAAGAAATGCCACAGGGAGGGATACTATCACCTCTTTTGTGGGTTACTACCATAAACAGTCTCTTAAGGACCTTAACCGAAGAAGGATTTGTCCCAGTCTGCTACGGAGACGACGTTATAATACTTCTAAGGGGAAAGAATCCGAATAACAAGTAAAAAAGTATCAGTCGATATTGCCGACAGAGATATACCCTCAGCCTGTGTGGATTGAAATACTTCTTTTTCCAAAAAAAAAAAAACTTTCGCATTTAGGGGGGTTTTCAAGACAATATGGATAGGATTAAAGCTCAAAAATTTGCGGGGATATCGATAGATAGGGCTTTTTATACCCTCAGCTAAAGAGGGTATTTACACTTTGATACGACCAAAAATGTGCCTCATCGAAATAATGGTTTTAGACCCCAAGTATGTTTGTACGATATCCGTTTCAGACAATTTTGAGTAGATCTAGCAATGTCCGTCCGTCTGTCTGTCTGTCTGTCTGTCGGTCTGTCTGTCTGGCTGGCTGGTGCGCACGATAACTCTCCAACGGATCAATCGATTCGGTTCAAATTTTGGGTATCGAAATATTTTGTCCAGATTCGATTTAAGTTCGAAGATGGGCCATATAGGTCCACTCCTTCAGGTACCTCCCACACAAATGTTCAAAAATTGTCGCAAAACTTGAGCGCACGATAACTCTTGTAGGGAATAACCGATTTGGTCCATACTTTGCACATCGTGTAATTTCTACCAAACTTAGATTAGGTTCCAATATGGACTCAATCGGTCCACTCCTTCGGGTACCTCCCACACAAAATTTCGGAAAAGTTCAGTTTAGTACCTGGTCTCGAATCGCTTTGATTTTTGTTTACGCAAGTTGTATTCGCTGTCCTCTATACGACGCTGTAAGTTTCATTAGGGGCAAATCCATACTTCCTAAGAAAATAGCCTGAAAGTTACAAAAAACCCTATGACACCGTGTGTAGTGGTTGGAGCGCAAGATAACTCTCGAACGGATCTGCCGATTCGGTCCAAAAGTTGGCTTTCGTAATATTTTGTACAGAATTAGTTCAAGTTCAAAGACGGATTATATCGGTCCACTGCTTCCGGTACCTCCCCCACAGAAGTTCGAAAATGTTCGGAAAATTTGTGCGTACGATAACTCTTGAAGGGAGTAACCGGTTTGGTCCATACTTTGCACATTATGAAATTTCTATCAGACTTAGATGAGGTTCCAATATGAACTCAATCGGTAAACTCCTTCGAGTACCTCCCACACAAAATTTCGGAAAAGTTCAGTTTAGGACCTGCTCTCGAATCGCCTTGGTTTTTGTTGTACCATCTTGTATTCAGTGTCCCCTATACGAAGGTACAAGTTTCCTCAGGGGCAAGTCCATACTTTCTGAAAAAATAGCCGGAAAGTTGAAAAACAAACCCTATGTCACCATGTTAATGGATGGAAGCGCAAGATAATTCTCGAACGGAAATTCCGGTTCCGGCCAAAATTTGGCCTTCGTAATATTGTTTCCAAACTTAGTTTAAGTTCGTAGATAAGCCACATCGGTCCACTCCTTCAGGTACCTACCCCACAAAAGTTCAAAAATATTCGGAAAAATTGTGGGCACGATAACTCTTGATGGGAGTGACCGATTTGGTCCATAATTACACATTCTCATAATATCTACCAGATATAGATCAGGTTCGAATATGGACTATATTTGTCGACTCCATCCCGTACCTCCCACACAAAATTTTGGATAAGTTCACTTTAAGACCTGCTATTGAATCACTTTGATTTTTGTTGAAGCAACTTACATTCGCTGCCTCAATTACGAGTCCATACTTCTTGAGAAAACAGCCCGAAGGGTGTAAAAACCCCCTATGACACCCCCATGGTCTATGTCGGTCCATTCATTTTTAACTTTAATCCTTATCAACATTTTTGTCGGTTCATACGAGACCAAAATTTTGAAACCCCCTAAATACATAAGTTTTTTGTGAAAAAAGGTGTTTCAATTTGCACAGGCTGAGGGTATATCTCTGTCGGCAAAGCCGACTGATACTTTTTTACTTGTTTAAACTGAGTTTCTACAATATTTAGAGTACCATTTTAGCGAATATTTTCGAACTATTGTGGGGGATATCGGAAGGTCCACTCCTTCCACCTTTGAATTTCATCTAATATTCTAAGAAATATTACGATATCTAAAGTGTGGACGAACGCAGTATTCGGTTCGAGCTCTACAGTCACTACATATGGTGCCATAGGAGGTTTCTACAACTTTCGGGTTTTTTTCTCAAGAAGTATGGACTTGCCTTTGAAAAAACGTTTGCTGTCGTAATTGAGGCAGCGAATGCAAGTTGCTTCAACAAAAATCAAAGTGATCCGAGAGCAGGTCTTAAAGTAAATTTATACAAAAAGGTGTGAGGGAGGTACCCGACGGAGTGGACAAATATAGTCCATATTCGAACCTGACCTATACCTGGTAGATATATTAGGATGTGTAAAGTATGGACCCACTCTGTCACCCCCATCCAGAGGCATCGTACGCACAATTTCTCCGAACATTTTTGAACTTTTGCGGGGGAGGTACCTGAAGGAGTGGACCGATATGGCTTATCTTCGAACTTAAACTAAGTTTGCAAAAATATTACGAAGCCCACATTTTAGACCGAAACGGCAGATCCGTTTGAGAGTTATCTTACGCTCCAACCACTACACACGGTGTCATGGGGTTTTTTCAACTTTCAGGCTATTTTCTCAGGAAGTATGTTCTCAGGAAGTATGCACTTGTCCCTGATGAAACTTGTACCGTCGTATGGGGAGCAGTGAATAAAAGTTGCTACAGAAAAATCAGAGCGATTCGAGAGCAGGTCCTAAACTGCACTTTTCCGAAATTTTGTGCGGAAGGTAGCCGAAGGAGTAAACCGATTGAGTCCATATTGGAACCTCATCTAAGTCTGGTAGAAATTTCACGATGTGCAAAGTATGGATCAAATCGGTTTCCCCTTCAAGAGTAATCGTGCGCACAAATTTTCCGAACATTTTCGAACTTTTGTGAGGGAGGTACCGGAAGGAGTGGACCGATATAACCCATCTTCGAACTTAAACTAAGTTTGGACAAAATGTTACGAAAGCCAAATTTTGGACGGAATCGGTTGATCCGTTCGAGAGTTATAGTGCGCTCCAGCCTGCCAGACAGACAGGCGGACGGACATTGCTAAATCGACTCCAAATTATCTGAAACGGATTTCGTCCAAAGATACTTGGGGTCTAAAACCATTATTTCGATGAGGCACATTTTGCCAGTATGAAAGTGTATATACCCTCGTTAGCATAAATGCTGAGGGTATAAAAACGGAAATATGTCTATTTACTAGGAAAACGAAAGTGGGTAACTTCGAGGAACCAGTTTTCCTAAATAAGACAATAAATATTTCTCGCACAGTTAAATACCTAGCAGTAATTCTGGATAGGAAACTAAATTGGAAAGACCATTTTCAAGAAAGGGCCGACAAGGCCCAAAGATGTTGGTCAACATGTAGAAGGGCAATAGGCTCAAAATGGGTTTTCAATCCTAGGATGACACACTGGCTATACAGAGGCGTAATTAGACCAATCTTAACATACGCGTCTGTTGTATGGTGGACAGCTATGGATAAAAAATGCAATGTGAAGATATTGCAAAAAGTCCAAAGAACATTTTGCATAAGCATTAGCGGGGCAAAGAGGACCACACCGACTAGGGCTCTAGAAACAATTTTGTTTATACACTCAATAGAAATTCAGGTAAGGTATGAGGCAGCCATCGCAGCTACAAGGCTAAAGTCGATGAGTGAGTGGATCAGTAGAGACCACCAAACATACCACCAAAACATACTAAAGGTCACAACGGGTGAATCTATAAACCAAATAGTATCAGACCGCATACCTGAAACTAGTGTAGTAGCTTTGTGTAAAGTTTTAGTACCAGACAGAGACATGTGGATCGATGGAACTTTAGCACAGATGCGGTTTACGGATGGGGATTTTCTGAAGTATCAATACCAGGCAGAGACATGTGGATCGATGGAACTCTAGCACAGATTCCCGCTGGAAGCTGCGGGTTTACGGATAGAGCTTTGCTAGAGGGGAGAGCCGGACTGGGTCTATATATACTGCCGGATCATAATACGAATCTTCAGGCGGAAGTCCGAGCGATAACAGAGTGTCTGAACTGGTTTGACACTCACACAAAGCCTATCACTGCGAACATCTTTACGGACAGCAAAGCAGCCATCACTGCTATAACGGCCAAGACAGTGAAATCTAGAACTTTCTTGGAATGCATACAGTCTATTAACAACTACTCCCAACATGGTACGGTGAACATTATATGGGTACCAGAGCATATTGGGATTAGGGGTAATGAAATAGCAAACTCCTTAGCAAAACAGGCAAGGGGGCAACCTATAGTCAGCCTAGATAACGCCAAACCCTTAAAGGCGACGCGCATAGAGCTAAAGGCATGGGCAAAAGATGCACAAATATCTCTCTGGAATAGAGAAGACAGGGGAAAAAACACAAAAATCCTATGAGGGAACCCAGACGAGGACCAAACAAATGGACTGCTCTTACTAAGGACACCTGGGTCTACAAGCGCACCTGCACAAAATAGGTTGTGCAGGAAGCAGTGAATGCAGGCCATGTAGAGAGGACGACGAAAAGTTGGAACACTACCTCTTTCATTGCCAGGCCTTCACAAACCCGAGAAAACAGCTACTAGGGAGCGACATAATACAAAGACTCGACCATATCAGGACAATCGAGCTCAAAACACTAAGAGACAAACGTCAATAGAATAATGAGGATTTTTAACTAATTCATACACTAAATATACAACCTCATCCTGACCGCAAATTAGAGCGCACAACATGCCTACTTTATGGCTTAAGTGTATGTCCACACGGACATGTGGTGATCCTGCATCACCCCTCTTTTCAACCTAATCTAACCTAAAGCGGACCGCTATAACAAGCTACTGAAAAAAATTCAACACGATCCGAGTGGAGCTCTTATACTTCACTTCCTCCGAATTTTGTGTGGGAGGTACCGGATGGAGTAGAACACTGTAGTCCATATTTCAACTTTATACATGACTGGTTGAAATAATACAATGTGCAAAGTTTGCATCAATCAGAAACACCCTGCGAGGGTTATTTTACAGATTTTCCATTTTACTTCGTGTGGTCAGGGTTTCTTAGAGAGTTTAGGCCACTACCTCCGGACGTATGGACTTTAAGGATTAATTCCGTAAATGTCACCAGGACCACGCCAAATCGTGCATGTGAGAGCCCATATGACACCTATATTTTCACTGGACCATAGTCGTAAACCTCTCACTTATTTTCACATACGAGGGCGGTTCGGAAACTTCTTAGCCTATCAATGAAAGAGAATAGTTAGTTTTTCAAAAATATTTTTATTTTTCAATATAATCTCCTGAAACTTCAATACACTTAGTCCAACGCTTTTCCAGCAAATTCTATCCCTTGATTAAAATAGTTTTCCTCAAGGTCTTCAAAATAGTGGTTTACAACTGTAATTGCATTTTCATCTGAGGTAAAACGCTTGCCAGCAAGGATTTTTTTTAGATTTGGGAACAACTAAAAGTCACTGGGAGCTAAATCAGGAGAATAAGGTGGGTGGTCAAGCAACTCGTACTTTAATTCGTTGATTTTAGCCATTGTTAAAACACTCTTGTGCGCTGGTGCGTTGTCTTGATGAAAAATTATTTTTTTGTGTTGTAAGCCAGGACGTTTTTCTCGAATTTGTACATTTAATTGATCCAAAAGGTTGCAATAGTACTCTGAATTTATTGTTTTACCCTTTTGCAGATAGTCAATCAATAAAATACCTTTGAAGTCACAAAAAAACCGTTGCCATAACCTTACCAGCCGATTGAATTGTTTTTGCCTTCTTTGGGGCACTTCCTCCAGCTTCAGTCCATTATTTGGATTGTTCTTTTGTCTCTGGAGTATAGTGGTGGATCCATGTCTCATCAACAGTTAAGAAACGACGCTTAAAATCCATTTTATTTCGCTTAAAACGATCCAAACAAGCTTGAGAAATGTTCATTCTTATGCGTTTTTGATCGACTGTTAACAAATGCGGCACCCATCTTGCAGAAAGCTTTTTCATCTGTAGTTCTTCACGCAAAATTAAATGGACTCGATCACTTGAGATGCCCATGATATTAGCAATTTCACGCACTTTTATTCGTCGATCATTTAATACCATATCATGCACATTGGCTACAATTTCTGTTGTTGTCGCTGTTTTTGGACGTCCACTACGTGGTTCATCTTCAATGCTTGTACGACCACGTTTAAATTCAGCAACCCAATTTTTTACTGTTGCATATGAAGGAGCACTTTCACCTAACACATTCACCATATCATTATGAATTTCTTGTCCCGATAAACCTTTTTTATGTAAATATTTAATGACAGCACGCATTTATAATTTTTCCATTATAAAAAAATTGCGGATGCGTCTTTTTTGAACACCTGTTTCTATATGAAGGAGTTGCCAGATCGAAACAAAATTTAACATGTGTTCATAACAGAGATGGAAGTTTCCAAAACACTTAACTTTTTTCTGTTTATACCGCGCTTTTTGTGCTAGGCTAAGAAGTTTCCGAACTGCCCTCGTACTATATGAGTAACCAATGGCTTATCCTAAATGCGTAATTTAAGTTAAAAGTACTGAAAAAACACAATTTTGGCAGGTCCGATCTGGGTTTTCTACATTTTTCAAATATATATTCGCCACAAATGTTTCAAAAGCTGTTTAAATTGAACGCACAACATCTTTTGTAGAAATTTGTAACGAAAAACCATCAATAAAATATTTATATTGTTCAATCACAACGACAATCTGGATAAAAATTGTAAAATATGGCACTAAACTCTATATCGAAAACAAGGGCTGCTAAGAATGTTATACGTTATGGTTACAGATTTCATTTATTCAGAGACTCATATTGAAATTTCATTTCGAACATTTCATTCTTTAACAATATTCCCAAAAAGTGAAGAATTTTGCTAGATTTTGATACAGTATGGAATTATGTAAAATTAACTGTCCAAAATAAAAACAAATAATTCCATCCTAATATATATAAATTTGTAATCTATTTTTTTAAGAAAATAGTATACCTAGATATACGGTTTATTCTGAAACACATAGTGAAATTTTGTGTAGAATTCGTCATCTTTTGACGCTTTTCACCTAGAACCAAGTTTCATATTACTTTCACGTATCAACTCGAAAAAAGAAGGAAACAAATTTCATAAAAAAAATTGGAAATATTTTCTTTTTTCAGCAAAATTGATACTGATATTTTCATGCTTTAAAATGTAAATAGACATTTCATTTCTTTGCTGACCCATAGTGAAATTTGGCGAAGAATATTTTTGTCTCTGACATCTTCTTTCTAAAATTATGTTTTGTGGGACAATTTTGAATAAACTCAGATGCAGTCCGACTTACTTACTTAGCTGGCCCATTACAGAACATTTGTTCCATATGCCGAACTAAGAAAAGATCTCCATTTCTCTCTATTTGTTACTTCGCACTCTGGAATACCGCGCCTTTTCATCTCATCATCCACTTGTTTGCGCCATCTATTCTTTGGCCTGCCAATTCTGCGTGCATCGCCATGCGGCCCGAATTTATACGCCTTTTTAGGGGGTTCATCATCGCTCATTCTTATGATATGGCCTAGCCAACACAATCGCTGCATCTCGATACGTTTATCTATACTGATGTCGTTGTATAGCAGATACAGCTCGTGGTTCATGCGACGTCGATATTCACCGTCAACGCAGATTGGTCCGTAGATCTTTCGAAGAATTTTTCTCTCAAACACTCCAAGCACTGCCATGTCTGCTTGCGCAAGTACGCAGGCTTCGGAGCCATACATCAGCACGGGTAGTATCAGTGTTTTGTAGAGCGTTATTTTTGCTTGACGAGATGTGGCTTTGTTTTTAAACTGCCTATTTAAACCAAAGTAGCATCTGTTGGCCAATACAATTCTTCTTTTTATTTCACAACTGATGTCGTATGTTGTGTTTACGGAGGTGCCGAGGTAGACGAAGTCTTTCACTACCTCAATTTCACTTTCACTCCACAGGCGGTCCGAGCTCAATGGACGCATTGCGCGTCGACACCATCAACTTCGTCTTCTCACCGTTTACCGCCAGACCCACTTTAGCAGATTCTCGTTCGACCTTCATAAAGGTATCAGTTACTTCTTTTACTGATCGGCCCATGATGTCTATATCATCAGCATAAACAAGTAACATCTGACTATTGGTGTAGATTGTGCCACTTCTTTTTGGCGTTTGCCTCTCGTATAACCTTTTCCAGCAGGATGTTGAAGAGATCACACGAAAGGCTGTCTCCTTGTCTGAAACCACTTTTTGTACCAAACTTTTCGGAGAGGTTCTTTCCTATTTTAACTGAGGACCTCGTATCAGTTAAAGTCATTTTACAAAGCCGGATGAGCTTTGCGAGGATACCAAATTCAGACATGGCTTAAAATACCTTTGAACGCAGCGGGCTGTCGAAGGCTGCTTTATAATCCACAAAAAGGTGGTAGGTGTCGATCTGCATCTCTTGGGTCTTCTCCAGGATTTGCAGCAGGGTAAATATCTGGTCAATGGTGGACTTGCCAGGTCTAAAGCCGCATTGGTATGGCCCAATTATCTCGTTGACCATAGGCTTTAGTCGTTCGCACAATATTCCTGACACGATCTTGTAGGCAATAGGGAGCAGACTTATGTCCCTATAGTTAGAGCATACAGTCTTATCTCCCTTCTTGCGGACGGGGCACAGGATACTCAGGTTCCAATCGTCGGGTACTCGTTCTTCTTGCCAGATGGTGCTAACTAGCTGATGAATACACCTTATCAGCGTGTCGCCTCCGGTTTTGAACAGGTCGGATGGTAAGCCATCGGCTCTTTCTGCCTTATTATTCTTCAGCCGGTTTATTGCTGTCTTTACCTCATCTTGGCTGGGCGGTATACATTCAATACCATCTTCTGGGATTGGATCTGTGGTATCATCGTCTTCGCTACTATTGGATACCAGCAGATTGGAGAAATGTTCCTTCCATATCCTGAGCACACTATATGTATCAGTTACCAAGTTACCTTGCTGGTCTCTACGGGATGAGGTGCCTGTACCAAAGTCATCAGTTTGACGCTTCACTTTTTGGTAGAATTTTCGGACTTCATTCTGGCTCTTGGACATCTATTAGGAAAAATAGTGTTCTTTTTTAAGGAGAACCCTTATTCATCTATAAAGAAAACTCTTGTTCTTCAGTCTTAGGATTTTACTAGAAGACTTCTTTGTCTTCTATGGGAAGACCTGTTGATCTTCTATGAGAAGTCCTATCGACTTTTTTATCTGACCTGCTTGTCTTCTATAATGAAACTTCCTAGAAGACCTGTTGGTATTCTATGAGAAGACCTCTTGGTCTTTTACGATAAGACCTCTTGGTTTTTTTATAAGAAGATCTAATGGTCTTCTATTAGAAGATCGTATGGTCTCCAATGTGAAGGCTTAATGGTATTCCATGGGAAAAACTAATGATCTTCTACGATGTATGAAGTCCCATCTTCACTGAGGCCATCTCTCAGGAGAGCTTCTATGAAAAGTCCTCATGAGACCTCAAGAGGAGTCTTTACCAAAGTCCTATTGTCCTTCCGTGAGAATGAGATGACCTCTTGGTCATCAATGAAAAAACCTCTTGGTCTTTTATGAGAAGATATCTTGGTCTGCTAGAAGAAGGCTATTTGGGATTCTGTGAGAAAATCCTTTGGTCTCCTATCATAAGACTCTTTGGTCTTCTCATTCATATGGGAAGATTTTATGATATTGTATAAGGAGACCTCTTGGCCTCCTATGACAAAACCTAATCGTCTCTAATTGGAAGACCTTATTGTCTTTTATGAGCAGACCTCATGGTCGTCTATGAGGAGTTTTAATGGTCTGTTTCGAAGAGATCTCATAGTCGGACTGGCTGCTAGGCAGCCTGGTGCCTACGATAACAATCGAACAGATCAATCTACTTGGTCTATGCTTTGTATTTCGTAATATTTTGTCCAATCTCATATCACGTTCAAAGATAGACCATATCGGTCTATTCATCCGAGAACATTTCCCGCAATTGCTCAAAATTTGTCGGTAAAATGGTGTGCAGAAGAAGTAAAAAAAAATATCAGTAGGCTGTGCCGACAGAGCTATAACCTCAACCTATGTGAATTGAAACATTTATCTGTGGAACGAATCGATTGATCCTTTCGATAGTTATGGTGCGCTCCAAATAGACAGACAGACGGACGGACTCCAAATTGCCTGAAACGGATTTCGTCGATGAGACACATTTTGCTGAACGATAACTATCTGGCCTAACAATGAAAACGCGAATATTTATCATCAAAAATAGTTTGATTGTTTTCTTCAGCAGTCTCCAGTATGATCTATACCCTTTTTCATGCTTCAAACCAATTGTTGAATCCCTTTTTTCCCACTCCGATTTAGACACCTCCAAAACATGGTTTTTGAACGCTTTAACAGCATCTTCTGGCTGCGAAAATCGTTGACCACTCCTTTTTTTCTTGATATGCTGAAATCACATTGGATCCACAGTAGGGGCTGTACTACGGATGAACCAACAATTCCACGTTTTGTCTGGCCAAACAGGCGCTGGTTTGAATCGATGTGTGAGAGCTCGAATTGTCACGATGCAGAATAACTCGTCTTCTCTTGTTCGTTTTTCAAATTTCTCAGGAGGCTTCTGGCACCAATTTCTTTGCACCAATCCACAAGAGCCTCTTTTTTAGCGGTTGTCCAATTTGGCTGGATCTAACGAGAAAGATAAATGTTTGCGTCCAGGTGTTCATCCAATATCAATTTTTAGATGGTGGAAGAAATACCCAATGATGCCTATCTCACGGTATATAACATGGGGATTTTGCATTATCCGTTCACGCACGGCTTATTTTTTTCTGGCACAACGGTCGATTCTGGGCTACCCTCAAGACCTTCGTTTTGTGGCTAGTGTCGGCCACGATTGGCTTCCCTGAGATATGGGCGTTCTAATATGCATACACCTCACGCACTTTGGTTTTAGTAGTCTTTGTAGTCATTGTAACAACGCTATAATCTTATTCTCAAAAATGACCCTAATATTACAAAGTCCCCGCCAAAGTGGTATTCTTGCAAAAATTGGGTTCTGCAAATTCAACAATTTTTTTTTACTTGTTTAGAAGAAAGTTTGGTTTTCTATGAATGGCGTTTGATATTCTGTAAAAATAATAATTTTCTTCTGGGCATACTCCCCTTTCCATCGCAATGCTTGTCCCACACTTGCTTCCATTACAAGAAAGTATTTACCATGTGTACCTACTACGCTCACTCTCTTACTCTCCTCACTTTTCTTCTTACTCACAGTAATTATCAAATAAAATTATTATCGCCCATGACCTTCATGTTATGCTAACTAAAAACACATAAACAGTTACTGTTCATATTATGTTTTTCTCTGTGATAAAAAAATAACTAAAAATTATTAACCAAAACCTTTTGTTTGGTTAATCATGGTTTTTAAATCATAATTTTCCACTGAACTTTAGTTTAGTTCAAGAAGCCATCAAAGAAAACAACAACAACAACATTTATAAGTGGCAATAAAAACAATGATGAAGAAGATAACTTCAAAACTTCACGGCATATCATGTAACCTATTAAGTCATCCAAGCATATGCGTTCATTCAAGAGAGACAAAACACACACACACACAAACACACGCTAGGTAATGTGTGTACGTGCGTGCGTAAAATGAGCTACTCTATATCAAGTGAAGTGTCATTCAAGTGCTTTTGTTCATACCGACGACATCGAGTTGCAGCAATGTTGCAAAATAAATACTATTATTACTGGGGTTACGGAGTTGGCGATTTTCGACCAAAATAAAATTGGTCGAATTTCTAACAATCAATTTTGTATGTTTCAAATGTCTTTATGTTTTGAATATGAAATATAACAAAATGAATAATACAGCAGGGTTGCCTATTTCCGACCAAAAATTATGGTAGAATTTTTAAGAATTTCTTTTTAAATTTTTTCGATTTTTTATATGATAAAACAATTATCGAATTTCTATGAATCAATTTTGTATGGTGTATATGTATAGTGCAGCAGGGTTGCCTATTTTCGACCAAAACAATTATGGTAGAAATTTTAAGAATTAATGTTTAAATTTTTTCGATTTTTTATATGTTTAAAATATGAAATTATTTTTTTTTTTTTTTTTTTTTTTTTTTTTTTTGTTTCCACAACAATAAATATTGTTGCAGCAATGTAGCAACATAAATAAAATAACAGGATTTATGATTTTCGACCACAATAAAAATGATTGAATTTCTAAGAATTAATTTAATATGTTTCAGATTTTTTCTGTTTTGAATGTGCATTGTAACATAAGAAATACGGGATCAAGGTTACCGATTCCCGACCAAAATTTTTTTTGTCAAATTTCTTCGAATCAGTTTTGCATTTTGTCCATTTTCTATATGTTTTAAATGTGATTTTTTTATTTCCACAACAATAAATTTTGCTATTTTTAAATTTTTTCAATATTAGATTTCTTTGGTCGGATTGAAAAAAAAAAGTTGTTAAAAATTAGTCTCAACATTTTCCTAAATTTTTGTTACATATGTCCACATCTACCACCTCTATTCACTTGTTTATCATCGTTCGAAAAATTTATTTTGGGACATTTTCATTTTTGGTCGCTTTTTGGGTCGGATTAAAAAAAAGTTGTTAAAAATTAGTCGCAACAGTTTCCTAAAAGTTTTTTACATATGTCCACATCTACCACATCTATTCGCTTGTTTATCATCGTTCGAAAAATTTATTTTGGGACATTTTCATTTTGGTCGGATTAAAAAAAAAAGTTGTTAAAAATTAGTCGCAACAGTTTCCTAAATTTTTTTTACATATGTCCACATCTACCTCCTCTATTCACTTGTTTATCATCGTTCGAAAAATTTATTTTGGGACATTTTCATTTTGGTCGCTTTTTTGATTTTTGGTCGGTTTACAAAAATGGTCGAAAAATTGAATTTCATCACTTCTTGCATTTTTTTAATATGTTCTAATGGTCTCTAAGAATTTCCCAACATTTGCCCAAGCACAAACTTCTTAAATATCCACCACTCTCAGCCGAGCGGCACTTCAATATTTCTTCATTTTTATTAAGGCTATAATATTCTGCCTGTCGGCCTGTCAATTTTGGACATTTAAATCAAGTTATTGAATTTCATTGTTGTTACTATTATTTCGTAGTATATTTTTTTTAAATATAAAATTAACATATTTTGTTTCCATATTGTTGCAAAATAAATAAAATAGCAGGGTTGATGATTTTCGACCAAAATAAAAATGATTGAATTTCTAAGAATTAATTTAATATGTTTCAGATTTTTTTCTGTTTTGAATGTACATTGTAACAGAATAAATAATGGAGCAGGTTATAAATTTTGTTATTAGTCCATTTTTTAAATGTTTTAAATGTGATTTTTTTATTTCCATAACAGTAATTTTTTTTTCAATTTTTCAATTTTAGATTTTTTTGGTCGTATTTAAAAAGGTGTTTACAATTGATCGCCACAGCATTCTAATTTTTTTTTGTACATTTTTATACATTTGCCATCTCTACTTACTTTCTGATCATCGTTCACATAAATTTATTTTGGGATTTTTTCATTTTGGTCGCTTTTTTGATTTTTGGTCGGTTTACAAAAATGGTCAAAAAATTGAATTTCATCACTTATTGCATTTTTTGTCATGTTCTAATGGTCTCTAAGAATTTCCCAACATTTGCCCAAGCACAAACTTCTTAAATATCCACCACTCTCAGCCGAGCGGCACTTCAATATTTCTTCATTTTCATTAAGGGTATCATATTCAAGTTATTTAATTTCATTGTTGTTACTATTATTTCGTAGTATATTTTTTTAAATATAAAATTAACATTTTTTGTTTCCATAACAATAAATATTGTTGCAAAATAAATAAAATAGCAGGGTTGATGATTTTCGACCAAAATAAAAATGATTGAATTTCTAAGAATTAATTCAATATGTTTCAGATTTTTTTCTGTTTTGAATGTACATAGTAACAGAATAAATAATGGAGCAGGGTAACCGATTCCCGACCAAAAGTTTTTTGGTCGAATTTCTTCGAATCATTTTTGCATTTTGTCCATTTTCTATATGTTTTAAATGTGATTTTTTTTATTTCCACAACAATAAATTTTGCTATTTTTAAATTTTTTCAATATTAGATTTCTTTGGTCGGATGAAAAAAAAAATTGATAAAAATTGGTCGCCACAGTTTCCTAATTTTTTTACATTTTTCCACATCTACCATCTCTACTCACTTTCTTATCATCGTTCACATAAATTTATTTTGGGATATTTTAATTTTGGTCGCTTTTTTGATTTTTGGTCGGTTTACAAAAATGGTCGAAAAATTGAATTTCATCACTTGTTGCATTTTTTATCATGTTCTAATGGTCTCTAAGAATTTCCCAACATTTGCCCAGCACAAACTTCTTAAATATCCACCACCCTCAGCCGAGCGGCACTTCAATATTTCTTCATTTTCATTAAGGCTATCATATTCTGTCTGTCGGCCGAAGACACATTTTGTCATTTTTGGACATTTAAGCCAAGTTATTTAATTTCATTGCTGTTACTATTATTTCGTAGTATATTTTTGGCCATGCTTCAGTTGATTATTATGGTTTCAATGGTCGGTTTGTATATCAAAGATTGTCATAAAAAGATAAGAAGACCCTCTTAAATGTTGTACCTACTAATGTGACAATGAGCGGGTATGAGGAGGTATGTGTGAGGTATGTGTGTAAATGTGCGACATATGTCATGCCAATTTTGATAGGGTACCAATGACGACGGTACCACTGAATGAAGAATGACTGCATATGAAAATGACGTTTAAACCGACATCTGATGTTTAGCTTTTGGTTGTTGCTGTTGTTTTTGTTTTACTATTTGGCGTGGTAGTTGGCACCAAGTCTTCACTTGGCCATATGGTAATGATTCTTTTGTTGATTTTTCAGCAATTTACGTGCCTTGAGGTTAATGAACGCGCAGTGGATTTTTTATGAAAAATCCGATGCGAAGTGAGAAAATTGGGTGTCTTTAAATATTAGGCAAGAAATGTTTATGAATCATTTAATTTTTTCATTTTACGTTCATTAATCATTTTCAGGTAAAATTATAATCTGATAATGATTTAATTTAACTTCATTGTTTTGTGTCTCAGTGTCTTATGATAATTCTCATTATTATGTTTGGATGCGCTCCCCAATGGGTTATTTTCACAGAGAAAAATCATGAAAATTTTAATGACAAATGTTGGCGAGCAAAGGTTGTACTTTTCATACAGAAATTCGTGAGCCCTTGTTGTTTGCATAAAGAAACCAATTGTAGTTATTTCGCTAAACGCCCAATCCTCGATATTATCATCAAGAATTTCTGATGCCAATAGTGGTTTTTTGATAGAGAACTAATGATGGGCAATAGTGAGTCTATCCATTATGAAATTCTGGCGTCTAATCGTGGGTTTGTTAATGACAACCGTGCATCTGTCCATAGACTAATTTTGGCGTCCAATTGTCGGTCTACGCTTAAAAAATTCTGGTTTCCTATCGTGGATCTTTTCCTGAATTGTTCAAAAATTCTAACAACCAACTCAAGGTCTATGCATGTACATTACAAAAAAGTTTAAGTCGTGTAATGAATTTTTATACCCTCAGCCTTTAGGCTAAAGAGGGTATGTACACTTTGATACGACCAAAAATGTGCCTCAACGAAATAATGGTTTTAGACCCCAAGTATGTTTGTACGATATCCGTTTCAGACAATTTTGAGTAGATATAGCAATGTCCGTCCGTCCGTCTGTCTGTCGCACGATAACTCTCGAACGTATCAAATTCTGTTTAAATTTTTGGGTATCGAAATATTTTGTCCAGATTTGATTTAAGTTCGAAGATGGGCCATTTAGGTCCACTCCTTCAGGTACCTCCCTCACAAATGTTTAAAAATTGTCGCAAAACTTGTGCGCACGATAACTCTCGATAGGAGTAACCGAATAGAACCAAACTTTGCATATGGTAATACTTCCTCTAGGCATACATCAGGTTTATATATTGGATTATATCGGTCCACTCCTTCAGGTACCTTCCACACAAAATTTTTTTACTTTTTTTTAAATGCGTTAAATTTCTTAAAATTTGCGTGAGTTATGGAGGGACTACATTTGGTGCTGGGTTTGGGAATAAAACTGGAATTATACAACTAGTGTACGAAAAGTACTAAAGGGTAAGAATGGTCTACGGAATAGAGCTGGAATTCGGATTTTTATTACAGGGTTCACTGTTAGAGGTGGTCGGACAATTAATGATCTGGAAGTATAAATAGTATTAAACATTGAAGCAATTATAACGAATGAACTTTTAAATGCAGCGCTCTGTAATAAGTAGACATCGGAAATTAGCATTTTTTTTATTTCTTATCCGATTGGACTCAAATTTTGGATCTAGGCGTTTTGAGGGTAAATTTTTCGATATTTGGGGTCATATATAAAAAAATGAAATATATGCAAAATATGCGGAAGAAATATGCAAAAAAAATATGCTAAACATGCAAGCGTTTTTTACGTAAATCGTCAAGTAAATTTAGAAAATCATCAAAAAGCGTTATTAG